>NC_139560.1:30362858-30962858 GCF_965112155.1 Podarcis liolepis
TGTCAGACTGTACCAGATATGGAGAAGTGCCTCTCTTTCAGATCTTCTGCTTTTGCTTCAACTTAGTATTTTTTATTATGCTTCATTCCTCTGCATCTGAAATCTGAGCCCAGATGAAATGCTTTACTGTATAAGAATACAGCACAAAGAGCAACTATGGATACCATTTATTTCTTATGTGAATATGAGTAAGAATATATAGGAACAAGCCTTTCTGATCTCATTTTTAAGATACCAGATTACTGTGTCAAATTCATGGGCATTTCTTAAATGCTGGTTGCAGAGTTTCTGATAGTGTGAGAGAGATACCATGAGGGAAGGAATGGGGATTGTGGAAAGGTTAAAAGAAACTACAGTGGTATCTCTGGTTAAAAACTTAATTCGTTCTGGAGGTCCGTTCTTAACCCGAAACTGTTCTTAACCTGAGGTACCACTTTAGCTAATGGGGCCTCCCGCTGCTGCTGCGCCGCCGCCACACGATTTCTGTTCTCATCCTGAAGTAAAGTTCTTAACCTGAGATACTATTTCTGGGTTAGCGGAGTCTGTAACCTGAAGTGTCTGTAACCTGAGGTACCACTGTACCTTGCACTTGCATAGTGCCATAACCCTGTCTGAAAGAATGCAAGAAATGCGCTTGCCTCTTCTGTCTACCGTGTGCTTAATTTCAACGCAAGCAGAAATGGCAGCAAGTTTAGTTGCATTTTGTTTTCATTAGATTGTAGGCATGTGAAATACAGAAGGATCTCTAGAGCCCAAGCAGTGCACAGAGAAGGGTATGGTGGGTGGGTGTGATGGTGGCAGGATGCCTAGCACCTCAATCTTGTCCACTGTTCAGAATTGGGGTATTTTTTTATTGGCATGTACAGCAAAATAATAAAAGGGCCCAGCGTGGAATCTCCTGGATCCTGAGCTCCTCTTGCAGCCAGCGTCTTCTGGCATAGTGCCCAATCCAGGCCTGATCAGACCCAGTCTGTCTCCCAACCACCACCATCTGCTGCTGTGAGTGCTCAGGGGGCAGGGGCAGGCTTGGATTGCTCAGCCCTTGATTTCCTCCTCTTGATATCCTAGGACTCAGCTAGATTGGTAAAGAAAAAGCGATTTATCTGTGTTGTATATGCAATATAACATTGTGCCACCAGATGGCGATGTGGAGTCCTGTTTTTCTCTACCTGTTTCCCCTGTTTAAATTTACAACGCTTTTAACTGAAACGCTTCTTTGATACATCGAGATCCAGCCCTACTGTTCCTCTCAGTGGGATCATGTCGGGGATAATAATACAGTATCACATTCATTTTTTGTCCCACTTTTGAGGGGCCCAAGGTGCAACCTTTTAACAGCAAGCAGAAAAAAGAAGCAAACAAAGCAGATAACAAGCAACAGAGAAGAGATAATGTAAGAACACTTGAGGAGTCAGGGAGAGTCAAATAATACATCTAATGTTCCATATTGGCATATGAATGCCTTTTTCTTTCAGGTCTGTTTTTTAAAGCTAACTTAGTAGATTAAAAACAAACAAAAAAATAAGGCAGTACTGCCTTGGAGAGAGAGCATCAGTCATGAAATTTGAAAAGAACTTGGGTAGCGGTGAAAGCAATTTCTCTATATCATCTTCTGAATAAAACAAGACATTCATGAATTCTTAGATGTTTTGTGTCTTCTGCTCTGCAAAATCATTGTGAAATGTGAAGTCTGTCCAGAATGATATTAAAAAACAACAACAAAAAACAGCTGCTGAATTTGCCCAACTTGTGCAGCTGTTGCTTGATGTCTGGTACTGTGAGAGCACCTTTCTGGCAGGTTCTCAGGCTCCACTCGGAGGTCAGAACAGGATTAGGACAGGAACCATTTTGCCTATACTGACAGCTGCACTATTCAGTCAGTGGGGTCTGACATCAGCTTTGGAACTTCAGAAGAATTTACAATTGGTGCACAATCAAAAATGTTTATATCTCTAGCCAGAAGTCAGACATACTGAAAAGATAGATAGGAGAATATGGTGCGTTGTGGTTTTTTAAAAGCACAACAAATAATCTTTCCTTCGCCCATCAGTTGTGTGATGACCAGCACTGGGTGAAATCCCCAAACATCTCTGGCTTCTCCCCAGCTGTAACATGACTAACTGGCTGGAGGAGCAGAGAGGAAATGCATGTTTCCTCTGCAGCAACAGGGAGTGATGGGAGCGGTGAACCAAGAAATTGGTTCAGGGTGTAGATATTCTTGTTTGGTATAATTCTTTGTTGATAGTTGTAAGCCACCACTGAATGTCGCTCCCCCCCCCCCGACTTTTTCCCAGGCCACGTCCCTCCTCAGCCCTGTTCTGAGCCCTCCCCAAGAGCCACTGCCTGGCTGGAATGTGTCCTTGAAATTGGATAGTGCATCTTGCTTGTCTGGATGGAGAATGTGTGTGTGTGTGTGTGTGTGTGTGTGTGTGTGTGTGTAGAAACCTCTGACTTTTGCGTGGCTTGAATGTCTCCTGTACAAAGGTGAGAGTCACAACCGTAATACAGTCATACCTCTTGTTACATTTGCTTCATGGTACGTTTTTTCAGGTTGTGTCCCACGGCGACCCGGAAGTACCGGAAAGGGTTACTTCCGGGTTTCGCTACTCGAGCATGCGCAGACGCACAAAATGACATCATGCGCAGAAGCGGTGAATTGTGACCCGCCCATGCGCAGACGCGGGTTACGTTCCTTTCAGGTTGCGAACGGGGCACCGGAACGGATCCCATTCGCAACCAGAAGTACCACTGTATAGAATTAAGATTATAATACTACTATAGCACTAGCAGTTCAACAATTAATTTTATTTAAGAGAGCATAACACTTATCAAAAAGCCACTTCATATCCCACAGTGGCCACACACAACTTTTATAATGGGACGCAAAAGGTCAGAAACCCCTTAACGGTTTTTCTGGCAGCTGTTTCCTTAAGAAGGCAACAAGGTGGGTAGGTGACAAGCACAGTCTCTCTCCCCACCCCACCCCTCAGTGTCCCACCATCAGCTGTCATATGAAGGCTTGTGGGGAAGAATAGGTTCATTGAATCATAGAACTGTAGAGTTTGAAGGGGTCCTGAGGGTCAGCTAGTCCAGCCCCCTGCAGTGCAGGAATGTCATAAATGAGTTTTCCCAAAGATAAGTAGAATAAACCACATTTTACAGTACTTTGTGGTTCAGTCATACATATGTCACAGTCCTATTTCAGTGGGTCCCATGGGGTTACTCATGAAACGTGAAAATTGTATTTTTCCCTCTATGTAGAAAGAGAATAAAGTTTGCATTTGTTTGCTTAGTCTTTGTTGGATGAAAGCTTCCAATCCAAGTGTTTGATCTGGTCATCAGCTGCCAATATGTGGAAGGCCTTGTCTGTACAAAACTTCCTGTCAAATTCTCAAGTAACATAAGGTTTTGAATGAAAAAGAAGAGGGATTAGTGAAAAGCCTAAAAATACTGTGTGTAACATAAAGCCAGGCTGTCAACAGTAAATGACCAACGCCTTCCCCTAAGCCACTTCAGACTTTGTTACTTCATTCAGCATTTTCTTCAAAATTATGCAGGGAACATTTTCTTTAAAGTGGGGAGTGCAAAGAAAGGCCAGAAGCAGAATGGGATATTTAATATGCAGTTGTACTAGTCTTTTCCATGTGATAATACCAGCCATTGTTCAGATCAGGCTCCAGTGACACAGTGCATTACACTTTTGAGGCTCTTGTAGTTTTTAATATAAACTTTCTGGGATAAGGAGTGCTTGAAAAGTTAATAGCAAGGCAGGAGAGGATCTTGGTATTGAGCAAAATGCCCTTTCTTATGGAAGAGGAAGGCCTATGTTTCATAAAATCTCTAGTACCCAAAACAAGTTGTTCAGCAACAATGTGATGGATGTTTCTTCCATATAGGCAGAGAGGCTTTGGAGTACATGTTAGAAGTTTTCTATTCTTATTTCTTTTGTCCCTGCATTTCACTTCAACGTTCACTTAAAAATGTGGAAATTTCTATTTTCTTATAAATATTTTATCTTTCTGTGGTATGGTTATAATTAAAATCTTAGTAGTAAAGTGCTTGGAATTTAAAAAGATACATTTCTGCTGCTCTTTCTTTCACGTTTACTGGAGTTGACAGGAGGGTGTTCCACAGGGTGCACGCGACTACAGAGAAGGCCCTCTTCCTGGCTCCTTGTAACTTCATTTTTCACAGTGAGGGAACTGCCAGAGGGCCCTTGGAAGTGGACCTCAGTGTCCGGGCTGAGCAATGGGGATGGAGACACTCCTTCAGGTATACAGGGCTGAGGCCGTAAAGGGCTTTAAAAGTCAGCACCAACACTTTAAATTGTGCTCAGAAACATACTGGGAGCCAGTGAAGATCCTTTAGGACTGATGTTATATGGTCCCAGTGGCCACTCCCAGTCACCAGTCTAGCTGCAGCATTCTGGATTAGTTGTAGTTTCTGAGTCATCTTCAAAGGTAGCCCCACGTAGAGCGCATTGCAATTGTCGAAGCAGGAGATAACCAGGGCATGCACCACTCTGGCGAGACAGTGTGCAGGCAGATAGGGTCCCAGGCAGAATCCCAGATGGAGCTGGTAGATAGCTGCCCTGGACACAAAGTTAACCTGCACCTCCATGGACAGCCGTGAGTCCAAACTGATCCAAAAGTTGCATGCCTGCTCTTTTAACGACACAGTTACCCCTTTCAGGACCAGGGAGCCCACCCCGACCCGCCTACCCTGCCCCTACAAAACGTACTTCTGTCTCGTCAGGATTCAATCTCAACCCGTTGATTATATAAAGCAAATTTGCCACAAGTTACCTGTATATCAGAAATAGCTGATATATGTATTAAGCACCACCGGAATTCTTTGTTATGTATTGAGAGGTAAACAAAGAACCAAAGAAAAGAGAATGATTAAATATGATACGAGAGCAATTAAAGATAGTAAAATGAACAGCCTTGAAAAAATGGGCAGTGGAATGGCAAAAGCTGATGTAAAGTTGTAAGCTAAGTATTGAATACTAAATTGTTTTTATAACTGAACTGGATTTGGAATTTATTAGATGGAAAATTTTGAAAATTATTGTTTGGTTCCATGTTGATATGCCCTTGGTGTTTGTATATTTTTTATAATAATATTTTAGTAACTTCACAATTAAATGCTATTCAAATTATGATCTTAATAAACAATATATTTTAAAAGAAAGCAATTCTCATAAACTGCAGTCAATATCTGCTTTCCTGTTTAGGTTTCCAAATCAGGCACCTCCTGTCTCAGAGAGCCAACTGTTAACATTATTTAGATGTCTCAAAGTGTTTAACGAGGGATTGGATGGCCCAGTACATCAGTGGATAGAATCACTTTATACGCACTGCTTTTCCCCTTTTGTCTGAGTGTGAGAAAACTTTCAGAATAATTCTTTACCCCAAGGGTATTTCTAGATTGCTGGTACTGCCAATACTTTCCTCAATCTTTTGTTGAACAGTAAAGCGGCTCTGTTCTTTTTATTGAGAAGTGTGCTAGAATTTCACCTGCCACTTAAATGCAGATAAATGCTTTTGTTTAGAAAAGTTTGTTTGAAAAAGTGGTTGAAAGTGAAATGAATTATCTCTGAGGTGTTTGGTGTGTACACACCCACACCCACACACAGAGGCAACTTGATATTGTGGGAAAGCTTCAAGCACCTTCCGAGATGGCAAATAAAAAGAGAGATACTGAGGTTCAATTAATCTTGCTCACACTCGGGTATATGATTTGTGTAGTGTGTCTTAATGTACTCTGCTGTGAAATGGCTGATAACCCTCGCCAGCTGAAGGTGGGCTTTTTTCTTGTTCTTGGCAGTGTGATTCTCACCCGTAGAAATCTGTGAACATCCTAGAGTGTTCTTAAAGGCTGTCACATGGAAGAGGGAGCATGCTTGTTTTCTCCCGCTCAGGAGGGTAGAACTTGAACCAATGGCTTCAAGTTACAAGAGATCAGCTGTTTGAAAAGGCATGACTTGGTTGTCTTTTTAATTCGTTTAAAAAAATGAATTAATACAACATTTTCAGGCCATGAGGCCTGCTTAATTTTTTTTTAAAGAAGGGACAGGATCTTTAAATTTAGTCTTCTTTGGGCCTGGTTCTCACTGATGTTGTAGACTTGTGTCTAGACTGCATCACCTAAAAATTACAGATGGGACTTAATAATAGAATTGTAGAGTTGGAAGGGATCACAAGGGTCATTTGGCCCAACCCCCTGCAATGCAGGAATCTTTTTGCCCAGCGTGGGGCTCAAACCCACAACCCTGAGATTAAGAGTCTCATGCTTTACCGGCTGAACTATTATATTAAACTTTGGGACATTCCATCATGCGACAGGAGCAAGTAGCAACAGGGGGAGTTTGGAATGTTTCGCTTCTATTTTTGCTTAATCACAGTTTTATCATGCTATCCAAATCAACAAACTGCAGTTTATGTTGATTATGGTTTGGTTTGTGATAAGCCAGTTCAAAAGCCAGGTTTAGCATGTTGTCCACTACATACCCTGTATATAGAAAACTTGATGTCATAGAGAAGGCTAGACTTCGAAGGGTTTAAGATCCAGGAGGAAAGTAGAAGATCATTTCATCATGTGAACCAAGTGGGACAGCCAGATACTGGTTTACCAACTCATTGAGAAATAGATCTTAATCGTAGTACAGTTCTCTAAATTTTGACTCTTCCATTTCTACAAACTATTATGGTGATGATGATGATGATGATCATGATCATGATGATGATGATTATTGAGTTGTTGGCTCCCACCAAGTCACAGTGACTTCCACTGCTACAACAGGACTTCCTCTCCCCTCAAAGCTGCTCTCTCAGAATAGGGAGGGCTGCAGGGGGTAGCATAGTGAGAGGAGAAAGAGAGAGAGAAGGGAAGTCCCATTGCACAGGTAATAGTAGTAATTTTAATTCTTCTTCTTCTTCTTCTACTACTACTACTGCTGCTGCTGCTGCTGCTGCTACTACTACTACTACTACTACTACTACTACTACTACTACTACTATATTTGTACCCCGTCCATCTGACTGGGTTGCCCCAAGGTAAAAGGCCTTGTACTAATTAATGGATGACTTTGTTAGGTATAACCATTAATTTATTTTTATTTATTTGATTTATGGGTCAACTTTTTATGAATTTCAAGGCGACTTACAACTATGCAATAAATCATGAAAAGTAGATTTTAAAACAATGCAACTTCTCCCACAGATAAGTTTAAAAACAATGCAAATAAACAACCAGGGCAGAGACCTAAATCGGCCCCGCCCCCAAGCTTTGAAAAGCTTGTTGACATAAGGATGTTTTTAGTTATTTCTGGAAACGACAAATAGTGGTATCTGTCAGATTTCAACAGGGATGCTGTTCCACAATACAGGGTCAGCTACACTGAAAAGGCTTGTTCCAAGTTACTATGAAGGGGACTTCTTATATTTTTCGGTTGCTTATTTTTTAAAATGGCATGTAATAATAACAATAATAATTTATACCCCATCCATTTGGCTTGGTTTCCATCTGGCTGTGTTGTACATATGTTATGCATATGTTATGCATCTGTACAACACAACTACAGAAGGCCTGTTTATATTTCATTTTAGCATCAGCTACTTCCTCCTATTTTAATAGGGTACTTTGCTGACTTTCTTTTGGTCAGAAAGGATAAATATAGCATAGCAATTTATTTTGTTTTTCCTAATAAGAACAGAATTAGTTAAAGCTGCTGTGATTGTTTCACCAATATGTAGGCTTATTTATAATTTCTAGTTGGTATTTTAAACTTCTTATGATCAAATCAGTAAACTTACCGTAATTTGAATTTATTATATTTTCTCAGAAATGTATACTACTGAAAAAATATAGGTTCATTATGCTCTTAGGAGTATCTTCATAGATTTATTTTATTTCCTACCGTCCTGCCAAAGTAGCATGGTGCAGCAAACAACAAATAGTAAAACAATACAATTGAAAATAAAATAGAAACACATTTAAAAACGTCTTCACAGCATTATAAAACAGTAACATACCTTCATAGCTAATACTTTCAGCATTGTCAGAAACAGTATATTTAAGTCACTAAATGACTCACTGAACAGGAAGGTTTTCCATTCCTCCTGAATATTAACATGGGAGACAGACACACTTCACCAGGGAAGACATTCTACAAATGGGGATCGGCCACTGAGAAGGCCCTGACCAAGCAACACCTGGTGGCACTACTACCTACAGGGCCTCTCCTGTCAGTCATAGGACCCAAGATGGTTGGTATAAGGAAGGAGGCCTTTAGATACAGTGGTGCCTCGCAAGACGAAAAGAATTCGTTCCGCAAGTCTTTTCGTCTTGCGATGTTTTTTGTCTTGCGAAGCACGGTCCGTCGCAACTGCGCCTCTTCAAGCGGCTTTTAAAAAAAGTGCAAGACGTTTTCGTCTTGTGAAGCAAGCCCATAGGGAAATTCGTCTAGCGAAGCAACGCAAAAACGGAAAACCCTTTCGTCTAGCGAGTTTTTCGTCTTGCGAGGCATTCGTCTTGCGGGGCACCACTGTACTTTCATTTTGTTTAAATGAGGTTATAAGCCTGAAAATGTCAGACTGAAGTGCAGCACATTTTAAAAAGTGTGGTTTGTTTGAATGCCCATACCCAGCCAAGCAGATCAACCATGGCTTGTTTCCTGGCAACAAATCACAATGTTAGGGCAAGGCTTGTTTTATTAAGATTTGGTCGAAATGGAACAGCCTGGCATAGCTGTGGTTAGTTAGCCTTCCCAAGCTACAGAGCCAGTAGCAACTGGAGAACAAATCAAGGTTTGGAGAAACAAACCAAGGCTTGTTTGCTCATCTGTAAGACAACCTGTGGTTTGTTAAACAAGCCATGGCTTAGTCATGTGTGAATGCCGCTGATATTAATTTGCAGCCATACTCAGGAAAACAAATGCTTTCCATAGGTATGCAGAAAATTTTACACCCAAACATCTGCCTAAACACACAGCATTTTCCATGGAAGGTTGTAGCTCTGAAGGTCCTGCTTACAAAGTTGCAGCAATGCAACTAAGAGAACACATCTTGATTTGCAGTACTGAATTGTTTCATGCAGATGATTCCCGGGGGTAGAGATGTTACCAAACAGGGGACTTCAATGAACAGAGACTGTGAAGAAGTCTACCTGCCTCCTTAAAGGTAAAGGTAAAGGTACCCCTGCCCGAACGGGCCAGTCTTGACAGACTCTGGGGTTTGTGCGCCCATCTCACATCTATAAGCCGAGGGCCAGCGCTGTCCGGAGACACTTCCGGGTCACGTGGCCAGCGTGACAAAGCTGCATCTGGCGAGCCAGCGCAGCACACGGAACGCCGTTTACCTTCCCGCTGGTAAGCGGTACCTATTTATCTACTTGCACCCGGGGGTGCTTTCGAACTGCTAGGTTGGCAGGCGCTGGGACCGAGCAGCGGGAGCGCACCCCGCCGCGGGGATTCGAACCGCCGACCTTTCGATCGGCAAGCTCTAGGCGCTGAGGCTTTTACCCACAGCGCCACCCGCGTCCCCACCTGCCTCCTTAATGCCCCCTTTTGTTGCCCTTTATGTGGAATGATCTCTTTGTTAGATGGAGCAAGCTGAATCACCGCTGCCTGGGACCTCAACAAGCTGTGCTTGAGAGAAACAAGGCAAAGAGCAAAAACTGATCATGGCCTATAGGTGGTGCTATAATAAATAGAATATGCCGTAATCCTCTCACACTATCCACTTACTTTAGGACACCTTTATGTTTGACTCAAACCAAGTATTCTTTATTGCTAACTGTGCCTATTATTAATTGAATCCATGTAAAATGGTCCTGAAAACCCCAGTTTTTGCACTGACTGCTATACTTACCCTGATGTACCATTACTACTACTAATAATAAATTATTTATACCCCACCCATCTGGCTGGGTTTCCCCAGCCACTCTGGGCAGCTTCCAACAAAGTAAATAAAAAATACAATACAACACAATTAACCATTATTTACCCACTTACATTCTAGAGTGTACTGCATAATTGTGGCCCGTAGCCAAGTTCTGTAATACAGCCACATATTCCTCAATGTTAAGCACACACACTTGAAGGACTTCACAGTGGGAACTTATGAACCTGTGACGCCTATTTGATGAGCTGAAAAGACAGATTTGGTATCAGATTAAGACCCACAGAAGATCTGCTGTACTATAGGTTTATTGGAGAAGATGATGATAGAAAATCCCTTGTGGTGGCCAACAGTTCCCAGATGAAATTGCTCAGACACATTCTAAATAACATACAGTTTAAATAACATACAGAATAATGGTTTATTCAAACAGTATGTCTAGAGGGATATGAATCAATCATATTTTTTTCAAAAAGGGAATATATGAAAAGTAGTAGGGGGGCTATTTTAGTTGCACATAACCAAAAAACAACAAGGCCCAGATACAGTAAGTTGAAAAATGAAATTCCTTATTGTTATTATTGACATTTTGTGCAGCATCAATAAGTTCAATTATTTTTTTAAACTACAAAACATAGTTTGTCCTGTTTGAAAGAAATACTGTGAATACAAGTTACATTTAGGTTATGCATTGCATCCATACTTCATATATACATGATCCTGGTTTTTTTTGGGGGGGGGTAATCATTTAATTTAATTAAATTAGACTTTAACATGGTGCACATGATAGCTTTTTTCCCCTTCTCATTTTAATGTTTTCTCATCTTTGATACCTATTACTATAAATTTTAACTACTATATTATTGTTTGGTGAAAGGTGGTCTTAGAACTATTTTAAGAATGCTTAAAAATGTGTATTTATTAATTAACTGGAAGTGTTCAGGAACAATGTCTGATTCTGGCTTCATTTATTAACTAACGTACTTTTGCCCAGCCCTTCAGTTGAAGAGATCCACCAAGGCACCTAAAAGTAATTCTTAAACCCACGTAAGAACTGTTTGACAGTGGAACAGACTCCCAGGGAAGGTTGTGGACTTTCCTTCCTTGGAGACTTATAAGCAGAGGTCAGATGGCCATCTGTCATGGATGCTTTAGCTGAGATTCCTTCATTGCAAGGGGTTGGACCAGATGACTCTCAGGGTGCCTTCCAACTTTTACAGTTCTATAATTCTGTGATAAATAACATACCATTAAACACAATAAAAACCTCACAAACCATAAAACGAAGAAGTACTTTTAGTTGAATTCCCCATATCTGAAGATTATGCCTCCATGTAAATAATTTTTAAAATGTAGGGTTTTGAAGTTTTTTATGCTGCAGCTCATTGTGTGCATATATGTGTTTGTGAGTCTCTTGTTAAAATCATGATGAATTACAACATTTCCCCCATTATAACGGTTTGAAAAACTGGTGGCTATCGCCATGATTTTCTGTAGTACAATATACATTATCCTTAGGATTTACAGTAATCTCATATTAGTTTTATTCTGTGATTAAACTGCAACCATTATACCTGGCATTAATGCTACTCAGTGATGAATTCTGCTTCTACAGCAGTTGCTTATTCTAAAAATAAATGCAAATCAGTCTTGGTGATAGAAGATAAACTTCATGAAACTCAATTAATTTAGACAATGAAACATGCGTTTGGATAAAAATAATAAAATACATTTGAGGATATGGGAAAAGAATGTAGGAGTGCCTCCTAACCAAGCAATCACATGGGCATTGTTTGTGAGGGTTTTTATTTAAAGCTGGGTTTGTATAGTTCTGAGCACACAGATGTTCCTCTTGGCGTTCTTACAGTATTAGCCAGTATAGAGATTTTAGTAGCATAGAATGTGAGTCTCTTTGTTGAAGACAAAGTGCTGCCTGTGGTGGGAACTGCTGCAGAGATGGGAATGTAGCGTAATGTATTGTTTTAGTTTTCTGACTTTCCCCCCACTCTAGTAAAGACTGTACATTTAAAGTAGTTTTGTGAGCAGTGGATTGTTTCATCCAAGCCTGGGTAATAACATACTCCTCCAGCAGACAGTCTTACGAGGTATGCTTCACATAGTTAGCATAGTCATGTGGCTTGCTTCAATTCTAGGTATCAATGCCGCTTCTGTGCGTTTCAAGATTTAACAACATGAATTACAGGAGTTTTGACCCTAAAGGTGGCATAGAATCTCTTCTTGAAAAATAATAAAAAAGAGCCACACAATAAACATCTATCTTTGTAACTGTATAGGCTACCACTTCCCAGAGGCTTGGAGTAAGTATCCACAAAATTAGAAAAGGACAAAAGATCTTGGGGGTACACCCAGTAGTGCTTGAGTCAACAGCAGTTTGCATAATAAATCTTTCTCTGTTCCTCTGAAGTTACCTGTACCCTCTCCAGAAATTTGGATAGAGGACCTACCAGACAACTGTGGGTTTTTGTTTTACAGGGCTGTAGTGGAAGGAGAAACTAGGAGCTTTGTGTGGTGCAAGATTCCTCCCACCTCCCATGAAGCCCTGCAAAATGCAGCTCACAGTGTTCACTAGGTCTTCAGGCCCTTGGGAAAGCTTTTCAGGGGGGTGAGAAGGGCAAGATTGCTTGCATGAGCTGCCTTCTGCACATGCAACATTGGATGTAACCACGAATCCCAATTTTAAATCCAATGTAAGAAAGCTTAAAACCTCAAACTTTGAAACTACCAACCTGCTGGATTCACCATTGTCGCTGAAAAAGTTGAAATAGAAAGGACTTAACAGTGTTCAGGAGTGTGTGTGGCAGAAATGCATCTTGCTTAATACAGTACAGGAATGTGCAGTCTTATGTATTTGGACCATAACAATTTTGGGGTTGTGTGGGTCAAAAATAGCTCTTGATTTGAACCTAGGAGACAAGATAAATAGGGAACCAATGCAAATGTTGACAGACTATTGTTGTATGCTCCTGGTAGCCCAGCTTCCTGTATCAGGAAAGTAGTCTGTTGTAACCTGAGCCTCTGGGAGCACCAACATAGCTCTGAACTTACATGACCAAAGGAAGCTGAGCCATATCATTGGTGGGAGTCCCTATCATCACTATGCTCCCTTGTGTGAGACCTGATTCTGTTGAAATTCAAGTGTGAGAGATGCTGAGGAACAAACCCATTCATTTGCTGAAATTTCAGCTTAACAGCAGCCTTGAACTACACTGCAGAATACAGACTCCTCTTGTCAGTTCTGTACCTCAGATAGCATGTCATTCTTTTTCTTTTCAAGGTGCAAACCACTGCAGTAATCATTACGCTCCCTCAGAATGGGACTTTTAAGAACAGACAATCCACGAACTTGGCTAATGAAATACAGTAGCTAGTTACATTAAAAAAAGAAAACTGCATGAAATTCGAAAACATTTGTAAAACGGCAGCTTGATGTCTTGTTGGCTTACATTCTCATTGTGAAGTTGTGCTTTATTTATTAATCTCAAGGTACTTACAATAAGATATACAATAAAACAACTAAAAATAGGTTTAGAAACAGTTTGAATGAACACACAAAGCAACTTGCATTGTTTTTCATCCAACTGAAATATTATTACATTCAGAGTGGTAACAAATAAAATGTTTCCCACATCATTATTGTTAAATAGTAATGAGAGGCAAAACATACCCTTGGATTCAGTGAAATATTTTCAAGTTTCACAGATCTTACACTGGGAAAGGTTTGCATATTGTTACATACCTGCTTGCACACCCTGGCTGCTATGGGGAGAATTATGGTTCGGCCCATTATTTTTTAGCATTTTGCAACTTCACCCTCTAGAACCAGAAGATAATATGGGGTACAGAAAGATGTCTTGATGTAAGCTGGCTATTGTGACATTTAAGGGCTCTTGGCATGCTTGCTTGCTTCTGTCTTTTTGCTATTCAAGCTCTGATGCTTGACAAGAGGCACCCGAAAAGTATGTAAACCTTATGGTACTGGAAACATATGGCTGGGAGAGCAAGGAAGAGTTATTTTGATGTTATGCATAGATGTGCAGGTACTTCAGACAGTCTGAAGGAAAGAGACAGTTATCTCCTGTCACTGTCCTTTTGAGATGGCGTTTCATCTCAAATTAGGTGATAAATTCTATAATACTGCCTTGAAAGGTGACTGGCATTAACTATTTTTTATGACATAATCACATGCGATACAAGTTTTGCGATGACAGGAGTTACTTTTCCTGAGTTTCAGTTGTCAAATTCTTCTGCATCTTGCCACAATGAAAAGGTTACAGATTTCATCTTTGATTTGAAAGGAAATGTATATAAGTCCCACAGGGAGGCAGATATGCCTTAAAAAAGAAGAGAAAGGTGATTCCCCACCCCCATCCCCTGGAAAAAAAATCTCTCTAGATGCAACATTCTACAGCACACAAGTTGTTCAATGGGCAGCAGCAACAGTATGCAGATTATTGTTGAAAAACTTTTTATTAAAAGCGTGTTTGCAGCCTAGAATGCTTTATTTAGGTATTTTTAAAATACATTTATTTTTTATTGCTATAAGTCTCAGAACAATTGAAACCACTTGTCTTAGGAACATTGATTTTAATGGATCTACCCTTGAGTATGATTTTGTTTGCTATCACCCTTTGCCAGGGAAGGGAAACCTCTGGTCCGTGGGCAAAATGTTCAAACAGCCACCCCACTACCTGTCATCATATGACATCAGGTGTGAGACAGGTTAAAGTTGCAGCAGCAGGTGTGCATTCCTGATTGTTTCTTCACATCAGGGCTTACATTCAGTGCTATTTAAATCTGGTGCTGAGTCTAAGGACAGCTAAGATTGGTTCCACTCAGGAGCTGCTGGCTGAAGTCGATCCCTGCTGAAAGCTTTTTAAATATAGCACCCAATGCAGGCTCCTCCGCTTTCTGGTGGGCACAGATTCACCTGATGCCAAATGGTGTCAAGTTAGTGTGGATCTGCCAACATGTCAAAAGTGGCCTACTGCAGAAGCCATGCAGATTTTTCTTACATACGGCTTGTTCTTTTATACCGTTAATTCTTTTAATGTTTTCAACAGTGTGCCTGTTTTATAGCACTTAGATTAGCAAATCTGTAATTTTCTGAATCCCACAAGGGCCTTTCTTTTTTAAATAGTATTATTTTGTCCAGTACTTTGGGAAGGCTTTGTGTACATTTGAATGAAAATGACGTGTATAATGCAAACCCACCCCCTTTCTACCATACAAAAAGCTGTTCCTAGAAAATAAACAATTCTGCAATAATAATTATTTATTCTCAGCTGTCCTAAAAATCAGAATATCTCTTCACAGGAAATCCGACTGAAAGGTGTTCTGGCCGTTTATCTGGATTGGGGAGAGAGACCAAAACATCCTGTGATAGCACTCATCTTGACTTGTATATTGAATTTTCCTGAACCAGTGTGGCACTCTCCAGATGTTGGGAACTTCATCTCCCATCATCACCGACCATTGGCCATTCGGGATGGAGCTGCTCAATAGTATAGCCCACAATGTGTAGAGAGCGATACATAGACTACCCCTACACTGGAGACTCCATTGTGGCCTGCTTATGACAGTTGTTTTAGGCTTTGAATACTACGTTATAAATTCAGCTGTATTGTATAACTGTATTGGAAGCCCTGATGATCGGCAAAACAAAGCAAAAATTTTATAGTGGCTTGGCTTGCAAGAGTAACTAACAACTAGTTCTTCCAACTAGTTGTAGTGAGAGTTCTCTCACTAATTAGGTCCATTCCTAATTTCAAGGCTATGGCAGGTGTTAGTGGGATGAGGTGTATGTAATAGCCAGGAAGCTCCAGTTATAAAGAAGTACCAGTAAGTTTTTTTCTAGCATGAGTCCATACCCAAACAGATGATGGGTCTCTTCGCTTCAGTGTGCTTTGCATTCATCATGTCAAAGCCTTAGCACAGAGAATTCCTTCTAAGAAAGCAAAGCAATTTCTAGAGAGAATTGGCACATGCTAAGGAATGCCTATAGGGGGAAATGTAAAAAAGTAAAAATAAAAATCTCCAAGTGAAAAGCTTTCAAATCACCCCCTCATGCAGAATTGCAAAATCAGATTTAATTGCTCTCTTTCTATCCTGTTCAGACAAGCAGGCTCCTTTGGGTGCATAGTAAATGAGAGTCTTCAAGGCAAAAACTAATATTTGTTTGGCTCCGGCTATCACAAAAAAATTAAGCAAGGGAAAGTGCAACTGGAAGTCAGAACTGAACTTTTCACATGCTATACCTTATTTGCCATTTCAATCTTTTAATGATGAGATTTCTTCTTTCTTGTAACCATAGAGGAACTTGGTGGTGGCAGAACCTAGGATAACAATAGAATGTTTCCAGATATAGCTTGCATTGACTGATCAAAATATCAGGGGTCAGCAAACTTTTTCAGCAGGGGGCCAGTCCACTGTCCCTCAGACCTTGTGGGGGGGCTGGACTATATTTGGTGGGGGGTGAACAAATTCCTATGCCCCACAATAACCCAGAGGTGCATTTTAAATAAAAGCACACATTCTACTCCTGTAAAAACACACTGATTCCCTGACCATTCGTGGGCCGGATTTAGAAGGCGATTGGGCCAGATCTGGCCCCCGGGCCTTAGTTTGCCTACCCATGCAATATAGCCTTCAGTTATATGGCTCCTTGTTACTCTTACCAGTGCTACAAGGTGACCAGGAAGGAGACAGTGAGGTACTGCAGCAATCAGGAGAGAGATGCACACACACAAAAGCCAGACTAAGTTAAATGGAAACTCTTGAAATTGGATATTTTCTCCATAGTTCCCCCCTCTCTCAAACCACCATCAAATCACAGATCTCATATCTCCATTGACTGAACCCTAAAATTATGGCGCTGGTACTTTCGAGTGCTATCACAACACAAAAACATGAATCGAAAGCATGGATCCTTAAGGACCCTCATAATTTTTATGAGGGGTCCTCTCAGATTATAGGCCACAGATGTGTTCTGTGATTTGATGTTTGTTTTATTGTCAAACTATATAAAAAACATGAGGCTCCATGAGGATCTGTACCTTGGGTGACAAGCACCACAACAAAATAGCTTTTCATTTGAAGCAGCTTATCGAAGATCACAAAGGATAAGGTAACAGTAAAGGGACCCTGACCATTAGGTCCAGTCCTGTCCGACTCTGGGGTCGTGGCCGAGGGAGCCGGTGTACAGCTTCCGGGTCATGTGGCCAGCATGACTAAGCGGCTTCTGGTGAACCAGAGCAGCGCACGGAAACGCTGTTTACCTTCCCGCCACAGCGGTACCTATTTATCTACTTTCACTTTGACGTGCTTTCAAACTGCTAGGTGGGCTGGAGCAGGGACCGAGCAACGGGAGCTCACCCCGTCGTGGGGATTTGAACCGCCGACTTTCTGATCGGCAAGTCCTAGACTCTGTGGTTTAACCCACAGCGCCACCCGCATCCCTATATCTTACAGTAAATGAAAGAATTCAACACAGTCACATTATTGCCAAATTTAAAATGCTGTATTTGAGAAGATGTAAGTACAAACAGTGCTGAACATTTTTTCCTTTTTCTCACCAGGAAATATCAGAAGGGATCCAAAGTCCGGCTGAGGCTTACTGACCTTGAACTTTCATCTAGATTCTTGGGAGCCAAAACAGACACAACTTTACTGGAAGCTGATGCAGTGCTCTTGGGACTTGTGGAAAGCAAAGAAAATAGACAAAAATAGCAAATGCTATTTCCTCTCCCCAAAACCCTCAATATAGATTCACTCCTGACTACATTTTAGCAAATTTAGCTAGTTATTTGATTTGTGCAGCACTTCAGTTTTTTGTGATGGCTTGGCTAAGCAATAAAGATTTGAACTGAATTAAAACGTTGAAACCATTCTTCCACCTCTTTTGCCTAATTGATGCAAGTAAATATAAATTAAAAAGAAACCATCTTAGCAAATTTGGTTCTGTAATATCTATTTCCCTTCTGTTGCCTTCATACTATTAATTGTTTATATTAATTCTATTTTGTATTCATATTTAATCCAAGAAAGAGGTATATTTCACCATGTATGACAAACAGTGACACAAATTCATGACAGATGAAATATGAAGTTTTCTGATTAAAGTGTGAACCGTTGAATGTCTTAAACTCTGAAGCTTCCAGTGACAATCAACTGGCTACATTCTGAAGGCCAATGCACACGACCACCCCAACTACTACTTGACCTCAAACTTGTTGTTTGCACATAGCAGCAGGGGTGGAGGGAGGTCAGCAGGAAACTGGTGCAGAAGCACTTTCCAGATCAGCTGATCTTTCCTTCAGAATAAAAGCTGCCAGTGTAAGCACATTTTATTCACAATATTTTAAATGTAATGTGTATTTTGGTCTCCATGATAAGTCAGGAGAAATTCAGTATATGCCACTTTTAAAAGGAATTATTCAGTACCAGTCATTTCAGTGATGTGTGCTAGGTAAGTTCATAATGCATTTGTGTCTCGTATATTGAATCCCATTATACCTGTCTTTCATAGAATTACAACAAGTCTTAACTAGAAGCGTAGCAGAGTACAGTGGTACCTCGGGTTACATACGCTTCAGGTTACAGACTCCGCTAACCCAGAAATAGTAACTTGGGTTAAGAACGTTGCTTCAGAAATTGTGCTCCGGCGGCGCGGCAGCAGCAGGAGGCCCCATTAGCTAAAGTGGTGCTTCAGGTTAAGAACAGTTTCAGGTTAAGAACAGACCTCCGGAACAAATTAAGTACATAACCAGAGGTACCACTGTATATAAATTATTTCTTCCACCTGTAAGACCAGACTATTTGAAATGTCCTGTGTAGCTACTCTTGATCTTCTCTTCAGTATTTCTGGTAAGTAAAAGAGTAAACTGGATTTAAGTCCAGCCCAGTTATCAAGGGTAATTCTGACTCTAAAATAAGCTACAGCTATAACATATTTCTCACAGCACGTTCTGGGTAATAAGATGCCTTTAAAAATAACATGCTTGGAATGGAGACATGTTTTAGCATATTCTGCATACCAACCAATAATGAGAGGTTGTTTGTCAGATCGGAAATGCTCTAAGCCAAAGACAACTGATCTCTCATGGTGTTATTTATTAGGAGAGCTTGAACATGAATTCCATATGTTACCCTCCGGTTAAAAAACAAAGAGAGATGGGCAATACATTTTCAGGAACCAACAAGTGTCACCAGCAAATATTGGGGGAAGGGAGCGGCAACCAGAAATACTTTTATGCCCCTGCTTCTTTTATATTCCATACAAAATATGACATCCATACTTCTTTGGTATGAGCTTTTAGTATTGCTAGGAATTATCATCCATCTTGGCTTGTCTGAGCTGTTTAGTTAAACACCAAATGCTGGGCCAGATTCAGCCAGCAAGTACTGCTAGCAGAAGCCCACACAAGGACTTCTGCTAGCACAACAGGGCTTTTCCTCCCCCTGCAAGTCTAGAATATTATTAACTGGTGAACTGCCCATACTCTGCAGCTGCACTGCTTCCTAGACTGTTTCCAGGCCCAAATTAAACTGTTGGCATTAAACTTTAAAACTCAAAGCACTTAGGACCAGGTTACCTGAAAGACTGTCTTCTCCTATACAGTGAGGGGGGAAAGTATTTGATCCCCTGCTAAATTTGCCCATTTGCCCTCTGACGAAGAAATGACCAGTCCATAATTTTAATGGTAGGTTTATTGTAGCTGTGAGAGACAGAATAACAACAGGAAAACCCCCAGAAACCCAGAAGACAAAAGTCAGAGATTGATGTGCATTATAATGAGTGAAATAAGTATTTGATCCCCTATCAACCAGCCAGATGTCAGGCTACCTGGTACAGGGGTCAGCAAACTTTTTCAGCAGGGGGCCGGTCCACTGTCCCTCAGACCTTGTGGGGGGCCAGACTATATTTTGAAGGGGGGGGGAATCACCCAGAGACGCATTTTAAATAAAATCTCACATTCTACTCATGTAAAGTAGTAGTCCCCCCGTTATGAAACAGCATTGCCAGAGAGGTTTGCCTCCTACTATTTTTTATGGTCTTTCTGGTACCAAGTGAACATCTAGGTCTTTAAAATAACTTGTGTTTTACGACCAGGTCCTTAAAATCTGTGTTTTGTATGCGTTTTTCATTTTAACAGTTGTCATTTTAATTGTTGTATTGTTTTGTGAGCCACCTCAGAGAACTTACAGTATCACTAGCAAGTCTACAATTGCATTTCATTATTTTACACACCCTTCCCACTTCAAGAACATGGCTATGTCTGTGGTTGCTCATTTATGACTGCTCAGCATCAAATCAGTGGGAAACATATTTCTCCAACAATTATACCCTGCTTAATAAAGTTCTTTGGATTGGGAATATGTAGAGACTCTTCTGACCTGTCAGTCACAATCCAATATGCACCCCCCCCCCGAGAACTATGAGATATTATTGGTTATGCAAATTGAGTTATGAAATTTACTGATACTGCTCTGGGTTAATCAGTGTAACCACATGTTCAAACAGACTTTGCAAAGTACACCCAGAGCTCATGTAGACTACTGTGTCCTGAATGAAGTTGCATAAGACATAATGCCAGTGGCTAAAGCTGTGCTTATTAAATGAATTGGAGCAAATTTTCATATGTTGTGGTTAGTGAGGTAGGTCGGTTGAGTACTAGGAGCTAGCATAGCCGGACAAAAATATCCATGGTTTCAGCATCACCAACACACACACAAACACCCTGCCACATTGTTCTGTTTACCATCTAGTCCAGGGGTCAGCAAACTTTTTCAGCAGGAGGCTGGTCCACTGTCCCTCAGACCTTGTGGGGGGCCGGACTATATTTTGAAGGGGGGGAAATGAACGAATTCCTATGCCCCACAAATAACTCAGAGATGCATTTCAAATAAAAGCACACATTCTACTCAGGTAAAAACACATTGATTCCCGTTCTGTCCGCGGGCCGGATTTAGAAGACAATTGGGCCGGATCCGGCCCCCAGGCCTTAATTTGCCTACCCATGATCTAGCCCGATGAGTTATGTAGAAACTTGAAAAAGGCCATGTATTTTGTGATAAGGAATTACACAGTTATCTAGTGCATCGAAGTAGTAATAATTTTTTTTTGTACCCCGCCTATTTGACTGGGTTGCCCCAGACACTCTGGGTGGCTTCCAGCCTATATAAAAACATAATAAAACATTGCACAAATAAACTTTCAGTTGGTCTGCACTCTGCAGCCTTCCTGGGCACCTGCACATCTTGAAAAACCCACAATGTCCTTGGCTGAGCTACTCTGAGTACAGAAGGCAGGGATGCTAACTACCTTGTGCCTGTCTGCTGTTTGTTGTGGTGGCTTTTAAGTGAGCTCTTCACTTGTAAATAAATCAGAGCAGAAAGCTTAAAAAGAAAGATGGAGGGAGTTCCCTTTAGAAACAAAATGGGCATGCACACCAGTCTTAGGTGCTTGGTATCCACCTACAACTTCCCACATCAGTTAAAATTCAGGGAAGGCTGTCATGAGGTAACTTCTTCCATAGGGCTTTCAATGATCAGGGGGCACAGGCAGCTTGGGAGGCTGCAAAAATATTTAACTGGGACAAAAAAAACAAGCACACTATCCAGAGACACCTTACAAAGATAAATTCTATGCGATGAACGTATACCAAAATTCTAAAGTGTCCTGTGAAAGGTGGAAAGCTGAAAGCCTCTTTTGCAGATGTAGAAAACTTTTGAGTTTTCTAGGCAGAAAGACCCAGCTGCACAAACACAAGATGGAGGACACCTGGCTTGACAGCAGCACATGTGGAAAAGATCTAGGGGTCTTTGTGGACCGCAAGCTTAACATGAGTCAACCGTGTGATGCAGCAGCAAAAAAAAAGCTAATGCTATTCTAGGCTGTATTAACAGGCTTATAGTGTCCAAGGAAGGAATAGTTCTGCCTTGGTCAGACACACCAGGAGTCCTGTGTCCAGTTCTGGGCACCACAATTTAAGAAGGATGTTGACAAGCTGGAACATGTGCAGAGGAGGGCAACCAAGATAATCAAGGGTCTGGAAACCAAGCCTTATGAGGAACGGTTGAAGGAGTTGGGAATGTTTATCCTGGAAAAGAGAAGACTGACAGGAAATATGATAGCCATCTTTAAATATCTAAAGGGCGGTCACATGGAAGATGGAGCAAGCTTGTTTTCTCCTGCTCTGGCGGGTAGGACTCGAACCCATGGCTTCAAGGAGAAAGGAGATTCTGACTAAACATCAGGAAGAACATTCTGACAGTGAGAGCTGTTCGAGAGTGGAACGGACTCCTTCTAGAGGTTGTCGACTCTCCTTCCTTGGAGGTTTTTAAGCAGAGGTTGCATGGCCAGCTGTCATGGATGCTTTAGCAGAGATTCCTGCATTGCAAGGGGTTGGACTAAATGACCCTCGGGATCCCCTCCATCTCTACAAGTCTATGATTCTGAATAGTTGGGGAATGAGGTTTCAGCACAGTTATTATCAAAGCGCCACTAAACAGTACAGCTTCCTAGGTGACCTTGGGCCAGCCATTACCTCTGAGGCTACTCACGAGGGTAGCTCTGAAGATGAAATGGGAGAGGGAGAGAAGCAGAGGCATAGCTGGGGGCGGCAGGGGGCACTGGGCACCACATGTCTCTCCTAAGAGTGACGTGGTGGCTTGGGCACTTGCAGGCTGTGCGCCACCCCTGGTACCTGAGCAGCTGGCTCTGCTGCTGAAGAGCTGCTTGGAGGAATATTTATTACAGTAATGAGACCAGTAGAGAAAAGCCTGCTGGTGCCTTGCGTAGTAGCCCCATGAACCCTGGGTTGGGAGGAGTGCTAGGAGATCAAGATCTGTGTGTGTCCCCCCGTTTTGCCAAACAAAGCAAGCTGCCTGGCTTTGGGGCAAAGCAAGCGTGAGCTGTGAAAGAGCAGCGGCTGCCTGGAATCTCTCTTTGCTGTGCTCTTTGCCCCTTGGGCTGCAGCTTCCCTGCACACGCTGGATCACAGGGGAGCTGAAGTTTCATTTACCGACTGAGCAGCTTTGAAAAAAAAAAGCCCCTGTTCCCAATTAGTGTTGCAAGTTGTCCAGATCAATGGCGGGTTAAACTGAGCTGCCCACTCAAGTGGGGGGCGTAGCGTGCAATAAAAGGAGAGGAAAGAGCCGGGTGCGTGGGGGGTGGGGGGTGGGGGGTGGGGGACGCTTGCATCTCTTTCAAGGGACTGGATTCTTTCAAGCGAGCTGGATTCTTGTGTGAAAAACAACTGCCACAATACTTAAGTTGTAACCTTCTCACCCCTGACGGCATGGGAAAGTGTACTTCTCAGCTGTCAGTGAGGAGAGAGGCCGCTGTAGTCATGAGAAATTTTGATAAAAAATGCAGCTTCAAGCTTGCCCTCCTCTTTTGCACATGTCATCGTGCCTATCAAACGGCTTAATTGGAAAATTAGTCGTGCTTTTCATTTAGAGCCCTGAAAGTTCAAGTGCCAATAATTTCTCAGAGGCCTTTTGTTTTTGTTTTTGTTTTATTTACTAAGAACATATTCATTGAGGGACACTGGAGAAAGACCTACTACAACAGAAAAACCAAATGTCCAGCACCTTTGTTCCTGATCCATCCCTTTTTTGTTGCTAACATCATAAAAAAGTCATTTTACAAACGTGATTCCTAGGCCCTTTCATTTTTACCATGATGGTTTAAAATGTAGTGATTTATAGGCTACCCAGTGTTCGGGGAACATGATTAAACGAACGATATTTTTTTTCTTAAAAGAATGAGTGGAAATATCATATTCTCTGTTACTATGATATTATGGAACAAAAGATTGCTCTTAAAATAGGTGGTATCTTGGAACCCATTTATAACCACATTTTAATCCATCAGTATTTTTTGCACCTGTGAAAATAAACTTGAAAGTCACAATGGGATTTTTGAGACTTACAGACTCAAAATACATTTTCAAGATATTTCAAACATGAACACGTTAGGTCTTTTCCCAGAAAAAGTTAATACTTAAAATAATCAGTGACGGACTCACTCCCCACTAACATCCCACCCAACATTTCCAAACCCTTTACTAAGGCCCCTGGCTTAGCACCACACCTGCTTACTGCACATTACTTCTAGGGCTTCCCTAGATCAAGGATCCACAGCTGTTGCTAGCACATTAAGATGTGTGTGCTGCTCCCTGCTGCTCTCGCAGCCCCATTAGGCAAGGGCATGGAACTTCAAACCAGCAAGGAAAAGAGTTTCCGTTGCCACCATCTTGGGCCCATCTCCCACATGAACCCAGAAGCCTGAGGATTGCTTTGAATGTTACAAATAACACTGGGAGGTGGAGGGATGGGGGAGTGTGTCTACTGTGCAACGTAACACTAAATTATGTAGTCATATAAAACTGTCCTGAATCCATCTGCTGCGTCTGGAGACATGAGATCTGTGCATCGTAAGACCCAAGTCACAACTCTAAAGTGGTAAATTAATGTAAGATAATCGTAACTGGGAAACTCTGTGTTTTTTGTAATCTTTTAAGTTGTCTGTTGTTGCTTCAGATTTTGGATACCGCTTGCAGATACGTTAAGCGGTCAAGAAATTAAACAATCCATCAAAATAAATATCAGAAATGCGTAAAATTGTGCTATAAAGGCTGCTTCGTTTGACAAGTTGCTCAAACTGAAGCATCTCCGATTGGCCTTCAATCAGCTCCTAAGATGATCTGCTCTGACTGGGTTGCGTAACAGCAGTACACCTTTCTGGCCATTATGTAGGTGTTGCCACAGCGCATCAAAGATCAAACCAATTGCTAGGGAGCATGAGGAAAAATGTGCTGTTGAGCTCATGTCTTCCCACAGGCAACTGGTTGGCCATTGTGAGAAGAGCATGCTGGGCTGGAGCAGGACTCTTCATTTGTTATTTTATTTTCCCTCTGCCTAAATGCAGACTCAGTGGGTCAGGGAGTGTGGTGCATGAGTCCTATGGGTCAGGTTCCTTGAATGAACTCTTTGCTGAAGAATTACATCAGCCCCAGACAGCATGGTCATTGGGTGGAGAAGATGAGAGTTGTAGTCCAAAAGAGCTGGAGAGCATTTCATTGGAGGAAAGCTGCCTTACACTCCTATTTCATTCTTGGCCTCACCAGGGCTTGCACCACTGCCAGCTCAGATTGGGGGCTCTCTTTATACAAATATGTTTGCACACATCCATGAATTCCCTGCTGCCCCATTTGCTCAGCAGTTCCAGATAGGCAGCAGCAGAAATGTCTCCCCATATAAACATCTTCTCTTATCAAATATGATGAGCGATTTCCTGCAACTATCCCTGCCCAGACAAGTGATGGCGATCTTAGATGTGATAGTTATTGCAACAGCTTTGTGAGGACCGCTTGAAAAGCAGTATTTAAGAACTGTACCTTAATTAAATAAGCAACCAAGATTAGTTAACAACAGTGACCTTACTTTTCATCTTGTATAATTTATTGCTTGCTCAATATTGCTGCGCTTTTGAAAATGTGAAGCGCATTTTAAAATGTTCGTTTTTCTTTGTGTAAATAACAACGTTAGCAAGGTATTCTGCAGGTTGCAAATACGTTAGTCTTTTTGAAATTTGGATCATCACACTACGATATTATCTTCCTCCCCCACACTGCTTTGCCCCCTTAGCCAGAAGATGGATATACAGAGAGACATGAACACACATCTACAAAACCACAATTCTTCACCCAAATTACACGAGCTTGTGGCACAGATGGGGATTGTCTGCACCCCAGATAATATTTAATTTGAGTGGGGTAAGGCTCTGGTGGGCACACCTCAAATTAGCCATGTGGCGAGCGTTTAACCACAGACGTACCAATTCCCATCTGAGCAGCTGACAGCCCTGCATAATTTATTGCATGCAAATGGTGAGACCTGCCTTTGACGTGAGAATCAGGATCCAATTGCCACAGGATATTCCCTGTAATTGCTAGTTTGCTGTGACAAGGGTAGTACAGGGAGTACTACCGCGAGCGATTAGGGAGCTGTGGGGAGTGTCTCCACCACCCTCTTTCCCATCAAATATTTTCTCCCCCTTTTTATTATTATTGAACAAGAAGGGCTGACCAGGAAGCTCCCATATGGCCCATCCGTCAAGGCAGCCTTTATTCACAATGGAAGTTCAATTAGTCTTGTGGTGTCACTTAATTTCTAGAAACGAAGGATAGTGGGCAGCTAAGTAGGACACAAGATGTGGTGTAGGATAATGATTGCTTGCTTGCTTGCTCTCTATCCTCTCCCCCTCCCCATTATTTATTTATTTGTCCCCTTAAAAAAAAACTTCTCTAGGTGAGTGTTTATGTACACAATGAAAAAAACCAAAATAAAAAACAACCCAGTCTTGGATTCCCCAGTCTAAAGTCAAACATTAGCCACTGGCTCTCTTGGAAGCAATGCATTCATGAATGCTCCTGAGAGTTAGGCCAGGTAGCTTACCTGGCCAACAGAAGACTCTCCCAGCATCCGTAGCTCATTCTGCCACCCTTCCAGGCCACCCCTAGCAACGTACCAGATGCCAGTGTAACATTTTTGTGATCGCACTCATCCACCAATTAACAAAAGGAGGGAAAATGTGAGGCAGAAAATTTGGTTTAATTGTTTTGTGATGTTTCATAGGAAGCAAAGGAAATTGATTGTGTTCAAATTATTATGGTGCCTTGGACAGGTACTCTACATGGGGAATCCAAGTGGGATCCCAAGTATTTTGAGTTCCACTGTGGGAACAAAGCATCTATGCAAACTGGGATCTTGCCACCATCTCCCAGGGGAAAAGGGATGGAAACACACACTAACACGCATGATAGCCTCACATTGTTAACTTGGCCCATTTATGCCCCAGAAACCTTCCATGTTAGCCAGCTCCCATTATGCTGTCCAACCATATTTCCATCTTCATTTGGATGATTGTCATGGCCTGCTGGTTGACAATATATGTAGCTTGTGGATTAGGAGAAGGCTGTTAAGATAATACATGTTTCCCTATATTGCAGCTGTTCAGGAGGAGTCATCTGGTGGTATTGGGCGGTGGGCTCTTCTGCTTGCTCTTGTGCGCAGAGTGAGGGATGTAGGATATTTGCAAGTCCTACTTGAATTTAACTGCTCCCGTTTCTTGCTTGCATTTGTTTGGGGAGAGTTCATAGCTCAGTGGTACAGCATCTGCCTTGCATGCAGAAGGTCCAAGGTTCAATTCCTGGCATTCTGGGTAGGGCTGGGAGAGATTCTGTCCTGACTAAAACTCTGTAGAGCTGTTCTCAAGTCAAGATAGCCAATGGACCAATGTTCTGACACAATATAAGGTAGATTTCTATGCCCTTGAGTAGGGTTCCCATACGTCCGGAATTTCCCAGACATATCCGGAATACTGTAGCTGCAAGCAGTGTCCTGGTGAAATTTGGCAAAATGTCTGGAAAAATCTGGATTTTTGGCAGCCCATGTTGCCAGTGTCATTTTTGCCGATTTCCTTCAGAAATAGCTCAAAAACATCCAATTTCTTTGCAAACAACTTTGGCCCAACAAAGTTTGGCTCAACAACTTTGGCCAAAACTAAAAAACAAAATTGTCCAGATTTTCACTTTTTGAAATATGGAAACCCTATCCTTTAGGCCCCAGCTGTGGGAGTATTTTGGTTCCTGATGGTTGTTTCTGGTCCTAAGAAGACAAGTGTTAGCAATATGCACTTTATACATTGTTGTGATTATTGTGGTCCTTGGTAGTCTTTTTCTTTTTTTCTTGCAGGGTGACATTTTATCCGTGTTCTCATTTCTGTGCTGCAAGGTATATAAGGCCAGAGCGATGCAGCCCTGTGCCATACATCTTGATAAGGGACAGCAAGTTTCCTTTGCTAGATCTGATATGCCTCTGGTGTCATGTTGTTGTTTAGTCGTTTAGTCATGTCTGACTCTTCGTGACCCCATGGACCAGAGCACGCCAGGCACTCCTGTCTTCCACTGCCTCCCGCAGTTTGGTCAAACTCATGCTGGTAGCTTCGAGAACACTGTCCAACCATCTCATCCTCTGTCATCCCCTTCTCCTTGTGCCCTCAATCTTTCCCAACATCAGGGTCTTTTCCAGGGAGTCTTCTCTTCTCATGAGGTGGCCAAAGTATTGGAGCCTCAGCTTCAGGATCTGTCCTTTCAGTGATACAATGATTTAATTAGCCGCGGAAGCAGACAGAATTGCAACCACCATTACAACACTGGGCGGGAAGTGGGACAAAGAGGAAGGAATGGAGTGAAGACATTTTGGCTTGTTCATTAACTTCAGTCTTAGTGTTTTCATTCAGGCCAACATAATATTGCAGTATTGCAATTGGCTGGAGAACTGCATTGCAAAATTCAGAGAAGTTTTAATTTTGAAGGATGCCAGTGATTGGGTTTCTGTTGTTTAGGAAAGTGAAAATCACACACTGAAACAATTTTTACCCATCCCTAGTTGTCAGTAGCCTTTCTGCTGGTTCAAATGTAGCACTCTGCCAATGTAATTTCCCCACCCCTTCACTCTCACACACCTGCATAGCATGATGCTCTACCATTCTGAAGGAGGGTGGTAAGAGCAATCTCATAATGGCCAGTAAGAATAGGTTTGCTATCTCACAGCAAGTATGGGGAACATCTGGCACCCAGATGTTGTTGAACTCCTAACTCCTACCAGCCCAGTGGTTAGGGAGGATGGGAGTTGTAGTCCAACAACATATGGAGGGCCACAAAGTTCCTCATCCATGTGTAAAAACATGAACTGGTAACACCACTATTAGCATTTGGTCTGCATTTGGGGCTTCGTAGGTCAAATCCAGTATTTTGAGCTGTGCGCAGAAGGCAATACGAAACCTGTGCAAACAGTAAAAGGAGAATGTGATTGAATCTATTTTCCTACTGATTGCTTCCCTTTCCACCACCCCCAACCCAAATCACACACAGTACCTCCACTGTTTACTCAGTTTACTTTTTTAAGGGACAAAAGCAGCCCACACTAATACAGACCAATAAACCTTTGATACCACATTGCATATTATAGAATAGAAGTTGTGTAGAGGGGAGACATGTTAGCCTTCTTCTTCATCCCCCCCCCCCTAGGACTTTCCCCCTCATTACATTGGAATTTTATGAAAGAAAAAGCAAACAGAATTTAGAACTGGTCTTTGTGGGGAGGAAAGGCGTGTCACTTTGATTTACCATTTTGCATAATCTTCAATCACAACTGGTTTTCAGTGCCTTGGTACAGACTGTCCTTGGAGCAAACTTGAGTATGTTATCTGAAAAGGCCTAGATTGGGAGATAAGCATTTAATACTGGCAGATAATCATTGCTGTAGAATACAATGCACAATGTTTGTTTCGCTTCCATTTCCCTGCTGCTCCCTTCAAGATGCCTCTGAATACTTGCATGATGCATCTTAATCTTTCATCCTCTGGTTGTTTGTTTAGGCATGCTGATTCCCCTTTCTTCCTTTAACTGATAAAATGTATGCATGTTCCTTGTCATTTTCTTTTCTATTCTTTTTTTTTTTTTAAGAAAAAAAGGGTTGAAGGAAACCAAAATCAGATAGCAGGGCAGTTGAGACGCCTGTTCCCACAGTGTAGAAGCCAATGTGGTACTCCAGATGTTGTTGGAAACAACTCCCATTAACTTAGCTGGAACAGCCAATGGACAGGGAGGATGGAAACAGTAATCCAACAATATCTGGAAAGCACCAGATTGTCTACCCTTCTGATGACAACAAGAATGTACAGATGTTGACCAACATGACGTGTAGAGGAGGGACCAGGATATTGCCCATTCAGCGTATCATGTGAAGAGTCTAACAATCATATGTAAACAGGCTCTTTCATAAATTATGCCAAAGTACGTGTGTGTGAGTGTATTAACTGTGTGTATTAATCTGTGTGTATTAACTGAACACAATTGAAACATTTGTGAAGCTCTGTTAACCTCCTTCTTTCACTTTTCATGAATAAGAATGTCTTCTAAATCTGCAGCTGACAGTTCTCTATTCTGTAATAGATTTCATTATTAGTAGTATATTCTTCCCAAGTTCCTTCTATTTTGGGGAGTTATGCTTAGGCCAGAGCTTTCCAAACTGTGTGTTGTGATACATTACTGTGTCAGCTGCAGTGCATAGGTGTGTCGCACAAATGCACCCCATACTCCTCCCAGGCCTAGAAAAGGGTTAGTTTAACCTCCAGTTTGCTAGTAAAACTGAAGTACTATGTCGCGAAATGATGCATGTCTAAAAAGTGTGTCGCCAACATGAAAAGTTTGGAAAGTTCTGGCTTAGGTTAATGCTATGTGTGTTTCCTACAAATTACAAAGCTGACCATTGTTTCCACTGTTTATTAATACATTGATATAATTGAAAACTTCAAAAATCGCAAGCTACACAATCATATCTTAAAGGGCCATCTTTTGCTGCTATTGTTTTTTAAAGTACTGTAACACAAAATATTTCTGATGCAGAAGACTCAAGCAGTGAATGACCCAGTGCGATGGAAATGTTAATATATTTTCCTATTACTAGCCTTTGGACAGTGTAAATCAAGCCTTGTCTTCCTCAGAGTCATAGACCAGTAACTGAATAAGTGGTGAAGTGCTTCCTGCATCCAACAGAGTAGTGTGGCAATTTATTTACTGTTCAGATGGATACATTCAACATTATAATATTTATGTCACAGTAAATTAAGGAACCTTTCGTTATGACAGCAATTACTTTAAGTAACATCACAGGAGGGGGATTTCTAGGGCTAAGGTGAAACTGTGAAGCTCCCTAGTTTTTCTTTCTATTGGATGCTATAGGTATGTTGTTTAAGTAATCCTGTCATATTTATAGTACTGACATGTGGGGGTTTTTTGTATGTTATTAGAGTTTTGTTTTGCTATGATAGAATGAAATGGTTCCTATCCTATGTGATTGTTTTGCTGTCACATGAGAGATGGAGCAAGCTTGTTTTCTCCTGCTCTGGGGGTAAGACTCGAACCAATGGCTTCAAGTTACAGGAAAGCAGATTCCAACTAAACACCAGGAAGAACTTTCTGACAGTAAGAGCTGTTCGACAGTGGAATGGTCTCCCTTGGGAGGTTGTGGACTCTCCTTCCTTGGAGGTTTTTAAGCAGAGGTTGGGTGGCCATCTGTCCTGAATACTTCAGTTGAGATTCATGAATTGCATGGACTCGATGATCCTCAGCGTCCCTTCCAACTCTACAATTCTATGCTTCTATGAAGTTGTTTTTATAGTGTTTGCTTGAAATGCATTCCCTGTTTCTCTGTTGTACGCTTCTTTGAGCATGATTTTTGTTTTAACGGAAAAGCAGCATACTATATATATATATATATATATATATATATATATATATATATGCATGTATGAATGAATGACATTTGAATAATACATATAGGCTTAAGCTCAATTGAAATTATTCTGACACGGCTTACTTTAACTTCAAATGGTTTCAATCAGGCTTCAGTACAACTAGCTTTCTCTTGGTTGGATGAGACCAGAAGCTATGCCCTACTTTCGCATCCGTGCAATAGGATGATTGGAAAAGGTACCAAATTCAATGAGCACCAAATAGTACCAGTGAGTGGAAAGAGCTGGAAGTGAGTGTGGAGGGCACACCTAGATCTCCCTTTTCCATTTGGCCCTGCATACGATGTCAGGCTGTGAACAAGTGGGTGTTGTAAAACGGTGCCGCAGGCCAACTTAAATAAAATATTGGGCGGGTCCAGGTAAGCCTGCATAATTGATCACATGTCATGGCACAAACACACAATTCCCATCAACTTTGAGGGGTGGCCCCCTCAAATATTTTATTGGGGGGCTGAAGGGACCTCAGCCCCTAGGAGTTGGCTCCTATGTAGCTGTGTCAGCAGTGGCAATTAAACAATTAAGACCCAGCGGAACATCAACTTTCTGCTCTGTTGCCAGCCTCAATGACTGAAGAAACTGTTGGAGAGGAAGCCATAACTTCCTTAACATGTACCTTAGAAAAAATCACAGCGCCCCTATTCCATAAACACAACATGGGCAGTTTAGCACCCCAACAGACCGCACTGCATGGACTGAGATCCCTTGTAATGTAGCAATGCTTGGTGGGTTTCAGCTCTTTTACTTCACCTCAGCAGACTCTGTGGCATTATCAGGGACTTGCAATGCACTGGGGTGCACCTCCTGAACCACAGGAAGCTTCACTGGGCATTCCCAAAAATGTTACCGCCATCCCAAATGACAACTTGGCTTGCTTGTGCCACTGGGTCAACCCAATACTGTATGGAGATTTTATCCCACCCCCCTCTTTCTCTGCCTCCTTCCCTCAAGCTGCACTGATTCTGAAGAAGTGAAGAGCACTAGCAGTTATTCCCTGATAAACTGTGTCAACTGCCTTCTTGGAGTCGTTTTGGCTTTAGGTATTTATTTAGGTGCTTTCTTAAGGTATATGACGTAGATCTGGGTTGTTCTGGCAACTCACACAGCCTGTGGCGATGCTTCTTGCTCTGAACTAAGCCAAACAGTAGGGGGGGGAGGGGGAAGAGAAAGAGGAGGAGGGAAGAATACCCTTTGATAAATAACCTTTCCATATTAAATGCACATCAATCTGACATAAACAATTAGCTGTCAGGTGCTTGGCTTTGCAAGCAGAGGCCAATTTTCAGATTAGTGCTAATTGCAGGGAGGGCTGACACATCAACTGGGAGAGCCAGTAGCTTGCAGCACTGGTAAGAGCAGACTTCAATAGCGAGAGCAAGGGAGGGCTGAGGCTGCCTGTCTCCAGATTGCTGGCAGTATGACTGTAGAGTAAAGTAATGGAGCTGGCAGGGTGGAATCAATTACTGGCCAATGAAGATTTTCCCACAGGTCGGGGCTTGGGAAAAAAAGGACGTTCCTGCTGCCTAGACAGCTGGCATGGACTGTCCAGTGGGAAAGGAGCCGGCAGAACGAGAGAGAGAGAGGGAGAGGGACAGTTCTCTGTGATAAAACCAGTGACAGACTATAAATTATGAAAAGGGTACTTGGCAAGAGGATTTAGAGCTCGCTACCTCTCTGTTTTCTCTCCCCCTGCACCCCAGAACCGTTCACAGAGTTATTCACCGACTTGAGCTGGGAAATAAAATGTGTCAGTGGACAAACCCTACATTTATCTCTCTCAGTTCTCTTTAATAGGGTACATGTGTGCTCTGCTTTACAGACCCTTTAAAGCAACATTGTCTTTTGCAAGGCTGCCTTGATGTTGCGCTGAGTAATTATGCAGCATGTTGCTCTTTCGCAGAGCCAGATTAAAGCCCTTGAGACATCTTGCTTGCAGCTCAGCTACATGTATTAAGGACCATTGAAATCAACAGAAGGTATATCGCTCCCCCCCCAAAGGCAGAAGGTTGTGGCCTTTGTAATATTCCACATCCCGGTTCTGTACTACCCAGAAATTAACACAGTTCTTTCCCACCTACAGTGGTACCTTGTGTTACGTACCATCCCCCTTACGAATGCTGCGGGTTACGTGCTCCACTAACCCGGAAGTAGATACCCCTTGTTGCGACCTTTGCCCTGGGATGCGAGCGGAAGTTGCACTCTGGTGGTGCGGCAGCAGCGGGAGGTGCCATTAGAGAAAGCACACCTCATGTTACGAGCAGTTTCCTGCTACAAATGGTCGAGTGAAGATTCAAAGCCTGTTTCCCTGAGTTCCAGCCCTAGTTTGGTGCTCTAACCAGCAGCAGCCAATGTATGCTTTCTGGATGTTTTTGCACTACAGCTCCTAACATCCTTCTCTATTGGCCATGGTGGCTGTGCCTGGTGGAAGTTGTAGTCCAGCAGCATTCAGAGGGCACCCCACTGACTACTCCTGAAACTATATCAGTGACAAGAAAACTACCTGAAATTCATAGGGTTAATTAGTTGTTCTACTTATTACATGAGTCATAGAATTGGAAGGATCCACAAGGGTCATCTGGTCCAACCCCTTGCAATGCAGGGATCTTTTGTCCAATGTGGGACTCCAACCCACAACCCTGAGATGAAGAGTCTCATGCTCTACCAGCTGAGCTATCCCAGCTTTGCACAAGAATGAGAACAAGGGCAATACCTCGGGAAATTGTCCCACTAGCCTAGGAAATTGGATACCCACTTGGCATCACCAAAAAAGAAAAAAAAAGGAGACACAGATTTGAATAGAATATTTAGAAATATTAAGTTAAATAGAATTACAGACTTAAAACTGAACAGCCCTTCAAACAGTACTCTTTCAAATTGAGGACTTTGCTCTGTAAAACAGGACACATGGTTACTCTAAGACAAAATAGCTTGTTAAAATGGAGTTTTGATGACCACACCAGCCAACCAGCCAGCCATGGCATTGGAAATACATTTAATTGGCACATAAAAGCCAAGTGAAAGAAAACAAAAGTATTCTCATGCAAATAAAGAGGGTATCACAGTAACAGTCACAGCTGAGATTTGGAGGGGGGCGGGAAATCCTCAGTATGTTGTAAAATTAAAATGATTGTGATTGCAATCCTATCTACTTCGGATCTCACTGGGACTTAATTCTGAGTCTGTGTACATAGGATGGTGCTGTTATTCACCCCTACCCTCTACTTAAAGCAATGACATGGACATACTGTCATTTTTGAAGAGTGGAGTCTGAATTCAGTACAAAAAGCAACACTGACAAGTCAAGTAGATCCTGGCCCAGTTTAATTTAGGATAGGGCTGTGGTATTACACATTTGAGTATTTAGGAATAGGCAAACACCTGGATGCATGCACACAGAGATGCACGTGGACCAATAAAAATTGTCCTTCATGAATATTAAACAGGGTTCAAGTCCACACACTGCACCATTCTTGAGAGCAAAGTGCAGACCGTGCTCATGAGGAGAAGCCATCTGAATAGGGAATGAGAAAATGATGGGCTCAGAAACATTCTTCCCATTTGAGGAAAGAATGTTTTTTTAACCACCACCTGTGATTAGAGCACCTGTTCTCCATGCACCTGTGCAATTGTATTAAGAGTGCTGGGGCCCTAATGAATGGGGGGTTCTGTTCAGGGACTCACTGGGGAATCTTTGTTTTTTTGCTTTAGTTGTGAAATTTTTAAAAATGGTGCTGAAAATAATATTTTAGGCAACTTTTGTTGAAATCCTGACCTCAAAATAATTTAACTTTGGCCTCTTTATTTTTTTAAAGTAGGAACATGCCTGGCAGTTCTAACAGGCCTGAAGTCTAATGAATTTGTTCACAAAGAGACCAATCTGGTGGCACATAAACTGCAACCACAGGAGGCCTCTGATTCAATTAAAATTGTTTCCTCTGGTTTGACTTCTTGTATTGATAGAATCGCTCTCTCTCTCTCTCTCTCTCTCTCTCTCTCTCACACACACACACACACACACACACACACACACACACACACACACCGCTCTGCTGGGATGAGAGTTCTCAGAGTCTGCTTTAAAGTTAGGCTAATGGAGCCAAGCAGTGTTTTATGTAAGCGTGTTTACAGGAGGATAGTGACAGGAGGATGCTTATCCTGCTAATATGGAACTGCGATGACAACCCCAGCAATTGGCACAATCAGTGGCTTTGTGAATGCATTTAATTGGCAAATAAAGGCCTGCAGAAGTGAAATGAATGTATCATCATGCACAGGGGATTAGGTTCACCCTCGTCCTTCACATGACAGATTAATTTGTGCCCGGGTCTTCTCACTCCCATGACTTCCCACCCATATTTTGAGAATCAACGAAGATGCATCAATTTAATTGTGTGATGCTCTAGATCAGGGCTGGGAGACCTGGGACTTTACAGATTTTGTTGAACTACAGTTCCCATCCTCCCTGATCATTGTCCATGCTGGCTACAGTTGATGGAACTCAAGGGTTGAACACCATTCGCAGCTTCTTAAATCCTGTGTTAGATGTCCTGTGTTGAAAGAGAGAAATAAACGAGGAAGAAATATTTCTCTTGATCATTCTCCCATTGATATGTCGCAGGGAAATCAAAGAGTTATGATATAAAACCACCTCTGATTCTAAGCACATTTGGGCCTGACCAGTTTCTGGATAGAAGATTCCTGGTGAGCCCTATCAGCAGAATGAAAACAAACCAAGAGTGATGCTTTAGGATACTGCCTCATCATGCCAGAGTATTTGAACGATGTTGACAATTATTGCTCTCACCCTTCACAATAGAGTGTTTTGGGGGACTCTGGTTAAACAACCTATATCTGTACAAATCATCTTTGAAAAGAGATGGGGAGGGGTGGAAGAGTTGGGGGCTGCTTGCAATGGAGGCGTTGTCAGCAGCCAGGTCCTCTGCTCCACTGGCCATCCCCCTGGCCCTCCTGAACTGCCCCAAGGCACAGCACCCACCCACGCTGACCATGGTGATGGAGGTGGTGAAGACCCTGGACGAGCGCAAGGGGGTCTCTGTCGTGGCCATAAAGTGCTACATCCTGGACAGCTACTCCAGGGTGGTCCCCATCTGCCTGAAGTACTCCCTGGCCCAAGGTCTGGAAAGGGGCTGCCTCATCTGGCCCCAAAACTCTTCCGCGCTGGGTGCCACGGGGAGATTCAAGCTGGGCACAGAGGAAGCCAAGGGAAAGAAGAGCCATGAAAAAAAAATCGGATTCAGATGGAAAAACAGCGCCCAAACTGAAGAAAGCAGCCAAGAAGCCCAGGGTGAAAGTTCCTGTGGAGAAACCGAGGCAGGGAGCAATCACAGAAGGGGAGAAGAAGGAGGTAGCTCCAAGCAAGAATAGCAAGGCGAAAGCTAGCAGGCATCCAGGCAAACCTCCAGCAAAGCCCAAGGTGAAGAAGTCCCCTGAGGGGGAGAAAGCAGCCCAAATCCTCAAGAAACCAAGCTCTTCCAAGGCCTTGCTGGCAAACACACCTGGTGCCCCCTGGAAAGCTGTGTCTAAGGAAAGCAAGACGGGGGGCTGAGGATGAGGGGGCCCCAGGCAGAGGCCAAGGCACCTGCAGCAGCCAAGAAAACCAAAGAGGCAAAGGGGGAGAAAGCCAAGGCTGGCCAGGGGTCCAAGCCCCCCAGAGCCAAAGGAGGGAAGGAGGGGGAGAATCCAGCCAGCTGGGGCCCCAAGGAGGCCTGAGGACCCAGATTCTGCAGGAAGGGCAGGATGGCTGTCCAACACGTCACCCTTCATCCGCCTTGTCCAAGGGAGAGACGACCCCTTTTACGGTGGGGTCCCCATTTATGAATGGACTATTTATGAAGAAAAGACCCTGTTTTTAAATACCGTGTCATTTTCCAATAAAGTTCAGAGTGCAGCAAAAACAAACAACCATCTTTGAAAAGTAGCAACAGAAGCCACTGAAACATACAACAACAACACTTTTATTATTTTTACCCTGCGCATCTGGCAGGGTTTCCCCAGCCATTCTGGGCAGCACATATAAAAACATAATAGCAGCACAGTGGGAATATTCAAGCATGTTGAAATGGTTGAGCAGTTTCAACAGTAAACATATTTGCACCAATTGGTCTATTGTCAGTGGAAAAGAACAGAAGGAAAAGTATCAGCTGGGCTTCAAAGTGACATAGGGATGTGCCTTGTACAAATCAAACCACTGCCTCTATGTTGACCAGCAGCAAATCTCCAGGCTTTCAGATGTAGACTTGGAAAGTCTAGGGATTTGAACCTGGGGCTCTTGCATTCGAAGCATGTGCTCTGCTACTGAGCTATGGACTTTCCCTAAGCAGATATAGGAACTCATATTTGGTGGGAGTTAATATGTGTCCTTGTACTTCACCAGGTGACATCAGGAAAGTTGAGAGGGCCTCACGTATGTATTTTTGTACATTGTGTAAGAATCCTTTTGTCCATGTTTCCCTCCTAATAAGATTTGAGCAGCAGCAAGAGCAGCAAGGACAGACTGGCTTCTGTGCGTCAGGCAAATCTGATCCAGGGAGGGATGGGAGGAGACAACAACAACAACAACAGAGTGGCTCAAAAGGACATGTTTTCTCAAGGATATGATTTGTTCTAGGATAATGCTTAGGGAACAATAGAAAGTTTGTAGGCAGAGGGAAACAATTCTGAGAATGAGAAATTGTACAACTTAACTGTGGACTTCCTGATCAGCTGCAGAAAGGTACTTTTCTTAAAAGGAGCCACCCTCCATATATAGTTGGGAATTCTTTTCAGAACTATCCCTATTGTTGTTTGGGCTGCCCTTTCTTCATTGACAACAATGGCAAAACTAACATGTACAGGGTCAAAGAGCTCCTGTTAATATTTGCTATATCAGTTGAGAGGGGTTCCCTGATGGTGATTACAATCCATTGAGAATGTTTCCTGAGTAAGTCCTACAGAAATAAAGGGAGTGTGTTTTTATGAAGTTGCCATTCAGTTTAGTGGGATGTTGCTGGGACAGTTGTTGACTCATACAATCTGGGAAGGAAGAAAACTCTCCAGATAACTTCTTTAAATTGTATTATGTAGAGGACAGATTATTTTAAAATTAGCATTCCTAAATATGCCTTTTCTGTTCTATTTCACGCTTACTTTTTCTTTTTTGCTGCTTCTATATTAATACAGTCTAATTTCATACAGGAAAAAGTTTCACTGAATTGAATGGAACTAACTACAAGTTATCACGGACATGAAGAATTGCAACATTAAATGAAAAAATGTGCAATGTTAGCAGTCCACATTTTTAAAATCTTAGAAGTTATATTAAAGTATTTACTGTATTGAAAAACACACTGGTTGCAATCCATCTGATGTCAAACGGGTTTTTAATTTTGTTTATTTCAAGGGAGAGATTGAAGCATGTGCTTAATTCTCATATTGAGATTAACAGAACTTTAAGGTGTTTACCAAAGTGTGGGCAATGAGGTGCAGTGCAAGCATGCTATCTTCTAGTTTTGCATTGTTGGATTAAAAAAGCTTTGCAGTGCCATATTCAATATTTATTTTTGCTCCTCCAATTTTTTCCTGACGTTTGTTCTGTTTATTTGTGTACCTCCCAGCATTTTACCTGACCTCATTATTTATATGTTGAAGCTTCTTGGTGATTCTTCTAATCCCTCAGCTCCATACTCAGTAGCTTTGGCACTGATGAATTTTGTTTGCCCCCAAGTGATTGTTTCAAATGCTGGCTATAGATTTTAGAATCTTCCCATAAACTAACAAGGTGAAGATCAGTATGAGCCATGGATACTTCCTTGACCCATGAAAGCAAATGCTTTGTGTTGATGTCTCTGGGAGAACGAGGATAAAGGTTTTATGAGGTAGTCTAAGAGATGAGGAAGATGACAGGTATAGACTAATATTTGCAGTCATCCCAAATATAGTCCCTTAAATTTCTCCCATACAAGGCAATTACTGGGAGAAAGGGTGAATAGGTCAAAACTATGAGGTGATCGAGTAGTTCGGAGTTGGGAAGTTAGGGCCACCGAGAGACCAATTTATCCCTCCTCCTCCTCTTAAGAACATAAAAAAGCCTCAGAGAATCACACCAAAGGCCCATCTAATCCAATCTTGTTCTCACAGTAGCTAACCAGATGCCTATGAGAAGCCCACGAGCAGGACCTGAGATTCCCCACTTCTGATCCCTAGAAATTGGTAGTGGAAGCAGAACATAGCCATTGTGGCTAGTAGTTGGTATTCTTCATCATTAGCTTTGCCCTGCTTATCCTCTTCCAGAATTCCCCCTCACGTTCAGAGCCAACCCAAAACATTTTGCTGCTTGAGGGAAAGAACAAGAACAGCTACACAATATACCGTATTTTTTGCTCTATAAGACTCACTTTTTCCATCCTAAAAAGTAAGGAGAAATATGTGTGCGTCTTATGGAGCGAATGCAGGGTGCGCGGCTATCCCAGAAGCCAGAACAGCAAGAGGGATTGCTGCTTTCACTGGGCAGCAATCCCTCTTGCTGTTCTGGCTTCTGAGATTCAGAATATTTTTTTTCTTGTTTTCCTCCTCCAAAAACTAGGTGTGTCTTGTGGTCTGGTGCGTCTTATAGAGCGAAAAATGCGGTAAGTTTAAAGCACATTCAGTGCACATGGCTTCTCCATAGAAACTGGGACCTGTAGTTTCCCCCCTCATGGAGTGGAACTACAATTTTTAGTGCCCTTAACAAACTCCAGGATTCTTTGAGGGAAGTTATGTTTTGTTTTTTTAATGTGCATTAAAAAATTTAAAATTTAAAACTTTAAAATTTTCGTGTGGATCCAACCCAGGATGCCCCCTTCCCCAGAACTCACAACTGGAGCCAGCCAGATTGGCAGCAGAACAGCAATCTCTACCAAATCTGTGGGCAGCAGGCAAGCTCAGGGTGCAAAGCAAACTTTATATGTCACACACTTGACTGCCTCCCTTGAGGAAGGCACCTCACTCTGCCTAATGGTAGGATCAACCCTGCCCACACGCTGTGGTCTAAACCACTGAGCCTCTTGGGCTTGCTGATCAGAAGGTTGGCGGTTCAAATCCACACGACAGGGTGAGCTCCTGTTGCTCGGTCCCAGCTCCTGCCTACCTAGCAGTTTGAAAGCATGCCAGTGCAAGTAAATAGGTACCGCTGTGGCAGGAAGATAAACAGCATTTCCATGCGCTCTGGTTTCCATCACAGTGTTTCATTGCACCAAAAGCGGTTTAGTCATGCTGGCCTCATGACCCAGAAAGCTGTCTGTGGACAAACGTTGGCTCCCTTGGCCTGAAAGCGAGATGTACACCGCAACCCCATAGTTGCCTTTGACTGGACTTAACCAGCCAGGGGTCCTTTTACCTTTACCTTTTACCTACACACCAGGGAATACCAAAATCCCAGTGTTATCGAGACTTCCGGGTCAGCGCCATAGGCGAATGGCGGAGTTCCTCTGATCGGAGGAACGGGCTCCGTAGAAACTGGGTCTTCCCGCCGCGGCAAAGGTGGGGACCTGCTAGAAATCCCAGGTGGAGGAAGCCTGGGAACGTGGGGTTTGGCAGGGCACCAGGAGCGCCCCCCCAACTCACCGGGAACCCCTTTTTGGGGCGCCGGAGCGAAGTGGGGTGAGTGGCGCGGTGCTGCTAACTGATTGCTATTTTTACGGAGTGAAGCCACACAGCCATTGCCGGAGAGCGCTGACTTTTTCCTGTGGACAATTGGATTCAAAATAAGTACCCGTGAGTAGAAACGGAAAATTGGATCAAGAAATACCTTAATTTGGCATCGAAGTGGGAAGGTTCAAAACAGGAAGTCTGCCTTCCGCTTTTTGTATATAGAGTAAAGCAAAAACTTTGTAAGCTAAAGCCTGGAAAGCCGTGAAAAAAGTCTAATTTCCTTCATTTATAAATACTGAAACCCCCTTGGAAGTAGGAGAAAAGGGGGGAGAACTTTGTTTAACCCCTGCAGGAGAGGGAGTGAAGAAGGATAAACTTCCACCGTCTCTAACCTGGGAACGGGGTGTCAGAGACAGAAATAGTTGGAAAGGTTCATTGACTGTGAATGGAACATTTTGACAGATAGCTAAAGAAGAGAAATAGACTGAATCCAATGTTGCCTTTTGCATTCTAAAGAAACAAAATATCTGAAAAATATCTGAAAAATGAAAGTAATTTTCCTTTGTTGGACTTGCCTTAAAAAAATGGATACAAATAGAAATTGTCTCCCCTAGAGGGAGCTTGTTAAATTGTTGCTGTAGTTTACTTGAGGACTCAACAGTTGTGAGATTAAGATCGTGGGACTAGTCTTTTCTGACCTTGACTAAAGATGAGCTGGGAGGAAGATTGGGTGCTTGCTTTATGCAAGACAAGTGCCTTGCTGGAACAGATGCACGAGAAGATGGATTTGATGAATGAGAAAATGGACTTGATGACTGTTGTGGTTAACGACTGTGGACAAACAGGGAATATTGATACAGAAACCATTCAGGGACCAACTCATGAACCTGTACTGACTGGGCAAGTGCAGAAGATAATGGAGGAGGATGCGGTTGCACCTCAAATAATACAAATGGAGAAACCCGAGGCCCTACAAGAGTATAAGCCGCTGTCATTGAAGATTGAAGTTGGAGTGGGCCAGGGGGAGTCTGGAGCTGAGGAGGGTCCTAATTTTGGAGAGGCCTTGAAATATGTTTCTAAATATTTTTTGGATTACATTGATGTCTGTGGGGAGTGGGGCTGTGGGGAATGGGCGGGTTTGATGAAGGGAGATGGAGACAATTTTGGGTTGGAACCCCCCAGAGACCTACTCCTCAATGAGAAAGGAAAGAAATTAAGAAAGAGACCAACAAATGACAAGGAAAAACAAATGACAAGTATAAACAAGAAGAAGAAGATCTGCAGAAGGGACATGGAAGAGACTTAAGGGCCTCGGACATAAGACTTCCAGGTTGATGGACTTGATGGAATGGACAGTAAGGACTGACATGACCCGAGACCAGGAAGAAGAGACGTTGGATGAAGATTGGAAGAAAATTTATAAAGAAAATTTTTTATTTGGGGAATTAGCCTAAAATCAATGAATATTAAGGAAAGTGTTGGAATGAAATTATATGACTCTAGCAGAAATGATATTAGGGGTTATGTATATTTGAGTATTAAGATTCAAGCTTTAAGGTACTTTATGGTAAGATAAGGTTAAATAAATTAAGGTAATTTGAATAACAGAATATGGGGAAAGATGGAAAGGATTTGTTGAGTTAATTATTAGGTTAAATTGTTAAGATAAATTATTTAACAAAAATTGAGAAAGATGGAAAGAATTTGCTGAAATAACTAATTAAACTAGAATACAAAAAGGGAGGTGTGAGGAGGTCAATGAAACAAGCAAATGGAAGTTAAAGATATGAAATTTGGGATTTGTGTCTTTTTTCCCTTTTTTATTTTTTGTTGTTGTATTGCTGCATTGGTTTTTATGTTTTGCGCTTTTTCTTCTTTTTTATGTATTGTAGTGTTGTTGTTTTTTCTATTTTTTCTTTTTTTCTATTACTCTGAAACTATGAATAAATATTATTTAAAAAAAAACACAAAACAAAATCCCAGTGTTATCAAGAGGCAAGAGACTGGCATTCATTTGTTTCAATGGAGCCTGAGCAGGAAACTTTCTGTGCCCTTTGTGTTTTGGGAAGCTCCACTATCATCTTGTGATGTTTCCAAAAAACAAAGCAACAAGAACTCAACAAGTATGTCCTGAGAGAGCAGCTGAAGTGAGAGAGAGAATGCTGTTGCTCTGTGATGTATACATCTTGGCCAAAGGAACCTTTCTCTTGGTTTTGACAATTTCCCCATTTGGCTGCCTTGGCTTTGTATTCAGGATGCTGCAGCTGGGGCTTTATCCACCTGTGCCTGCAAAAGAGGAGTCCCAGCCCAGCTGCTGTCTTCATGCAACAGAATATTCAACATGAGTCATCCTGTGCAGAGTGTGGGACCACCATATGTCCCTCACTCCATGCTACACACAACTAAGTTGTGTTGTTATCTTCGGCCAAGCTAAGGGGATCATTTAGAAAGCTCCTGTTCCTAGTGTTCCACAGTCTTGTTCCACAACCACTAATCAAAAGTTTGGTGCACTTGATCACTGCTGCAAACCAGATGAGGGAGGTGATTCAGGCTAGAGGAATCTCCCTCAGTTCAAAAACTGAGAGGAACAGGCTGTGCAATTATATGACTGGATTCCTCACTGCAAGGGTGTATCAATATAAAAGGATTTAATGCAAGAGTCTTGCTGGTTCAGGCCAAGGATTTGTCAAGTCTAGCCCAGCATCTTCCTGCCTTCCACAGCAACTGACCAGAGGCACCTCCAGATTGTCGGTATTTTGTGGGAAGGTTTCAAGCACATGCAGGGAAATTTAGGTGTGCACAATTAAAAGGTCTTCATTGGTGCCTGTGTGCAAGTTAATGCCAAAGATAAATAGCTTCTCTTCGGAGTGTAGCACAAACATCTTCTGCTGAAATGAAGTGCCAGTAGCTAGCTAACAATATTAGGAGCTGCAACGACACACACACACACACACACACACACACGCTCAGATATATTACATTTTTTTCTTTTTTCTTAAATAATTTTTAGAATTCCTTCGTTAGCCAAGCAGGGTGAAACCACACCCTCTGCTTATAGGAGTAGTCACTTTGAAGTCACTTCAAAGGGGATGTGCATGTAACGGCTGCAGGTTCTTTCAGCGCTGCATGACCATTGACATTTTCATTGTTCAATGCTTTAAAACATTATGACTTATGACCGAATAAAAGAGGCTGGGTTTTCTTTTTTGCATTGTTGACGCTGATCCTCTAGCTTAGCAAAGGCACTTGAGCAGTATTTTGTGGATCAGCTTATCTGCCCAGGGGCATCTGTTGCATTTCCCAACACCATTATGGGCGGAAATAAAAGCTATTCACGTAATCCCCAAACAACTTCATTCCTCTATGGCCCTTCAAAAGACCACAATCTCTTAAATAGTGATTGAGGACTTGGGAGACATTTCACCAAGATACTGCTACCCTTTCTAGTTTCCCAGGAGGAAAAAGGCAAATCTTCAAGGCTGTCTAATGAAGCTTAACGAGCACCACATATCCTTTGAAAGATGATGGTTCTATTGGGGTTTTAATATTTCACCGAGACTTTAAGTAAAAAGTCCTGGCGCTTTATTTCTGAGCTGAAGAAAAATTGTCATCTGTCATGGGTGATCCTTAATTCTTTCTCCAGAGTGAATGTGAGATTGCTCTTTAAGATTAGGCTAAACTAGATGCTTACAGTGCAATTCTATATGTCTACTCAGAATAAGTCCCACAAAGTTCAATGGAGCATACTTCCAGGCAAATGGGGATTACAGGACTGCAGCGTTAGGGTTAATGTGCAGAACTGGAATTTGCTGGAGGAGGATGGATAGTTTTCTTTAAAAAAAAAAGATGAAGTAATTTCCCTCAGTTTTAATGTTTTTTTCAGTGGTGCTGTCCAGCAGTTGAACTTGGCCTAATACTATTGCATTCTTAATTATAAATATATATATACCGCTATTTCATGAAAATATCACAGCGATTTACAACGTTTCTGGCATTCTAACCATCAGTAGATTTCAGCACCAAAAAAAGCATGAAAAACTTCTGGGGTGGGGGAGGGGAGGAGTAGTTCAGAGCTTTCTCTACCAATGGGAAAACTGGTTAAGGAAATGAGAGGAAAAAACCACTGTATCTAAGGTTTCATCTTCACATGCAGACGCATGGGTGTAGCCAGGGGGGCAGGGAGGGGCAGCTGCCCCCTCAAAATCAACAAAAATACATAGGAAAATGAGGTTCTGCTCCCCTTAAGGCCTGCCCCCCAACAAAAATCCTGGCTATGTCCATGTGCATGGGCTGTACCGCTTCACATTACTGGGGATGGGGGAATTGTGACTAATTGCATAATTACAACACACACTGTAGCACTACGCAGGTATATATGCCTGAAAACATATTATTCTGATAGTGCACCTTCTCCAGATTCTCAAAATGTGGGAAGGTCTGAAGTGGAGCTAGCATATGTGGGGATGGTGGGGTCAGGGCTTGCATGTGCATTTCCACCCCTCTCCTCACATTTGGCCCACATACATTCAACTCAAATGCCTGCAGAAGGATTGTGGGTTCCTTAAGTATCTGGAGAGGCACAACCTACCTGAATGCAGTGGCGCAGCGTGGTTTGTCAGCACCCGGGGCAAGGCAAGTAATTTGCGCCCCCTAACCCGTGGATTTGCGCCCCCTAACCCTAACCCCCAGATGTTGCGCCCGGTGCGGCCGGCCCCCCCTGCACCCCCCACGCTACGCCACTGCCTGAATGTGCTGGGGATTGAACCAACTCAAACGATACTTTGCACTGAGAAATTTGGGGGGCAATCTGTTGCTGAGAAGTTGGGAACAACCAGTCAATGCAATCGTAGTTCTGCATTAGTCATGCAGGATGAGCTGATACATATGCAGCCATATTTATACTAGTTTAAAAGTACTGGGATATTTCAGGGGATTCACAGAATGAAGTCAGAAGAAGATAACTGAAGTGAGAGGGAGAAAAACAACAAGAAATGTAGTTAGCTGCCCGAACTCCTGCATGATAAGAATTCACCATTTCTGTCTGCTTTTTAGGCTGCTTTTCAAGATAAGCAGCAAGCCTTGTTCCATCAGTCGTAAAGCAGCCCCAATTTAGACAGAGGTTAAAAGGGATTATAATTTTTTTACAAGTCGATCCAGGGGCAAACTGGGCCTGATCTCCTTTACATCTGCTTCAGGTTCTCAGCCTTATCTGGTTTGGGGGTGGGGGTGACTTTTGTCTTTGCGGCTGCTCCCAAACCCCTATTAAACCCCTTTGCAAGTTGCTGAGTGGCAGGTATAGGGTATCTCTCTCCACAACATAAAAGGGGACACAGAGAAGGGGTGGGTGGAAAAGGAAGGTAGGAACGGATGGAGGCGTCCAGAGCGGAGAGTTATTGCTGCAGACAGGCTCCCCCCCACCAACCCCAAGCCTGCCTGATTGACACCGTAAATCTATACGGGGAGGTTGTTTGAGGGGAGTATGTCAGATTGACAGTGCAAATGTGTAACACACACACAGCCTGTGAGAGAGAGGAGTCTGCCGGCGGGTGGGAGAGCGCTGGCTGAGTGTTGGTCACACGGAGATTGAATTACAGTTGAATTAGATCAGAGCTGTGGGAAACATCACCTCCTAAACACACACAGTCTGGGGGGGGGGGAGGAGGGAGAGAGGGAAAGAGAGGGACGGGGGCGGGGGGTGCAGCTGGGGCGAAGGCCTCCGCTCACAGAAGCTCAGAGCTAACTTAATTACTGGAGAGCGGCCTACCTCAGGCCCGCCACCGCCTTGGGAGCCTTGCCTCTTTGAGGCTGAAAGGGCTCCCCGGTGGCAGGCCCAAGGAAGGCCAGGCCGCACTTCACACAAAACCTTTGTTTCCGTGCCGAGGGGGGGGGGAGAGGGGCTGAGTGTGCGCCTCCAGGGGAGTGAAAACATCATTAGGGGGAGAGAGTATGAGAAAGATCTGCTGGGGGGCCCATCCAGCCCCGCAGCTGTAAAGGTTAGGCTCCAGAGGGGATTTGGGTGGCTTTAACTGCTACCTTTTAAGATCAGTTGTTTTTATAGTGTTTTGCTCAGATTGCTGCGGGGAGAAGCCTTCGCACCCAAGCAGCTTCACACACACACCCCTTGCAAGCTGGAGGAGAAGCGCCCTCCTATTAATCCCCACCACCCCAGAGTTTCCCCCCTCTCCCGGTATGTTCCCTGGTGACGGACCAGGATTATGCACATGTCTCATGGTTGGGATCATTGCATGCGGCAAGCAGGGTGGGGGGAAGAAAGAGAGAGAGAGAGAGGACAGAAGAAAGCTGGAACCTTTTAAGCTCTATTAAGAAGAGGGCAAAAAGTCAGTTGGCGTCAAAATGAGCTCGCCCAGCAGGGATGAGAGCGGGATTTCCAGGAGACAGAGGGGCAGCATTTGTTTCCTCTGCTGGCACTGAAATGCTGGCCTGCCTGCAATGAAGTGCACAATGCATGGCATTCTCTGGTGCAATCGCACCTCGGCGCCTTAAAAAACGATCCTTTCTCTTTCAGTGTCAGTCTGCAAGGAGATTGGGGGTGGGAGGAGAGAAACGCACCAGGGTGGGGAGGAAGGAAACAGTCTCCCTCCAGCTCCTTTCCCCTCACCCTCCCCTTAATCTCCTGGGCTTGCACATGTCTTTGTGGGCAGGGATGAGAACCTGACCTCTAAACCCTCGTTAACAGAATATTGGGTTTGTTTTTATTATGCAACCCACTTTCAGGACAATCCTCCTTTATTTGACTTCCAATTGCCTTAGCTTGGCAAGAACTCTCTTTCTCTGTGTGTGCGTGTGCTTAAAAATTCACTGCTATCAGGTGTGAATTTGACCAAGACTTAGCTGAACCATTTTGACAAACTTCAGCACTGGTTAATTTTTAAATTAGCAGTTGGGGGTGGGTACAGAACTTGCTTGGTTGTCACCTGCTTTGACCACTGGAGGTGGTTGTTCAGTGGTAAAGGGAAGAAAATTGTGCATTTCCTCGTTGGCACTGCCATCAGTGTTACGCTTTGGCATTCCCAGAGGGTAAGCTCTGGAACTCAACCCTGGCACAAATCAAGCCCCAAGCCTAAGTTCAGAGTATTTGCCAGTACTGCTGATTATTCAGTCAAAGGAGGCTCTTGTCCATTCAGTGTGCTGGGAAGACATTCAACAGCTGCCATGGCAGGAGAGAGTAGACTTAGCCTACCAGAGTCTGCAACTTCTGGTATTTCAGATATCCCCAACATCAATGAAGACATGTGGGTGGGACAACTAGATGAACATCTGATGAAGTGAACCCTAGTTTACGAGACATGCCAAGAGTGGCTAACCTGTGGCCTTCCACAATTGCCTTCACCCCATACCATTCACTGGTAGTGCTGGCTGTGGCTGATGAAAGCTGTAGTCCAAAATGTCCAGGTTGGGGAAGGATGCTTTTTAAAAGTTCTTCTTAGGCAGTGTAACTTAGCATCTGAACTATTTTGGATCATCTCTGATTTTCCTGGGAACAAGTCAGAAGTTATTCTTGTAACATGGCCTGCTTCATCTGAACTTTCATTTTGCAAAGAAATCTTTGAGCGCTTGAAGCTGTCTTGTATCCGTTCAGTTCCGTCTCACTCAGGACTATTCATTCCATTTGGCAAAAGTTATAAACGGTCTCAAGCAGAAGTCTTTCTTAGCCCTGCTTCCTGAAATCCTTTACCTTCAGATGTTAGGAATAGGACATGGTCTCTTCTGTTTTCAAAGCATGTTCCCCAGCAGCAATCTAAAGTCATTTGTTGTTGTATGAGTCAGACTTACTCTAACACTGTGGCATAAGTTTACATTTTTGTCTTGACTGGTACTTCTTTTTGTTGACAAGCATTCAGCTTTGGCTCCTGCTAGAACACTCATAAAAATGTACAGCTTGTCGCCAAATGGGCCGGAATATAGATTACAGGAAAGTATGACTAACCTAATTTCCACATTTACTTAGGCATCAGAGCACTCCAATATATATATAGTACTTTGGCAGTCAGAGGGATAGGGTGGCCCAAAGCTCAGTTGATTTAGAGCTGAGCAACGTGTAAATCAGATACAGAATTCAGTCCTTTGATGTGAACAGGGACCGAGGGACTGAAATTGGTCTGTAAGAGGGAGATTACCCCATATTACAATACTGCAAAGTCAGTTACTTGTTTCCTATGCAAGTAGAAAAAAGATACTCCTGAAATGGTGCCGCATGTTTTGCATTTAATCGGTAATGGCACACAGGAGTTTCTGCGCACTTATCCATTGAAGCTGGCAGGCTGATGACATCAGGAAACTATGAGTGTCCTACAGCTGCTTGGCCTGCTCCAGATCATATATCTCCTTTGGAAAACCCAGACCAGGTGTCAAAAAAGAGGAGAAAGGAAGAGTCTGTGTGAGCAACCAATTGGAATGGCCCTCTTCTGAAAGCACCACCAGGAATGTATGAAAACATAAACCCTCTTCAGGCGTTCTTTATTTGCATTCAGTAAGCATGTGCACTAGCTCTGCCCCCAACCCTTTGCCATTCCAGTTGCCTTCCATGAGTTGGGAGGGCAAACTTGTGAACTTGGAAAATCAGGGTTCTAAAATGCATGGGGAATCTTCCACAGAAACCTTCTCCATGAGTACAGGGGCTCCCTGCTACAGAAGATAATCAGCAGCCCATGGAACTTGATCAAAACAATGATGTGTATGTGAGAAAGAGAGAGCGCTTGCAAATTCATCCACGTTGGACCCATCATCTGTTCACCCAACTTGAATGATGCTGGAAGAGGCCTATAGTGAGAGTAGAAACAAGTCTGCTGATCCTAGCTAGTTGGGACTGACGTGGGGACATTTTGCTATTCACCTGTATCTGTCCTTCCACCTTCCGCTGATTCTTCTAAAAAATGAGCTTCCTACAGTATTGGGGAGTTAGGGAGTGGTGAGAATGACCTAGAAATCTGCTCTGCCCTTGTGCACTATATGCTTCTAAAAAAAATTAAATCAGTTTCATTGCCAGATCTTTCCCAAAGAATCCTAGGTAATGCTAAAGATCCATAGTCTCCCTTGCAAGGTTTCACAAAAGGGTCTTACATCCATATGTGGTGGTTTTGCAAATCTGTTTACCCATTTTGGGTTTTGGTATTTAAAGCATTGAGTTTAATAGACAAAACAGACCTACAACCTTTCCCTCAACTTGCTTTACTTGGAATAAAGGACATGTCTACTCCACTAATGGCTCATAAAGGACTTTTAATGTTTCTGCTCGTGGCAGCATATATGGAAATAGCAATGCAATGGTGCACTGTCTTGGGCTTGAACATTGAAGCATAGTGCTCCAGAGAACGGACAGTAACCCTGGCTGAAAAGCTGATGTGCCAGATTTATGCAACTGAAGGGTATTCTAATTCCCATCTTTTTAAATAGTGTGTTGCAACCATTTTTGGATTATATGCATCAAGAAGATTGTGTTTATAACCTCCTAAGATCTCATTGCAATATGTGGAAAGGTTTTTTGGAGTAAACTGTAAGAATTTGATAAAGCAAAGTGGTTGATGTGTTGTGAATTGTTGTCTGTGTGATGTGCATAATTTTTTAAAATAAAAATAAATAAAAGCATAAAACACACACAAGAGTGTGTCAAAAGAGATGGTGAAAGGGCTGTACTCATCCCATTTTTCAAATACTGCCATTCCGAGGATGGAATTGCAAACCAAGAGATACTAAATAGGTAGACACCCCTCACGTTCCACATGGAATGCCTGTCTGAGGGAAGTGTTGCAATTTCTCAGGCAACATGCGGGACCCTCACAGCAGAAGCACCATCTTGACATATGCAGATCATGTGTGTCAAACAAGTGTTTATTTGCAGCCATGGTTGAAAGGGAAGAATTAGGAGCTCAGTGTGGTAAGTGTTGAAGTTTCAATCAACTGATGTCATAGGTGCCCTCCTTAAACCATTAGGTAAAGGTAAAGGACCCCTGGATGGTTAAGTCCAGTCAAAGGAGAATATGGGGTTGTGGCGCTCATCTCACTTCAGGCCGAGGGAGTTGGCGTTTGTCCGCAGACAGCTTTCCAGGTCATGTGACCAGCATGACTAAACCACTTAAGGCGCAACAGAACACCAAAATGGAAACCAGAGTGCACGGAAACGCCGTTTACCTTTCCACCACAGTGGTATCTATTTATCTACTTACACTGGCGTGCTTTTGAACTGCTAAGTTGGCAGAAGCTGGGACAGAGCAAAGGGAGCTCACCCCATTGCAGATTTGAACTGCCGTCCTTCCAATCGGCAAGCCCAAGAGACTCAGTGGTTTGAAAGCACACCAGTGCAAGTAGATAAACAGGTACCTTTACCTTAAGCCATTAAAAAGGGAGGTGGCTTTAAGTCTCTTCCCTGCCCTGCCACAAATACGGTCATATTTTTATTGTGTGGAGCATTATTTTTTAAAGGGATGTATATGGTTGCACATTTTACTAAAACTAATTTTAAATGCGATAGATGATTGTGGTGGGGGAAGGGAATCAAGACTTTTCAGCAGAGAAACAAATGAAACGTCTCTCTATAGCAGGTTGGTAAAGAACAAACAGCGGCAGCTGTCGGAGGCAGCTCAGAAGTTTGGAATGTTAGAAGCTGATCCAGCTGGAGTGGATTAGTGAAATGTGTGGAGGTGAGGCAGTCAAAGGTGCACCATAAATTAATTTTATTGCACACATGGTAGCGTGACAACTTACTGTACTCTCTCCTCTTTATGTAGCGCAGGCAGACATTTCGGAGGCTGGAGAACTACCTGTTTGACCCATGGTTACCATCTCCTCTGGCAGATTCCTGTGCCTATAATTGCTGTGTGACAAACAGGAAGTCAGCAGGTGGTTTTCCTCTTGAAATCTGCATGCCGGGAAATGCTTTGGCTTTTTCAAAATTTCTTCTAGCTGTGCAGCTGTTAGAGGAGTCAAGCTGCATAAAGAGGGGGCAACCCTAGTGTGACCTAATGAAATACTGGCTGACTAGATTTCTAGTAACCTGGCTAGGTTGCTAGAGCAACAAGGAGGAAGCAAGTAATGAAGTGTGGGTGTGCTTATTTAGTAACTGTCTTTATGGCAAGCCTTAATAAAAGACCAAGGCGGAGGGGAATTGGTAGGATCCAGCCAAAGTGAAACACCTTTCAGCCTCACTAGTGAGAGAAGCCAGGCATCTGGTTACAACCTCATCACCTCATTGAAACCAATCACTTTCCCTTGCAAACATCTCCGTGAGTTTTCTGTATATGAAAAAAGATAATTTTCTAACAGAGAGGTGGGGAACCCAGTGGGGCACATTCCTTTCTGGGCTCCACATGTCAGTGGTAGGTGAAGACAGAGGTAAAATGTGGGATGGCCAGAGGCTAAAGTGGACATGATAACAAATGTGAATTCTGTCTTTATATGGGAGGCTAGTTTCTATACACACTCATGCAACTCTTTTTATTGTGCATTCAGTCAACCAACCAAGAGGCATTATCAGAGGTCAAGAACAAATTCCAGCCAGGCAAAAGAAGAAGAGGAGTTTGGATTTGATATCCCGCTTTATCACTACCTGAAGGAGTCTCAAAGCAGCTAACATTCTCCTTTCCCTTCTTCCCCCACAACAAACACTCTGTGAGGTGAGTGGGGCTGAGAGACTTCAGAGAAGTATGACTGGCCCAAGGTCACCCAGCAGCTGCATGTGGAGGAGCGGGGAAGCAAACCCGGTTCACCAGATTACGAGTCTACCACTCTTAACCACTACACCACACTGGCCCAACCAAAAGCAATAAAGGAGGGTATTAAGAAGGACCAGTGATGGATGTGAACTGAGGAAGGGGCTTGGCCTAGGCAGGGCCAGATAAAGACACCCACATTTTGCCCTCAGGCCTGAGGCTGCCCACCCATTTTCACAGCTGCCTCCCCTTGTCCATTAAAAAAACGTTAATTTTTTTTTAATCAAACCTCACATTCTGATTAGCTATTGCTGTAAGGCAAAACCATAGCGATAAATGTGTGCGCAGTAATCAGACAGTAAGCCTACAACAGTATAACTGTATTTTAAAAGGTCCCCTTTTAGCCCCTTATTCACATGACCTGTCCTTTTGAGCCAAGGATCTTTGTATTATGAATGATCTGGGTTATCTGAAATGATTTAAACAAAATGGTCTTTAATCAGAAAAAGAAGTCAGTGCAATTCTGTAGATGCCTATTCAAAAGCAAGTCACTAGGACTTATCCCCAGGTACGTGTGTAGAGGATTGCAACCCAAATCAGGTTCACATTAGTCTATATGGCAACAGTAATTTCTCCCGGTGACATGGAAGCAATTAAGCTCCTCGCTACTTGTTTTTGCCTGGGGTAAGTGCTTTGTTTAGTTCCTCGTAGATTAGTACAACTGCTCTACTATCCAGATATATTTCCTGTAGGCCCTGCTGCATCTGAAGCACTCTGGGGCCACTTATCAGACCACACAAATTGTAGTTATTTCCCAAATAGCAAGAAAAGCATTCCAGATCTGTAATGAGCTCAATAAGAAGAATGCCGTGAGTGGAGACGGGAGGAGGTCTTCATAAAGCCCATAGACTGACAAAACAGCACATCTAAAGGAAATGCAATAATGACAGAATCAGGAATATGACGAGAAAACAATTTGGGGAATTACATAAATAATCTCCATCCACCTACTTGGCTGTTGCGGCAAAATTGAGGGGTGGGCAGAAGGTCTCCTTTCAGCTTCCCATGTATAGTTTCATAAACCTAAACTGCCCAATGCTGCTGATTCTTTCTGTCTTAAAATAAAATACAGAAACAGTGGGCAATCCAGTTTTAACAGGCATGTCTTGACTTGGATACACCCCTTTGCATTAGCAGGGTATAAGCTTTCTGCCCAGGAATCAGCATAACTTCATGTCAGTTCAGATCCTGTTTTTGCTAAACAGGTATCTTTACCATAATTTGTTCGGCATGTGACTCCCCCTCCTCGTAAATGCCACATATTGCTTGTGCAGTCTGTTTTTAATACTATATTCTGCCCCAGTTTGCGTCTCAGCTTCCATTTTCCCTTTTAAGTACTAAAATTAGCACCTTTCCAAATTACCAATAACCTTAGCCATGGTCATTTCGACAAACCTTTCAATCCCTTTCATCCTGTCCTTTGTTCTAGCTCCTCCTCCTCCTCCTCTTCTTCTTCAAAAAAGGTGTTTTAACCTGCTTTAGGACAGGGCTGCCTGCCTGCTTATATTTAGCAAATTTATAAATCGCTCTTCACCAGATTAATATGTTATGACCATATTTAAAAACATTTCATGGTTTAAAACATTTAGAACATAAGGCAAAATGTCAATTAAATATCTATATGGCAGCAGTGAACAAAGAAAGCAGATTCCACCATGATTCATGGCCCACTTCAGAGGAGAAGTCATTCCATAGGTATGAAGCCACTACAGAGAAGGTCCTCCTGCACAACTGCAGACCTCACTGGGGGTGGGGGCAGAGGTAAAAAAAAGAAGAAGGTGGTAAAGGACACCTGGACTGTTAGATTCAGTCAAAGGCGACTATGGGGTACAGCACTCATCTCGCTTCAGGCCAAAGGAGCCGGCATTTGTACACAGACAGCTTTCTGGGCCATGTGGCCAGCGTGACTAAACCACTTCTGGTGAAATGGAACACCGTGACGGAAACCAGAGCGCATGGAAACACTGTTTACCTTCCCACCACAGAGGTACCTATTTAACTACTTGCGCTGGTATGCTTTCAGATTGCTAGGTTGGCAGGAGCTGGAACATAGCAACGGGAGCTCACCCTGTCATACGGATTCGAACCGCCGACCTTCCAATCGGCAAACCCAAGAGGCTTGGTGGTTTAAACCACAGTGCCACCTGCGTCCCTTTATGGTAGAATCTGCTGATCGTGGACAGCTTTGCATGGGGTATTTGACACATTCTTTCAAATATTTGGGCCTCAAGGCATTTAGGGCTTTGTAGGTCATCATAAGTGCCTGGAATTGGGCATGGAACACAACTGGCAAACAGCGTGATTGTACGAGAATTGGTCTTATATGTGCCTGAGTCATGGTGCCCATTTGTATTCTAGCTTGGAAGTTATCAGGCCATGGATAACTCTAGGAATAACCATAGCTGGAGAAAGAGACAGAGATGGGATTAAGCACCCTTAGCCACTGAAGCCACCTGGGCTTCAAGTGACAATGCTGGCTTCAGGAGCACCCACAAACTACACAACTGCTCTTTCAATGACAGGAGATTTCTCTCAATCCTTGGCCTGACAGTCTTCCCCACCTGACACCTGCATCTTGTCTGGCTTTAGCTTCAAGTTATTGGCCCACATCCAACGTATTACCACCTCCAGGCACTAGTTCAGCACCTGCACGGCCTCCCTTCATTCCATTGGAAGAGAATTGGTGTCCTATGTATAGTCATAATGCCTTGTTTCAAATCCCTTGATGCCTGCTCCTAACAGCTTCATATAATTCAGGGATGAAGAAACTTTTTCAACTTGAGGGTCTTCTGGGCACTCCCTTCCAGTAGTGAGCGAGGCCAGAACCAAATGTGGACAGAGCAACAAATGTGAATTTTATCTTTGTACACTAAGCTAGTTTACACACATACACACACCCCTCTATCATCCATTCAGGCACACAAGAATCATTAAGAGAGTTCAAGGACACATTCCAGCCAGGCAAAAACTCTCAAGGAGGGTGTGGAGCAGGGCTGGAGATGGTGTGTACGCTTGTAAAAGTCCCAATTACCAAATATTTGCCACCTGAACCCCATCCCCCAGGCCTGAGGTTCCCCATTCCTGATATAGTTGTCAAATAGTCTAAGACTGAACCCTGTGGGACCCTGCAGGACAGTTTTCATGGGACTAAGCAGCAGTCTCCTATTCTTATTCTCTGAAAATGACCCTGGAGGCAGGAGTGAAATTGCTGCAAAACTAGGCTTCCAGCACACACAAATCCTGGAGGTGCTCCAGGAGGATACAGTGGCTAGTGATATCTAAAACATACCTTTGATAGAGAAAATCAGAGATCCATAGGTAGGAGGGTTATACTAAGACCAGAAGCAGCAGTGTCAAGCACCATGGGAGACCACCTTAGTGTGAATGCTGAAATCCCGCAACACCACCTCTGCTAGCTCAGCCTAGGAAACTGACGGCCAGAGAGATGGGTGACACACCAGCAGCATCCTCAAATCCAGTCCCAGAGTGGATTGGCTTTCTGGTAAGAATGATAGAATGTTTATAACAATGGTTCTAGATTGGACTGGGGTTTCAATCCACACAACTTGCCCACTCAGGTCTTTGTAACGCATACCATGTGGGCCCTGTCCTCCATGGTTGAATCAGGAAGAATAGATGACCTACTGTGAAGTGACCTGGCATTTCATAACACCCACCAAGCGAGGGGTTGACTAACATGGACAACCCAACTTTGATAGCTGTGGGGTGGTCCAGGAGGCGCAATGGACTTAATGTAAATAACACCCCTTCTTCCAGGTGACCTTGACTACTGATGATCACAATATGAACATAAGAGCCTGTTGGATCTATAGTCCATCTAGTCCAGCTTCCTGTTCTCACAGTGGCCAACCAGATGCCTGTGCAAGCAGAACCCAAGCACAAGAGCATTCTACCCTCCTGCGGTTTCCAACAGCTGGTATTCAGAAGCATTACTGCCTCTGACCAACAATAATATTGTACCTCCACCCAGCGCTATTTTTCTAGAAAAAGAGATGCTGGAACTCACCATGAACATGTTCTACTACTACTACTACTACTACTACTACTACTACTAATTTATACCCCACTAATTCATTTCCCCAGCCACTCTGCGTGGCTCCCAGCAGAATATTAAAAACACGATAAAACATCAAACATTAAAAACTTCTCTAAACAGAGTTGCCTTCAGATGTCTTCTAAAAGTCAGATAGTTGTTTATTTCCTTGACATCTGCTGGGAGGGTGTTCCTCAGGGCGGCGCCACTACCGAGAAGGCCCTCTGCCTGGTTCCCTGTAGCTTCACTTCTCATAGTGAGGGAGCTGCCAGAAGGCCCTCGGAGCTGGACCTCAGTGACCAGGCTGGACGATGGGGGTGGAGATGCTCTTTCAGGTATACTAGGCCGAGGCCATTTAGGGCTTTAAAGGTCAGCACCAACACTTTGAATTGTGCTCGGAAATGTACTGGGAGCCAATGTAGGTCTTTCAGGACCGTTGTTATATGGTCTAGGTGGCCACTCCCAGTCAATGGTAATGGTAATGGCAATGGCACCCATGTGAGAGGTGCCAAAACTGAGTTCCAGCTGAAGAAAAGCCCTGCTTCCACCCTTCCGCCATTACCTAAATACACAACCAACTGCCTCATGAAGCTAAAGGCAGCCCACTCTCAAGGGAAGCTATTGAATCTTAAAAGCAAAGTGTGGTAACAAATAGTAAAATAATATAGCATTCTAAAATCAATTCATTATAAAATCAGTTCAAATTAAATTGATTTGATCAGTTCAGATCAAATCATCTGACACATATAGCAGCTCCCTGTGGGTTAAACCACAGAGCCTAGGACTTGCCGATCAGAAGGTCGGTGGTTCGAATCCCCGTGATGGGGTGAGCTCCCGTTGCTCAGTCCCTGCTCCTGCCCACCTAGAAGTTCGAAAGCACGGCAAAGTACAAGTAGATAAATAGGTACCGCTCCGACGGGAAAGTAAACGGCATTTCCGTGCGCTGCTCTGGTTCGCCAGAAGTGGCTTAGTCATGCTGGCCACATGACCCAGAAGCTGTACGCCGGCTCCCTCGGCCAATAAAGCGAGATGAGCGCCGCAACCCTAGTCGGTCACGACTGGACCTAATGGTCAGGGGTCCCTTTACCTTTACCTGCTGGTACAGATGTAATAAGGAATAGCCTCTCACCCTAAGGTTGGCTATTATCTCATGGTCCTACCAATATATGCATTCATTTACAGCACAATCATTTGCATGTTTACTTCAGAGTAATACAAACTGGAACTTATTCCCTAGAAAAGGTATCTACTTAACGGTGAGTGTCTCACTGAAATCAATGGGGCTTACGTGTATAGAATTGCTGGAAATTCACAGTAGCCACTTCAAAGAGCCCTTTTGGGCTAGAAATGAAGTACCGGTATATAAATTCTGTGAGAAAGAAAGTTGTGCAGTTTAGATTTTATCGCCTCTTTCTTAAAGAGTGCCTTAGTTTTGTCCATTTCCCATCCTGGATTTAATCACTGGCTGGAATCTCCTGGCAAAGGACCTTGGGTAGCAAGAAACTGGGAGATCACATGCTGGAAATTTAGATTTGCACAGTTAAAAGTGGGTTAAAGCACTCTGGCACAACAAATCCACCTAGAAACACAGGAGTTTTTACAGCTAGGAAAGTGAATTGCACTAAATAGGGTGGGAAAATTGGTTGATTAACGGATAAGACATATAACCACTGCACAAGCAAATCAGGATGAATGTTCATTGTGGTATAGCTGCCCTGCAAACAAATCAGAATGAATGCTCAATGAAGACAGACATTGTCTCACCTTCGCATAAGCTTTGTGCAAGCGTATCAGGTTGAATGCCCATTGATGCTCCAGTGGAGCCCAAGGACTGAGCAGCAGTGATCTGATGAGTCACTAGGAATATAATTGATACCAACAGCAGATTCTATGGAAAACTCTTGCTAGACTATATATGCATTCAGACTACAGGTGTATGTGGGTGTGTGGGTGTGGGTGTCTCATAACTGAGTGATACCTCATAAAGAAAACTATTGCCTTACCCTGCCGCCAATCCCAGCAAATAGAAAACCAGCATCCTGAATTGTAGTTTCTAACATTACTGCCTGTGGCCTGAGCTAGCTTTAGTCTCAGCAGGTCACCCAGTGATATATGTAGTTTTAAAAATATAAAGGAAAACCCCCCCAGAATATATAGCTTTTCTCTAAAGCCCTATAAGCAATAGGAAGCCTTTGAAAAAACCACTCTGCAAAAATAAACTCAAAGTGGTGGGTGGAGTAATATGTCTGTACCTTTAATTGTTTCTAACAATGAGGGCCATTTCTCTCTAGTGTTTTGCCTGCCAGCCAACAAATGCTTCCACGTCGGGAGAAGGCCTGAGAGCAAAAAAATAAATAAAAGCAAGAGAATTGTTCGGCTTTCCTCGCCTTCTCCAGGAAGTGATCTCTCTCCGCTGCTGCTTCAGCCGCGCGCCTCCCAGCGAGGCAGTGGCTCCGGCTAATTAGGACACGTGATGGGAATAGGAAACAAAAGCCCAAACAATGGCAGCGTGGGAACGCGGCATAAATTGCAGTTACATCCCTCCTCAAATAAATAAATAAATCCCCAGCTAAAAGAAGGCCTGCCTTGCGACCCGCAAGCCACTCGTTGGGGAATAAATCCCACTGGGTTTAACCGGATAACGATTATAGCCCTACTGATTCCTTTCAGATCTCGCAACCTCCTTGCTGGCTACTAGAGGTCCACAGACTGCAGTGGGGCGCACGAGCATCTCACGTCAAGGTGCTCATTGGCTCTGACGCAGCAATTATTTCCATCTCGAGATTCTGAAAACACAGACGCTGCCTCTCTCTGCAATAATAATAATAATAATAATAATAATAATAATAATAATAATAATGGGTGAGATGGTGGAGAGCAAAAAATATATCTGCATGGATAATGTTTAGCACCCTTCGCTTTTGTTGAGAGGTAAGAGACGTAAAGGAACACGCTTCCATCAGTACTGAAGCAGCTTAAAGCACATGGGGGAGATTATCGTCCTGCAAAACTGCACGCCCCTTGTACATGTTTGGCTGAAAGAAAATGGGAGAGGGCAAAGCCCATATTTCCTTTGCAGCTCAGGAGATTCCTTTGAGGAGACCCCTTGCAGATTAAACACACTGGATCTGGAGAAAGAGCTCTGTAATGTCTAACGGCCTCTCTTAGCCCCCTGGGGAAAATAGTATTCATAATAACAACCTACTGCGTTTCTGCAAAAGTCATCATTGTGGTGTCTGGGCACACTGGCCTTATATAATTCAATATTTATGCAATACTGCATTCATTTTGAGACAAATAAAAACCAAGAGTGCATTTGGTTTTTAAGGCTGAGGTCTTCAAAGTGCTGTTTGTGTATTATAAAAATCCCCATGCCTTCAGCAGAAACTCCCTGGGCAGTTAACATGAAATGAATTATCTACACTAGAGTCATGTCTGAAGAAGGCGCATTGAAATCAATGTGACTTAGGACAAAATCAATGGGACAAGGTAGCTTGTACTGCAGGCCCAAAGAGACTTCTGTATCAGTGAGGCTAGTTCACACGTGCATGGTTATTATTTGATGACTGAAGGGATGTTCAAATGAACATCACTCATGTGTTGATGGGGGAGCAGGTTGCTGTTGGCCAAGCCCCCTGACCATCAACCATGCTCCCCCTGCCTGCCGCATTTGCAGCCTGCGTGTGAGTGAAATGGCCCTACATCAAATTGGGATTCCACCTCACAAGCAGCCACTGTGTGTGAAGGGCCCTCCAATGTGCACATTGGCTATGGGGAACTGTGGCTGCCAGACTCAACCCTGCTTCACCCATCAGCACCTGAAGGATACTTGCAACATCTAGTGATGGCTTTCTTGTGTGAATAAGCCATCACAGGTCAAATTATGTATCACAAGCACATGGCTTTTCTATGACACCTTGTTCATACGTTCAGCTGTTGTAATTAACTGAAATCAAGTGATGTTTATGATCTGTAAACCAGTCCCAAGCCTAAATTCTGAGCAAACATGATTAGGATTGGGCCAGTGGATCACTGGTATTTAAATGGTGATGTCCTCCATTCTCAAGCTAATACTCTCTCTGTTGAATCATTGTGGCTGCTAAAACACTGGTCAATAAACAAAACAATCATTGTAAAACTTAAGATTTTCATTATACCATTTGCAAGTCAATGGACTTGCTTAACCTTTCTACCCAGATTTTCCATTTTCCATCTGTGAAATTATATTATCTGGGGTCATATTTATATAGCCAACGCTATGCCTCTGCCTCTTTCATTTAAAGTTTAAGTAGAATATAATTGCTGAAATCACCCAGTCATTACAATTGATTTAGGCTGCAATCCTAACTCTACATACCTGGGAGTCAGCTCCACTGAAATCAGTAGGACTTACTTGTGAGCATGCATGATCAGAATTGTGCTGTTGGTCTTCTCCATGTGTAAGGAAGGACGCTCACATGTGTTTGTTCTAACTTCTGATTAGATACCCCAGGCCATTAGATGAATGAAGGTTAATGTACGAGTATGATCAGACAGCTCATGCACTATGCTGGCATCATAGCTGTCAACTTTTCCCTTTTCTTGTGAGGAATCCTATTTGGAATAAGGGAATTTCCCTTAAAAAAAGGGAAACATTGACAGCTATGGTTGGCATTCATGCCGTCTACTAGAGCAGTGTTTCCCAACCGGTGTTCCGCGGCACACTAGTGTGCCGCGAGACGTTGCCTGGTGTGCCGTGGGAGGGAGGCGGGCGAGGCGGGCGGCGAGAGGCGGGGCGGCGGCGGCATCTCCTGCTGGATGCAAATCCAAACATGGCGGGCGCCTCCCTCGCTCCTTTGTAGGCGGACCATTGAGAGAGAAAGAAAAGGAGGCGAAAGAGCGAGAGAAGGCGCCTGCGCGGAAAGAGGAGTGAGCAGTGCGCCTGCGCGCCGCGGCGCCCGAGTGCAGTGAAATTCCGTGAAGAGGGGAGGGGGGGCTGGAAAAGAGAGAAAGGAAAGATTTTTCATTTTTTTTTAAAAAAAAAAGGAAGAGGGAAAGAAGAGAAAAAGCGGCAGAAGCTGAGGGGAAGGTTTCCGTGAGGGTGAGAGAGAGAGAAACGCGGGGCTGGCGGGACCCCTCCTCTTCCGCCACGCGTCGCCCGCCACCGCCTCAGAATCTCCTCAGGAGCGGCGGCGGCTGCTCCCCCTCGCCCCCTTCCTCCCCCCCAGCCCCCTCCCAACCCCCGGATGAGGGACGCGAGGCGGCGCCGCTGAGAGGACGGGAAGGCCCCCGGCGGCGGGGTCGGCTCGAGCAAGGAGGGGCGAGCGCTAGCCGGCTGGCTCTAGCCCGGCAAGTGGAGGAGGAGGAGGAGGAGCACGCCGTCGCTTCCACAGCGGCCGCCCCACACTCCCCTCCCCGGGCACCGGCGGGGAGAATGACGGAGCTCCAGTCCGCGCTGCTACTGCGGAGACAGCTGGCAGGTCGGTCCGTCCGTCAGTCGGGGCAAAACACACCACAGTGCAGGCAGAGGCAGGCAGGCCCGTCTCTCCCTGCCCCCCCTCGGACCTGGCCGGCTTGGGGTTTGCACCCCAAACATTCATGTCCACCCTAGCTACACAAGCCACACCTTGCTCTCAGTTCGATCTGTCAAATAACTCACCTATCATTCACATAAAGAACCTAGTCTATCCTCAAACGTCAGAATGTACCTCCTCTCTAGCTTCCCCCACTTCATCTAGGCACTTTCAGCCCTTACTTAACCCACCCCAGCCTGCTTACTCTTCCTTCATTTGCTATAAAAACTAAATACAGAGAGAGACTGAGAGCTGTTGACGAAGAGCTATGTGTGTCTCTTTCTTCGATTCCAGCCAGAATATCAGCTTTGTGTTCAGCCAAACAGGCCCAGGTTGCGCACTGAATAAAGTATTTTATAATTTTTCATATTTCTGTTTACTTACTATTTCATAATAAAGTAATTATAAAATACTTTCTTTGTGTTTATTTGATTCCTATTAAAGAGAGTTACTTTATATATAGTCAATATAGGCACAGAGTTAATTTTTTAAACATTTTCTAATGGTGGTGTGCCTCGAGATTTTTTTCATGAAACAAGTGTGCCTTTGCCCAAAAAAGGTTGGGAAACACTGTACTAGAGGTAGCAGGAATGGCAGTACCATTTGATGATCTACTGGAGGTGAGTAAGGCACCATAGTGGCACAGTAAGTTTTTTGGACTTAGTATGACAGGTTGACAGGATTACTCTTCAAAGCAGTTCCTCCTTCCCAAAGAAGAAAAGTGGGTGGGTGGAGTCTAAGGAGAGAAAGGCTTTCAAAGTTAATTTAGCACACCCACTAAGCAAAGGTCAACAGGAGTGGTTTCCTGTTCAGGGTGCCTTAAAGCTACCTCTTCTCACCTTTCAGTATTATTTTGACTAGGTTCATGCAACAGCCTGCAGGAACTGTTTTTGTTTTTGTTTAAAAGAAAGATGGTTAGATACTTCTGGACTGATCCTGGGTTTGCAGTTGAGTTTCCCCTGAAGGCTTAGTGACGTCTGCCAAAAGAACAGTCAAAAGAAAAGAGGAGGGAGGGGGACTTGGCTCAAAAGACCTCTGTACTCAATTCTTGACTACTGGGGGCGGGGGGAGAGAGACACCCTTTATGAATCTGAGCAGCATATATAAAATAAATCTGCCAGCCCTGAACATCTTGTCTAGTTTAGCTCCAAAGTCAAGATCAGGAAATGCAGCACCAGTTGTAGGGTTGCCATACATCTGGAATTTCCCAGACATAGCCGGTATTCGGTTCCTTTAAGCAATGTCCAGGCAGAAATTGTTGAAATGTATGGGAAAATCTGGACGTATGGCAGCCCATGTCAGAAGTCTAGATTTTGGCGATTTTCCTTAAAAATAGCTCAGAAAGCTTTGGGCAAAACTTAAAAAAAGGTCAATAACTTTTGTGTCTGGATTTTCACTTTTTGAAAGATGTTAACCCTAGAAAGGCTTGGAGGTATCAGGGCAGCACCAGGATTCCCTTTGCCTGCCGACAGGCCAGAGAAAAGGCATTTGATTGGCAGAATGTCCAGGTTAGAATCTGTTAAGCTGGCCTACAAGCTCCAGGTAATCATTCCCTTCAGCATCCTATCTGCTTCATCTGCAAGTACTTACACAGGCATGCCTAAATGTCAGTTGTCCCCATAAATTCCCTTTGAAGTGCCTAGAAAAGAGCCTAAAAGAGTCTCGGAGGTCTCTTAAGTCAACCAGAGCAGCAAGCACAGAAAGCAGATGTGATCATTGTAAAATCATTACAGCCAACTTCTATGATTAAATGCAGTAAGCGATTTAGCACAAACATATCTAGGGACATGCGTACGTCAGGGTTTCTAGAGTCTGAGCATTTTAGTGCCAAAGTAAGATTATCGGTAGTTCGCAGGCGACAGTAGAGGCAGCATGGAGGCTTACATGCCAAATCAAATCAAATCAAAACTTTATTAGCAAAGCCAACAGGCCACAGCTATACAAGAGTTAAAAATGAGAATGGGGATAAAAGGAAGAAAAGAACAGGCAAAAGGAGGTCCGTCGGGTAAACATGCCAATGTTACAGCTTGGGCTGCAAGGATGGTTCAAACCAGGTTGGTCGCATTTCATCTTTATGTATTTTATTTACCAACCTTCCCTTATAGGAACAAAGGCTGACAGTTATGGGGTTTTTCAAATCGTCCACCCAGGTACAAAGTAGGGCCGGCCCAACTTTTTCATGAATAGAAAGAACTACATGAGATGATTTCAGATCTTTATCTACAATGAATGGTTTTCTGGCTCACTTCTACTATGCAGACAAGGTTGGGGACAACTCAGTTCACAATTGCCTTGCTGACTGAGCAGTCAATTCCCTCCCCCCAAGTGCAGCCCATATTTATGGTTAACTTTATATATATACAAAACATTGAATTTAGTCTACAGTGTCCTGAATTATGAAATAACTAGCATGTCACTTCCAGTAGCACCTTAAAGACCAACTAAGTTAGTTCTTGGTATGAGCTTTCGTGTGCATGCACACTTCTTCAGATACACATGTGCATGCACACGAAAGCTCATACCAAGAACTAACTTAGTTGGTCTTTAAGGTGCTACTGGAAGGAAAATTTTATTTTGACTATGGCAGACCAACACGGCTACCTATCTGTAACTAGCATGTCACTTGATTGACATGTTTTTAGCAACTGAAAGGGGCATGTAAACTGACTCTATACGTCAGTTATAAGTTACCGCTTGTGATACAGAGCACAACTCTATACCAGTCTATTCGGAGGAAACTTCCATTGTTTTGAATGCAGTTTACTCGCACGCAAACGTGTAGAGAATTGCTACCAGTCGCCGTCAGGAAGCGACCAGCTGGACGTGTGCACGAACTGCGGGCAGCGCGCCGTTTTCTAAAACGCCCTAGGGTCGGGCCCTACGCGGAGTGAAGTGCTGCTGCTGAACCTACAAGCGATTCTTCATCGCAAGCGCAACAAATGCCCGACAGCAGGCAAAGCCGGAGAGCGAATTGCGGGCTCCCGCGTTGTTAGCGATCACTCGGGCTCATCCCCGGCTGGGCTCCGCGCCGCGGCGCCGGTGGCTGAGAACAGGCAACTCAGCGCAACAGCCGCCGTTGGCCCGAGTGCCACCGCCGCTCCACCCCGCGCCCAGGGGAGGTTCACACGCGGCAGCCGCCGCTCCTGCACGCCCCGCTCAGTGCCGCCGCCGCCGCCGGCCCCGCTTGGCCGCCAGCCGGGCACAGAGCAACTTTCCCACGGCCGCCCGGCCACGCGTGTGGCTCCGCAGGTCCCCAACTGGCCCCGAGCCCAGCCAGTTGCACAAGCGCGGGGAGGTCGGCGTGGGCGGAGGCGGAGGAGGGAACCGGAGAGGAGCTTCGAACGCGGCCGTGTAGCACATCCTAACGCTTCCAGCCAATGAGCGGCGGCGGGCGAGAGGGCGTGCCGTCGAGTATCTCCCTGAGTCGGCGGCCATTGGCTCAGGGCGGCGGGGGCGCAGCCAATCGGAGGCGCTAGGGCGGTATGTCGGCTGCTCGGAGTTGCCTGGAGCCGGGAGCGCTTGGCGCGCCTCCCAGGCTGCCCCTCCCCCGGGTAAGAGGCGAAGCGTGGGAACGCGATGGGGGAGACGGAGCCAGAGGGCGAGCGGCGTCGGCGGTGGGAGCAGAGGGCGCGCTGAGCTGGCACCGGGGAATCGCCGCTCGTTCGCACCAGGCGGGCAGCAGGAGCAGGACCTCCCCTCGCCATTCCGGACGATTGTTTAGAGGGAGCCGGCAGCAGCAGCAGCATGAAGCGCTCGCACCCGGACTACAGCTCCTCCGACAGCGAGGAGCTGGATGAGCCCATCGAGGTGGAGAAGGAGAGCGGAGACGAGAATGGGTGAGGGTGCTGGGGGGTCGGGCCGCGGGGAGGCCGGGAGGGGTCCCCAGCCCCTGGCACAGCAGTGGCACTTGGTCCGAGTTGGTCTCTGCCAGGTGCAGGGTTGAAGCTGTAGGCAAACTCCCGCTGCTGACACGCAGAGACAACCATCTCCGCGGCCGCCCGTGCTGCGGCTTCGATCCTGTGCGCACTTACCCGGGAGTAAGCCCGGTCCCGCTCAGCGGGAGTTAATTCAGAGTAATGTTGGTGCATTAAAACAAAACACACGGGGAATCGGGGGTGGGGCGAAGGATCTCACCCTCTTGATTTGGACGCCTTTATTTTAAGGAAAGGAGGGTGCTTCTGGCTAGATTCATTTGGTGGCGAAGGAAAGGCCCTCTGCACTCACTCAAGGCAACCTCATTCTAGGTCGTCTTCTCACTTTCCGGAAGACTGCGGCTGCAACCTGACACACACTTGCCTGGTGGCACAGGGCCAGACGGCGAATCTTGGCATTGAAAACGGGAGGAAAAGGATGGGTCTTTGCACAAATTAAACCATGCTCCATTGCCTGCTGCCCATGCTCTGCATTTGGCACTGGGTTACCTGGGATTACCCAGGCGTTTCTGTGCTACAACTATTTATGTGCCTACAGGCTTTCCAGCTGTTTCTTGTGGAAATCACTGCTCCCCAACCTCACTCCTTTTCTGTGCCTTCTCAGTATTGACGCCCGATTTCTTTCTTGCTGGTTTCAGAAACTTGAGCTCCGCTCCAGGTTCCATGTCTCCAACCACCACTTCCCAAATTCTGGCTCGGAAAAGACGCAGAGGGGTAGGTCTCTTTCTGCTGTGCTTGAAGTCCCTTCTCTTTCTGCTCTGCTTGAAGCCCCCTTGAAAAATATTCCTGCTTCCCTTTCAGATTATTGAAAAACGCCGCAGGGATCGGATCAACAATAGCTTGTCAGAGCTGAGGAGGCTGGTGCCTAGTGCTTTTGAAAAGCAGGTAATTTTGAGGCAGCCCTCTGTGTATGTGAGGGGTGGGATGCTGCAATTCGGGTGCAGTATTATTAGGCAGCAGTGTGCTATTTCTGTGCTGCCTCTTTCCCTTGGCTTGAATCCAGCTGCCTTTATGCTGATCTTTGCCTTCAATTTCTTAGGGATCAGCTAAACTGGAGAAAGCTGAAATCCTGCAGATGACCGTGGATCACCTGAAAATGTTGCACACAGCAGGGGGGAAAGGTAAGATCCTTAACCTGGCATGGAAGTCAATTCTGTGTACTAATCCCGATCAGATTTTCTGAGTGTGGTTCCCTAGGTAGCCAAAGCGAAGCATCATTGTTGAGCTTGGGGGAGACCCAAGGTTTCTGGAAGTACTAAAAAGGTGGGGAAAGCTCTTAAGGTGTGTGTGTGGGGGGGTGTCCTTCCACAACAGCTCAGGAAGGAATGGCCATGGGATGTTGACTGACTGTTGCAGGGAGGAGTGGGCAAAGAAGGGGAATGGATTGGAGTATCCTGGAAAGAGCATGGCTGGCTGGCTGGAACTGAGTGGAAGCATGCGGCACTGCAACATCTCATTGCAGGTCCCACTGCCTGTGTGTTGTAATAGATTTGTTCAAAATTCAGCCACCCTCTAGCAGCACACCTGCAGCCTGCTTACTACCTAGCAGTCTAAATGGTAAAAGCTCTACTTCAAAATAAGTGAGGTATGGATCTCACCTGAAGGGCAGGATGTATTTGTGTTTGGCAAGCACAATTTTGTGTTCGTTTGCTAACTTCAGTGGAAAGTACAGCCAATTAAGTTTGTGAAGGATCTGGCTGTGCATGATTTCCCTTTGGCTGGAGGGATCTTCAGCTAATTCCTGTGTGCCAAAGGCACTGGATCTCATGTACATGTCACTGTCTCAGCCATTTAGTATTTTTCATTTTGTTCTAGTATCTTAAAGGCTGTTGGTAGCTGAGCTGCTAAGATTATAATCCGTGAGCCACAATGAAGGCTCCTGATGGGCCAAAAGACAGGACATACATTTAACAAAATGGTAAAAGAGGTATGGAAGAAGAGACCAGCATGTGTGCATATATATCTATATAGTAGTCATTCCAAATGTTTAATATGCTGTTATTAAGCTTGTAATAAACCATATACTGGTGGATAGTAGCAGCAAATCTTGGAGTGTACTTCATAACCCAGTGACTGCAGAACAATCCCATAAAAAAACCCTGGAGTTTGTGCTTCAGAGTATCTTGATTGATTGTGGACTTTTAACTGGCGCTTAGACTCTTTGCTGAGAACATCACAAATGCTTATTGGCTGTTTTGAGGTTGGGTCTGTGTGGACTTGGAGCAGATCACTGAATTCCAGATCCTGTTCTCATTCATGAGATTTGGCTTCTCGAAATAACCAGCTTTGCACCTATATGCTGCCTTGGGTTCCATGCTGGAAGAAAGGTGGAATATAAAATAAAATAAAAATTATGGGCACAGTCACAATGAGACGTGAAGTGTACTTGCCAGACACTTTGCTTCATGACGGTCTGAACAATATTTCTATTGCTCATGGGTTTCTATAAAGTGAATGTGGAGTAGCACATCTTTAGTGGGGCATGCCCTGGAGAAAACCCATCTTCTTGAGAGAGACGGCCTCAAATGAGGAATGGAAATTGCTGCCCATGCTTAAGACATCACTCTTCCTTCTCTTCCTTTCTTCTAGGCTACTTTGATGCTCACGCTCTTGCTATGGACTATCGAAGTCTGGGCTTCCGAGAGTGTTTGGCCGAAGTTGCCCGCTACCTGAGCATCATCGAAGGTCTGGACACTTCTGATCCTCTCCGTGTCCGCCTTGTGTCTCACCTGAATAATTACGCCTCTCAGAGGGAAGCCGCAAGCAGTTCCCATACAGGGCTTGGACACATCCCTTGGGGCAGTGCCTTTGGACATCATCCCCACATCTCCCACCCACTACTGCTGCCTCAGAACGGGCATACTACTACGAGCGGCAGCGCAACTTCCACAGAAGGTCATCATCACCACAGCAGAAGTGGGGCTCCCCATGCTGAATCATCTTCACTGAGAGCGCCCCCTAATGGCAGCATTGGACCAGTGCTTCCCGTGGTCACTTCAGCTTCTAAACTCTCTCCTCCCTTGCTGTCTTCCATGGCTTCCCTGTCTGCATTCCCCTTTTCTTTTGGTTCGTTCCATCTGTTGTCCCCCAATGCTCTCAGCCCGTCTACACCGGCACAGTCGGCCGGCCTTGGCAAACCTTACAGACCATGGGGAACGGAGATTGGTGCATTTTAAGAACTAGCAGGGTGGTGAAGGGGTGCGTTGTCTGTAAACTAGCCAGCTGAGCTGGGGCATCTGAACTCCTTTTAACAGTTTGTTATCAAAGGTACAGTTCCAGTTTTAACAGAGTTTGTACAAAGAAAATGTTTCTCCCCACCCTGCTTTCTATTAGCAGATTTTAAAAACCAGCAGTTGCCAGAAGTTTATCCATTTTTTGTAAAATCTTCATAGATGTTAATTTAAAAATGATAATAAAATAGAATTTTGCTGACTCGTTCGTTATCTTAGTGGCATTTCTCAAATGATCCTGTTTGTCTGAAAACACTGGATCTTTTTTTTAAAGAGTAGAATTTTCGCCTTTCTTCCCCCCCCCCCCCCAGAAAAACAGAGCCTTAACTCACATTTTTGTTTGGTTGTGGGGGTTTTGTGATACTGAAATGTTTTTCAAGGGAGATATTGTTTGTAAACTATGTTTTGACTTTTGTATTTCCGAGCAAAAGCGTTGACAAATCAGATGGACCAGCTTTATCTCAGATGTTGGTGGTGGACCTGTGGGCCTCTGGAGCTCCCATCAGCCCCAGCCAGCATGGCTCATAGCTGTCAACGTTTCCCTTTTTTAAAGGGAAATTCCCTTATTCCAAATAGGATTCCTCACAAGAAAAGGGAAAAGTTGACAGCTATGGCATGGCTAATGTTCAGGGGATGATAGGAGCTCTAGTATAACAACACCTTGAGGGTCACTGGTTCTCCATCAGTATTCTAAGAAGAATAGAATCTTTCTGTGACTAGTGCAGTGCTTCAGTCTGCCTTGCAAGTTTATCCTTCTCCCCAATAGGTATATTTATCCCAATTACAGAATCACTGTTCTGTTTCTTGTGCCAAATTTCGTTGCGGTTTTCTTCCATTGGGGCAAACAACACTAAAAAGTTGCAGGTCAAATCCTAATTCTAGAAGCTTTATCACTGCAACTAAGTTCAACCAAGTTCGTCCAGCTCCAATCCATTGGATGTTTTTTGTTTTGCTTTTTAAGATGGAGGGATTATTAACATTAGAGCTTTGGGGATAGATTGTGCTGGGTTTGGGGATGTGGGGACACAGACCATTGTCTGCCATGTTGCTGGAACGTAGGATGTGTCTTCAACTCGAAGTTCATGCAAGCAGATGTGCCAAGTTCCAATCCAGAGAACAGGAGTTGCATCTAAATTAAGTTGGTTGCACTTGGGTTTCATTCAGTGGGACTTGACGTGAGTCATGATGACTAAGAGTTGTGTCCAACTTTATTCTGTTCAGATTAGACCCACTGAAATGAGTCGTGTCCATAAATTTCACTGGGTCTATTCTGAGGATGACTAATGGTGGACACTACCCAATAGTCTGCCTTGCCTTTCTTGACTGGACATGGAAATAATCTTGCTTCTGCCTGCAGGTATGGGATAGCTGGATGGACAAGGGGCAGAATAGGTAGGGAAAGCCACAGTTCCTTGTCCCATGCTTTATTGGTGTGTTTGAAGGTTGCAATCTGGTAGACATCCATCACACACTTAGCTGTATCCCATAAAAAGCTGTAATGTTGTGGTCATAACTGTGATTGGAAAACATGGCCGCTGACATAGAATCTAATAGTTCCTTTGAGAACTTGAGCAAAGTTTTGTTTTTTTAAAGCAAGTTTCAGCATTAACCCCCCCCCAAAAAAACCAATTGCATAAAGAGCTGCTATCCAGTACATAGAAACTTGAAGGCTTTATATGGCCTTCCATTAGTTGAGAAGTGAAAATTTGGTCCAGCACAAGTTTTAGTTGCCTCCCAATGCTCCTCATTAATGTTTCTTGAGCCTGCATTTCTATTGTTACATAATGTTCTGTTCAGAGCAAGCAAAACTGGAGAAAATGAAAGTGATTATTCTATGTTTAAAAATACAACCAAAATTAAGATACTGAATCATAGTTCGGTTTGTCTAAATCTGCATACTTTATCCTTCTAGTATGATTGTGGTTTTCACATCACAGAATGTGGGATTTTGTAGTACAGTGATCCTGCATCCCAGGTCAAAAACCAGGTGAGCAGCAGCTATGGATAGCCACAAAATTGATTGCTGTGATGTATATACATACTGTGCAGAAAAGTACCGTAGTCACTGCATTTTTTGTAGGGTTTAAAATGAATTCAAGAGGGTAATCTGAAGAGGATCCCTATCTATTCTCAACAGGCTTGTTTCTTTAAATGACTAAAGAGGGTTCCACCAAATTGGATTTGATCACTTTTGTATTTGCATTGTGCCTAAATAAAAGAATTGAGAACAAAAAAAAAAAAAAAGTTGACTGGCAAGTTTGTCTAGCTACATGAGAGAAAAAGTGTGTTTTAAACAGATTATGGTATAATTACCTTTGTGTGTGTTGCTTTAAGTGTACCATTCAGTGCATCTTCTGTTTTGCTGTTCTGTTTTCTAATTTTGGGCCATGAAGTGATATTTCAAGACATTGTTCATGAAGCGGACGTTAAAAATAACTGAAAATTTGATAGTTCATTTCTGCAATAGAAGAAGAGAGCACTGTTCACGTGTTCAGTGTTGGGTGGGATGTAAGAGACAGAAAATCTGGTTTGAACCTACTGCCCCAGCTTTACTTATTATTCTGAAGGTTTTAACAAACCCTGTATAGGTACAGCTGATTGCGCATAAACCTTGTTTACTGAATTGGAGACCTTGCCTTTTGCAACTTGTACATGGGGAAGCTTTGTTCCAGGGGTGGACAGATGTTTCATGTTGAGGACTGCATTCCTTTTGGTTGTAGCATCTCTTGGGGCCCACCTGCCAGGGATAGGCAGGTCTAGTTGGTGGGTGGCATTGAAACCCAACATGAACAAGGCTACTTTCCTTATTGGTGTTCTGAAACCTTCTGGTCTTCCATGATTTATGTTAGGCATTTCCCCCACAAAGTGTCCCCCTTCTCCCACCCCCAAAGTGGCACAAAGAAATTAAATAAACATGGTTGTGTCATTGCAAGTATGTGATATGAGCTCCACAGGTTGGATTTCTGCTAATTGTATAGTTACTTAAGGCAGCACCTGCATGTTTAGGAAATGAGCTGACAATCTAATTCTACAGGAACATAGAAGGGAGATTCCCCAAATTGCTCAATGTTGCCTTGGTTCACTGAATACTATGGCACAGGGTGTGTGGATGTACCTAGAACAGGGTTGTTTGGCTCCATACCAGCCGGCATTGCCAATGGCTGAGCATGATAGATGCTTTAGTCAAACAATATCTGGAGGGCCACAGGTTCCCCACTCCTGAAAATTATTTAAAAAAATTATTTAAAAATTATTTTAAAATTATTTTAAAAAATCTCATATTAAGTAAGGCTGCCAGTTATCTTTTACAATGGAATGGTGCCAATTGGCAGAAGATTGGTGTGGACCTGGTTGCTTTAAGTAGCATGTCAATCCAGCAATATAATTTGTCTTGCTTACCTGCCTGCAACAATCTTTGTAGGTTGGCTTTTCCCAACGTAGTGCCTTCTAGATACTCAGCTACTAGCTTTTATTAGCCACAGGCACCATGGCAGATGGTTGGAGATGATGGGAGATCCCAAAAGATGGAGGTTGGAGAAGGCAGACCAAGTGCTCCTGTATCATAATTGTGAAGGGAAGGTTTTGTGCTTTAGGAAGAGTCTACTTTACATACATTCAATTATCACTGTATTTCTTGTATTTCACTTTCCTTGTACCTCACAGCTAACATGACTCTCTCTACATCCATGTGTTTTATCTACTTCAAAACTCAGGAAAACTTTCCATCTCAGGAATTAGAATCTAGTCCATAACAGCATGGACTGTAATAAATTGGTCTTTTACGAGGCTACACAACTCTGCATTGTTTGAACAAGTAGGAATGCCCTCTTTAACATAAGACATACTCATTTCATGCTATGCCTGAATTGATTCCCAAAACATTTAAAAGCAATTTAATAATAAAAATAACAATGAAAATACTTACAATGATTTCACATATAAAAACAAATTCAGATCCAGTACACATACAGACACAGAATGAGATAAAAACAAACCTTTTTTTTCCTCCTTGTTGGAAAATGAAGGTCTTCAACAGGTCGGGGATGCAATGGGTGGTGGTGTGGGGAGAGTATCAAAGGGTTAGGTGCTGCCATGAAAAGACCTGATTTCATCTTGCAGAGCAGACTTCCTGATAAGATGGTCTCCACATCTGCAGATAATGACAACATTATTGTGGGAAACAAAAGCTCATAAACTATGACACTTTCCCCCATTATAAACCGAATCCCTATTTAAGTCTTATTGCTCTTACACCCAGAAAATGTTGGAGGAAAGGTTACATTATTGCAAAATAAATAAAATTAGAAGATCTACAAAATAACCATTTGAAGTTGAAGTTCGCTCAGGAGCTGTGGGGCAATCCCCCCCCCACCTCTGGGCATGTTTATACACACATTTTGTAACTCCCCAGCCAAGGAATGGGATATAAACTTTCCTCCTTACTAGATGAACCCTGGGGGGTATGAGCTGTAAACATGCTCCAGGCTTGCATCCCTGGCCTAGAAGGGACAAGACCCCCAAAGCCATGTGCTTTGGGTGGTAACTTCTGAGTGTCCTCTATCCAAAAATGCCTCAGGGTACAGTCGACTGTTATCATAACCTCCTTCACTAGCCAGCACAGAATGCAAAACAGGCCAAAACAACCAAGCCAACTGCAACCCTACAGTATTAAACAGGCAAAATACAGGAGTCCCAGGTGCCAATCAGGGGTTCGCTCCAAAATTCCTACTCAGGAATTAAAGCTTGCAGTTTAAAAGAGGGTGGGAGGTTGCTCTGTGAAGACAAAGAGGAAGAAGGGTGGATGGATGGAGCATAAATACCCTCTACTGGAAAGTCCTAACTGGGCATTCCAGTCCGAGGGCCCCTACAACTCATTCCAACTTGAGTCACTTCCAAGATGAGGAGGGTGCCATTCATTATCATTCCCATTCTCACCAGTTGATGAAGGCCACATTTAACGAACCTGAATGCTGGGTGTATAGATGCACTTTGCAATTTCTATAGTTTACAGCATTGTACACACACAAGTACGATGGAAAGGGAATGTAATCGGGACACAAAAGCTGTTGAGCTTTTCTTGGCAAAGTTTTTGAGCTATTTTAAAGGAAAATCACCAAAAAGGACACTGCTGACAGGGGTTGCCATATGTCTGGATTTTCCCTGACATTTTAGCGATTTCCACCCGGGCACTGCTTCCAACTGCAGTATTCCGGCTATGTCCAGGAAATTCCGGAGGTATGGCACCCCAATGTACCCAGCATTATGATGATATGTTAAAAATAGCAGTTCTCTGTATTACTTTGCAAGGAATACATCCATTAAGTTGAACAATGTCCCTTGCATCATATCGATGCCTCACTGTCTGTAGTTTCCCCCTTTGAATTTTATTTGAGCATTATTGCATCGTTTTTTAAAAGGAAGCTATAAACAACAAGGGGAAATCCTGTACTAGTACTGAATGGTCCTTATTGAAAAGGGGCTTCCTTTCTGGGGGAAGTGTATGTAGTCAGCACAGCACTCCATGAAACAGATGGATTATTATAGCAAGGAGATAGTATTTTATTGAGAGGGAGAGAAAGAGAGAAAACTGCTATTATCCTATACAAGAAAAACAAAACTTTTAAACTGGAAGTGCTTCTGTCTCATCTCTGTGCTCCCTCCAGATGTTTTGGATGATATCTTGGGTGGGGCTGATGTCCAAAACATCAGAAGAGCTTCACCTTGTCCAAGGCTGATTTAAGAATTAGGAGGAGGAAGCTCAAATTTCTTGGATACTTTTATAAACGTGCTTCAGTTGATCATAATGATCACATAACGTTATGCACATTTTAGGAACATAAGCATTGCAAAATACATCATTGTAAATGCCCTGGACTCTAAAAAAAAAAAGTTTGAACATTAATTGCGAGAAGCAGAACTCTGAAGCGTATTGGCCATCATCAAGGCACAAATCCATAATTGTTTAACATTAAAATGAGAAGAAGACTTAAGAGCCCCATTCATGTATTTGTGTGTGTGTGTAAGGCCAGGGGGGTAAATGTGGTCCTCCAAGCCTCTCTGTCTGGTCCTTGATACTGGAATTTCCAATGAATGAAAGGGGAAGTACAACACTGACATATTGTTTGCAATGTGTTTTAGCCGTGGTTCAAAGTCACTGCTTGCCTGACACACTCAAAAGATAATTGTTTCACCACAGGCCCCGTTTGCAACTCAATCCACATTTGCTGTGCGACTGCTCCACAGACTTTTGACCTTGCTCTGGCTAATGCGGTATATACATGGCTTGGATTGCAAAGGAATGTCTATGGCAATGCAATCACACAAGCACCTTATTACCTCTTGAGCTCAGGTCAGGTCTACTCAATTCGCAGGCTAGCCAGACCACTTTGGTTGCACGAATGGACTCCTGGAAAACCCTATGCAGAATGCTAAGCTCATTTCCCAGTAATAAAATATATTGCCTGTCCGTTTAAAACAGAAACAAACAAACAACAAAAAGATCCAACCTTGGCAAACAAATGACAGTGTAATCAAGGTTTGCACAGTTCAACTTTTCTTTTTTCTTTCTTCCTGAGAAATCCTTAAACGCTTCTGCAGCTCTTTTGTTTGGTAAAGGAGGATTCTCTCCCACCCACGCTTGAAACTGACACAAAACATCGATATTCCATTTCACAAGAACGATTGGCTTCTGTACGGTTTCTTGTGTGTGACTTGAACAGGTTTTTAGCAGCGGTGTGGTTTTAAAAAGTCTCACATGCTTTCATGATGTATGAGCAGTTAAACTTAAAGCAAAGTGTTGCCTTGCTACATCTGTTGCCTTATTACATGCGATATTCCCAGTGAGCTGATCTGCTTCAGTGTTGAGGTTGATCGACTTGGATTCTTAACACTGACTATAATATGGAAGGATAAATGGAAACACAGAGCAAAAGTTCCATATTTTGTACACCACCAGTGCTTTTCTTCTAGAAAAAAAGGGTGCCAGCACCGTGCACCCCTGAGTACCCCCAGAAAATGAACACACCTGCCTTTGCTTTTCTTCTTCTTCTTCTTCTTCTCTCTCTCTCTCTCTCTCTCTCTCTCTCTCTCTCTCTCTCTCTCTCCTCTCAGCCATTCATTAAGCCCCTCTTGTCCCACAAGTGTCTCAAAGAAAAAAAGCCCCTTCTGAAAGGCTGATTGCTCTTTCAAGTGCTTACGAACAAATACTGTTTTACCACCACTAAACAGGTCATGGGCCTTGACTAGTATCACAAACACTAGCCTTGTACAATAGGTAATCCTTATTGGTTCAATAGTTTCATCGGTTATGCAGGCCTGAAGTTGTGCTCCCAAGGCAAGGGTGCAGCGGCAGCAGCAGTGGGGATTCTCAGGCTGTAGCTGCATTTTTACAGCACATGAGGAATGGGTCTCCTAGCTCCATCACTGGCTATGGCTTCTGTCCCCTCATCTTGCTGGTTCCTCATGATAGCTAGGACCCAACCTTTTGGCGTCACATACTGGGAGCCAAGCCTCTTGAATAGCTCATATGAACCTACTGGAGCCCAAAGATCACCATCAGAAGCCTTGGTCTCTGGTCTATTACAGTGGTACCTCAGGTTAAGTACTTAATTTGTTCCAGAGGTCCGTTCTTAACCTGAAACTGTTCTTAACCTGAAGCACAACTTTAGCTAATGGGGCCTCCTGCTGCTGCCACGCCGCCGGAGCACGATTTCTGTTCTCATCCTGGAGCAAAGTTCTTAACCGAGAAGCACTATTTCTGGGTTAGCGGAGTCTGTAACCTGAAGCGTATGTAACCTGAAGCTTATGTAACCTGAGGTACCACTGTATTGTGTTCTTTCCACTTGTGTGAAGATTGGATCGTTGCTGAGGACAAAACCCATAACTCAGATGAACTGAGGATCACTGCAGAGAGAGCCTAGACATGGTAATTATGTTCACCAGTCATAGGTTTAGGAACGATATTATTATTATTATTATTATTATTATTATTATTATTATTATTATGCTTGAGAAATCTGTGTTTTCTTTTCATAACTAGTTGTTAGAACAAGTGGGAAAGTAGCTTATTAAAGCAAGTGCTAAAATGACTGGCTTTTTCTTCCATTCCTTTTCTTCTTTCAGAGCCTTTCGAATATGAGAAAAGAGCAGCAGCGATGAATAGAAAATGAACAAACAGATATAAAAAACAGTGCTGGTGGTGGGGAAGAAGGGATGAAATGCATTTCTGGCAAAACAAATGACGGTGCAAAGGAAGAGCGATATAGACGGTGATAAATTATTACAGCAAGATAATAGCAAGGTGTCTATTATTATTAAGAATTAGCTAGAGATATGTGATGGAAGCAAAACAAGCTGGTGTACTTGTGAGTGTTTTTGCATGCGAGAACACAATTATCTGAAGCTCAGAAGAAAAGGCATTTCTAAGAGCATGCTTCTTAAAGCAGTCTGCTCCAACAAGACCTTGCATGTTGAGGAGCCAGCATATTACTGAGATGGGTCTGACAACATATGGCAAAATGGGTGTGTGTATTTGTAGGGAAGAAGCATTGCAGGAGCAGCTGTCCAGAACAGATGTCTTCTCCTTCCAGTGGATGGGCCCAGCCCATATCTGAGATGTAACTCGGCTTGACAACAAATCTAAACGGAAGCAGCTCTTGCAAACAGCCGTCCGGTTGACTTTGTTAAGACGATTCACATCAGACGTGAATGCGAGCTGATCTGTCACTTGACTTGCAGTAGCTCCTCCCAGTTCCAGCTCGCTCAGTGCTCTTGCCATTGTCTCAAGCTAACATCATCTAAAGGAGACGTTCTCCAGAGTGGTGTGTGACAGGAAGATGCACAGCCCTAGCACGTTGCCGCTAGGTAGGTCGGCAAGCGTGTGCTGAACACAACAGGGTACACAAAGTTCAAAGAGCCGGAGCGCTGTGTCTTATTGTGCTTCTGGTCTCTGCGGAGGGCTATGAGTGGCAGGTTTATTCGAGTGCTGCTAGAGCTTTCTGTGCAACTACATGAGCAATTGTTGTGATTCAATTGCAGGGTATATTGGCACACCTGCTTTTGAACATGTTGGTGGGGAGATGGGCAGAGCAGATCAGCCCGTGTGGGTAACATTCAACAGATCAACGTTGATCTGTATGTAATTTACTTTTAGATGCATGGCGACATTCCTGTTCTGAAAGCACAGGCTAGGTGATCTAGCTTCATTTTATGCATTTCATCAGACTATTCGTGTGTTCTGCTGAATGCGCTCAGAATCCTCCATGTGATTGAGGATTCTAAAGACAAATTGGTTGGACCTATTGAAATGCTCCCTTCAGACTTTCCCACTCGACGTATGAAGGGCTTAGGATGAAGGGATGGCAAAGCTGAAGGTGAGGCCAGTGTGTGCAGTCCTATATCTCCCTCCGTGAGTTCCTGTCAAATGCCTGAATTCTATTCTTTAGAAAGGTTCTAGTCCTGTGTAGCATAGAGCAACATTTTGGCCAAAAATGCAAATGCATTCTAACTTGGCCATTCATAGATATTTAGATGGACTATTCCGATCTTGAAATAATTCACATAGGGAATGGTCAGTGCTTGTAGTGTATTGTTATTACTGTTTACCAGAAAAAGACTCACCTCAGAGAGAGAGATATATATAGACTGAGAATGAGAAGCTCAGGGCTTTTGAACGCGCTTTGGGGCTGCTGCTAATGTTATTGTTATGCATTCTTTCTTTTTAAGAGCTAGGAACTTCCAAAACAGCACTTACAAGGCTTAGTTTCCATTGAATAAAAGAGCTGTGGAGACTAGGGCGACATACACACGGTGCCTTTAGAGCATATTCAAAACACATACCCACCCTGCTTCGCCACAATGAATTTGTTAAGGGCAGCTGGGAATTGTAATTCTGTGAGGTGCAAACTACAGTGTCAAGGATTATTTGAGGGAAAGAATGTGCTTTGTATGTGTACATGCATTTTTAAAAATAATATTTGCTTTGTTTACAAATATGCAAGCAGAGTGCATACACTCCTATGAGCAGACTGCAAAATTGATAATCCTTCATCACCATTAAAGGACAACTTCACCCCAAGAATGACGCAGCTTTGGCCAATTCACAGCTCCCTCTGCCTGATTTTCCTTAAAAAGCAATTTCTTCATATTTAATGATCCTATATTGCCCTCTGGCGATAAACTAGGATTTTACATGTTCCTCAGAAATGTAATGTGAAATCAGATGAGGCCCTGGTGTATGTGTGTGTGTGTGTTTTAAGAAAAGACTACAGCATTAATAGGACTTATGATTTGCAAATATAAGTGTTTGTTTGTTGGTTGGTTGTTTTGGATGTTTGAATTGCCTCTTACAGGTTTTCTGGAAGATGCTCAGGGATAAATTGATGTAGAAGAAGAGAGATCCACAGTTGTGACTTATCTCTGGGAAATCTGCATCATATATGTGTCTGATATTATATCTTGCAAAAAAAAAGATTTATCAGTTGCCAACAGATGAGGTAATGAAGAGAGTCCAGGCCACTGAAAACACTGCAGCTCTCACTGTTTCTCTCTTAGCCTTAACAGAGAATTTTTGTGTGGTATTTGTTCCAATGCCCACTCTTCCCTCCCTCCCACTCTGTATGTGGAGCAGGGATGTGCGGAGAAAATAATACATCCTGCTGTTCTATGCCCTTTTAGGTGCTTCTGTGTTTCTTTGTTTACATTTCTGAAATACAGGTGACTCCCCACTTACTTGAGGGTTATGTTCTGGCCCCCTGCTCACATAAATGAAATGCACTTAAGTGGGGAGTGCCTTCAGCTCATGGGGAGCCTGTACCCAGAGCCCAAAGGAGACGTCCCCTTTGGCCTCTAGGAAGGGTCTCCTCACATGCCGGAGGGACAGTTGTTGCTCTTCAGGTCTCTCCCCTCCTTCCGGATTTCCAGGGCCACGTGTATGCGTGGTTGTGCATGACTTGAATGTGCTTAATGTTAAGCATAATTGTTTAATTCACACAAAAATGGAAAATGCCTATGTCTTATCGCTGAAGGATTAACATGGTTTTCCCCCATAGTGGCATACTATGGGACTCTAAGCTCCTAAATGGGTTAATGATTGTTCTCTGCTCTGAGTTGAATGTAACCTTTGATCATGTGATGAGGTTACTGACTTGCAAATTCACCATCTTGGAAGGGTGGTGGCTGGAGTCTTTTGCGACCTGCTAATTTTCTAAAGTCTGGGTTTTTGGTTTTGGATTGAGGAACATTCGCTCATGCAAGATCCCTTTCCAGTTTTGAAGAGGCACAATCCAGGCATAGGATTTCTGAGAACTCAGCCTGAGACTAGATTCTGAAAGTATGGCACAGCGCTGTGTGGTGTTTCCTGTGGAAATGTGCTTCTGATCTGTTATCATGATGCTCATCTAAGCTCTGTTGACCAGACCCTTGCAAAGCTTGTCTGGGGTCTGAGTTGGGAGTCATGTTAGAATACAGTTATAAAACTCCAATAAAAAAGCAGCTGGTCCCTCTCGGAGCCCCCCAGCCAGCTTAGCCGTCTGAGGCCTGGGGCAAGTGTACCTGGCTGCCCCTGCTCTCTGCTGTTGACCCAGACAGATGCATCTTTGGATGCCAATGGGAATTTTTACCCACATTCACAGCCCTCAGTTGTTGTCTGAATATTTGCTTCCAGCTATAGCTAGATCGGAGGCTAGAGTTCAATACATGATTTCCCCTCACTCAGCTCTCCTTCTCCCCTCTTGTGTGCATGTGTACATGTGCATACTCTCTAATATGACATGGCACCATCTTCTGAGTCTGAAATCCAGTGTGAATCATGCGACCCATGGGAGATTGTGGACCTGGAAAAAGCACTTTTCGGGGCAAGACCTTGGTCCGAAATCACATGAGAGTAAGGTGCTCCGAATGGCATGGAGGGTGGAGTGGGATAGGGTGGGGCAGGATGTCCCACTTTTTCCAGGTAATTGACAGGTATGTGTGCACCGCTTCGTTACACTAGATGTGATCCAAAATCAGCTAACAAAGTACTGACTGAAAATATAGGAATACAGGAAGCTGCCTTGTGCTAAGTCATACCACTGGACCATCTAGCTCAGATTGTGACTGGCAGCTTCCAGGTCTTCAAATGAGTCTTTCCCAGCACTTCACAGAACTTTCTGCATGCAAAGTTATGTGGCCTACCACTGAACTCATATGGCGCTACTTCGAATATAAGACGATTAAATGGAAGCATTAGTCTCGTAGCGCTGTAGAAGTGATTCAGGAACTTCCACTGGTTCTCTTATAGGAACCTCTTGGTTTTGACTAGGGTTGCATGCTCATTTTTAAATGAATAAATATCAATATGAAGGACGCCCCCTCCCTTTGTTTGTTCATTGTTACATTACAAATGAATGGGGATCTGCCAAATGAAAATTCATTCATTCACACATACATGTAGTGCGATGCCCTGGAGCAGGGGTCACCAACCTTTTTGGCCACATTTGTGAACTGGAGAAGCTATTGTGAGCTGCAAGCAACCACAACCTCAGATTATGAGAGAATGCTCATTTCGAGCCTTATTTCGGGAGGGAGGGGAAACTAAGTCCAAGGGAAGGCCTCTGCAGGTGCATATGCACCCATAGGTGCCCCTCCCATTGGAGAGTGACAGAATGCCTTCAAAAACGTGCCAATATTTGGATTGCTGCTGGAAGGTGTTTGCCGCCCTTCTGGTGGTAAAATCGGACAATGGCGTTAGAGGTCGTGGTTGCAGCGAGGAAGGCAGATTGTAGATGGGTGGTCCAGGAGAGATTATTAGTGAATATTAAGCCTAGGTATTTAAAGGCTTTTACCTTTTCTAAGTAGCCACCTGTGATCTTAAGCGGCTCCAGCTTGAGTTTGCGGGAACGAGTGAAGTGGAGGACTTTCGATTTTTTATAATTAATATTAAGAGCTTCCGCCTTACAATAGGCGATAAATGCATTAACTGCATTTGCTAGGTCCGCAGCTGTTCTGGATAAGATGACGGCATCATCAGCATAGAAAAGGGAAGCAACGGAGTGGCCTGCTAAGTGAGGAGGGTACTTAGATGCTAGCTTCAAAGTGGAAATTGCATCATGAAGATAGAGATTAAACAGTAGAGGGGCTAAGAGACAAAGTTGTCCCTAAATTATTATATGGATGCGAAGTATGGACTACAGCAATATCAGCTAACTTGGATCGCCCTCTTCATATGTTTCTGAGATCTCTTTCCGGCGTCCCGAGATGTGTCTCAGGTGCAGCCCTACGACTCGAGTTCGCCCAGCCCTCAATTGTAAAACGAGCATGGAGTCGAGCCATTTCCTATAGCTCCCACCTATTAGCATCGGATGCTCGAATTAGAGGTGGGTTTTCCAATCTGATCCTAAGAGATATTCATAACTCCCCTTGGAAAACTACAATTAACCTCAAACTCCGCTCCCTTCTCAATTTGAATTGTAAAACTGTTCTTAACTCAGAGTATATCAGCCCGGCGGCCCTACCTCCAATTAAAAAGAAACTACAGCAACTTGACTTCTCTAACACAGCTTCCTATGCAAGAGGGCCATGCTCAGGCCTAGCCCTAGCTATTCCACCCCCTGAAGGGATCCCTCTATATTGCTTCACAATTTCTTCGGAGGCTAAGCGAAGGGCCTTTACCTGTGCCCGTCTCAACTGTTTTCCTACAGCAGTTCTGTCGGGTCGTTATTCCAGAGTTCCCATCGCAAATAGAACATGCACCTGTAATGACACGGCCCTGGAGACTATGGAACATGTAATGCTCTTCTGTCCTAATTGGACAGATGAAAGATCTCGGTTTTTAACCCCTCTCGTGAACAAGCTTCATCTCCCAGTCCAGCCTTGGATAGTGTCCCTTTTTTTGCAGGATTCTGATTGTTGGATTACCGAGATGACAGCTAACTTCCTGCTTAGTGTGATGAAGAGGAAAGCGGCACTAACTTCTTCCTTAACACCACAGCTGCAGTCGATATGCCGCACAATCGAACGAAGTTCCAAGTAGCCTTATTGTACAAGGACAATGGAGTTAGGACAAATCTGAGGAGCTGAAGGACCCTTTAACGGTCCTCCTCCAGCCTCAGCAGTTTTTTTTTTTGTGTGTGTGTGTGTGTGTGTGCGTGTGTGTGTGTGTGTGTGTGTGTGTTTCTTTTTAAGTATTTGCCCAGGAAGATATCTACCTTTATCTCCCCACCCCCATTTTATGTTGTTATTTTAATGTATATCATGCTATGGCCACACGGCTAATGCAATAAAATTTATGTTTTAATTGCAAAAAACGTGCCAATGGTCACCCACATTGTGAGCCGAAGAAATGCAGCAGGTGGTTCCATTGATGAAATGGAAAGGTTATAAGGTGGTATATCTTCTTTCATCCAGGGGCGGAGCTACCTGCCCCGGCACCCGGAGAGGGGGTGGGCCTAGCCACCCTCATGGTGAGCGTCCTTAGTTGCCCGCCGCCCGCGTGGTGAACATTGCGAGGGGCGCCACTAGCTGCCCGCAGCAGCATCATCCCTAGCAGCCTGCCGCCCATTCAGCGAGCAGGGGGGTGGGTGGGTGGTGCGGCGATGTCACCTGCCCTCACGGCTGACACCTGGTGCGCATCGCACCCCCCCGAACCCACCTTCCTCTGCCAATCTTTCATCGCCTATAAAACGGGGACTCTTTATCCAATCTGAAATTTGAGTGGTCTGATGCTCAGTGTCATTTGGATGGGAAATGCCCGTTGGTTGGAAAATGCCGCACAGAAACAATCCCAATCAATGAACAAAGGCAAGTCAAAATGCTTGGGGATATGAAGTGAAACAAACGGACAAATGAAACAGATATTTTCCTTCTTAGCTTATATGGACCAACACTTTTCACGCTGGGAGAAGGGAATGAGCGAGTCAACAGACCAGTCCTTTTTCAGTTCACAGAACCCCAATTCTTTATTAATCACAGCTTGCTCACAATGACATACAGGAAAAATAGCACAAATGAAGAGTAGACTATGCAGGCAGCAATTCCCAGGAGGGAGAGGGACAACTTCAAACTGGCAGCTCTATGGGGAAAGCAGGTGAGCAATGCCACACCTGGCTCAAGCATCCTGGCTCCTAGTCGCTCCTGCTGCTTCAGCCCTTGTCATTCTTGGTATCTTTTTAAAACTAGGCAGGAGAGGAGAAGTCAGCAGGATTAAGCTTGTTGAGTCTGGATGAAAAATGTCCTACAGAGCGTCTCGTGCCCGTAATGAAACAGATTAGATTAAGGCTTGAATCCTTCCCACAAAAGTGCACCTGCTTGCCCCACTGATTTTAGCAGTGGTGGGCAGGACTGTGGCCTAAGATAAATAGAACAGGTCACAGCATCTACACTTAAAAGCTTCTCGACTCAAATTAAATAATTTCTTCATTGGTGAAGAGGCAGATTTTGAGTTATTTTTAAATCCAGCTTCCACCGAACCCATAAGCTTCTTTTGGCCAGATATATGATTGGTCATTCTCAGCTGCAGATGCCTATTTTTAAATGCTAAAAATGCCTATTTTTAAAAAAGTCAAAACTTGCTTCTGCTTGCCTCCTTGTCAGTGACACTTGCCTTTGAAAAACAGAAGCATTTTTCTTCAAAAGGCAGAAGAAATTGTTCCTGTGAATACTAATTTGCAGCACAACGCTGTGCATGTTTACTCAGAAGTAAGTCTCACTGTGTTCAGTGGCGCTTACTCCTTTGTTTATGCCTGCAGCCTTTTCCTACTTTCTCCAATGGGTGTTAAGTCCCATTGAATTTGATGGGGTCTGACTTCTGTGTAGAGATGTAACGAGAGATGTGTTGTGCACTGCAATTTTGTTGTTGTTTAGTGGAGCACTGAGGCTGTAATTAAAACATGACTGCTTAATGATTTAGGGGGGTGTTTCAGGACTGCTTTGCCAAGTCCCAATGCCTGTAATTTGCTTATTGTTTTAAGGAAGTGTATTGATCGCAAACCTTTCTAGGTAATTAAGCAATGGCTAGACTCTAGCACCATAGACCTTCCACTGACTTAGATGTTTACTTGGAATGCATGGAGGTTGCTGCAGGGAACTTCATAGGAACAGATCTAACAAATTCAACCAAATGGAAACAGACAACATCAAAAGCCTGTTACAGGACATGTAAAGATTATGAAATAACTTGCATAATGCAATACTTGTATTTTTTAACAAAAATGTAAGTATTTACAAAATAAGATCCAAGTTTTATTTTTTAACATCAAGCAAATCATTCTGCAAAAACTGCATTGTTTTATTTTTTTGTTTTGTTTTCTATTGAGTTCTTGATTCTTCTTCTTCTTTTTTTAAACCATGTCATACATTTCCCATACTAATATCTCATGATCTGTAATAATATAGGCAGGGGAGTTGGAGGAGGGGTGGGGACTTATCCCACCCTCTCCACTGCTGGGCTCAGCCAGACAGTTCCACCTGGAGCTCCTTGTTTCTGCGGACCTCTGCAGCATGCCTCTCCTAGGAGGAAGAAAATAAAAATAAAAATAAAAACAAGCAACATTTAACACCCACCTTCCTTCTCCAGAAAGAATTTTAGAAGACAACCATTATTTGGTTTCATGTACTGCAAAGTAAGCAAGGATATTAGAAGCATTTTAAACTACGTAGAACAGGCAGGGAACCTGTGGTAGTCCTTCAGATGTTGTTCAAATCCATTTTCCATCAACAACAGCCAACATTGGCAATGATCAGAGATGATGTGGAACTGTAGTCTGGAGGCCCACTGGTTCCCCACCTCTGAGGCAGAATATAACCCATGCTCCTTGGCTAGGATAACTAATTGTCCTTTCCATTCCTCTTTGGATTAGAAGGAACTGGAGAATGGAGACAGAAAGAGGGTTTGGGCCACCCTTTAAGCGTGAAGCAGCTGTGCTTGGTAGGGAGCAGAGTCACATGTGGTCCCAGAAATTCCAGGTTCAATGAACTTCCACATGGAATTTCTGGAGTCATTAACATGGGTCAACATAAATAGTACTTAAGTGGGTATAGACACTACCAAATATGATGTCCAGTGTGTGGACAGGTAGTTGGTCTAGAGCAGCCTTCTCCATACTGATGCCACCTTCAGAGGTTGTTGGACTCCCATCCTCATTATTGGTCATGCTGCCTGGTGGGAGCTGGGTGCCCTGCATTAGAGTCAGGCTAGGCACACCTGAGAGGGTGGGAGACATGATTGTGCTTCCACACCACATGCCATCTTTGCACGCTTATCTCTGAATCCATCTGAAAGAAAGTTATGACATCTCTGGGACATCAAAAGTCACCTTTAGGCTGAGGCAGGAAATCAGCTGAAAGCATGTCTGCTGCCTTTGGTGCCTTTCCTACACCTTCTGGGAAAAGCAGAGGGCATTTCGCCCATGCCTGCACAGCTTTCTTTGGCTGTTTCTCTCTTCGCCTTTAGCACCTGGGCAGCCTTTCCCAACCTGGCACCCTCTAGGCTGCATTAAGACACAGGGCATCTTGGTTTAGTTTTTCTAATTATAATACTCTGCACTTCTGTCCCATTTTCTGATGTTCCTGTTGCACTGCAGTACCTGATGCATTATGGAACAGTGGCTTTTTAAGTGATAAAACTGGCACGTTGTGCTAAATTTTATTCACACAGTGGGTGTGGTTTGACATGACAACAAATGCTACCCTGCTCTTTTTGCACATACATTTTCTATTCCTGCATGATTCCCCCATGAAAACAGCAGGAAAGAACTGTATGCTGGCAAACTACCTCAAATTACATCACTTTACTCCCCTGATTTTCTGGGTTTAGGGGGCTGCAAATGGATTTTTTTCTGGAATCAAATAACATGGAAATCAGCACTAAGCATGCACTATATTCCCTTAGTTTTCCAGAAGTTTTATATCATGTGAATGTTCAAATACAATGCAGAAATGAATAGTTAGGGAAACATTGGGGAAATGGAGTAAACTGTCACATGAATTCAGTCCAGATGTTTTGGACTACAATGCCCATCATGCATATTGAAATACAGATGACCACTTCCCCCCTCCTAAAATAATCTCAGCCTGGTTACCTTCTCCTGGAGGCGTTCAATAAGAGCAGCTAAGTTAGCTTCACGGTTTTCTTTGATCTGTTCCATTTTCAGTATCAGTTTTTCCTCTGCCATTTTGCTGAAGTTATTGTTCTCCTCCAAAGCCTTCTGAAGGACTTCTCGCTCATGTTCTCTCTTTTCTGCCAGTTGTTTCAGCACCACGGCCTCCTGGGACTGTGAAAGGAAGGGGAAAGAAAGAGATCCAAGGGGATAGTCTGTTTGAAAAGCATTCAGCCAAGGTTGGAAGGATAATATGTGAACTTCAGTTTGTCTAAAGCAAGGGTGGTGAAGCTGTGTGGCCTCCCAGATGCTGTTGGACTCCAACTCCCATCAACCACAGCTGGCCTGGGTAATAAGGGATTATGGGAATTGTAGTCCAATGGTGTGTGATCACAGGTCCCCCAGCTCTGGTCTGAAATGCCAATAAAAATGTCTGAAAATTTTTGAGAGCATCTGACAAACATGAATCCCTGAGCAACACTCTTACTAACAGAACCTCCTCCAAATATTCTGCCATTCTATTTTTGTTGTTCTATGGAGTTGTAGGCAAATTTTATGGCCTGCTTTAAAAACTACATTTTGATTGGGAGTTAGGCTTCTGATGCACCAACTCCCCCTTCCTCCTGCTGTCTAGCACCACATCTCATATCGTTTCAGTGGGTTCACCTACCCTCTGGAGTACATTATTTTGGGAAGGGGCAAAGGGAGCTGTCAGAAGGCAGAGAAATCAACAGAAATGGCTTCCTCTGGTGGGAGCCACTGCTAGATCACAGCCTGTGCATTTTGTATTTCACTCAAGTTATGTATTTCACAGTATATTTGTTTACTTGATTGCAAATTGTCTCAGAAGTTCACATTTCCTCCATATCCTAGGGAATTCATGATTTCACCATGCCCCAAATGTTTTGTTGTTTAATCTGGCTTCAAACCCAAGGAGTTACCGAAAGTAATTTTTCTTAACTAAAGATCTGGAATGTGTTTATAACCCTTGGATACTTTAGCGGTAGCATACTATCTTGATTACCGCCCACTAAAAGTTACAGAAACAGCGAGCTAGCTTTTGAGTTTTATAAGACTCTTCTTCCTGCTGCATGTTGTTAAGCAAAAAGCCAATGGCTATCCCTTCCCCATTGAAGTTAACTGTTGGCTTTCCTCCTTAATACAGGTATTATTACATTACTGTTTGGATTGTTTTGAACGGGTGGACAAAACTATCTGCATTTTAAAATCTCTCTTACTTTCCATATTTAATTTTATTCATCTAAATATGGATTAAATATTTAAAGGTAGCATACGGGGATGACCCAAATTCTCAAGGTTATTTTGCATCCTGAAGCTGGCCTTTACTGTCAGCTGGGGGATGATTCACACAACCTGTGAACTGGTGTCAGATGATGACATCTGGTTGGGAACCTTTGGCTCCTCAGAAATCGCTGGACTACAATTCCCATCAGCCTTGATTATTGGCCATGTTTGCTAGGACTGATGGGAAGTGTAGTTCAGCAACATCTGGAGGGCCAAAGGTTCCTCACACCTGGTGTACACACCACTTCAGTTGTGTATTTACACACACACACACACACACACACACACACACACACACACACACATCACCATTAACTACTCTGAATGTGAATTGGGCTCCAGTGATATAAGGCAGTGAGAAGTCCATGATTAAATCCCCTACAGTTTTTCAAAAGGAGAAAGATAATGGGAATATGGCACTGGAGGGAGAAGAGTTAACCCTTTCCCTCATGCACTTATTACAATTCACATCCTCCCTAGAGCTGTTATTTGCCCTTCGGGGGAAGCATACAGTTACTGTATCTCCCCGCTCCATGATAATTGCATTTACTCTCACTTACCAGCTCCAGTTTTATATCTCCTGCTGTCTTGTCTAGTTTGCTCATTAAATATGGCAGGAAAACAATAAAATCCTGCACATGGTATGGGAAATGAATACAGTCAGCTCACCATGAGGAGAGAAAGACTCTCCTCCCCGAAGGGGAGGGGAGGGGTTGTGGTCGGGGCTCGAGCTCCGGCTAGCAGGGGGCGTGGCCCCCTGCTGCCCACTCACCTGGCTGGCGCTCACGCCCCCTCGGTGGCCATCCAACCGGGGGCCACGGTGGGGGCGTGTTCAGCAGCATTTTGCTGCAGCGCCAGCCTTCCCCCGGCCTCATTCTTCCTCCTTCGCCCCTCGCGAGTCACCCACCCTCCACTCCCTTTAGTTAGGGCTCAGGTTTTCAGCCTTGCTATGGACCTTAGGTTGGTCGCCCTGGTTGGCTGGGGGGCCTGGTAGGAGTTTTTCCATTTGGCACTAGGCTAATTGGTTTTTTCGCCTACCTCGTAGCAATCGTCACAACTTTTGTGGTATTGGTGGGTAGGTTAGGCATTGGAATAATGTGTTGCGCTGTGTGGAAGTGCTAGGTGTGGCCATCGCCGATGCCTTCAATTTTTAGGGGTATTCCGTTAAAGGAATCTGGGGGTCGTGTATTCCGTCCGATGCCTGCTTGGCGGGAGGCCTTGGCACGACCCTCGGTGACAGCAGGGGTGAGCCTATAGTCGGATTGGCATCGACAGGCTCCACCTACTGGTGAAGAACCCACTTATTTTGATCCAATGCCTAAGCCAATACCTTTTCAAATGCTGTAACCAATAAAGTTGTGGCCTTTTCCTAGCCCATTAACCTTATATCACGTGTCCTTGTGTCTTCATTTCACTTCACCGGGGTCGGGTCCTCGAACCACAACTAATATGTGCAGTGATTTCCATCAGCTACTGCATGCCTAGTGGTTTTTAAGACTGGTGTGTGTGTGTGTTATCTTGCTTGTATTAATGATTTAATATGGGTTCCGACTGCGAGGGGCCAATTTCCACTTCAGAAGATCTCAGAAAGATCTGAGCTGCTCACATGACTGAGCTAATGCACCACACTGTTGAATTTACTAGTGGCTTGGGCCAGGCAGATCAATTGCAGAGTCAGGAATGAGCTCCTAAACTAGTCCCAAAGTATTCTTCCCCACAGTCAAAAAGAATCTGAGCATAGCTATGCATGTACCTATGTAGTGGGGCAAGTTTGTATTCTCTATCTGAGATCAATAAATTCTAAGATTAAACACAAACTTTGAGAGAGCGGGTTAAGGGCAAAAATGCTTGTTTTGCATTGAGAACTCTGAACCTACCAGAAAAGGAGATAATGAACAGTCTTCTAGTATATTTAAGTCAGAAGCAAAGGAGGAGGCATACACCCCCCCTTCCCACTGGCTTGTTTAAAATAAAGGTTCAAAATAAAGGTTTATTTAGCTTCCGAATTCACAGACTAGAAAAGGAAATCGGATGGCATTGCCCTTCTGCTGTAACAGAGAAGATTTTGCTGATGATTAGGTGGAAGCTTCTTTTGCATATAGTCATTATGGTGAGCGATATTAACAAGCAAAAGATGGCCACTGAGCAGCTGACAGCATGAATGCTTAAAAGGGTGAACATTATCCCCAATTCTATGGAATGTTAAACAGCAGGGGCTTCCCAATTACCTTTCACACAAATGCAAATCCATTAATAGGATCACATGTAATTTCTGCACCATAATCCAAAAGCTACTAAGAATATGAATCCCTTTGGAATATAATTTTCATATTAATGTTCTGGCTAAGGAAGATCCTACTGTACAACTCAATCTTAGCTGTTAAACCAGCTTCCAAGGTTTTAAAAGCAAAGTATTTTAAGTCCAGTGATTATAGAAACTTTCCCCAAATGTGATCCCCTCCAGATTTTTTGGACTATAACTCCCATCAGCCACAGCTATCCAAATTTTTTTAGGATACTCAGTTGGGGAAGAACTGGGCAATAGATGCTATGGCATGAATTCTGTCTTCCACTGATATTCAGATACATTTTTTAGTGCATTGGGGAACATATATTTGGATGGATTTCATTTGTGGTTCTTTAAAATGAGAGGGGTGGATGTGAAATAATATAAATACTACTACAGGCACCGGTGCTAATAATGATACAGCCAACCACATAGCACCACCACAGCTTCTATTCAGGGTTTAGATGACAAGCTAAACTGTAGCTAATTATGACAGAATTGGAAATGGCAGGGGAAATAAGCCATAGTTATCATGACATCTGAAATAGTTTATGGGTATAATGACAGGGAGTTCACACACTACATTAAACAAGTGAACAATATGTATACAGAAAAAGTTGAGCTGTACACTTGTACAGTTATTCACTTGTATAGTTTGAGTGTGCAGTCTGTGTACACAACAGTGGAGCCGTCCAAATCAACAAGTGCATATTCTTCCAAACAACCACTTGTACTTGTGTGGAGATGGCTTGCATCTGTGCTCAGTGTAACCTGCAAGCAAGCCTGTAGTCTTCAGGTGTAAACTTGATACCAATTGTACACAGGTGAGTGCTATTGATCTGAGTGGGGAGGAATGTGAATGAGAAACTAGGTACAAGATTGGGATGTGTGAAAAAGCAAGTGATCTACCGATTTCTTGAACGTGTAGGGACTGATTTTTACCTTTTCTGAATTGTATTTCCTGTATACCACTTAGAGACTATTGCAGTTAGGCGACATTTAAATTGTTTAAAGCATAGTAGTAGCAGTAACAGCAATAGTACACACACATACACAATATTAGCTCTCCTATGTGTCTAACTTCATTTTGAAGTGTTGTTTCCCATTCCTGCCTTTGGGGGACAGTGTAAGAACTCAAAACAACTAGGAATCCCATAAGAGTCTTGGACACAAATAGATTTACCATGACATATATTTTCTGACGCTGTGGGCTCTGGTCTACAAAAAGCTTATGTCACAATAAATCTGCTAGTCTTAAAAGTGCCACAAGACTTTTAAGAGAGCTTGTACCTTTGAAGACCATATCTTAACTAGGTTACAGAAATCCAGAGGTGTTTAAGATGCCTGTTTGCAGAAATGAATGTGCCATAGTAGAGCTTCATGCTAGCAACAGCTCAGGCCCCTTTTCATGCTGCAACAACTGGAAATGTTCTCACCAAGCAGTCATGCTACATCAGATTATGGTCCATCTAGCTCAGTATTGCCTGGGATTTTGGGGTGGGGTGGGGTCTTTTCCTAGCCCAACCTGGAAGATGCTGGGTTTTGAACCTGGGATACTTTACATGCAAAGCATGTATCACTGAGCCATGTCCGCTCAGCACTGAAACAGTCATATGCTTGGTTATTCTTATGTGACAGTTCCATCTGCTTTCAGACACAGACCATAGATTTCTGCAAACGAAGCAGCTCATTGATTCAACGTGGAGCACTGTGTGTTAAGGAAAGCAATGAAGAATCGCATCTTTCCTCACAGTTTCAATTCCCAGCATCTCCAGGTAGGGCCGAGGGAGACCCTTGCCAGAAACTCTGGAGAGCCACGAAGAAGAAGAAGAAGAAGAAGAAGAAGAAGAAGAAGAAGAAGAAGAAGAAGAAGAAGAAGAAGAAGAAGAAGAACAACAACAACAACAACAACAACAACAACATTTTTGCAATGTATAACTTGCAAGTGCTCCTTCACCATTTTTGATGCCAATAATAACATGGATTGCAAGTAGATTAACTTGAATGGATCCCTTCTCCTCCTCCCAGTTACATGTTTTGACCGTGAAGTAAGTGGCTAGATACCTTTCTCCTCTCCTCTGCAGCTTCCAGCTTTTTCTGGATCTCTCCAAGGGACAGATCTTTCTTCTTTGGAGAGGCTAAAGTCCGTGGTGCTTCCGAGACTGGAGAAGGGGGCTTCAAGATCAGCTCAAAAGCTTGGCCAGAGGCACGCTTGTTGATCTGTTTCACTTCCATGTCTGTAAAGGAAAAGTTATAACATTTCAACCCAATATTGTGCTAGTAATCTGTGCTGATAAAAGAGCAATGGCAACAGATAATGCACATGGCTTCTTGGGCTGCCACAGACATTACAATACACACACACACACACACACACACACACACTATATATATATATATATATATATATATATATATATATATATATATGGGTGGGGTGACACCCTTTATAAAAGGCAGCCCAAGGAATCCTTTGCTAAACCAAAGAATATCCACTGAAAGTTACTTACCATCATATGTGTATATGTTCAGGTTTCGAGGTTCAGGGTAAAAACAGGAGCAGATCAAAGAAAGCATCGACAGCTCCTTCATCTTTTCCTTGTAGGCTGAAATGAAAGAGACTGTATTAATCTGTTTCACCTCTCCTGATTCCTGTCTTACAGAATGTTTAATTTAAATGGCAATTAGTGTTGGTGGTAGATCTGCAAAATGAATTGCTCAACTAAAACTTTGTAAAAAATATCTAAGAAGATGAAAGATTTCTCATAAACGGTGGCTTTTTAAAATAATTTCTTATGCATTGAAGAATCTTTGATCTCTCTCTCTCTCTCATACATACACACATCCATCATGCCAGTAGCAGTAAATATGACTAAGCCTGTAGTTTCTGCCTTTTTTCCTCACCCACTAGGGATCGTCTTTCACTTATGGGCAGTTAAAGACTGATAACTGTTTATTTCCAATGAGAAGTGAAAGAATAAAGTCTCCCCACCAAGGGCACTGAGGATTTAAGTCTTGCTTCAACCTCTTGCTTCAACCTCTTTTCCCCCAAGGCTTTCACGTAGGTCCAGAAGCTCTGAGTTCTGCCCAACATTGGGGGGGGGGAACTGTCATGCGTGTGTGATGTTACACACATGATGCACAGTGTGGAACCTATAATGTATGCCAATCTGCATTTATGAAGCCAGGATCCTGCACCACAGTGCCAACTCTTCAAGTACTCCAAGGTCCAGCTTATGTGAATGCAAAGAAAACTCACAAAGACAAGAGGTTACTTCTAGCCTTGAACTGTCTGTCTCATATATGTAGCAAATACATCAACATCTAACCTGCATGTTTCTCAGCACGATTGCAAATAGGATATACTTTGGCTGGGATTCCAAAACCTGCTTTCAGTATTCCCCCCCTACCCTCTTTGAGTGGCATTCTCATCAATCCCCTACCTCACTGCCATGCCACAAACTCCTGTCAGTGTCAAAAGAGCTCTGCAATATGACATGGGGAGTCTGAATGCAGGTCCAAAGTCCATAATTCTTTGAATCTAGGGCTTTGAGTAAAATATAGTAAACTGTGAGTGGCATGCAAAACATCTGAGGAATGAACTGCATAACAATGCACTTCATTTAAGTAATGCTGCATGAAACATACACTGTAGATCTAAATATAAATTTTAGCTAACAACTGAGATTGCCTTGTTTGGTTTTGAATGTATTATTATTATTATTATTATTATTATTATTATTATTATTATTTCATATGGTCTGGGGGCCAAACTGCAGGTGTATAGTCTGGGTTTGTGTGATTCTTTTAAAAACTAAGTAGCAGCTGAATGGGATGTAAACAATCCCATCAGAGAAATCTCAGTAGGAGGTAATTTTGGAAGAATCTCACAGCGAAGCTGTACCGTGGCTACATCTGCATGTCACAAGAAACTATGGTTTATTATGACAGTGGTAACCCTTGATTCTGCATACCCCTTCCCTTTCTCTCCATTAGAATGGCACCTAGAAGCTCAGAGACCTTTGCTTCTAAACTGCAGCTAATATGAACTATGGATTGTTGAAACAAGCCAACTTTATAACCCATTGTTTTAAGTTGGCTTGCTTCACTTACTGCAGTCCAATCTTGCTCAACTCCCTTCCCAGAAGCTGCTATTAAAAATTTAAAAAAGAATCATGCCATGTCAAGCTACACATTTAACATAGTTTGGACCTGAGATTATAAAATAGAATTGAAATGCTTTCAGTGAGGTTACAGATTAAATTTTTCCTACAGAGATGGATGCATGGACAAACACTGCTATGCCTGTAGACGGCCCAGTAAAATAAACACTGTGGATATCTGTGCACAAATTTTATCCTATCCTATCTATCTATCTATCTATCTATCTATCTATCTATCTATCATCTATCTATATCATCTATCTATCTATCTATCTATCTATCATCTATCTATATCATCTATCTATTATCTATCTATCTATCTATCTATCTATCTATCTATCTATCTATCATCTATGGCCTGATCAACTTTAATGTAGGGAGGGAAAAAAAGCATAATTTGCATATTGCTGTGGATTCTGTGAACATAAAAGCAGAGTGAGCAGGCCCCTCTGTGCTTCATTGTTTTGCTTTAAAATACTGTACATTCTCTCTCCATTTCATAAAAAACATCACCACTCAGAGCCACATGGGAGAGGTTCATTCAGAGCTTTAACTGGAGCATGGGGAAGCTGTCTACTGAGCACCTGTGGCTGTGCACTCACCAATTTCATTTTTAAGGGAATTTCTTCCTTGTAATTTTTAGCCAAGTCTTTCCATGCAGATTTCTTTAAAAGGAAAATGTCAAACAGCTGTCAGTCAAAGAGTAGGCAGCCTCCCAATCTTTCTGAGCTTCCTAGAAACCCAGCTGAGGACGTCATGGGGTTTTCAGGAAGCACAGACATCTAAGGAAGGGTACCAAGTGCAGAGCGCTGGAGGGATGATTTAGAGACAAAAGACAAAACACCCTTTGGCCACCTTATTTATGTATTTTATTTAGACATCTGAACCACTTAATTCATAAAATATATCTAAGCAGCGTACAGCAAACAAAACAGCAGCACGTTACAAAAATGCACAATAAAACCACTAATACAAATGATGAATGAATAAATATGGATATAAAAATCCTTATTCCGGCACACCCAGCACCTCTCAGCCTCCCACCTCTCACCAGGGCCCAAACAAACTCACAGATCACTCACAAAATCTCTCAACCAAGAGGGTTCCTGGAACGTGCTGACACAGATACAGGCATAGCTGATTCCTTGGTGGTGAGTAGGCTCAAAGGGGAAACCATAATCTGGCTCAGTCCCACCTTGCTGTCTGTTGCAGAGCCTTTTGCTGCTTAGGCAGGCTTTCAGGATGCATTTGAGTTCCTGACCCTGAATCCAATTTCATTTTCTGCTTTGGGAGAGACGCCACGAGAGGCAGAGGCAGGAGGTTCAAATTAGATGGAGCATGAAATGCAGGCCACGCGAGGGTCGTATTTCCTTTAGTGCATCATAACTGCATTTACATTGATCCCTCGGTCATTCCATTGGCAAAAGCAGTTTCTCGAATTCTGAAGGTTAAACGATTCAGCTATGCCGCGTGCCTTTTGGGTTTGTATTAAATATGCTGCCGGCGTAAAGCCCGCATTTTTCTTTCAGTGTCAAACTGACACAGATTTGCTGGGCAGCTTCCTTAATTTGGTTCCCTTTGTGATTCGCAATGTGGAGTTTCACGCTTCTGATCAACCACAATGAATAAATGGTTAGGGAAAAATTACATTAATAGAAATCCTAGAACTAGGCATTAGCCTCATATTTCCTCCCCTAGTTTTTAAAACATTGCTGTATCTACTATTTGGTTAGATTGCTAAGACTGCTTCAACTGACAGTTAAAATACAACTACTGTTAAAAATAGTAATAGGCGATGGTCACAAAGGGAAGTGATGTTAAGCACTGTGTTTTCCCCCTTTTGTTAACGACTGATTGAGTTAACATGTATGTTCTTTTATTTGTCTGCACCAGCAGTGGGAACCCTCCAGCCCTCCCACAACTGTCAATCATCCAGCATCACCTAATGTCACCTGCACTTAGAGCATTAGGGAACATCCCATGGCTCATGCAGTGTGCTCCTGATTGCAGCTGGGGCTTGACAGTTCATTTAGCACCTTGAATCTGGATGAAATTGAGGTGCTGGTTGGTTTTGGTGCCTTTCCTCCGCCCATGTCCCTGCTGCTTTTGGCAGGGGAATGGACTAACTTGGTGTATCAAACCTGTACCACTATATTCTTTTCTTCTTCTTCTGAGACTTGATTTCCTTCCAGTAGATGTCAGTAGACTTCCTGGTTGCTAGAGACACTCCCTCCCACTTCTTTCAGAGACATGATTTAAATTTTTCATTTCATTTCTTCTTTTATTGTTATTCTCCCTTTGTCTTTAGCCCCGTGTACTTTAGCCACACCCACTTCTACCTTGGGTCCTGTGGAATTGGACTCTTGGAGGGTTGGCCTTGTTCAAATCCAGCCCTTCAGTTCCCCACCCCTGATCGACACCGTGAAGTAGGCCACAATTCATCCAACAACGCAAGTAGGAAACTGGCCATGCATTTTTATACTAAGAAGTCAGTTCCCATGGAGTTCAATGGGTCTTGCTTTCAGGAAAGTGTTGCGGATTGCAGCCTTAGGCCTTTTGACACAACTTGCTCATGGGTGCATAATAAGTTAATAACAGAAGTGGGGTTCGAACCTTCATGTCACTGTGGCCTTCAGGGTCCCTTCCAACTCTTCTACGATTCTATGATCCAAAGGCAAGTCATTAACCCTGGGACCACATGTAATCTCAAAGAATGGTATGTGGAATTAGCACATATAGTAGACTGTGGAGTAGAAGGCTACATGGAATAGCCATTCTTCTCAAGGTTAATTTTCTGCCATGTAGAAGAACGAAATCAGAGTACCAGAGACATGTGAGTGTCTATTTCCCAGTAATTCAGGGGTGGATATTTCACTTCAGTCACTACTTGTCTTCCATACTTTTGACCATAGAAAGCAGGGATAAAGAAGAATGTAATGAGGACCCATCTGTACAATGCATTTAAAGCAGTATCATAGTACTTTAAGAAGAGAAGAGAGATTAATTGTAAAACCACTCTGGGAGCTGTAGCTCTGTGAGGGAAATAGGGCTCTCCTAACAGAGCTCTGCACTCTTAACAAACTACAGTGCCTAGGATTTTTGGTGGGGAAGCCATGATTGTTTAAAGTGGTATGATACTGCTTTAAATGTATAGTGTAGATTGGGCTCCAGAGCCAACGTGAGTGCTAAAAATCAACTGACTTTCACTATTATAGGTGGATTCACATAAATCTAAGATGAATTATTCAGGCTCACAACCAATCTACATGCTGCAGAATGCAAAGCATTCTTATAGTACGCACTACATTAGGGAAAACCACTTGCAAAATATGCATATTAGTCAAAGCTGCGTACAAAAAGGATAGAATTATTATTTTTTTAATGCTGATTGCTGCAGAAATGCGGAGAGCTGACTGGAAATAGGTAAAATGTAAAGGCCCCCTGGATGGTTAAGTCCAGTCAAAGGCGATTGTGGGGTGCAGAGTTCATCTTGCTTTTTAGGCCGAGGGAGCTGGCATTTGAGAATATGAGAATCTGGGAGAACTGAAATTAATGCTACAGGTGTCATCTGTCATACCACTCTTAAAGCCATCTAAGTTGGTTGTCATCAATCACTGCTTTCTGTGGGAGTGAGTTCCATGGTTTAACTATGCACTGTGTGAAGATGTACTGTCCTGAAGTCAACTAGTAGTCTATCATTTCCATTAAGTTGAAGCAAGGAGCGTGCCACAGCATATAAACTCTCCTTAGGCTCCTGCTGAGTTGTTGAGCAACATGCTAATCTGCACATATCTTTGCTGCAAGGTCCATCTGCCCAAACATTCTGACTGTTTGGTTACCTCCCAGCTAGCTGGACAACCTAAGCATAGCTATCATCAGGACTCCAAATACTCTTCATAGGCTAGGGGTGGGAAACTGGATCTGGCCAACAGGCTAGACTCTTAACTCCCCCACCTCACATGGGCCCAGTTTGACAGGTGAGTGGGGCTGCCCATCTGTCAAAGACTTGACATCACAGTGAAACCAGATGACCAGTTTTCATTTGCCTGTGTGGTTTGAAATCAAATCGTGTGGGGAAGTGGAATGGTGCTTTGTAGGCACTGACAATCAGATGATTTGTGGTGCTTGCAAAGCCCCTTTTCAGCTGAGCCACATCTTTATACGCCCCATGTCAAGCATGTGGGTGTGGCTTGGCCAAAATGGTCTTGCAGGCCAAATGGGGAGGCCTGGCTGGCCTAATTTGGTCCATGGGCCATACAGAGGATCACCACCACCGCCAGAAATTTATGCTTGCACCATGGCTCTCTTGCACTGCTCAGCATGAATCTTCAAAACAGAAATTTATATGTGTCCATTGAGAAAACAATGACCAAAGAAGCCATAGTGATCAGGTGGGTGCTTAACAATGATAGTTAAGGGACTGGATTTATGATGCTTATAAGGTTGCAAAAAATAAGCACAGGTATATGGGCATTGTACTTCTTCTTTTGGATGCCTAAAAAACCACTGGATAGAGATCTGATTGATATGCCATTCTGTCATTTCCATGTTGACCCCTTGCCAAGCTGAATTATTTGTGCTGCACTTACAGGATTTGATCCTGAGGTATATATTAAGGTAATATTAATATTGCTTGCTTACCGATGCCAAAAGGTAATAATATCCCTGAAGGCTTGAAATTGCCATTTTACAGTATCTTCATTCCTGCAGTTCTGTTTGAACAAGCTACAGAGAATCCATTCCTAGTCTCATTATTGTTATGCTCGCTTCTCAAACATGAGTTAATGTGTCGGTTTTGCTGAGCGAATGCAAACACTAATGCAAAATGAAATTTTAATTGTGCCTTTTATTTTCCACCAGAGGAAAGCAAGGGCTCTTGCACTGGCTTTTGATGTGACTGAGAGTGGATATGACTCTGCTGCCTAGCATTTGCATCCAGATATATATCAATTTTAAAAAAGGGAGGAGGGGATCAAATGTAAATGTGTGCAAGCATCCTTTAAACAATGAATTTACTTACATTTCAGTCAAGCCACCTAAAGAGCAAAAAAAGCTAAAACGACTGTAATTCTGAGCTGTCCTTGCCCTCAGGGGCACCAGAAGCCTGTTCAGGCATTCAATTCACTTATGCAATGAATATTGTATTTTTATAACCTGCCCTGGGACCTTATGGTGCAGGGCCGGCAAGGAATCCTGTTGACAAATACATAATTATCTTGTAAATTGCTTTACAATGGTATTGCAAATTGCTTCAAGATGCCTCATGGGAAATGATTCACAAATAAAATATATAAATAAATCATGCATTTGGCAAGCCTTCTTGCTCCCTATGCTGGCAGATATAGCATGGTTCTTAAGTATCAGTTGCTGAAGATTGCAGGTGGGGAGGTGAGTGTTCTTGAGCTCAGGTTCTGCTTATGGGCTCTCCAATGGCATCTGGTTGGCCACTGTGAGAAGTGAGTGTTGAGCTAGATGAGTCCTTGGTCTGATCCAGCTGCATGGTTTATCCTATGTCATGTTCTCCAGCACATGACCTTCCCTTGAAGGTCATTCTTCTGAAATCAGGAGCCTCCTCTGCCTATGGAGTTATAGGTGTGACTTGGTTTCATAGTGAGATTAAAGCAGGATTCTAAATCATGCAGGGAGTTTCCACAAGAGGAAGAGCTCCTCACTTTGGAAGAATGTCCTTCAACGCAGATGTGATGCAGCATAAGTGGGGCAGAGCTTGCAGGGCTGCCTCTCCCCTTCCTTGCATGGTTGTCCTTCTGTGACTGAAGTGAATGCTAGCAAAGGACTCAAGCTGCTTCTTAAATCAGCAAGGCAACTATGCAGCAATCAAGGATTGAAAAGCAGCAGAAATTTCAAAAGGTGGTCAACCTCTGATGGTGGGAATGAACAACAGGGGAAGAATACTGAGTTGATGGCCTTTATTTTCATAATCCCCTGAGGCATTCTGGTTGCAAATTTCTGGAAACCAGAATACTGGACTAGGCACTCTTCTTAGGCTCTTTTGAGAATACTGGAAACAAACTGTTGTTCATTATCCATTTCTAAATGTCAGGATGAAAGCTGTCCAAGAGATTGGAGAAGATAGTTGATACTTGTAGTCCCAGACATCAGGCAAGCTCTTTATGAACAAGTCCAAGTCCACAACAACACAAGGGAGCACAGAGGAGCCTTGTTTGGTGGCTGCTCCACAAGTCTGGAAACTGACTACAGTGGTACCTCGGGTTAAGTACTTAATTCATTCCGGAGGTCTGTACTTAACCTGAAACTGTTCTTAACCTGAAGCACCACTTTAGCTAATGGGGCCTCCTGCTGCTGCTGCGCCGCCGGAGCACGATTTCTGTTCTCATCCTGAAGCAAAGTTCTTAACCTGAAGCACTATTTCTGGGTTAGTGCAGTCTGTAACCTGAAGCGTATGTAACCTGAAGCATATGTACCACTGTACCACTGTACAGGTACCACTGTACTTTGCTTGGGAAGCTTTCACTTGGTTACATTTAACCAAGATTGGTTAAAGGTTGGAGAAAGGTTGTTTTCTGCTGCTCCAGAGAAGCGGACACGGAGCAATGGATCCAAACTACAAGAAAGAAGATTCCACCTAAACATTAGGAAGAACTTCCTGACAGTAAGAGCTGTTCGACAGTGGAATTTGCTGCCAAGGAGTGTGGTGGAATCTCCTTTTTTGGAGGTCTTTAAGCAGAGGCTTGACAACCATATGTCAGGAGTGCTCTGATGGTGTTTCCTGCTTGGCAGGGGGTTGGACTCGATGGCCCTTGTGGTCTCTTCCAGCTCTATGATTCTATGATTCTATGATTCTATGATTCTATGATTCTATGATTCTATACATTTGCCCAGTTACCCTATCAACCTAATCTACATCATAGAGTTGTTGTGACGATAGGTACCACCCTGTGCTAATTGGAAGAAGGATCCATAGTTCTCAAAGAAGTTCATTCTTGTCAATGCCTTTTTTCACTCTCAGGTACTGACCGATACCTGAATTTCTTGAAGATACATGGGATAGAATTGTATGTAAAGCTGTTGGCTGCAGACTAGGCAAGTGATTTACATCTTATTAACACTAAGCATCTCATCTGTTATTTAAACAGAGAAGCACGGGTGCTGTTCTCCTAAGGCTATGATATGTTAACTGTAGCCTGTGGTAGGCTGACTTCAAATGTGTGCTACATTTTAATCAGAAATTGGTAAATACTGTACATAGAATGGTAGAACATATACAATTACAAAACAACTGCAAGTGAGTCAATTAGAAGCAAACAAATGCAATACATGAAAGCAACTGTTTGCTGAGACCCTCTTACTGGCATATCAGCATGAATTTGCATATGTTATCTTGATGACAATCAGCATGGAATACAGCTGGCATTTTTACACTGCAATCTTATCCCTTTAACTGTCTCCATGGCTTTTCTCAAAGAATCCTAGGTATTGTAGTTTAGTGAAGATGCTGATAATTCCCTGTTAGATATTCCTAGTTCCCGATTTAGGACTACAGCCCCCAGGGTTCACCGAAGAGAGGGAAAGACTCTTAAACTGGCTTGAGGTAAAGACATCACCAGTGCCCATAATTAAGTAGGTCGTCATTGTACAAATTTATCTAGATTGTAATGTCCCCAGGGCTTCTGTTACAACATTAAAACACAATATTAAAAAAAAGTTTTAAACAACTTACAACCACAAAAAATAAGATAGGTTCTAAAAAAAATTACCCCCAGGATTCAAAAACCAGAGAAAAGAGGTGTGTTTTCACCATTCTCTGGAAGCTGTATAATGAAGGTGCCAGACTCAGTTCTGTGGGGAGGGAATTCCACAACTTAGGGGTCACCACAGAGAATGCCTATTCCCAGGCCACGATCCCAAACCTCTGAGGGTTGACGAGCTACCAAGAGGGCCCCATCTGCCAATCTCAGCACCCAAGAGGGTCTTTAGAGAAGGTGGTGGTCTTTCAGATATTTGGGGCCAGAGTCTACACTGCTTGGCAGTGGCTTCTCAAAGAAGCACCAACTTGCATTTGTCAGCTGTATGAGTTAAAGGACTTTCTAAGAATTTGCAGAGAATGTTCATAAATATTGAACTAATTCTGAATAGAGCCAGGGTGGTAGATGTCCATTCAAAGGATAACAAAGGAATTCACAGTAGAAGTTTGCCACATTTTGGAGTTAATTAATATTTCAACTTACTTTACTCTAACCCAGAGACTGGGTACCTCAGGATCGGTGGCCAAGCCTCTTTGTCTGCCCCTCCCAGCCCACACTTCCCCACGACCAGCCCTGCTGCACCTTCTGCTCAAGTGTTTTTGCCTGATTAGAATGTGTCCCTGAAATCTGACAAGGCCTTTTACCTGCCTGGATGGAGGATAAAGATGAGTGCATGCATGGGTGGAAACCAGCCTATTGTGCAAAGGTAAAATTCACATTCAGTGACCTGCTTACTTTTGCCTTGGGCTCCACCTGCCACTATCATGTGGTACCCTCCCAGAAAGTTAGCCAAAGGAAATGCAACCTTGGCTGAAAAACTTTCCACATCCTTTCTCTAGCCCCTGCCAAAACAGCTTAATAAAGCCTAAGTTATCCCTAAAAATAGTGCCCCAAGACAGAAAATATGTTGGCTAAATTCTACGCAAGAGCTCCTAAATCAGGGCAACACAATTTGTGACCCATCTAGATACGCTGTCTCACCAGAGGTATAGAAAACCTCCATTGCTCCTACAAGATTTGCAAAAGAGGTGTTATCAAGCTCCTGCTGGTATTTGATAGCTGATGGGAAATAGTAAAAATACAGTCTGTGTGCAATTTTGAGGCCAGGCAAGCTGAATGGAGCCCACCTGCCATGTAATATATGCCTGCTCGACAGTTGCTTAGCACTACCCCCTCCCCAGTGTTTTTACACTCCCAAGGAGGCAGCAGAACCTGGGGGTTGATCAAATCCCTGGTGGGCTATAGGGCTGCATTTAGCTTGGAGGGAGCAATCCCAAGCTGTGTAGGCTTAATTTAGCTTTTGAGAGTACTTGATGGATGACAGACAATTATATTTAGTATATTGGAACTGGTGTACAATAGTTTTAAAAACACTAGTCTATGGTTTAGTAATACGCAAGGATATCTAGTACCTGGCAGTAGTTGCTAGTTGGCATGTAATAATTTTTGACAGTACTCAGTGCTGCTGAATAGAATGCAATGAAATTAGTATTAGAGAGTTGGCAGCTTTTTCTATTTGACAGCTTCCAAAAACAAAACAACCAATAGGTACTAACAATACCAAACCACTTAAAATTCTGATGCAATATTCTCCATTCAAAACATTCCTTTGGAAATCTCATTTTTAAAAATTAAACAGGAAATTTGCTGATTCCTTGTGAATATAAGACTGTCTCCAAAATATGTACTGCTAACTAGTCAGTCTGTCTAATCAACATGAGATTGAACTATTACCAACAATCTTATTATATATTACTACTGGACTCAGTCCTGAGATCTCATTTGCTCCCATGTTAAGAAGTGGTGGGAAGTTGATTTTTCCCTCCTGCGGCCCCTAAATATCTGTTTCTGTGGATTGGAGGAGGCCTTCTGGAACCATGTGGAAGCTGGCTGGAGGGAGATGGATGAGTCAGCCAAAATTACTTCCTTCCCCTTGTTTCAGGTGGAGTTTCCACAAGAGGTGTAGTGGTCTGGGATCACGAGGGGTTGGTGAGTCAAAGACCCATTACTATATTTGCAGCAGGGTCTTGGCGGAGACCCTGTCTCCAATGTCCAAGAGCTGTCCATTCATCATGAAATGGGAGGTTTTTTTTAAAAAAAGCTACTGATTGGAGCCAATCAGAGTGAAAGGAGATGGGTCAGCCAGAGGATTGGCTCCTAGGATCACTCTATAGGAGGCAAGTGGGAACAACACCAAGGAGGAGTTTTTCCTGTATGCCCCCCAAACTAAGCATTAAGGAACATTGAAAACATAGGGTGCTTCGGTTTCAAGAGAATGGTGTGCAAATGCTATTATGGACCATGGAACTTCAAGGAAAATGCAGCTTAAGTCACTCCAAAATAAGGTACTGGAGCACTCCAAATCATTTGTCCATGTATGCATGCATAAAATAGCAGATCTAGCTGCAAGGAAACACATGGAGATCCCAGCATTGATCTCTGAGATGCACCCCTAATTATTATTACTGTAGAATTTAAAGATTATTGTATAATCTTAAAAGGGGCATGGCTGTGGGGGGGGGGGGTATGGTTCTGATGAGACATGGCTGTGACTTATCAAGAAGGGACCCTGCATTTTAAACTTTGCCACTACATTACTGGTCTCCACTGGACTTAGGTCCCTTTTGAAAATGGATGAAGTCTTTCTGTTCATGGAAGGTACGTAACTCTGGATATAACCCACAATGTTAAAAGTTAGGTGTACTTCTGATATAAACTGGTATGATGCTATAGAGATATAGTGTTGTAGAGAATGTGAATGAAGAACCAGAATTGCTTTTGTATGAAGCAAACATTTTTGAATACCTATTTTTAAATGCTTCTTAAAATTAGGGCTATTTGGTTGAATGTTCAGTTGGACTATCCACATCTTTGGGATGTTTATTAGTCTTGCCTATCTCCTGCTGCTGCTACTACTAACAGCCTCTATTCACCTGATTAATTTGTTTTGGTGATTTACTGGAGGCATGTAAGGTCTTCTATTTGTAACACAGACAATATATTTTGTAAATACCATAGTAATATGAATACCAAGTCCTAGCTTGCATGTTTTGTAATGATACTTCACATGCTCACTCATGAGAAGTGTAAAAAATTGAAAGGAGTCACTGCATTTACAAGTATGTCCTATGGCCCTTACAAAAGGCCTCAGTAAATATCCCCTCAAAAATCCACAGTGCATGACATAGGGGAGGCATGCCTGTATCCTTTTGTGTTTCTGCCTCTTTTTCTGCTCTTTTAGATGTGGCAGCCATTTTGTGTTATGCCAGACATCGCATAGCAGCCATTTTGTGACTGACACCCATGGCTCTTGCTCAAAATTCCAAATGTGCTCACTTGCCCCCAAAGGTTGGTGACCCCTAGAAGATGGAGATCCATTCTGTAGCATGGATGCTACATGTAGCACAGATCCTTAGGCAGATACATGAGGGCCATACTAGAATGGGCATGTCTAATGCTTTGACTTTATCTTGCATATTTTTTTTTGTCACCTCTGAGATAACGCATGTAAAGAAACATCGTCTTCTCTTGCTGCTGATGGATCTTGGTTACAGTTATGTGTCTACTGTACTGTAATGAATTTTTAGTGGAGGGTTTGGGGGCAGTGTTGAGGTATCCTTTGTTATTGCTATTAGTGTTTGGACAATAACTCTGTCATTGGTAGAAGTTGCCTTGAGCTCTTCAAAAGAACTTGTAAAATGTTTTCAAATAAATAAAGTCATAAGTGGTAAGCAGGGCACTGGGCACCATGTTTCAAAACTGTAGTGGTATTTGTTGGTAGCTGGAGCCCATTAGGTAAGGGTGGTAGAGAGCGGTGATTATTGGTTTGTGGTTTTTTTGTTCGTATTTTTTATCACGTATTTTGTGCTTTTATATTGTGTTTTTATGTTGTGAACCACCCTGAGAACTGTGGATTGAGGGCAGTGTACACAGTCAATGAAAAAACAAAACAAAACAAAACACAAAACAAAACATGTAAGGCAGAAGGCAAGGAACCCCAGAGAAAGCAGAGCCAGAGACAATGACAAGGCACAGCCAACTAACTTTTCCTCCATCCTAATCCCTGTCGAGTTCTACAACAGTAAGGAGGAAGAAACGGATAGGCTGTGCCACGCCCAACTCCCCAATTGGTAGTAAGCAAGAAGATAGGCAGGTAGGATTTGGCTGAGGGCAGACTGGCGGGGAAGTGCCCCATTTTCCCTAATGGACCAGACTCTTAAAACACCCATACTTAGAAGATTTGCTCAGCCTAAGCAAAGGAAACAGTGGTTGATTACCACCAGGAGCAGAAAAGAAAGGTACAGAATGAAGCAACAACAATAGGAAGGGAAGCAGGAGGAGAAGAAAATATCTTAGCAGGCATAGGGAGCAATCTAATGCACCCTTTCCACTGGAGTATGTCCCACTGGATTTAGTGATATTTCCTTCTCAGTAGATACACATAGGCTAGTTAGTCACATTTAATTAAGTGGGCCTTACTTCTGAGAACATAGGATCACCCTGTTAACGCAGCCTAAAGTTTAAATAGTCCTTTGTCAGATTCATCCATCTCAAGCGTTCATCCTAACTGAAATACTTCAGGACAATTACAATATATATGTGAGTGTTTTAGATAAAAAAGGAAACTTACACTGCAACCAGCTAAAGATAAATTGATAATTGTTATATATACAATTACTGAAATTGGGTGTGTGGCATGGACAGCACTGCCATTTTTATCTGAGTCACATTGAAGTCTTTGATATGTTCCTAGCAATTTTCTGCTTTTAGTTTTGTTCTTCTCATGGCAATTATCTCAGAAATCCATTTTAGTTATGGTTGATTGGAATACAACCTTTAAAAGCAGTCTTTGCAAATTAAGCTGAATAGATCAAGTAAAAATACACTTGTATTTAATAGTACCATTAAAAAAGCAGATGACTGAAAGAGCTACTTATTTTTAAGAAAATAATCCTCATAATATGACATAATCTTCAAATGTCATTTTCAGTATATTGCATGAAAATATTATTCCAAAACTCAAAATAGTAATTATTAATGTCACTTTTCTGCTCCCACAAATTCTATTGTGTTCTGACACAGCTGCACAATCAATATCAAATGTACAAATTGGCACAGGGTGAAATTAAAATAAATCCTGGTTCTGTTTTTGGATTGTCCTAAGATATCCTAACAAAAAAAATTCTTATCAGCTTTGAAAATGGCTGGCTTAGAAACATGCATATACTTCAGGCTGTTATGTGAGCAGGATATAAAAGCTTATCATCATAATTCTACATGAGGCAAAATATGGTTCTTCAGAAAGGTCCATAGTTCAGCCTGAAGCGGCAAGGCAGAAATGGGTATACTAGCCCTTACATGCACAGCGTATAAAGTGAGAGTGTTTAACATTAAGCTTGTGTAAGTAGAACTATGTGACTTGGCTCTAAAGTAGTGTCTGGAGATGGGCGTTAACTGCTTTCAGAGTTGGAAGTGATACAATAAGACATTTTGCTTTCCACAGTATGCGCACTCATACCCACAGTCAACTGTATTCAGAGGTTTTGCATATTTTGAGAAATGCAGGTGCTTTGGTATAGGTATTGTTGCCTATTACTACTACTACTACTACTACTACTACTACTACTACTACATTTATTATTTATACCCCTGCCCATCTAGCTGGGTTTCCCCAGCCACTCAGGGCGGCTCCCAACAGAATTAAAAGCATTATAAAACATAATAAAACATCAAATGTTAAACACTTCCCTAAACAGGGCTGCCTTCAGATGTCTTCTGAAAGTCAGATAGTTGTTTATTGCCTTGACATCTGATGGGAGGGTGTTCACAGGGTTAGGGTTTTAAAGGCCAAGTATGCATGTTCATATTTTATGTTCCATTATCTATGACCTCTAGGCCATGGGCCTGATGTGGCCTACCATAGCTTGTTCTAGCAGAGGTGGGCAGGAGGGGTGCAGGGAGGAGAGGAAGAGAAATGGCAACCATGGGAGAAGAGCTTTGAAAGTGTAGATCAGTCCAACTGCTAGTTGACCTGATCTGAAATTTCAGAGGTGTCCCTTGGGCCATTGACCAACAGAAAGAAAGACATGTGTGAAACTCTGGACAGCTGCTACCACTTAATGTTGACTAGGGGCCACTATCCTGTGTAGTCCAACAACACCTGGAAGACCACATGTGGTTGTGATTATGATTGTGGACATTGTATTATGATGCCTAAATATTTTCTTCCTTGAATACATAACTTTTCAATGTAGTGTTTCTAAAGAACTTGGATGCCATTTTGGGTAAAGTCAACAACAAGAATATATTTGGCTTCACAGATCAAATCAGCCTGTCTCCAGATTTCAGCATGGGTCATTCCAACATCCTCACTAATTTGTTGCCAGTTTGCTTTTGTTTGACATAATTCCTATGGGATATATGGTGGTCCAAAAGAATAGTCACAGACCTGTGTCTTTAATCATCTGTCTGCCTCCATCACATGCAAAGAATGGAAGTCTGAGTTATAGTGAGGAATGTTGAACCCTTCGCTTATTACTATTATTGCTGTTGTAAGATGCTTTGGTTTGCCTTGGGTAAGATAAAATGACTAGCAAATTTAATAAATGTGACTACTGAAATTTGTTTTCTATTATAAATGTATATTTTTTTGGATGGGTTTGATTTTATATAGAGGCAGACTGCTTTTGTTTCATTAGCTAGCACCTTTGAAGAATTTATTTTGGAGAAAAATAATCAAATGGATGGTGACCTAGTGTGCCACTGCTAGGGTAGTGTACAGAGTAGGACTCTGGTTCAAATTCCTACTTTTTGCCACAAAATTATTGGGTGTCTATGGGCCTGCCATTATGGCTCCCTTCAGATGTTATGACACCAGACCCATGTCCCAGTTGCACAGAAAAATAATATTCAGGTAGGTAGCTGTGTTGTTCTGACACAGCTGAAATAAATTTAAAAATTGTCCAGTAGAACCTTAGAGACCAACTAAGTTTGTTCTGGGTATAAGCTTTCGTGTGTATCTGAAGAAGCGTGCATGCACACAAACGCTTATACCCAGAACAAATTTAGTTGGTCTCTAAGGTGCTATTGGACAATTTTTTAATTTATTTAGAAAAATAATGTGGCTGTGTAGATCTGATTTTTAACAGCAAAACATCTCCTTGGGTAAGAAATGTAGGAGCCTAACTCTGACTGCCACCTACCTTTCTACAACCCCTCTCTCACTGTGCTCCCCCCCCCCCACAGTCAAGCTCATTTCCAATATCTGAGCTCAACAGAGGAAGATCCCCTGCAGTGTGTGTGCATCATATGTTGTTAGACTCCACCATCCCAAACTATGGGCTATGCTGGCTGGGACTCATGGAAGCTGATGTCCCACAACCTCTCAAGGGTACCACACTGGCCACCCCCGATGCAGAGGAGAGTTGGAGAACCACTTTATAATGCTCCTTTAAATGTGGACCATCTCATTTTCTCTGGGAATGGAGCGGATGCGTGTTTAAATAGATGATCTCTGCCCCTGCCCAGGATAAATGCGAACAGGGCTTGTTCTCTGTCATGAGTGGCTTGAAGGAAGGCCAAGGCAGAAACCTAATAACCAAGTACTGTATAAATCAGGGGTGGGGAACTTGTAGACCACTAGATGTTGCTGAACTACGAACCCCATCAGCCCCAGAAAGCATGGCCAATGGCCAGGGATGATGGGAGCTGTTGTTCAACAACATTAGTAGGGCCACAGGTTCCCCAACCTTGATATAATTAGTAAGGAAACATTACAAACACAACTTGTAACTGCTTATAACTCAGACAGAAACACATTTCAAATTTTAGTATAGAATTGTATAAAGCAGGGGAGGAAAGTTCTGGAAACCAGTAACAACTAGGTATCTGAGACTTCTCTGGCCTTGCCATATGACACAGCTTCTGGATTCCAGAGACCACAATAAGCCAATAGAGATTTTAGGACTATACATTCTCTTTAATCCTCACTTATCCATGTTGTTGATGCTTTATTAATTATATAGACAATTATATTCAGAAGTATGCACTGGCTTTGGATCATTATTTTCTTATGTTTTTATCAAGAGCAGCTTCCTATAAATTTGGCAACAGGAACTCCTTGACACTTTCTGAAGACTGAGTTACTAGTCTTTAAAAATCAAGTTGAACAATATAAGCATGAATACCAAAGAACAGTGGACATTCTGAGAAAAATAATAGCATTCTTGTTCTGTTTTAGGCCAAATTCTGCCCTACTATTTTGCGCAAGCGACACATTAATTACAGTTATCAGCACATTTTTGTCAATCTGGCTATGATTTAGAAATCAAACCATGAAATAAAGTTGAAATGCTGAAGATATGGTTTGAGGGTTATGACCTAAGACATTTCCCCACATTAAACCCAATATTCTAATAAATTCACATTAATGATGCTGGTAGATGAGACACAATCCATTAGCCTGTATCTGTCTAGGCACTTAAGCATGTGGTTGTCTAGCATCATGTGCCATAACCTAGTGAAGCTTTTAGACTGGAAAGCAATGAACATGCTCCTGTCAGAATTTAGCTCTTTTAAGTTCCATTGATTTCAGTGTGAGTGTTATGTATGTGCTTAAATCTCTCTCCCGTTTAAATCAGTGGCACTAAAAAAGTGCTTCAATTTGGCTGTTCTTGATGTATTTAGAATAAAAGCTGTGGTAGTTTGCAAAGAAATGATATAGTTAGGTTTTGACAGGAAAAACATAACCAAAGCAGCAACAAATTGTCATGGGAGATGCAGAAAACCCCTACAGATATGCATCAATATTCCTAGAAAACAGGGAACTATACATGTTTTTACTTAAACATTTTACATCCCCCTTTATCTTAAAATTGGGCAGCTTCCAATGGCTTTAAAAATACATAAAATATAAGTGCAATACATTAATAAAAATGAAATAAAATAAAAATAAAAACACTGTAATTTAACAAATCGAAGATCACAACCACCTTCAATGGTAGAATAAAAGGTGGGTTAAACAGGAATGGCTTAGCTGGTCTCAAGATGGCAGATAGTGAACTTTTCTAAGAAAGGGGCCACCACTTTTAAGACTCCTTCCTCAGTACAAGTATTTGCTCACAATTAACAGTAAGCACCTTAGCCCTAAGTGCAATTTAATTGGAAGTAAACCAGCTCAATTGTTAGCTAACTGTAGCCTTCATGCTCACAGGCTTAGTAACAGATGGTGGGACAAAGAGTTGGTGATAGCCATCACCAACTCTTCCTGGTAAGATTTTACAGTAGGAGTAGCCATCCTCCAGATCACATTTTTGAACTCAAAACTCCCATCAGTCCCAGCCAGCATGGCCAATCATCAGAATAATGAGACTTGTAGTCCAGCAACATCTGGAGGGCCACAAATTCCATCACCCTGTTTTACAGGCATTTACAGAATGCCAGACTAGATGGGCTTATTCCAGCAAGCTGCCCCCTTATTGTAATTTCACGTAGAAAGAGAATGTCTCTGACATGTACAGGTTTCTTAACTTCCCAACTAAACACCCATTGCTCACTCTGACCTATATTTTAGTAGGAGTAGTGCTTCTAGATCTGAGCATATGCCCTTGGCACATTTCTTTGAAAATCAGTAACTGGCGAGGACCTCTGTGCTGAGCTGAATGACCAGAATTCATGCAATTCTTGGAAAGCTGGTATCTTGATGTCAGGGCCCATATATGATGGAAAGTCAGCCTAAACCATTAAATAATGCTATACATCTATTGTCAAATCAGTGTCTAGTTCTTCATCTATTCATTGATCCATTTTCCGTGGAAGTATATGTCCCGCAGTGCAATTATTTGTCTTAAAAATAATTGACAGCCTTCCAGCTTAATGAGAACCAAGTGTTTCTCTCCCACACTGAGATGAGGACTGAATATCTGCGTTCCCTCTGCAATAGCAACTCTACTTCTCTACCCTAGGACATTAATCAGAGAATGTTTCAACTGATATAGGAGTCGCCCCCACCTCCCCCCTAGAACTCTGGTGCTGTTACAGGCTTAAGTTCAACAGATACAGCTTTCCCATCACTGCCTCTTTTAGTGAGAAAAGGCAAAGAGTCTCAGTAAGGAAAGAAGATGACAACCATACCCAGTGGGAGGGGGAACAGATGGATTATATTTTAGCTACCAAAACATTCTTTCAAATTTGCATGTGTAAACAACTGAAAATAATTTTGCATAAGCAGTTTTTCACTAGGGATATTTAGAGGAGATTCAAAAGCCATCTTCAAATATTTGAAGGGCTGCCACATAGACAATGGAGCAAATACGTTTTCTGTTGCTCCCCAGGGTGGGGCCTGAACCGATGGGTCCAAATTACAAGAGAAAGGATTTAGACTAAGCGTCAGGAAGAGCCTCCTGATGGTTTGAGCTGTTTGGCAGCGGAACAGACTGTCTCAGGAGGTGGTGGACTCTCCTTCATCAAAGGTTTTGTAGAAGAGGCTGGACAGCCACCTTGGGACATGGCTCAGTGGTGGAACATCTGCTCCCCATGCAGAAGGTTCCACATTATTCCCAGGCATCTCCAGGTGGGCCTGGGAAAGACCCTTGTCTGAAACCAGGCTTGTCAGTGTAGACAATGCTGAGTCTGATGGACCAATGGACAGCGTCTTCTGTTCTCATGTTCTAATATTCAAAATATTTTGGGGGAAGAGCTGCAGCTCTGTAGAAGACCATCTCCTTTGCATGCAGAAGGTCTTGTGTACAATCCCTGACATCTCCAGGTACAGCTGGGAGAGGACCCTGTTTGAAAACCTTGAGAACCACGGCCCGTCAGGGTAGACAATGCAGAATTAGATGGACCAATGGTCTAACTCAGTCTAAGGCAGCTTCCTAGTTCCTATGTTCCTTTCAAGGATGCTTTAGCAATGAATCTCTGTATTGGCAGGATGATCTCAGAGGTCTCTTTCAGCTGTATGATTCCATGACTTCAGTTCCATTTTTAATTAAAAAAACAACCTGAAAATGAAGATGTTATTGTCTATGCGGTAATGCAGTTACTCATGAGGGAGTTTTAAGAATAAGGCACTGCATTTATTTATGCTAGCAGACAATACCCTCGGTAAGTAAGTAAGGCAGGCCTGGAGTGACTAGGAAGGGTCTATTAATCATCAGGGTTAATCGGCAGCCGCTAGTAACTGCCACCATCTCACCTGCATTGGATTCATGAAATCCTCCTTTGCCAAACCCTGAAGATCCCTTGCTGGCTGTGGCTATGGAATTCTGAACAGGGGCCTTCTGCAGTGACCAGTCTCTGACTGACTACAAATGATCAATACTGATTACCCGATTGCAGCATTGGGGAGGAGTGGGAAGGGGATGAGGCCAGACTCCTGTCTGGCTGCATTGGCATAAACAGCTGTCTCATGCCCTTCCCTCAGGAATAACAAAGCCCTCTACCAGTGGGCTGGGGTGGCTTCCTGCAGCACTGAGCACCTCGAAGCCAAAAGAATGCAGCCTTTAAAAAGTGGGGCTCATGGAGCATATTAATTTTGGACAAGTGAGAGTGCAGCAAATGAGCAAGATTCCTAGGTGACAAGGCTTTTGTTTGAAAGAGGGAGGACCAGGGGGAAGGGAAAAAAAGAAATATGATATCTCCCCAAGTTGCCTGTGTGTCAGTTGGTGCTTTTTGGGGGGAAATCGGCACCCCCTTATAATATATTGGTTTCATTTTTTGCAAAAGGTGGAGAAAAGAATTGGATACTTTAAAAAGCCATTTCAAGATGTGTGATGCTGGTCGCCAAGCCGTCTCCCTTCACTTCCCCAGTACCCACCGCGCCCTTCTCTGCAATATCTGTTTTCCCCACCATAAAGCAGTTTTACTGCAGACTCAGTTTTGGGATGGAGACGAGAAAGTCAGAGAAAGAGAGAGAAGGGGAGAAGGAAAGAGGGATCAGAGGGGCAAGAGGACAGGAAAGCTCGTAGCACTCTTCCAAACGATGCTAAATAAATAAATCAGGAGATTTTACTGACTTCAACAATAACCTTTCTTGGTATAAATTCCGAAAACACAGCTAGCTATGATATTTCTTCCCCGACCTGCAGCCCTGACTGCTGGAGAGCGCTCGGTTAGTACTGCAATGAACCTCTTTTCAGATGCGGAGGGAGGTTGGGTGCGGTGCAGGGGTGTGGCTGGGGGGCTGCTGAGTCTACATGTGTGTGCGTGGAGAGGGGGGATTTGCTTCTGCTTTCAACGAGACCAAATAAAAACAAGGGCGCTGGAGGCATTACAGCAGGTGGGGCAATTCTAGCGGCGTGGGGAGAAGGAAGAGGTAGAGGTTTGTAATCCAGTGACCTACTTTTTTCCCCTCTCCCCCCACAATCTGGCTACTAAGAGAACCAGCCTCTAGAGATCAAGGGGATCGGAGAGGTTGCTGCAGAAACAAACAACTGGAAGGGAGCGGAAAACCGACGCTGATAAGCAATAGCTGCAATTTGGAAAGGGTGAAGTGCCTTTTCTTTCCTGTCCTCCAGCCCCTTCTTTTTTCTCCCTTGCTAGCTGAGCGTTGGGAGTGGGTGGGAGAGAAAAAAGCAGGGGAGGGGGAGGATTCCCCAGTGCGCCTGTGACTAGGCAGCAGCAGCAGCACCAACAACGATATGGGTGGGGTCGCTCTGCATTGTGTCGGGCTGCTGGAGTCTGTGGCGTCGCTCTCTCTGCAGGTGCGCTCTCGCCGGGAACGCCCGGAGCAACGGCTGCATCAACAGCCTTACACAAAGAAAGCCAAGGCGACCGCAACCCTAAATCCCCACCCTACAACGGGGTAAAAGGGAGGGGAAAACCCCACCACCCGTCCATCTTTAACACAAAGGCAGCGCAACCTAATTCTTAAACCCCTTCTTCGTTTCCTCTTCACGCAATAAAGATAGTTGGATTTAATGCCATCTCCATCTCATTCAAAAAGACTGACCAATTTCAAGTCGAAAAGGACTGGTCAGTTTCCCCCAATGCATTCTCCTAAACTCGCACCGCCTCCGGTTGCAAACACCAGGCGATGAGCAGGGCGTGATTTTAGGAGACTGGAAACAACTCCGCATAAAACACAGAATAACTTGTTCCTTTTTGCCACACGCCAGTCCCAGAAAAGTGCTCTGGAAATGGAGCTTCGGGTTTACCTGACCCAAAACACTAAAGCAGACCGCTAGGATTGCAATCGGATTGCACTGTTAATACTCCGGATGAACTGATATGTGGCTAGGGGTGTAAAGCAATCGAAGTGAATTTTTCTTTTTAAAAGTAAACCAGAGACTTATAAGGAACCCTCAAATTCCCAGCTGCTTCCAGGTTTTAGCTGTAAAAACACACACAAAAAAACAACAACCCAAGGAGAATAATAGAAATAAAAACAGTATTTTTGATTATTAGTATTATCAGCGCTCCGTCAGCACCACGGACAGCAGGTTTCTAGAATAGAGCAGCTATTATACAGGATGAAGACAAAAGAGATGGTACTATTTCCTTACCCATTGCAGTTTTAGCCATTGTGAGGTGTACAGACGCTCAGAGGTTGTGAAGGCAAAGAGGTCCAGCTACAGCAGTGGAGGGAGAGAGAGAGAAGACTAAGGCACTGAGTCAGCAGAGTGGGGCTGTGCAAAAGAAAGAGCAAGAGGCAGGAGCCCATGAATAATTATCACTCCTCTATCCAAGCAGATTGGCTCGAGAGGTCCCCTGACATGACTCCTGCAGAGCTAGAATCTCCAAGCATTAAATATTGATCTGCCAATGGTGATGGAGTATAAAGTGCCAGAATGCAGTTTGAAATGGAAATTGGCTCTTGAATGCTGCTACCCCCCTTTCGCTTTTGTTTCAGTGGTACATTCCATGTCAAATGCTTAAAGTCTTACATGAAAAGCCTATTGGTCTTGAAATCTCTGGCTGTTGCTACCTGTAAAACATGCACAAATGCACTTTAACACGTTTTATGGTACAAATAGGAGGAAGCAGGGGAGAACATTAAACAAAAATTACCTAGTATTACAGCTGATTTTGTGCCCATGTAGTGGAATTATATATATATTGGCTGTAATCCTATGTACATTATCCTGTGAGTAAGGCCTATGGAGGTCAGGGAGACCTACCTCTGAGTAGACATGCATCGGATTTCATTGTGAGTGTATTGTTAGCACCAATAGTTCGCTGCTTTTTAATGTGTTTTAGTTTGCTCTTATAAGCTCTTCTTGTTATCGTGCATATCATAGAAATAGCAGGTGGCTAAGAGCTGAAAAAAGCAAAGTGTGGGATCATCACTGCAAGCTTACAAAATAAGAATAGAAAATATGAAGTCTGACATTCACATTGTTAAGAAATATAGAATGATAAGGCAGAGAAAGTGTGATGACTCCCAGATGCATTAATGGTAAATGTACAGCTTCATTTGCTTATGTACAGTATGTGTCTGAAATTTGGGAACGGGAAATTCTATTGTGAATCCAGTGTGGGACAAGAATGAACCTGTTCTTTCCTCTTCTGCAGTGACAATGGAGAAATAATATTTTATTGGAGTGTGGGAGGGATCAGTGCTATCCTCTAATCCATTAGTGTGAAAAGAACTGTTAGCTCGATGGAGTGTGTATAAACCATAGGGTTTTTAAAATGAAGAATGGAAATGGCCTGTTCACCACTGTCTTCCAGTATTTTAGTGCTCTAAAAATATAGGATCATTGCTGGGGGTGGTGGGTATTAGGTTTCACACGGGCCAACTATCGTGCATAAGAAAGTGGCAGAGCTTGGCCTGAGACTAGCAAATATAAATATAAGCAGCTGAGAAATTGCAAAATGATCAGAATATAATCCTGAGGGGAAAAATGTGTTTCAAGTGGCTCAACATCTCTCTTGTTCTCTCTGATGCAATTATATATCCAGGTGATGATAATTATCTGATTTAATTTCTGCTGCCATGTTTCCCATCCTTTGTCACAACTAAACACTAATGTGATTGCCAAAAGGGCTGTATGTATGTGTGTGTGTGTGTGAGAGAGAGAGAGACAGAAGGACTTTCCCTCCTCCCTTCTGATCCAATAGAGCAAAAGCATCAATTTGTGCTTTCACATGATAATTTAAGATACTGACTCAAAGATGGTGTGCTAGAAAGGACTATGAACACAGCTTTGGTGAGCTAAGAACCAATACCAGTGATGTTCTTTCTTTTGTACTATTTGATAGTCAAAGCGAGGGCATTAAGTAGTACCGTGAGATTTACCACAACACACACTTCTTTGTGAGTGAAAATAATTGTAAGGTAGTTATGATGAAAATGATTGGTGGGAGGGATTTTTCAGGCACCCTCTCTCTCTCTCTCTCTCTCTCTCTCTCTGTGTGTGTGATGTTAGGATTTTCACTCTCTAATTTTAAAACACGTCTCACCTTTGTTTCACTTGAACACCCAAGACAGGTTATAAGAATATCAAAAAACCAAAAATGCTAAAATCACATTATTATGATTTAAAACATCACCCCAGAAAATCCAGTAGAGAACTAAAACACAATTAATTTTTTTAAGCATCAGGGCAGATTTCATTTGTCATACTCCAAAAAGCCCCCCAGAACACCTGTGCCTTCACAATATTCTGAAAACCAAGAAGGAGCAAAGCCTTCTCAGGAAGTGGGTTCCAGAGTCTGGATGCAATTACTGAAAACCCCCCTCCTTCTTTTACTATGGGCTCCAAAGCACAAAAGCAGCACTTTGAATTGGGGCCAGAAGTAAATTGTAAGGCAATAAAGATGATGTCATATTGATGTTATAGGCTCCATACAATGAGTCCCAGTTAAGATCCTCTCAGGTGCATTTTGAAGCAATTAAAATTTCTAAGCAGCTATTACAAGCAGGTCCACATAGACAGTAATCTGGTCTGGCTGTGGCCAGGGCATGTACAGCTAGGACTAGGTGAGATGTTCCCGGAAAAGGCACAGCCAGCATATCAGCCAACACTGAAAAAAGGTGTTTGTGCATTCTAGCAGAAGCCCCAAATTGTAGTCCCTGGTATATTGGTTAAATCTTGCCCAAGTTTTCAGACTGGGATGGCAGTTTACAGTATGATGTGAGAACCCTGGAATATCTCTTCAAGGCCTTGAGCTGCAGCACTGATGGAGAACCCTTTTCAGCCCGAGACCATATTTCCATCTAGGCATCCATGCTAGTGGTATTCCCTGGTGGGGAAAGGATTGCACAGCCAACACTGTCCTCCTGCTCATCAACTGATATCAGTGATGTCAACTGATGGGTGGGTATGCATGGTTTGGGGGCAATGGCCACATGATCCAAATTGGACCCTCTGGTGGGCCAAGATTAGCCCACAGGCCAAAGATCCCCCCACCACCATGTAGCAGGTATAATTCTCAGATCATATCCCCACTAAGATGTTGAAAGTCCGAGGTTATTTGAAACAAATATTAAAACAACCATTGTGGTCCTGCTGAGAGGGCAGATGGTTGATATTTTCCAGACCAGAGACAAGGGTTGCTGATGCACTGCGAAGTCTTGCGGGAGAGCACAGGTGCCGCTTCACTTTGAATGAGACAATGTTAGCTGTACTGAAATGGAAAAAAGGATTTATGTGTTGAAATAAGAGGACAGCTCTTGTAGCAAGAGCCTCAAACATTGGTAACTATCTTTGGGTTTTCATCAAAAGGTTCTAAAATCTAGGCTAAGAAACAGAAACCAACCCACAATGAGGATGCAGATCAGAATAGTCATAATTATCAGCTTGTGGCTGCCTCACACATAAGCTTTGTCCAGGACTTCTATGCTCAGCACGCAAGTGAGGAGCAGCACTGGAGCTGTCCTTGGTACTGAAACACTCTGCAGCTTTCCAGACTGTTACATTGCCAATCGAATGACTTAGCTGAATCATAAGAAAACTTCCTTCAACCACAGCAATGACTGGAACTGGGGGGGGGGGCAGCGGGGGGGGGATGATGAATCAGGGTCTAGCTTGGGGAACCCCCCCCCCGTGTGTATCGGTTGCTTCCTTTCTTTATATGACATTTTCTCCAACATAAGAAATCAGTAGTTTCTGTCAGTACCTTGCCACTTTCATTATACAGTTATGTTTCATTATATTCTCACTCTGTTCCTTTCGTCTGGCTATAAAGCATGAAAGCTAAATCCTCCCTCCCTCCCATCTGAGCTGGATTAGGAATAGGAGATGGGATGTAGAGGATGAATGGGTGCAAATGGCTGACTTCAGTTAACTCTTTATGTAGCACAATGTGGCCTCTGTAGATACAGCCATAAAGTAATCTCTACTTTTTATCTTAAAAAGCAGATTCTCTCTTCTGAAACAATTTAAAAAGCAAAGCTCAGTAGAGAGAGGGTGTGGGGAAGGGGGTGGCCTCTCTCTCTCTCTCTCTCTCTCTCTGTGTGTGTGTGTGTGCAGTTTACATTTACAGATAAGAGAGAGAAAGGTAATGGCTCCTTGAGTCATACTCAGAGGGGATACAAGAGCATTAGGGTATTGTCTTTTTTCCAGTGCAGGAAACAGTGGTTTAGTGGTAATTTATGATGCATAGGAGCTCATCATGACAGGTACACACACACACACACACACACACACACACACACACCACAATACACCTAGTCAAGAATTAGAAGCCTATAGTGCCTGATCAGCCATGATGTGTACTGGGTGACTTCAGACCTGAGTCTACCCTAGGCTCATGTGCCAGATGAGATCTGTCTCTGAACCCCCACAAATGCCACTCTGGCAGATGACATCATAGCTCCTACTGTGAAGTAGCAAATGCATTCCCCCTCCACTGCTAGGGACTCTTCCTTCAACCCTTGGCAGCATGAAGTCCACCCAGCCCTAGGCCAATCCTTTCCTGTTAGTCATAGGCTTTCCTGAAAGGAGGCAATATGTGATGGTCACTTCATTTGGTGCATTTATTAAGCATTAAGGCTGGTAGAGTGGGGAACAGGCAAGATAACCCCTAGCACACAACTTACCAAGATGTTTTCCTGTACAAGCCTCATTAAATAAACAAGATCAGAAATCTTGAAGCCCATTGATTCTCATGATGCTTCCATAGGATAACTTCCTGTTGGAATTTTCCTGTTGGTAATCAATGTGTCTATGTCATGTGAGGTTTCTGCATAAGGCATCCAAACATTTAGGAACCTTTTGGCTGTTAGTAGAATCTAGAAGGTAATTTTCCTTGCTGGCAGATTCCCTCCATTGCACATCTGTGAAGCAGCTTGAAGCTGAACATTTACAGAAGAGCATAAATGAGTCTCTGTTTGACTCATTCATTTCCCTCTTTCTCTTACTGGTCTATCTGATGAGTCTAACCCCAGATAATGCTAGTGGCCAATCACTGCACAGTACAGTGGTGCCTCGCAAGACGAAATTAATTCGTTCCACGAGTTTTTTTGTCTAGCGAATTTTTCGTCTTGCGAAGCACGGTGCCGGAAAAGTTTTGGAAAAGCTTCAAAAGTCGCCAAAAACCTCAAAAAAGGCTACCACACCGCGTTCTATGAGTTGCTCCTCGAAGTCAAGTTGCAACTGTATTAACGGTGTTAAGAAAAAGGAAACAAACTTGCAAAAAATGCAAGACGTTTTCGTCTTGCGAAGCAAGCCCATAGGGAAATTCGTCTTGCGAAGCAGCTCAAAAACCGCAAAACCCTTTCGTCTAGCGAGTTTTTCGTCTTGCGAGGCATTCGTCTTGCGGGGCACCACTGTAAATCTCGTAAGTTAATGATACATTGCACATGAAGAAGTACCTGATTTAATGTTCCCTGAATCATCCTTATTCTAAGAACACAATACGTAACAGTATTAAGGTATGTAATGCAGAGCACTCTAAGACCACTGCGATCTGCAAAGCCTAATGCCATTCTGTAAGAATGCATGATGACCCAGAGACAGCTTCTTTGTTCTCTGGGATTTCACTGGGAGGAGTAGAAAGGGCAACTTGAGCCAAAAGGGGGAAGGGTTTCTTTCATTGTGGCTTGCTGCACAGATCAAGCATTTCCATATTTGAAAAGAAAATGTGGCAGAGTAACAGGCCACATTATTAACTTGTCAGGCACATAAAAATCTGCCTGCCCCCAGAGGGAACAGGGAGGAGTCTGTCTTGAGTACCGTAGAGATTTCCATCACCAAAATCTGGGCTCAAGAAATTACATGACAATCAATGTCATGTCAAACCCTTGGCATATCAGTTATTTATGGGGAGCAGTTATCAGGCCGTCTATGGAGCACTCGGGGCTACAAATTTTTTATACTGAGTTCACACAAATTGTAGAGAAAAGTTGGGGGGATGGGAGGGAGTTTAAACCTTCGGGATTTGACATTAGAAATTGCCTCTTTTTAAATGTTCTCTTCCAATAATTCTCTCCAGATGTTTCAAGAGCTGAGGGGCTATATGAAGCTATTATTGAGTTGAAGTACATATATGAGTGCCCCTGAGTTTTGCGTACATTGTCATTCATGGAAATATCTCTCTCTCAAACGTTTGTTCCTGAACAGGGTAATATCTAATAGCTTTTAAAATACCACATCCTTAGTCAATACACTGTAAATGGCATCTCACACATTGCATTTTGCAAATGGAGAGCTGAGAAACCTCTTGTAGGTGTAAATATTTTAGCACCCTAGATGATTCTATGTATGCTGGAAAATAAGAAATTGCGATAATTAGGAGTACATGGTTGTACAGACATGGAACATATTAGGGATTATGTTGCTGGTTCAAATGATCAGAATGTTTGGATCAGGGTTAGGTCTGGCTGAATTATTAACCCCACTAGCACAATGCAGCCTTTTCTCCTCTGCTCCCCCTGTAGCCCCCCATCAGCTGGGGAAAACAGCACCAGGGAGATGGGAGATTATTCCATCAGGCAGGCATGCTGCCTTGCCTCTGCAACAGAGGGTGCCTGGGGTGGTGACTTGCACACATTGGGGGCCGTGTTGAGTGACATGCAGGCACCCCACATTGTGTGTGCCCTGCTGTATAGAAGTTTGAGGGGTGGCCCCCTTCATTGAAAATTTGTGGGTGCCTGGGCCCCCACAGCCCCACATAGTTGGCACATATGCCATCTGGCAAGCAGAGATGTTTATGCTGATGGAGGAGTTTGGATTTGATATCCTGTTTTATCACTACCCGAAGGAGTCTCAAAGCAGCTAACATTCTCCTTCCCTTCCTCCCCCACAACAAACACTCTGTGAGGTGAGTGAGGCTAAGAGACTTCGGAGAAGTGTGACTAGCCCAAGGTCACCCAGCAGCTGCATGTGGAGGAGCGGTGAAGTGAACCCAGTTCACCAGATTACGAGTCCACCGCTCTTAACCACTACACCACACTGGATGGAGTGATCTCCTTAAGGTTACTTTATATTCCATCCAGAATATTGGGGAAGATGAACCCTAGGTTTGATTATTGTCTACAGAGGCTTTGAACTGGATTCCCACATTGAAATTATTCAGCATGATGTAAAACCAACAATAAAGAAATATAAAATACTAATCATGCAAACAACATAAAATATGTTTTATGTGTGTGCAGTAAAGCCGTACACACACACACACACACACACACACACACACATGATAACTGTATCCAGACCTGGTTGGAACCTTACAGGAGAAACCCTGTGAAAAGAAAAAGTCAGAAAGCATTTTGCAGATACTGTGAATGCATATTTTATAAATTTTCAGGACTAGAAGCTTGATTACTTTCTAAAAACTGAAAGCTGAATTCCTTAATGATTTTAAACCCTTAAGGGGGAAAAATGGCTATAATAAGTCCATTCTGATACTCTTCTATACAACTTTGTGTCGAAAAAAGAATGCACAAGGATTATACTAAATTAGAACCTAATTAATTACCAGCACCACATGATAGAGAATATAGCTTCCTGCACTGGAATTTGAAGGCTTAAATTTGAATTTAATAATAATGGCCAGGAGGAATAAAACTGCTGCTGTAAATCATAAGAAAAGAGACTCCTTATTAAACACCAAAAGTTGAAAAAGACTGCAAGCTGTTATTAATATGTACTAGCTCAGAAAAGCCAATTAAAACAGTAGCTCACTGCTGCTAAAAAAGAGAGAGAAACAGCCCCTGTCCAGCATCAGGGTTTATATGCAGCAAAAACAATTACATTGCAGTCATGTTAAGATTCTCATTTCAGAGTGAAAATAAAGAATGTCAAAAGGCTGTCTCTCTTAATTATTTACTTTCTTGTGTTTAGTCAACACAGTGATAGAACTTTGAACCTCCCTGTAGCTTGTTAGCAGAACATTGCTGGGTAAGGATAAATTTGCCTTCTCATTTCTCATTCCTCGTTACTCTTGGGTTGTAAGCCTTGGGCTGTGGTTGGCTGGCTGTATCTCAATCCAGACCTTCTAAGGTCAGTGTCTTGAACTTGGAGGATGCAGAGAGCAAAATACATAGCTTTGTTGATCCGGCAAAGAAACACACCCAGGTTCCAAGTAGACTACTGCTAGACCTAATCAATCCAGAGATTCCTGCTATCTTCCAGTCATGTGGGGAGATGTAACGTGAAAGCTATAGCTCAGCATTGGAGCATCTGCAGGGTCAAGACCCACCATCTCCAGATAGGACTAGGGGAGAACCTGGCTTGAAATTCTGGAGAGACACTGCCTGTCAGCGAAAACAGTACTGAACTAGATAGAGTTTGCATCAGGCAACTCCCTGGGTACACATTTGTCCCCTTCTGCATCTGAAGAGGACACTGAGGTCTCAGGAAATGCAGTCCACCGTAGCTTAATAGGTTAGGACCAAGGCTTTTCAGACCCTGAAGGTTGTTGCTCATGCCTGGAGTCTCTGCCAGGGGAAAAGCAGCAGCTGGATATTAAACTGAAAGGACAGTAACAATTGGAGTTCCATTTTTTGGCAATGTGATTTCTCATTATGAGGTTTACAATGCATTTTTCTGAAACTTTTTTTTGTTATGTGTCTAGATCCAGCCCTTGTCTTCAGAGCAGACTTCCCAACCTTGGGTCCCCCAGATGTTGTTGGACTACCATTTGCTTCTGGCCTCACCCACCAATGGCAGATAGTCCAGAAGGAAATGTAGTCCTCAGGCTGAGAAAGGTTCTCCACCATGGATTTATTCACTCATTCAGCTTCTAAGCCATCTTTCATCAAACTAGACCCAGGTTTACAGAACAAAAGTCCTATCTAAGGGTTCATCTGGGCTTCCTTTTGCACCACACTTTCCAGGCACAGGGTCCTTTGTCTGAGTGGGGTTGTTGTTGTTTTTTTGCCTCAGCACTTACCCAGGAAAACTAATGTTTTACTGCTGCATCAGAGCAAGTGGTAATCCGCAGAAAATCTGATTGCCATTTGTCCCAATTTAGTGCTAAAATTTAGGTTTTCCTGTGGGAAACACTGAGCTTTGAAGCCTAGAAACACAGCAGAAAAGGGAGTCTGGATGAGCCCTGATTTTCCTTGCCTTTTATTGGTGCTGCGTTCTTATTTGTGTCTGAGTTTGCGCTGCTCATTGAATCTGCTCTGTTTTGTTATGCTTGTCATTGTATGCTGGCCTTGAACACCTGAAAGGCAATGAATAGATTTGTTTAATAAAAAAAAAAAAATCATGTGCTCTGTACATCATACATCTGAAGGTCTTGGTGTCACCTGTGGGCCATTCCTTTGAAGTGACAACCAATTGTATGTTGTTGTCCGTTAACATCATAATGTTGCAAACAGCATTTCACTACTGAAACCAAGTTGTCTTTGGCCATCTTCACTTGGTCAGTGCAGGTGTAAAGCATAGCTGTCAACGTTTTCCCTTTTTAAAGGGAAATTCCCATATTCCGAATAGGATTCCTTGCAAGAAAAGGAGAAAGTTGACAGCTATGGTGTAAAGTTGCTTTTATCACTCACGATAGTTAACAGGTCCACACCTTCCATACTGAGGAATCTCTCCTCTCTTTTATTATTGTGGGTGCTACTTCAGCGCTGACCTAAGCTGTATTTAAGGCAACTTAGCTTCTCTCTTAAGCAGGATTTGAAGCCAGCTCCATATTTTTAGTGATTCATGCTTTACAATTTTTGTAAAAAATTACTACACCATTTCTACAGTTGGTCTTCATTAGCTAATTTATTGACATGCAACTAGTTATTTACACATAAATGTTAAAAGAATAAAATATTTAAGAGCAGACTTTATAAAGGGCAAATATCAAAAGAAAATGCTAAGCAGACAACACAACACAGTTCTAACCAGCTATAATTAAATGATTTGCTCTAATTACTAGTTGTAAGAATTGAGCCATCAGTTTACCAGTGAAAGCCAAATCTTGCAAGACAGCTTAATCACCTCATTAATATCTCCTATCAAAAATTTTATTTTACTATATGGGATTGCTGGGCTTTTCAAATGAACACTTGATAAAGAACATGTATAATGAGACAAATACATTTATTAAATGTCAAAACCCAAGGCACCACTTAAAACTATAATTTTATGGTGAAATCTTATTTGAATAATAGACGCTTGCAAAATTACTAAAACGATAGAAGGATAAAGTAGATCAGCATTTTAATTATTATTTTTCTCCTGTTGACGTTTACCTGTTGGCCTTGCTTTTATTTTAATATTTAAACATCTGCCCAATTTGTTGATTTAGTGGAAATGAAAAACGATTCCACATGCTGATCCCTAGGGTAATATTAATCACCTCCAACACTGCTTCCTTGCACAGGAGATGGGAATTTGCGGTGACAAATCGCCAGGGTGAAATGAACTATTGCAGACACCCCCAAATGTGATGTGCTTTGAAAAATTCTGATTGCTGCAATGCACTGTACATGGGGCTGACTTTGAGCACTGCTCAGAAACTGCAGCTGCTTCAAAACACACTAGCTAGTTTGCTGACTGGAGTCACTGGTTTCAAACAACTACTACAGCAGCTCTTGGTCCATTTCTAGCATGTGTGCTTCTTTTCATTTTGGAAGGTGTCAATGGCTTGGGAGGAGTGTTGCGTTGCCATGCATGTTACTTTAACAGAACAATCATTTCCTTGAAGGGTTGCAATTTAATCCAATTTAATGATAAAGTTTCTTAAGAAGAAAGAGTGGAGGTCTTTGAAGTTCACCTAGCACCTAGACAGCAGACTGATTCCTATCAGTAGTGTTGATGTGTTGCAACCTGGAACACCAACCTGACAATATGGATGGAGTAGAAGACCAGGCACACAGGTCTCCTGGTCACATTCTTCCCCCTGATGCTGAGATGTATTGTCTTCTTATTTAAATTATAGTCATTATTCCAAATTCCCATCTATGTGTGTAAATTACTGTATTTTTTGCCCTATAGGACGCACTTTTCCCCCTCTAAAAATGAAGGGGAAATCTGGGTGCGTCCTATGAGGCGAATGCAGGCTTTCGCTGAAGCTTGGAGAGGGAGAGGGGTCTGTATGCACCGACCCCTCTTGCTCTCCAGGCTTCAGGAAGACATCCACAGCATAGGCAGCCCTGCGGGAGTTCCCGCAGGGCTGTCTAGGCTGCGGATAGCAGTTTGTTTCCCGGAGCGCCGGGCGCGCTGAAAGCAGAGTGCCTGGCGCTTCGGGAACACATCCGCAGCCTAGGCAACCCTGCGGGAGGTCCCGCAGGGCTGTCTAGGCTGCGGATAGCAGCCTGCCGCCCGGCGCGAGGGGCGTCCTGAAGCAGAGCGCCCCTCGCGCCGGGCAGACATCCGCAGCATGGGGAGCCCTGCAGGAGTTCCCCGCAGGGCTCCCCACTCTGCGGATAGCAGCCTGTCACCCGGTGCGAGAGGCATAGAGCGCCCCACGCGCCGGGCAGACATCGGCCAGCCCCACAAGCTTGGGGGACAGCAGGGAGGCGCAGCGCCGCCATCCCGCTGTTCCTCAACCTGGTTTGGTTTCCCCGACCTGGTTTTTTGGGGGGAAATAAAGGGGGGGAAATCCCTTTATTTCCCCCCCAAAAAACTAGGTGCATCCTATGGGACGGAGCGTCCTATGGGACGAAAAATATGGTAGTGTTTGCAAATCTGCCAGGTTTTTGTGTGTGAAGCATTTCCTTCTTTTGGTAATGCATAAGTTGCCAGCGTGCCTTAGGGACTGACTTCTGCTGCCTGGATCTGCCTGGATTTTCCTCTGCAACAGCTGTCTGTCTATGTGTGTTTCCCAGTGACTGGCACTAATAATAATAATAATAATAATAATAATAATAATATTTATACCCCACCCATCTGGCTGGGTTTCCCCAGCCACTCTGGGCGGCGTCCAACAAAAGATTAAAAATACATTTAGACATCAGTCATTAAAAATCTTCTCCAAACACAGTTGCCTTCAGATGTCTTCTAAACGTGAGTTAGTTGTTTATTTATTTGACATCTGATGGGAGGGCATTCCACAGGACGGGCGCCACTACTGAAAAGGCCCTCTGCCTGGTTCCCTGTAACTTGGTTTCTCACAATGAGGGAACTGCCAGAAGGCCCTTGGCGCTGGACCTCAGTGTCCGGGCAGAATGATGGGGGTGGAGACGCTCCTTCAGGTATACTGGGCTGAGGCATATGGCCTCTTGACAGTGGAGGTAGGGATGACACACAGAATGTGCATTATCTTCTGCCTCATGCAACAGGAAACACTTGAGGGGAAATGCCTAAATATGGCCTGTGTAGGGCAGGAAAGCAAGAGATGAGCCTTAGAGTCAGCCCAGGTATCCCCATCAAAAATAGGCAATCTGTTGAAGTGAAGGAGTGGGCCCATAACCTCTCCTGCTCTCTCACAAATTTAGATCAGGGCCATTTACAGGCAGTTAAGTCATGTTCCCTGTTTGTGAAATGTCATGACTAATCTGCTTTTTAACTGTGATGTCAGGCTTAGGTAATGATCACACTTATTTAATCATATTTATCATATACACAGCACGGTTTGAGCACTGAAAGCACTTTCGCATCCATTATTGCTGGAAAGCAAGTGGGCATTTTATTATCTCTAGCTGAAGCTGAGGAAACAGTGGCTAGCCTAAAACCCTTTGCCGAGTCTGTGGCTGAACTGAGATCGAATTAGAAGCTGACTGGCTTGAACTCTCTTGGGCTGCAATCCTAACCACATATACCCAGAAGTAAGTCCCAATGAGTTCACTGGTGTTTGTGCCCATGTATTGTAGTAGCTGAGGATTGCAGCCTTAGCCACTAGGCAGGACTACATGATATCCCGGTCTTTCATTCATTTGTATCCCTCCTTCTGAGCAAAGCCACCAAGGGGCTGAGAAAACTTGTATAGAATGCCATGGTCCCAGTAAATAACACCACTATTTTAGAAATTTAGAAACCATAAAAGAAATGGGCTGATGTGGGAGGGGAAGGGAAGCAAAGGGGAAACCAGGTTGCATACGAATTGTTAAACTGCTGAGCTCGAAAAACAAGCCCAAAACAAAGCTAAACAAGCGAAAGTCTTACAAGCAAAAAAAGACCTAGCTCTTTTGAATATGAAGGACGGCAGTAGCAAAGAGGTAAACTCTGACATGAGAGCAGGCCCAAGTTCATGAGTTGCTTGCCTCTTCTTCCTCTCACACAAGGCAGTTGGCTAATCATTCTGCCGCCCCCTTCATAAGTAGTGAAATTGGAGGGAGGGCAGCAATTCAGGGGGTGAGGCAAAATATGGGTGAAATGGGGCTTACAACCAGCAATGCCATTCTTCTTGGCACCTTGGGCCCACGGCTACCATTTCCTCCCTCAGAACGACCCTCAGAAGAACGCAACATATTGACAAAGTGTCATGCCAAGGGGGATCCTACAGGCAAATATGGCAGCTTCCATCACACAGGAGCAGTGCTGCCACAGCATAACAGATGTTGGCAAGAAAAGACAGTCTGCTTTAGGGTTGGATGAAGTCTTTCTATTGCCTCCCCCCCCCCCCGTTTCTCATTTTTCAGATACTAAGTTCATTTCTTCACATTTCCACATCGTTTTCCATTTTCTTAATAAAAAAAAAATCTCATGAAAATTCACCAGCATTTTTATGTGAATTTCTCCCAACAAAATGCATTTTTGCATTTCCCTTTACATCAGTATGCGTACTTTTTATGCACATCCTAACATAGCACAAGCAATTTTGAACACATTGTTCAGCTGGAGAACTGCACCACAGTATTTGGAGAAGTGCATATTTTGAAGGTTGTATTTTGGTTTGCATTTTGTTATGGAAAGGAGGTAGGCATGTCTTTAAATGAAACTGAATCAAACCTCTCTCCCATTCCTACCATAGTCTTAGCTTCTGTTTTGACCCCCAGCCTCTAAAACAGGGGTCAGCAAACTTATTCAGCAGGAGGCCGGTCCACTGTCCCACAGACCTTGTGGGGGGCCAGACTATATTTTTGAAAAATAAATAAATGAACGAATTCCTATGCCCCACAAATAACCCAGAGATGCGTTTTAAATAAAAGGACACATTCTACTCATGTAAAAACACACTGGTTCCAAGACTGTCCGCAGGCCGGATTTAGAAGGTGATTGAGCTGGATCTGGTCCCCGGGCTTTAGTTTGCCTACCCATGCTCTAAAATTTCAGCTCAGCCTTAAACTCTTCTAGGGCCACCATGCATGTGTGAGGGGGGAGATTTGCTTTAACTGAAGCAGAAGCAGGTGTGAGGGGAGGTGATTGTGTCTCTGCCTGCCTGCCAGCCTGCCTCTCCCTCCCTTGGCTCCAATTAACCACTTCATTGCTTTGATTTACTGGCACATTTGGCTTTGGAGTTAAAATGAAACATAAAAGCTGTAACTACAAATGATTTAAAATAAATTCAGAAAATATACAGTTGGAATATATTGCACTTTTAAAAATTAGGTTAAGAGTGGATTTTCAGCAGTGCCACACACTACAAATTCCAGGAGGAGATGCTGGCAGCTTTTGCTATAACAAATTACTATAAACCAGACCTGCATCCTACTTATTCACAAAGTTATTTTTGGGTGACAAAGTGACAACCTTGCATTTTTACAGGATGTCTAATTCTAGGGATTAATTTATCCAAGATGTCCTTCCCTTTTCCTGAGTTTAGATTTACCATATGCCAGGCATGCAAAACGACTATCATTTCAATAATTTTTGTTGGATAAAATAATTATAACTTTGTAATCTTTATATTCATGTTCTGGGACAGAGTTTTGGAGACAAATTCAGCTAGTGTGTGTATATATTTTCCCTGGAGCCCAAGGCACCTTACATGCCTCACCTCCCCATTTGATCCTTACAACAACCCCATGGGGTAGGTTAGGCTGAGAGTCAGTGGCTGAGTGGGATTTTGAACTTGAGTCTGTCAAGTCCAATTCTGGCACTCAACACTCCAACAGCTATTTTATTTTAATCAATCTGCTGATTTTGTTTCATACTGTTGCCTATAGGTTTCAACAAGCCCTTAGAACCTTCACAGAGTTTGAAAAAGAAATATGGTCAAAGGGTAGTAGCATGGCAGCTGCTGGGGAAAATAAAAATGGGGAGTATTTTAGCAAAGTATCACGAGTCAAAGAAGATGGCAGAGATCGTACTCAGGAGGGGGAAATAATTTTACCCTGCCCTGATTGTGCTTTCTAGCACCCAGGAAACTCAACAATATAACTGGAATGTACTTTATTTTTAGGTGTCATGAATAGTTGGATGTGAAATACTCCAACAAGCAATACAAAACACAGCATTTGATCATTAACAACAACAATATCTCTATCATGGTAAACGGCTACATAATATTAACTGAAGTAGGGAACTGACTGTGAGATTAACATTAATATTTCTTCTGGGGAAAAAATATACATTTAGAAACAGAATTGCATTATAGCACTAAGACTTCTTCCCCTCTCTTGGAACTGAACTCTGCTGTGTGAGTAATCTCATTACAGATAATCCATCTTTAGAGGCATCCTCTTTGCAGGATAATCTTGTCTGCTTTTCTCTGTGATCCATTAACTAACTGGATTCATTTCCTAAATACCGCTGCTGCCTGTTCTGTTTAAAGATTACTTTCCTTGGGAGTTCCTGACAGATAAACTCATTCTGCTAGGAGGCGTCTGAAATCTATTCGCAGGTTTCACCTTTGGTTGGGACATAGGAAGTCTCTTATACCGGGTCAGATAGTTAGTCTATCTAGATCATTATTTATAACCTTGTGGGCAACCTAGCAGCAATGTGCCAGTGGTGGGCAGGACCAGACAAAGGTGCTGCTACTGAGAACACACTCCATGAGTTGCCGCATATCAGACACTCAACAACTGTGGCACCATTGAGAGGCTGTCCTCGCCTGATTGCAATATTTGGGGAGCGGGTGGTCCATCAAATGCCCATGTTGGGCTTAATATGTCAAAGCAATCACCTTGACTTTGACAGCCGGTGCCATTCTTTCAGAACTGGTATTGTATGTTCACAAATTTTGTGGCTCCCAATGAGCCCATTGCCACATATCAACCTGCAGAGTAGTTTGGGAGACATTCGGACATGTCCTTGTGGAAATAAGTGACAGCTTGGTGTCCTAGTGTGGCACGTTTGCAAGACATTTTGCTGATAAGATCCCTCCTTTCTGGTGAGTTGTGAATGCCTTCTTGATCTGAAGGTATCATAAGCCTCTTGGAGGTGTTATTTCAGCCAAAGGATGGGGAGAGGAGCCTTGGAGCTGTTTGGATGACAGGCCTATATCCTGGCTCCTTGCCTGTCTGAACAGAGGGTGCAACTTGCACCAAATGAGTCCGCTACCTTCCAGTACACTTTTAAAAATTATTTTATTTTTTGCATTTATTCATCACTTTAGGCAAACAAATATCTCTGAGGCACGTACGACTCCCTGAAATGCAAAACTGAAAACAATGAACAATCCAACATTTGAGTTCAATAGACCTGGATCTTTGGCTGCCGTACTTTGCCCTGTGTTCTTTGCCTGATTTTGCTGTATCTTCAGCTCAGCTGACCTCCCAGCCCTCTGAACCTGGATTATGTGACTCATGTGAGCCTTTAACTTTCTTTGGTGCTCATCAGAGACACCTACTTCTCAAAAACATTGTGGGGCCTCAATGCAAGTTTCTGACGTCACGTGCATGATGTCACATGGAGCCAGGGGGTGGAGTTGAACATGGCGGCAGCACGGTCCCAGTGATCGGCAGCCCCCATCCTCTCCCTCCTTTTGCCACACAAGGGAAAGATGGTGGAAGCTACTCCTAGACAGTAGTGGTGGCAGCAGCAGCTGTTGACCACTGAGCCCTGCCCTGCCTGGCCACATGTTCACCCTCTGGAGAGAGAGGTTTTATATGAATATTAACATGCAGCTTTTTAAACAATGCTGTGCCTGAGCCACTGCTTGTTGCATCTGTGCAGATTGGCCTGTACCGTAACTGACTGCAGAATTTCCATGCCACTAGATGTGCGAAATGTCTTGTTGGTCTGGAAAAATACCCCAGGGCTCAGTTTCCCCAGCGTTGATCTCGTTCCCTTCGTTTCACTCCATTTCTGAAATCATTCTCCCCTCTAGGACTGGAGAGCAGTTAGCAAAGAGAGAATATAGTTCTGCTAATGTCAGTGCTCAGTGATTCAGCCAAGAGCACAATGACAACTGTCTGTGACTCTGCTTTGCATCACAATGGCCTTTGGTCACTGACAGATGCCACATGTCACAGATGTCACTGTTTAGGAACAAGGTTCTATACATTAATTGATAGATTAATTAGCCAGAAAATGATGTTGTTCCAACAGAACAATCTGGCTTGTTAGAATGTAAAAAAATGGGCAGTATAAAAACAAGGTCCCTTGTTAACATTGCAGTCATGCTCCTCCTATTGTCTTGCAGCATTAAGGCTGATCTCATGGACTCCTTTGACAAAGGCTGTTATGCAAAGGTGCTTTTCTCTTGCCCCTGCCTGGCCTTCCTTCTACTTCCAACATTTACAATATTGAACTCTTAAATACATTGCTGAAAATAATTGTGGAGCACTATAGGAGATAACTCCTAGGGGGTCAAGGTCCCTTGCCCCCCCCCCAATATTTCAGGGGTCAGCCTCCTCCCCAAAGTTGATAGGCATTGCCATTCAAATGGTGTGCACATGCTGTGTCATGTGATCGATTATGTGGGGCAGGGCTTACCTCTCCCCCATATTTTATTCATGTTTTATGCACCCTTGTGTAGCACACTACACCACTGAGCACAGTAATACTAAGCAGAATGCATAAGTACTGTGTTCAGCAATAAACCTCCTTTTCTTCTGAAACTGCCTGTATTAATTTGTCTTTCGCAGTGTGGTTCAGTGTCCAAATATATCTGCTATGCTTTGGCAGAGTAGGGCCAGTCAGCAGATATCTCCACGTGTCTTTCTTCACCAGTGCTATTTTTCTAGAAAAAGAGGTGCTGGAATTCACAATGAACATATCACTGTTTCTCTTAGAATGGCAATGGCACTCACCTGAGAGGTTCCAGAACCCACCTAAGAGGTACCAGAACTGAGTTCCTGTGCGTTTCCCCTGAAAAAAGCCCCATTCTTAACCCCAAAAGGTCTGCATCACACTCTTCTGAGATTTAATACTTACCCAATGGCCAATGGTCAGGGATGATGGGAGCAACATCTGGAGGTTCTCAAGCCCTCTTTTAGGGCGTTGCCATTGACTTTAACCAGTCAATGGCATGTGGACAACAATAATATCAGTTATCTGATAACATGATTCTGAAGAAGTGTGCATGCACACGAAAGCTCATACCAAGAACTAACTTAGTTGGTCTTTAAGGTGCTACTGGAAGGAATTTTTTTATTATGATTCTGATTGTTAGATTGTTGTGTAAAATGGAATAAAATGTAGGTACAGTGCAACAAAGGTCATAATTTGTTCTTTTAATGAAAAGTTTTTGATTTAATCAGAACCTTGGCATGGTTGCCTTTTGTAACAGTGTGAGTGAGACTGATAGATGAATAAAAATTTACTTAATTGATTTTCTGTTTTTGATTATATTGGAGCTAGTTTTCTTTCCACTTAGAAGTCAGCAATGATGCCAAATAATTCCAAATGCAGTAAGGCAGTTCTTTCAAAATTATGCTGGTGTTTTTTAAGAAACAAAATCCAATATAAATTGTTCTCCCCCCTCCCCCAAGAATTGGATTGGGGAGAAAAAGGAGGGAACAAAATCAACAAAATACATAGGTGGAGGGGTAGCCGTTGGGAAACGCAACAGATTGCAGAAAGAATGAAATTGATTAATTTCTTATTTCTCCCCCCAAAGTCAAGAAAATGCAAAGTGGAAGAAACAATGGTATACAAATTGAGACAGTCCCAGCACATGAAGATTATACAAATAAGATGGATTTTAATTCATTACCAGAACATTTTATAGACCTCCTGCTATTGTCTTGAACAAGAGAGAGGTTACAGATAATGACACATTGCTGCACAGGCTACAAGAGCACCTTAGCACATTTCCATTTGCAATTCTTAGCATTTTTTAAGGCTGGGAGAGCACTTCACCTCTAAAGCTCATTCAAAGCACATTCTCTCCCTCAAAGAATTCTGAGCACTGTAATTCACCCCTTGCAAAGTTACAATTCCCAGCAACCCTTAGCAAACTACGGCGCCCAGAATTGTAGGTATTTTCCATGAATTTGTTCAAACCTCTTTTAAAGGCATCCAAGTTGGTGGCCATCATTGCCTCCTGTGGGAATAAGTCCTTTAGTTTAATTATGTGCTGCAATGAAGAAAGACCTTTGTTTGTCTGTCTTGATTTTGCAGTATTCAGCTTCATTGTAAGTCCATGAGTGTTACGTTATGAGACAGAGAAAAAGATTTATCCAGTTTCTCCATGCCATTCTTAATTTTATAAACTTCTATCACCTCTTACTTGCCTTTTCTCTGAACTAAACTGTCCCAATTGCTGCTACCGTTCCTCATAGGGTAGTCACTCCACCCCCTTGATAATCTGGCTGAGTTTCTCTGAACCTTTTCCAACTCCACAATATACTTTTTTGTGATGAGGTGAGTGAGAAGTAGGGAGTCCAATGGTTTGAGTGTACCCCAGCCTTTCCTCATGGAGAATCTTAGAATCACATAATTGTAGATTTGGAAGGGACCATGAGGTCTTGTTGGGTTTTTAAAATAGGCTATGTAGTTGACTTGTCCTTTTGACAAATCATCCCTTTGACATATTTCCGTGCCTTGACTGACTAGCTACCATAAACTATTTAGCTAGTTTCATATTCCAATGATGTGTTGAAGAATCATTCAAAAACAACACTGCCTGATGTGCATACGTAGAGTTCTTATCTAATGGAGATACCTTGAAGTTTTGGAATGGCACGAGGGATACAAAATTTCTTGAAGGCCACAGACTTTTTAATGTCAGTGTTGTTTTTTTAAAATTCAATTATTCGACTACAGTGTTAATGGTTTTTAAGCAGTGTACAATGAGGTTATAAAAGATATGCAAAAAGATAGAAACAGTTAAGATTAATCCTAAACTCAGGGGCAGAGCAGTCTGCAGCAACTTATCATTGGGATATTATCAAGAGAAGATATCTGACAGGACATCTCTGCAAAAAGAGCTAGGAATTTGGGACAGGGTTGGTTCAAAGTACTAAAGGTAAAAGGTAAAGGACCCCTGGACGGTTAAGTCCAGTCAAAGGTGACTATGGGGTTGCAGCGCTCATCTCACTTTCAGGCCAAGGGAGTTGGCGTTTGTCCACAGACAGCTTTCTGGGTCATGTGGCCAGCATGACTAAACCGCTTCTGGTGCAAGGGAACACTGCGACAGAAACCAGAGCGCATGGAAACGCCATTTATCTTCCCGCTGCAGCAGTACCTATTTATCTACTTTATTTACTAACTAACTAACTAACTAACTAACTAACTAACTAACTACACTGTTATTCGAAGAAGAAAATGAGTTTATTAAAATGTTAAACTGAATTGATTATAGTGATCTGGCGGCCCACATTTGATGCTGACATTGAGAATCTGATCTGCGAAAGATAGGTTGATATAACTTCTGAACCTAGTCTTCTTATTGGTCGAAGAGCTGCTATGGTGATTTAGCCTTAAATCTGTAGTAGGTAACTTTGTGACCAGGGTCTGAATATGGCACCATCTGCCCTCCCTGGAATCTCTCCAGGCTGCACCTGCTCCTCAGGCCACAGTTTTCATCCTCCTTGGGTACTTTGCCTGCTGGAATGTGTCCTTGGAACTATGATAGCACCTCTCACCGGCATTGAGATGTGGGTGTCCAAAACTCTGGCTTTTGCATGGTATGGTATAAAAGTAAGAGTAAGACCATTACTCCACCCACTTCTGCCACTTCCTGTTTTGCCAGGCAAAAACATTCCTCTTCTCCCAGGCTTTTGACTAATTAAGCAATCTACATCCTTTTAAACTGTGGTGTGTGTGTGTTATTGTTTCATTTTGTTTGTTTTTATGTTATGTATTTTTGTGTTTCACCCTGTGATCTTCGGATGAAGTGCAGTATAGAAATTTAATACATAACAATGCATACGAATATACATAAGGGCATAATTTTCTGTAGAAAACATTCAACAGGAAAAGACCCACGGCCCAAAATCCAGTTGAAAGCTAATGATGATGCCAAGATATAGCTCGACTTGCAAACATTTGCTGCCAATTTCAAATCACATCATTACATAAATCGTGAGATTGTGAGTGAAAATACCTCGGGGATTATTCAGTCCCTTTCATTAACAAATCAGACTGAGGTGTGTGTTTTGTTCTGTTCCGGGGAAATGGTTTGGTGCCCCTCTTTTGATGATTTCTTTGTACGTAATACGGCTGGTAGCTGCTGCAGAAGAGGTGGAGGTAGGAGTGCTCTGTCACCATGGAAGGAACAAAAAAAAAAAAACACAATGGAGAGAGAGAAAGGAACTGGAAGGGAGCTTGGAATGAAATATCACAAGAAGGATAATGATGGGTGAGAGAGCTGAGTATAGGGCATGACATAGATGGCAATTTTTAATGGCAAGCTCAGAAAATTAGCAGATGGTGTCAAAATGATTGCGATGGAATCTTGGCACTCCAATATTCAACACAACACAAGTCTCCATGGCGTAACTGAATATTTTCCTCTCCTCATCAAATCTCCATATTTCTAAGGCTTAGAAAGCAAAATATTAGCCCCAGGAAAATCTATTACATCAAATTCTTTGCTTTAGATTACCACTATTTCTACAGCTCATTTCTGAGCCTAAAATGAAAACTTGCTAGCTCCTGTCAATCTTGCTTGGATCAATTCCTGCTACTTCTCTGTATGTGGAACGTTTGCCCAGGGGATGCCAAATGACATATAAAGGACTGCAGCTTCTTAATCCTTTGAGCTTTCTACAGCCCAGACATTAACTTGTCATTCAAGGTTTATGCCCTAGACCTTGATCCTAAAAATTTCCTGTGTAGGATTAATTTAAGGAGTGTTTGGTTGAATTTACTCATGTAGCTTGCCACATATATGATGATTTGCTTAACATTGACATAACCACAAGGTGAGCGGCGTCATATAAACCGCTTGCTACATAGCAGTTGCTATGCGAGCAGTCACCTATGCAATTGGCTTCTTGTGCAAATCATGCCTTATTAATGGGTTCTGAATTAGGATGCTAGCAAGGGGAAAAGAAAGCTTATTAAAGCATAAAAGCTTATGCCTTCAGCTTTGCCCTTATTAATTGTTAATATGCTACTGCCCCTTTAACAGAAGCCAAGTGGGATTATGAGGAAAGAGGAGAGGGAAGCAAACTCCAGGACAGGATTTAGAGTTGTAAAAGAGTGTTGCTGTCCATGTATGCTGAGCTTGCGAATGTTTTCATGTTAACAATAAATAACTAGTAAGATACTTACGGTTGCAAGAATTCCAACAGTGATATATTGGAAATCCTTAGACGGTGCAAATACAGAGAGATGGTGTGACCAGTTATGGCCACTGGCCACAGTAGAGAATGGCTGCTTACCTTCTTTCCCAGGTGGGTGGCAGTTGCAGCCCTTTGCTATCGGCCACCATTCCAGTCATCCCTGGACATTCAGGCTCGGCCATCTGCTTAAATTGCCACTCAGCCACAAAGCTCACAGGGTGACTTTGGGCCAGTCACTGCCTCCAAGCCTAACTTACCCCAGAGGGTTGTTGTGAGGATAAAATGGGGAGAAAGAGAACCATGACCGCCATCTTGAGCTCCTTGGCTGAAAGGCAGGATAGAAATGTAACAGCGAAATAAATGATCACAATGACTAAACTTGATTTCAGTGGAGCATACTTTTGGATAAGTGGACTTATGAATAGGAGTACAGAATTAATGGATCAGAACTGAATCATGTTAGACACAAAACCCAAAATGACCCTTCCCAATGTTGTTTCTTGTGCTTTTCTTCCTGCCACTCCCCCCTCCCAGTCCCCATCCTCGTACATCTAATGCCAGAACAGAAATACAAATGATACATACATGGTTTCTTCCTTCCACATTCCACTAAGACCCTTGGGATGGCATTCCATTTACTATGTAATTTAAATTAAAATGAGCACTTGGCTTAGGCCTATGTTAATGGAAGTAGAAATTAGCTAGCATATACATGGTCCAGTGATTAGATAAAACTGACCGGATTAGGGGGGGGGCATTCTCCCTTTAAGCTGTGTTGTCTTCTTATTTGATTTAATTTTATTGCAAGGTGTTTGTCATACTGTATCAGTGTAGACTCCAAGGAATTTTAACTGAACTGTACATTTCTGTGACTCTGGACACTAAACTGTGAAACAATGCATAGACATGGGTCCTATTTCATTGTATTCTTTTGAAAAAAATACATACCACTTTTCATTTATATATCGCAAAGCACTTCACAGTAAACATACAAAACCATTAAAATCAATCCATCACCATCTCTGTGCATTTTTCTGCACGTGGCAAGAATCCTAATATAAGAGACAGAGACAAGAAGGAGATGAGGATCCACATTGTCAAAAAAAGAGGACAACCATCACCATTAAAGACACGGCTAAGGGAGGAACGGTTAGGAACGGCTAAGGGAGCTGGGCATGTTTAGCCTGGAGAAAGGGAGGTTAAGGGGTGATATGATAGCCATGTTCAAATATATAAAAGGATGTCACATAGAGGAGGGAGAAAGGTTGTTTTCTGCTGCTCCAGAGAAGCGGACACGGAGCAATGGATCCAAACTCCAAGAAAGAAGATTCCACCTAAACATTAGGAAGAACTTCCTGACAGTAAGAGCTGTTCGACAGTGGAATTTGCTGCCAAGGAGTGTGGTGGAGTCTCCTTCTTTGGAGGTCATTAAGCAGAGGCTTGACAACCATATGTCAGGAGTGCTCTGATGGTGTTTTCCTGCTTGGCAGGGGGTTGGACTCGATGGCCCTTGTGGTCTCTTCCAACTCTATGATTCTATGATTCTATGATTCTAAACATACAAAACCATTAAAATCAATCCATCACCATCTCTGTGCATTTTTCTGCACGTGGCAAGAATCCTAATATAAGAGACAGAGACAAGAAGGAGATGAGGATCCACATTGTCAAAAAAAGAGGACAACCATCACCATTAAAGACAGCACATTTGCGTAATACTTGCATTTGTTAAATTACTGCATAGATGCAGATTTAGAAATAAGTAGCATAATTTAACTCAAAATAGAAGACACCTCACTAGACTGGGGAAGACGGTGGTCAAGAGACCTGTGTGTTGCCCTGCTCTGCTGTGCAGCTTGATGGGAAATGTCAAGGGCCCTGCTCTCTCTTCTTATGCTGTTTTATCTTTAAACAGAACTTGAAGCAGAGAGCCCTTCAACTGGAAGACCATCCTCTGACAGCATCTCAGTAGAAGACTGTTCTCTGTAAAGTAGGACAGTGGCCACCCTAGCAACTACCTCTCCCACCACTACATCCCTGGGCAAATGTAGGGATTCTATTCTTTCCCTTTCCTGGTGCTTCAGTTAAGAGCCTCAGTTGTCCCCTATTGTCCCTACACAGGAATACCTTATTTAATAGGCTATTCATTTCCTTTCGTTACTGCTGGAGCACCCAGGACCAGACCTACCATTAGGCAGAGGGAGGAAACTGCCCTGGCTGATCCTCACAAGCCCCATAGTCACACCCTTCTGTTGAAGGACATAGCTGTACATTCCACATGGTCTCTCCTGCACCCCATAACTAGCTTGCTGCCCTTGGAAGTTGGGGAGGACACTATCCTTTTGCTAGTTTTGAAGCAGTCTTTTATATCGTAGAAGGGCGGGTGCCCTTTGCTGTCTTCTACCTCTATAGCAGTTGAAAGAACAAAGGACAAAGATGTTCACACCACAGAGGAAATAAATGAAAGAGCTGTCTTGGCCTTAAACCTTCAGCTTCTCTCCAAGAAAGAGCTGCTGCTGCCCCAATGAATACAGGTGGGAATTGTGGTTTGTCAAAGTAAAGGGGAAAGGAAAGGGACAGATTAGTGCAGGAGCAGGCAGAAGCTAGACTGGGATTGTTCGTTAGAGTTCTGGTAATTAGCAAGGTTGTCTGATGCAGGTGCGTCTATGGGTAGGAGAGGGACCTTCTGCGATTCAGGACTCACACTGAGCCATCATTATATGCCCTTTGAAAATGGTAACAAAATTCCAGGGATAGGGATCTGGTGTTCCTAGATGTCACTGGATTTGATACCCAGCAGCCCCAGCCTGCATGGCCAATGGTCAAGGATGTAGGAGCGATATATTTTGGCCACATCTAGAGTGCCACAGGTTCTCCACACCTGCTTTACAACACAGTCTGCTACCCTGTGGTGCTTTTAAACCTGCTAACTAGAGCAATTGCTCACTGGCAGAGACCTAAATGGGTACACATATTCACTAACTGAAACCCATGTTCTTTGCTCTTTAAAATAAAGATCCTACCATAAATTAATAGCTAACAGAAGAGCAACTGAGTTGCTGTTCAAAATATACTGATTTCTGCACTTTGGTTTCTATTCTCAAAAAATGGGTAGGGCAAGAAATGAAATGAAAAGAAATGAAATGAAAAGAATTACTGGCAGGATTGATGTTTCCATGGCAGGAAAAGCTTGTGCAACTATTTTTCTTCCTGGCAGTCAGTAAATTTACTAGCAGTTGGCAACCTTGCTTAAGAAACACGTTCCTCTTGGCAAAAGTCCCTCTAAGAATGCTGTGAGAGCAGAATCAAACTATTCTAAAATCAAGATTTTCATGCTATCTTTCCCATGCTGCAGCATAATATTCAGCTCTAATATTTGAAGTCACAGAATCCTGAAAATGGGGGAATTTTATTTCCAAATTATTCAGATTTCACACCAAGGCCCAGGACCCTTTAGCTTCATTTTCAGAAGCTTGTTTTGTCAAAGTGTTGCCTAGAGAGACTTGGTGCATGTGGGCTGTATTCAGTTGGTACCCCACCTCTGATGGAAGACTGTGACCCAACAGAGCCTTCCACTAGCAGAACACAGTTCAAGATAATCTGCTGTTTCCCTGCAGTCACCCTTTATGTCTGCTATAGCTGTTCTGGAGGGTTGCTGGGGCCTTTCAGACAGCACGGAAAGTGGCATGGGGAACTGAGGTAGAAAAGGCAAATCATCATTCCATTGACAGAAACCTCCACTGGATTTAGAAGCCTTCCATCAGTGGACAGACACCGGCGGGATTCAATCTGTTCTTTTAAGCAGCTCTGAGACACCATGAACATATTATTCAGTGGGAGGTAGATGAAGGAGTCACTAGACTACCAAGACTGCTGCTTTTGCAAACAGTATCTATGTGGTTTTAAGGACCTCTGCACATTGTCATGGAAGGCTTACAGGGCATCAGTCATAGCAATGGGGAAGAAAGTCAACTGAACTTGTATTTAAAGGTGAACCTACAAAACCCACACTTTCTGAGACTTCTCCTATTCCTAGAGGGATAGGGAGTCTGGATGTACTTAAAAGAACGGCACACAGTTAATCTATGGTGCCTGAATACAAAACAGAAAGGATTTCTGTTGCTAGGAATGACAAGCTGGCACTTCTCTTTGAGTACTAATTTCATTTGAAATTTATAGCTTGCACTTCTGAAGCTACTTTTTTTTTTACAGGAGTCTGAGAGAATAGATAATTGCAGCATGCAGAATTTCTGGAAACTTGATTGTCGTTTATAGTTGCAGACAGTTTGCTCAGAAATATTTGCAGTGAAATATATCGTTTGACTACCAGCCTCTGTGTTGCTTTCATGATCATCAGCAAGCTTGTCAAGTCAGACTCTTCCCCCCACTATTGCAGTTAGACTCCTGATAGGGATGCACAGAAGACACGAGCACATCTTACTAGTGGAACATAGGAAGCTGCCTTATTTTGAGAAGTACTGATGGTCTTTCTAGTTCACAATTGTCCACACTGTCAGTGTCATGGACTGGTTGGATGCAGAGGAATGGTGGGAGGAACCAACTGAGGAACCACAAAAGGAATAATAATAATAATAATAATAATAATAATAATAATAATAATTTATTATTTATACCCCGCCCATCTGGCTGGGCCTCCCCAGCCACTCTGGGCGGCTTCCATAAAAACCGAAAATACAGTAAAATATCACACGTTAAAAACTTCCCTGAACAGGGCTGCCTTAAGATGTCTTCTGAATGTCAGGTAGTTGTTTATCGCTTTGACATCTGCTGGAAGGGCGTTCCACAGGGCGGGCGCCACTACCGAGAAGGCCCTCTGCCTGGTTCCCTGTAGCTTTGCTTCTCGCAATGAGGGAACCGCCAGAAGGCCCTCGGTGCTGGACCTCAGCGTCCGGGCAGAATGATGGGGGTGGAGACGCTCCTTCAGGTATACTGGACCGAGGCCGTTTAGGGCTTTAAAGGTCAGCACCAACACTTTGAATTGTGCTCGGAAATGTACTGGGAGCCAATGTAGGTCTTTCAAGACCGGTGTTATATGGTCCCGGCGGCCGCCCCCAGTCACCAGTCTAGCTGCCGCATTCTGGATTAGTTGTAGTTTCCGAGTCACCTTCAAAGGTAGCCCCACGTAGAGCGCATTGCAGTAGTCCAAGCGGGAGATAACCAGAGCATGCACCACTCTGGCGAGACAGTCCGCAGGCAGATAGGGTCTCAGCCTACGTACCAGATGGAGCTGGTAAACAGCTGCCCTGGACACAGATTTGACCTGTGCCTCCATGGACAGCTGTGAGTCCAAAATGACTCCCAGGCTGCGCACCTGGTCCTTCAGGGGCACAGTTACCCCATTCAGGACCAGGGAATCCTCCACACCTGCCCGCCTCCTGTCCCCCCAAAACAGTACTTCTGTCTTGTCAGGATTCAACCTCAATCTGTTAGCCGCCATCCATCTTCCAACCGCCTCCAGACACTCACGCAGGACCTTCACCGCCTTCACTGGTTCTGATTTAAAAGAGAGGTTGAGCTGGGTATCATCCTCATACTGATGAACACCCAGCCCAAACCTCCTGATGATCTCTCTCCCAGCGGCTGCATGTAAATGTTGAAAAGCATGGGGGAGAGGACAGAACCCTGAGGCACCCCACAAGTGAGAGCCCAGGGGTCTGAACACTCATCCCCCACCACCACTTTCTGGACACGGCCCAGGAGGAAGGAGCGGAACCACTGTATGACAGTGCCCCCAGCTCCCAGCCCCTCTAGACGGTCCAGAAGGATGTTATGGTCGATGGTGTCAAAGGCCGCTGAGAGATCCAGCAGAACTAGGAAACAGGCTCAGAACCCATCAAGAGGTGGTGAGACAACAATGAGTGGTCAGAGGGAGAAGACCGGGAGGAAGAGGTGTCGGAAGCTGAAGAGGTAACAAGGCTTAGTGAGCTGGGAGTGTCTGTGGCAGAGAGAAGTGCAGAATCAGAGGCAGAAGCTGAAACAGGTGGGGGGGGGGGGAGGAGAGGCCAAGAGGCAGAGATGAAGCAGAGTGGTCTCTCCCTCCTGCTGCGACAAGTCCCCACCCCCGGTCTCCCAAAACCAGAAGAGGCATGAAAAAAGCAGAGGCACAGTCTCTGATTATTGGTGGAAATCCTGTAGAGGAGGGGACGCAGATGGCGGTGGGGAGGCAGGGACTTTCAGTCTCGGCAACTAATTCCATGGAGCAAGACCACCCGGAGTTAGCTACTGTGCTCATTACACCTGACACTCAGCCAAGTCTGTGAAGATTGCGCTTTTGCTAATGAAGAGTTAACTCCAACTTTAGTGATTTTAGGGACGTGGATGGCACTGTGGTCTAAACCACAGAGCCTAGGGCTTGCCGATCAGAAGGTCAGCGGTTTGAATCCCCACGATGGGGTGAGCTCCTGTTGCTCGGTCCCTGCTCCTGCCCACCTAGCAGTTTGAAAGCACGTCAAAGTGCAAGTAGATAAATAGGTATCACTCCGGCGGGAAGGTAAACGGCGTTTCCGTGTGCTGCTCTGGTTCGCCAGAAGCGGCTTAGTCATGCTGGCCACATGACCTGGAAATACTGTCTGTGGACAAATGCCGGCTCCCTCGGCCAGTAAACCGAGATGAGTGCTGCAACCCCAGAATTGTCCGCTACTGGACCTAACGGTCAGGGGTACCTTTACCTTTACCTTTTTAGTGATTTACTGCTGACTCGCTCTGTGACAGTCAGTGGCTGTCCAGGTTTTCCAAATAGGATTCTCTCCCAGCTCTACCTGGAGATGCCACAGATACTCTGCCACTGAGCTACAGCCTTTAACTGGTGACTGGAACACTGAACTGGGCTATGAATTCTTTCTCCTGCATTTTACAAATATTCTTTGTAAACATCTTGTGATTGGTTAGGTGAAAAAAGTCAACAGCTGGAATCATTGTTCTTTGTTTACAAATTATTCCATTAAATTTTGTTTTAGGTAAAAGGGAGCATAAAAATGCATATATTCATGAAAATAACATACAAAATTGGAGCTGCGCTATATTAGGGGGAAATATGCTTTGCAAAAAATATCTATACAAGCCAAAACAGCATACAAAAATGTGTCCATTAGGAGAAATTTGCACCAAAATGTTGATGAATTTTCACATGGATTTTTTTGTATTGAGCAAATTGCTGCAAAAATGTGGAGGACTGGATTTAAGATTGGAAAAATGAAAAAATGAAATTGACAGCTCTGCCCACCTCTAGTCACAGGTCCTTCTCTCCTAAGCACCACCATATCTCCAATGGGGCGCTTGCCACAGAGATAACCACGGAATCATTGAATTGTTGAGTTGGAAGGGACCACAGTAGTCATCTAGCCCAACTCCCTGCAATGCAGGAATCTTTTGTCCAACATGGGGCTGGAACCCACAGCCATGAGATTAAGAGTTTCATGCTCTACCGACTGAGCTATCCCAGCCTGATTTTCCCCTCTGTATGTATTATGGAGCCCAACCATGTGGAATCATTTGTTTACTAGCTATCACACTGCCTAGATAATGTGTGAATTAGGCCTTAGAGCCCCATTCTCGAATATTTTCCCGGTACTGACAACACTTTCCCCATCAATAACATTAGCACCTAGAGAGTGCTTTAGAAACTGGCTTACGGATTTTTATATTTATTCTTTTTGTTGAAATGATTCCTTTTTTAAAAAATGGTCATTTAAGAGCTTATTAAAATATACACACATCCACAACTTATGGTCCATTAATAATGATGAAGTCATTTTACAGGTGGCAACAATCTTCATGATGAATGTTATGGATGTGTTGCAACTTTAAACAGATCAGGACACTTAGAAGAAGAAAACAGAAAAACAAGCAGATAGGAAATGGGTACCTCAACATAAGCCACACTCAGAGTATATCAACTGAAATAAATGGAAATGACTATCTTAAGCAGATTGATTTCAATGGGCCTACTCTGAGTATGACTTAGTTGGAAACAACTCAGCATTATTATTATTTTTAAGAAGGCAGTGGTGTGTTGTGAGGCTGAATGTGGCACTCAAAAATACAGGGGAAGGAATAATGTTCTGGACGCCATATGGAAGAGAATGAAAGAGGATGTATTCAGAGCATTGGAATATGCAGCTAAAGACAAATATATCTTTATTTTGTGCAAATCAGTATATTTATATTAAAGCAAATAATGCTCTTCTGGTATATGCTAGCGGTAGATGCTAATGATGCTGCTCCTATTACGATTTTACATTTATATACATGGAATAACTTGGAGAGGGGAAAAGAGAGAGAAAGAAATAGGCTAATATCATCTCAGTCCAGATGCAGTTAAGCATTTTTTTAGTCCTTCTGTGGAACTCTAAGGCTATAATCCCATGTACACCACCAAGGGCCTTTTTGGTGGCTGCTCCCAGACTTTGGCACTCCCTTCCTAGAGAGGCTAGACTGGCTCCCTCCTTGTTGTCCTTGCTCCGGCAAATGAAGACCTTCTTATTCCAACAGGCTTTTGGGAACTGACTGCTTTTAATTAAAGTGCTGGTGCTGTTCTGTTTCTAGATTTTTATATTTAAATATAGTCTTAATTCAAAAAATTCTGGACTCACAGCTGTCCATGGAGGCACAGGTCAATTCTGTGTCCAGGGCAGCTGTTTATCAGCTCCATCTGGTACACAGATTGAGAACCTACCTGCCCACGGACTGTCTTGCTAAAGTGGTGCATGCTCTAGTTATCTCTCGCTTGAACTACTGCAATGTGCTCTATGTAGGGCTATGTTTGAAGGTGACCCAGAAACTACAACTAATCCAGAATGTGGCAGCTAGACTGGTGATTGGGAGCGGCCACTGAGACTACATAACACCGAACTTGAAAGACCTATACTGGCTCCCAGTACGTTTCCGAGCACAATTCAAAGTGTTGGTGCTGACCTTTAAAGCCCTAAACGGCCTTGGTCCAGTATACCTGATGGAGCGTCTCCTCCCCCATCATTCTGCCCGGACACTGAGGTCCAGTGTACCTTGCAGCTCTACAATTCTATGATTCTATGACATCAAAACGTAATTGGGTGAAAAATTCTCACAAAATGCTTCTGTGCTGTGCCTCTCTCCAAATCAAGTGGTAATTTTGTCCTTGGCCTTCTAAGGAGATAGGTAAAGGTAAAGGTAAAGGGACCCCTGACCATTAGGTCCAGTCATGGCCGACTCTGGGACTTGGATTACTGGCCGAGGGAGCCGGCGTACAGCTTCCGGGTCATGTGGCCAGCATGACTAAGCCGCTTCTGGCAAACCAGAGCAGCACACGGAAATGCCGTTTACCTTCCCGCCGGAGCAGTACCTATTTATCTACTTGCACTTTGATGTGCTTTCAAACTGTTAGGTTGGCAGGAGGAGCTAAGGAGCTACAAGGCTGTTATTGGTGCAACGGTATTATTTCTGTTATTTCAGTATTAGGATTTCTTTTCCAGGTATTTCTTTTATTTTCGTAAGAGTCTTCTTGCTGTAATTATGACTGCATTTGGTTTAAGAATTAAGAAATACATTTTGACAAGGGGGGCAAAATCCCAAGACCATTAAGGCAAGAAGCTAGGTACAGTATAGCTGGGTTTCAGTCTTCTCTCTCCTGCCATCTCCAATCCATTTAAACAAAGCAAGCCTCCTGTTGATTGTTTAATGTTTTCTGCTAAGAATGTGAGCCTAAAGTTGCTCTGATTTTTAATTAAGGCAGCCTTTATATACAGTCTATAAAATATGGGGACAGTGAGTCAGAGTTTGGACAGCTGCTCAATAATAATCCACAGGTACTTGGATCTTCATAGACAGTAAGTCAATCCATTTTACCATTTTGAACTACCAGGGGACTTAGGCACGTAAACAGCAATGGCAAACCAAATTAAATTTTCCTTGTGACAAGATGCAACAAGAGGGTGGAGTTTAGCACCAATGGAGGCATTTGGGTCGAGTAGCCTGGCTGGTACAAATAAAAGGCAAGGTTCAGTAATGCTAAGAGAAAGTAGCAGTTGTAGCTGAAGTTGGTTGGAGTGGAATAGCAAGGGACCTTAAATGAGGTTCAGGAGAGCCTTGGGAAAGCATGGCGGGAGCCAGGGCCAATGGCAGAAGTTGGCATCTGAAAGAAACTGAAGCTCCAACCTAGATGCTGATATCATTCCAGTGAAGCGCTCAAGGAGGTCTACTAAAAAGAGAGTAAGGCTCTATGGTAGACTTTAAGAAAGTGCTGAAGCTAAGGACTCATCCAGACTTCTCTTTATTCCATGTTTTCTTTCATTTGCCCTTTGATTTCTAGGCATGGATCCAATAGGTTTTCCTTTCAAACCTGACGCAACCGTTGTTGCTGAAGTAGATTGAAGACCACAGTTGTAATCCCGAGAGAAGCCCAAAGGACTCCAGAGTTAAGGAAGTGAGGATCAACTTGAAGACTGCATGTGAAGTCCTCCAGGGGTAGTGGGTTGTGTGCTAACAGGCCAAGGGGAGTGATAGGGTAACTGGCAAAGGCTTTGTTAGGGAATTTGAGCTTGACACGTGAGACGTGTTTTCGGGTCTCACCCTATTTCCATGATTATAATTTGTTTTAACCGCTCTTATCATAACTCATTCAGTAGAACATGAAACTCTTAATCGCCGGGTTATGGGTTTGAGCCCCGTGTTGGGCCAAGGATTCCTCCATTGCAAGGGGTTGGACTAGATGACCCTTGTGGACCCTTTCAACTCTATAATTCGCAGGTTCTGTGAATATTGAATTTTAAATGTTGTTATCTGCCCTGTGACCTGCCCTGTACTAAAACCAACAAAATGCTAGCCATGACCCAATTAGAGTGTGATATTCTGGCTGCAGTGTTTCATGTCTTGATAGTCTTCCCTCCAGATTACTGCAATGCATTGTGTTTGGGGCTACCTTTGAAAATGGGCCCACAAACTGCAATTGATACAGAATATGGTGGCAATAGTACTAAATAAGACTGAGTGATATGAGCATTCTAAGCCAGTTCTTTATCATTCTCATAGGTTCCCAATTTGCTTCAAGGGACTGACTATACCCAAAATGCCTAAGCCCTAGATATCTCCTATGATCACTCCTTTTTGTCCCTTTCCTCCTTTTTGCATTACTAGGGCTGCAGAAAACCACATTTACAGAAGCCAAGGGACTAAACAAACCAATAACGGTAAATAATTAACGAGATGGACACGAGCCTTATGAGTCGACATTTCATAGAATCTGCTGACTCTACAAGATGCATTTCCTTCCCAAGGAATGCCTTTGGATTCCTGTAAGAAGATTCTCACCACAGTGACTTCATAATGGCAGATAACTAGGCTCAAAAGTGACTCTGCAGTGAGTTAATGGGGACTTAAAATGACACAGCAGTCAAGAGAGCTTTAATATTCCTTAAGGCTGCATTCTAGCTTTGAAACCCAGAGATCTAGCCAAATCATATTTATAGTGCAATCTTATTCCGGTTTGCTTGAGAGCCAGTAAGTGTATTCAGAGCTGGTCTCTTCAATTAAGGAACAGAAGCAAGTGAAGAAAAGGCAAAAAAAGAGAAAAAAAAGCTATTTTTGAATGCAGTTTCTGAAATTACTAGAAGTTTAGATCATGCATGTAACATGCTTTTTAGAGATAGGCCAATTATAACTTGTCATTAGGGGCCTTTGAATAAATACAGTGGAAATAGCTCCATGCTGGTAACTAGTTATCAGTATTGTGCAGCTGTCAACCACCTACACATGTGCCAAATAGAGAAAGCTTTGATAATATTCTGGGGATGATTTAGGAAAGACCAGACTTCAGGGAGGCTTATTTCTTCCCTGCTGTTCTCCCCCCACTCCCTGCCGCCCCTGTGTTGTTAAGGATGACTTTATCATCAGCTTGCTAAATGTGTCACAGAAACACTTCAGCCGCCAAGCTTCAACAAATGCTTATCATATAGAGATACTTTCAATATCCATTGCCCAGAAAGCAAAGCAGTTCGTTATGGACATGATTTCGTTCTGTTGTTTGATCCTTTCCCATTGTACCCACTTTGGTAATTTGTTTGTATGTGAGTAAAGGGGTGAAATGCTTGTCTAAGACACTTTACATGTACAGTGGTACCTCAGGTTACATACGCTTCAGGTTACATACGCTTCAGGTTACAGACTCCGCTAACCCAGAAATAGTACCTCGGGTTAAGAACTTTGCTTCAGGATGAGAACGGAAATCGTGCAGTGGTGGCGCGGCGGCAGCAGGAGGCCCCATTAGCTAAAGTGGTGCTTCAGGTTAAGAACAGTTTCAGGTTAAGAACGGACCTCCGGAACGAATTAAGTACTTAACCCGAGGTACCACTGTAATAAGAACGGCCAACCCATAGCTGGACAATTAGCTATGATACTTACTATGGTGGTCCTAGACAGTTGGCAGATGGCTCTAATTAAAGTCCAAAGCATGGAAGCTCATAGGAACCGCTAACAAAACCAACCCCTTTCTATTAAAAATAAGATAAAGAAGTACACATGCATCTTCTTTTGCCATCTAATGTCCCTTGGTTGTAAAATACAGTATGACAGCTCAGTGGGAAGCTGGTAGACTCTGTTAAGTATAATTGTTTAATTGTACATTGAAAATGAAAATGACTCTGTATATGACTGTATGCGTATTACTAACTGTTGTCTTGCATTACACAAAGGCTGAACTATGTGTGACATTAATGACATGATTAGCAATCACATCTTTAAAAAACAGGCTTGTGGGGTGTGTGTGGAAGGCTAGATATCAACACTGTAGTGCATGGGGCAGTCTAAGTCTTCCCTCCCCAGCCATGATCTTAGTAAAACATCCTCTTCTTGCAACAATTGACACTAAGAGGGGAAAGCTCCCATGGAGGACATTAGTTTTCCCCCTAATGCTAATTGCTGTGTGGTGCCCCCATTATTACTAGGAAGGCTTAAACCTACCTTCCCTGTGTGCACTAACACTATCTTCCCACTCCACACTCCTGGTACTTAATTTTTAAAAAACAACATATTTACTCTGCTAACATCGCATGTAGTTAAGATTCCGATTTTTCTGTCTATCTCCGGCCACAAGACTAACACAGCTGATCTATTGCACTGAATGCTTGTTTTCCCACCGGAGGGAGAAAAGGGTTAAGCGTATGAAAAAACATGCCACAGATGCTTCCAGTTTGAAATGGAGGGAGGGTAATTCACGTGAAGGCCTTTTAAGCGTGGCACTTTTTCTTTTTCGTATTTTAATAATGCCCCATTAAATTATAATGGCCCGTTGCTGAAACATGTCATGCATTTCCTGCTTCTTTTATGGGGAGCTCTTTTCCTCTAAAGGAGAAGCCTGGAATCATGCAGGAAACATCCTCCCTGAGAATTGATTGCATCTCTGAAAGAGTGCTATTGTGCTGTATCCCTGGAGAAGCGCTGCATGCTGCTAATGGCTTATATTTCTCTTGGAGCTGCTGAAACGTAATAATTTACCAAATTAAAGTAGAGGCTACTGTAGCTGTAAAATCCCAACATGTCTACATTTTAAAAGAGGAATCTGATCCCTGGACATTGTATGGGGCATTTTGAAGGATACCCTTCCAAAACAAAGGCAACTAGACTTGTCTCCTGCAGATCTAGTATGAGGTTATGCTCATAGCTTCTGAGCCAAGCCTGTGGAGCTGCAGCTCATTTGCATGATATTTCAAAATCCTGATAAAATGGTATGCACAGCACCTTAGTTGAACACCAAATTTGGATATGTGTGATAGACAGATGACTAATGTTGTGACTGCCTATCAGATCTGTTCATTAAAGACAGATATTTATTCTGTTGGGATGTAGATTGAATTCCTCACCACCACTACCACCACAAAGGTGCATGTTTTTTGATCGAAGAACTATCTCTAGAAGCAATGATAAATGTGATTTTTGGCTGTGGGTGTGAGACAAGACTTTTGTGTCAAACTAGTGTCTTAGATATTCCTTAGCTTGATTTTTCTGGAATTTATTCAGTAGTATAAAACACATTTGATAGTCTAAAAGCTACTTTCCAGTTTAGGTAATAAGTAGGCTGTTTTTTGTTGTTGTCATTTTAAAAACAACAACCCAGTGGTATCCTCCCAAATACTTGGCATTTGTAAGCATGCCAGATGTTTTTAGCTCTCATTTTGTTGTTGTTAAAATTTGCATACCACCCTATACCTGTAGATCTCAGGGCAGTTCACAACATAAAATCACAATATATAAAAAAACAGAAAATACACAATACATAATAAATGCAATTGATTATAACATTAAATATGGGTCCCGACTATGCAAACGTGCTTTGACATTACCAGTGACAGCTGCTTTTGATTTTAAAATCATGATTACGAAACAACAGGATGGACACTACCTGCCTTGTTGTTGTGGATCATTTAAACCATGTAGGAGTATAAAACTGTGGCAAAGAAACACCTTGAGGACATACAAAACGCTTGTCACTGAGGCACAGAAGGAGAGGTATCGTGATCGCTCTATTCCCGAAGATATCTGCTCCTCTGTTGCTATGGATATATGTCTGAATTTTCAGCCAAGAATCAAAAGACAATGCCAAATACCCATTTGCATTGGACATCAATCATTCTCTTAATGCCATGGTTAAAAATCAATATTGCAAAACAGTCTTCAAAGCACTACCTGCTCCATTTCAACCCCAGCACATGCATAAATTAGTATGGCTGAACCACGATGGCACCAGCGTTATGAACCACATAGTATCAGATTGTTTTGTGGGGGAGAAATTATGGTGAACAAAGGAAGCTCTCTTGCTTCAGGTTAGAGCATCGGTCCATCTAACCTAATCTTGTCGACTGTTAACAAATATACTTATATTTATTTATTTAATAAAGAAATATAATTCAGTGACATACAAAAATAAAGAAACCCAGAAGCAAAAAAGAATATAACTGAATGAAAATTACATACTTACACAATACAGTTTTGGGTTATTTGATTCACAACCCCTGGGAAAAAGATTTACCACAATTAATATTGAAAAGTAGTAATATATGATTTATTTCTTAAAGAAAAATCTACAGTCACCATTAGAAAAATGTATACACAGATTGACTTGTTTTAAAGTTCCTAGCCAAACCTGCCCAAATGGCTGGGCTAAAGGTGAAGAAGAAAAAGAGTTTGGATTGGTTTTCCGCTTTATCACTACCCTAAGGAGTCTCAAAGCGGCTAACAATCTCCTTTCCCTTCCTTCCCCACAACAAACACTCTGTGAGGTGAGTGGGGCTGAGAGACTTCAGAGAAGTGTGACTGGCCCAAGGTCACCCAGCAGCTGCATGTGGAAGAGCGGAGACACGAACCCGGTTCCCCAGATTACGAGTCTATCGCTCTTAACCACTACACCACACTGGCAAGGTAGTTTTCTTGTCACTGATATAGTTTCAAGAGTGGGCAGCACACCTCGTGCCTGGTGGCAGCAGCTCTTCTGACCCAGGGACAGAGAGCAGCCCTCCTCAGCCGTGGCGAGGTGCACCCGGCCGCGGCAGCTCGGTTGCCAGGTCATGTCTGAACCTGCTTCCATGGCTTCGCTTGCCAACACCGTACCTGCTACTGCAGCCGCCAGCACCACTCTCTCTGCTGCCACTGCCACTGCCGCCACGTCACAGTCTGCCACATCTGTCACTGGTGGAGAAGCACTGCCAGCATTGGTGTCGATCTCAGGCAAAGTCTTGCTGATTTGGGGTGAAATCTCACCCAAAATGGACACAATCTCACTCCAAATCAGCACCAAGGCATGTATCACTTCTTCACTGCTGCCACCACAGGGCTTCTGCCGCCTGAGGCTGTAGCTGCACTTTGCCTAATGGCTGGGCCGGCCCTGCTCCAACAACACATGGATGGCCACAGGTTCTCCCTCCCTGTTGTAAGTAGTGGCCTTTTATCCTCAGTTAGGATCAACTCTGGCTTTGATATATGCTTAAACAGATTTTATTTACCTGTGTAAGACACTGCATCAACTTCCATTCTTAAAGAGTTAACATGTGTAAACTCAGCAGCTGTTCATACTGTTGAAAAGCAGCTTGTTTCTCCATGTGATGCCATCCCTCTGATTATATCTGCTTCAAAAAGTGCTGTTATGGTAACAGAAATGGCTGAAGAGCGAGAGCGTGGACCTCCCATGTACACAATCAACAGTCTGGGATTTTTCACTTTCATAATTAAGCAGCCAACCCCTATTTTGCATCAGAAACTGCTTTTGAAAATTCCCATCCACTGGAAGCTGTGACTTAAGATTTTCCAAGCCCTATTGAGCGTACACAACTAGGAGCACGGCGCAATGGATCCCAGCCACCACCCTTCTCCAAGTGATCAAACTTACTGTTACAATTTTTCACCCACTTTCTAGGGCACGTGGATGTGAAGTGAGAGGCACAGTCTAGCCTAGAAGCCTAGAGATTACAGGTGTGCATGATGAAAATCAACCTGAGATCAGAGAAAATATTCTACGTGTCAAAGTTGGTGGTGCACAGATTGTCCAAATGTTTTGATATCCATGCATGGAGCTGCCCATCTTTGGAAAGGTTTGCTCCAGTAGAAATTCTGATGAAAGAAGAATGGCAGATAAAATTAATGGACTACACAGAATTGGATAAAATGACAGGTAGGATTTGAAACCTGTGGGACCAGAGATTTACGGAAGATGGGAAGAAATATACGAACTATTTGAAGAGCAACTGTAATCAACAAATTACACTAGTAGGACTACAAGAAGTTTTGTAAGGAAAAATAAATGAAATATTGCAAAGTAGAGGAAAAAATAGAGATATTAGTTATGAGTTTAAATGTAATAGTAAGATGAAAGTAAGAAATGAAATGAAAGTAAGAAATGTAAATTAAGTGAATATATTGGAAAATTTTCAGATTTTTCAGATGTGATTGATGGAAGTAAAAAAATTGTATATGTTAAAAAACACACACACACACACATATATATATATATGCAGGTCTTGGTGTCTTCGGGTGTCTTCCCGTGTAAGAGTTGGGGTGTCTAGGCGACGTTTCGACGAGGTCTCACTCGTCATCTTCAGGCTGGTGCTTTCGGCTTCTTGTTACTGGAACAGAGCAGGATCTCAGTGTTTGAGTTCCTATAAATACTGTTGAGGGGGTGTGGTGTATAGCCTCCAACGTTCTGGGCAGAGAGGAAGTTCCCAGGTTAGTGTGCCTTTTCTTCTTTTGTTCATTAATTACTTGAGGGATATCTTGAGTGATTTCTTGAGTGATATTTTGAGTACCACTTAGGAGGGTCATTAGGTGTGGATTAGTTGCTAAAGCTTTCGTGTCTTGACCTCTTGAGCTTGTGAAGAGTTTTTCTGAGAAGATGGCTGTACTGCACTTAGTTGTGCTCTGGCTTGGCTTCGTGTATAGGGGCGAGCTGTGGTTTTGTGCCCTGTGCCAGCCAGATCTGTGTAGGGATTGCAGGGGGGTGCAGCATCCGGAGGTGCCACTATGGTTTGGCTACTGGATGGTGTCTGTAATTTATCTGTGGAGAGGGTCTGGGTTTGGGTCTGGTGTGGTTGATTGGAGATGGCGTTCTGTGTGCCTCATATATATATGATAGATAGATAGGAAAGGTCTGCTCCAGCTGTGAAAGCTTGGGGAAGGACTATGATTTGCATGCTGAAGGTTCTGTGTTAAGTTCCCAGTGTCCCTAGAGGGGGCTGAGTAAGCCTTTGCCTGCATTGTCACTGCATCACTGTGATCAGTACTAAGCTGGGTGGACCAGTAGTCTTAGCTTAAGGAAGCTTACAATGTTTCTACATTCCCAAGCTTTGTAGTCTGCTCTTGCATTCATGAATGTAAACAATTTAATTTGAGCCCATGAATGCATTCACATTTCCTAATGCACTCATTATTTATTTCTGTACCACATGCGGGCAAACCATTTTATAGCTGCAACCCTGCAGTTATGTAAAGTGATAAATTCTCTGGATTCATAACGCTGAAATTTTCTGACTTTGTGCAATTAAACCCAAGGCTTTAGCAGCGTATTTTGCACAAAATATGTTATTTATAAACACATTAATTTTTCATTTTCTTCTGATGCATGTTTATTAAAATTGCTTTGAGTTTATCGTTACATTAGTTGGATTTTTGTGCACATAGAGAACAACGTCCCTATAAATCTGCACATCGAATAGAGCTCGCCTTGTTCCTCCTTGCGTCGATTTTGCTCCCGCATTCCAAAGCAGAACAGCAAAAGGTTCTGTTTATTATTTGGTATTCGTTCATTATTAATGTATAATTTCACATGCCTCAAAGGTTTACATTTTGTTTGTGCTTCTGCTACAGGAGCCAATAAAGTCTGCTGTTTAGCTGGAAGCGTTCAGCAGCAGAAGCTACTAGGGAAATGCCTTTAAGATTATTAAAGCAAAATGTTTTATTTAGAACATGATCGATATATAGATTTGTGGTGCAAATTAAAATCAGACCTTCGTAACCTTTTGCGTTCCCTTCCACTTAGAAGCATCCTGGCTGAATTTAAAGTAATATTTAAATTTGTAAATGGGAGCATCTAAATGGCCAGAATAATATGTTTTTATTGGTCCAGGGTGACGTATATACCACCCTGAATGTATACATATATATTCAGCAGTAAAATCTTTAAGAAGAGTATAAATTGAAATATTTGTCATACACTTTGAAAATAGTTAGGCATACTGGTAGGATTTTTCCGCTTCTTGTAAAATACTGAAAACGTAGCTTATACCTGATTTTGCACATTGAGCTGCAGATGCTAAATTAATATCTGTATTAATTATTTATCTGTATTAATTATTTATTTACACTCGCGATTTCTGCCTGGCGCTCTGTACCAAAGTGTGCTCAAGGCCGCTCATGGGAGGACTTGGGGCAAAACGGATTTCTTGGGAGATGGGGGGCAGATGGATCAGTGGCAGTTCAGGTGCTTTGGAGAGCAGCGTTATGGAGCTGCAGTGAGGAAGTTGTTATTTTTTAATCCCTTCGACGTCCCCAGCATGGAGCGCTGGTATATTGGAGACAGAGAGCAAGGATTAAACCGGTGGTTCCTTGGCTCTGTAGCTACTCAGAACTCTTATCAGTGCCAAGCAACAAGGAAAAGTTTCTCTAAGGGTCCCGGTGAAGCTGTCGGGGCCCTTTAAATCCATTCCTCCTCTTTCTGCTTGGAGCTGAAGGGAGCTCTGAACAGGCACATCAATCGGATCTAGCAATCCTTCCTCATGGCCCCTGATGCAAGGTAGAGTTGAGGGAGAAATGTATTCTGTTTGCGTTTGTATGATAACCTGCCTAATTCCCATATCCAGAACTTATACATGAAGTGAAAAGCAGCTGTCCTTCAAAATTTGCACTCTTCTACATTTGGCGACATGGTTTTCCATTTTTTTTTTAAAAAAAGATCCATAGAAAACTGGAAGGGACTTCCTCGGGCAGTTGTGGACTCTCCTTCTTTTGAGGTTTCTTCCATCAAGATGTTTCTGAGCTTGTGCACCATTGCCTTGCCTCTTATCTCTCCACCTCCCTCTAGGCAGAAACATTCAGAAGCCCGTTCTTACTCAAGTCCCCATGCACAGCTTTGGGGAAGAGACAGGGCTCAGTGCTAGAGCATCTATCTTGCAAGCAGAAGGTCCTTGGTTCCATCTGATATCTCTACGTGGGGGCTAGGAGAGATTTCTGTATTGAGCTAGATGGGGCAATGGCCTGACTGGGTATAAGGCAGCTTCCTATGTTTTCTGTTTGCTGGCAGCACCCCTATATAGTGGTACCTCGGGTTAAGAACTTAATTCATTCTGGAGGTCCGTTCTTAACCTGAAACTGTTCTTAACCTGAGGCACCACTTTAGCTAATGGGGCCTCCTGCTGCCACCGTGCAATTTCTGTTCTCATCCTGAAGCAAAGTTCTTAACCCGAGGTACTATTTCTGGGTTAGCGGAGTCTGTAACCTGAAGCGTCTGTAACCGGAAGTGTCTCTAACCCGAGGTACCACTGTACTAGAGACACAGGAGAGGAAAGGGCTGCTATAGATGCTCAAAGCTGGTGGGGGAGAGGAGTCAGTGTGGTGCCCTCCACACTTACTGTAATCCATTTAAGGAAAGGAAGAGATATTATGATGGTGATTTATAGCCTGCCCTTTTCCTAGGCCAAGACTCAGGACAGCTTATACAAATTAAAACAACACAGATCAAATGCAAAAAGCTAAAAGCATATGATAGATTAACAACCTAACTCGGATGGAATTAAAAAGTTATAAGAACTCACTGTAGTCAACTGAAGGCAACAAACCATGCCCTGGGCTCTCCCCCCCCCCATTGCCAATGAAAACTAACAAATGAGTAGAGAAAGTACCCAAGTGATGCTGACACAAAGCCTCACACATATACAAAGTAAAATAACACAAATTTACCACCCCTCTTCCCCCTCTCCTCACCTCTTTTCTCCCTCAATCTTATGCATTAATGTCTCATATAGAATGTAACTGATCTGTAGAAAAGACTCTATGACCTGACAATGCGTGTACTTTTGTAACCCAAGAAAACCTTTAATAAATACTATTTTAAAAATAAATAAATAAAATGATGTGAAATATATAGCTGCCTGTTACACAATAAACAACATGTAATCTCACCATGAGTTATCAAAAGAAGAAGAAGCTTTTCTAGCGTTCCAAATGGTAAGGACGTATACTATTTTTAGTTAAGAAATTACCAGTTACCTACACAGTCTTGAATAATACACCCACCCCAGGCTAAGATATTGTCAGATATGAATAGCCCACTGCATTTAAATCATCCAGCTAACATTATGAAGTGGACAATTAGCAGATAAACCCCCATAGGACTGCTCAGTTTTTAAATTCTCCATTAATTTCCTCAGTGACATTTGATCTCTGAACAGGAGCACATTATTGGATTTCCCCCTTTGGGTACCAGAGGATGCTAACCCCCCCCCCCTTAAAGCTTCCTTTGTTCTCCCTTGTGGTGCAAACTAGAAACTTTAATCATATCTCTCTCACCTCTTGCTCAAAATTCAGTTATTCACGTTTTTTCACAGGTTTAGAAACGAAAATATCCACTCAAGTTTGACATCCCCTAAGTCTTCCTATGCCACATGGCGGAAGGTACATGCCAGCTGTGTGAAAATATTGAAACCCCATGAATATTGTTTTGTATGAGCTGGCAAGCTTCTTTTCTCATAAACTTTGTCTTTCAAGGCAACATAGCTATGATTCACCCTGTTCTAGAACATTCTTATTAAAACGGCAAATTCATCTCTCCTATAAAATCCCTTTTTGGGGGGGGGGGACCACCACCTTGAAAACAAGATGCCCATTGTATTCATAGCAGAGAACAAGAGGGCAAATAGGAGTCACACACACACATAGCTGAGTGATATTCGGCTGCAGCTTTCTTGGTTTATCCATCTTCCTTGGTTCACCAACAGATGGTAGAAAGGGTCAGATGGGATGGGATGGAATAACCCATGTCAGGGGTTGGGTTCCATTGCTTTCGCTTCTGCTTCCTGCCTGATGTCCTCTATGGGCCACCCAGCCAGACCCTCAATGCTTGGATCCCTCCAAATAGGCCCAATTTGGCTCAGACCTTGGCTGAATCCAATGCAGAGCCCTAATATTTGACACCATAGATTTAGCATCAGTCAACTGTATTTAGCACCACAGATGATATTTACAGTGGTGCCCCGCAAGACGAATGCCTCACAAGACGGAAAACCTGCTAGACGAAAGGGTTTTCCGTTTTTGAGCTGCTTCGCAAGACGATTTTCCCTATGGGCTTGCTGTGCAAGACAAAAATGTCTTGCGAGTGTTCCGATTTTTTTCTGCTCCCCCCCCTTTTTCTAAGCTGCTAAGCCGCTAATAGCCTTTTAGCCGCTAATCCGCTAAGACTTTAATAGCCGCTAAGCCTTTAATAGCCGCTAAACTGCTAATAGCGCTAATCCGCTAAGCCGCTAATAGGGTTGCTTCGCAAGACGAAAAAACCGCTAGACGAAGAGACTCGCGGAACGGATTAATTTTGTCTTGCGAGGCACCACTGTACCACCGTAGATTTAGCAACATAGATGGGACTATCTGAGAAGGGGAAGGTTGCTGAACATGTCTTCACTGTGCCACCATAAATAAGAACATAAGAAGAGCCTTCTGGATCAGGCCAAAGGCCCATCTTAGACCAGGATCCTGTTTTGTGTAGAGCCATTTTTCTACATGGGTATCAGTTGGTGACTGTGGTATATTCGTCTGAAGATGTAGCTCATCTTCCTTTGACCACAGCTTTCCATCCTTTCTGTTTTTAGTGCACAGGTTGCAAATTGAGTTGCAAAATCATGAAATCTACATTGCTTATTAAAGGATGAGTGGAGTTAGAGATTGCAGTCAAGCCTCTGTAATATTTAAAAGATCCACTATATGCCTAGCTGCACTCCTAATATTTACAGGGTTCGTAAATCTTCCATGTGACACTGCCAAGAAATACTCTTGTATAAAACATGAAGATCAATCCCTTCTGTCGCTACTAAAATGCATTTTGTATTAGGTTGGAAGATCAGTAATCGGAAAGCATCCAGCTTTGAGTGATCAACTATTGATATGTTAATGTTTGGCTTTCTGCTGGACAGTCATGTAATTTAACTCTTAAAGTGGATGCCATGGGTATGCATATATTGTGTTCAATCATATTACAAAATAAATCATTCTTTGATCAATGAGGTAGGAGAATCTTCTACATGGAATGCAAGAATTGTGACAGGCTAGAACTGGAAAGGGGATGACTTTGAAGCAAACACCAATAAATGCTCAGAAAACTAGTTAGCACCCTAAAAAAGATTAGCTTTATATACCTGCTAACCTAGGTCTAACAGTAGATATGGGAAACAGGTCTGCCAAATTCTCTTAAGCATGGCAGCTAAATGGAAACTTCAGGTGCAGAGCAAGTATATTTCTGAATGCTATATGCTGGGGAGCAAACACATGAGATGATCATTGCCTGGGTGGTTGCTGTTGGAGACAGAAGACCAGTCTGTATGGTTCATGGTCTCAAGCAGCAAGGCAATCCTTGCACTTCTCAGAAAGTCCAACTGCCTATAGCTAACTGGCTCTGGGTGCACTGGTGGAGGAAGGCAGGTGCAGGGTGTGTGGTGCACACTGGGTGTCAGCCATGAGGGTGGGTGACATTGCCGACCCCCCTTGCCATGCGGGTAGTGCCCCTGGACATTTGCTGCGTGGGTGGTGGGCTGCTAGGGATGATGCTGCCATAGGCGGCAAGCGGCGCCCCTCTCGACGCTCGCCACGTGGGCAGCAGGCAGGCGGCTAGGGACTCTCACTGCACTGGCTGCTAGCAGCGCCCCCCCCCCCACTTGCTGCACGGGCAGTGAGCGGCTAGGGACGCTCACCATGTGGGGCGCTAGCCCTGCCCCCATGGGCCGGCCTTAAAACACAGAGAATCACACTGCAATCCTTTACATATCTATTCAAAAGTAAGTCTTACTAAATTTTGTGGGGCTTACTCCCAGGTAAATATAGGTTTTAAGTCTTAACTTTGCAAACATGCTATTCATTCATTCTACCTGTGCAATTAATTCCCTGATGCTGAAATGCTTTAGAATTGGTGGATTGATATTTGGATCTGTCCTGTTAGCAGTTTAGATTCATAATTTTAACCTCATACTTTTTTTTTGCTAGCTGACTTGTGAAATGAGATATCAGAAAAGCATGCAGAGAGGTGTTTAGGAAGCACAGGCAATGAAAAACGAAAATTCAAACACATGCCTTCTGTATCCCAGAGAAAAATAATAATTCCTCAAGGCCGTGGGGAATATAGCTACTCATACGAAATGTGCTTTCCAAGTCCTGTTGTGTGAATAGGCATCACAGAAATGATGAGAATAAATGAATATATATATTTGCTTTAAACTAGCTGCATGGCAGCTGTAGACGATTATTATTCTGCTTTTTCTGCCATCATCATTATAAAGAGATGACTAGATTTTGTGTAAGAGGCTGATTAAAGCAGCCATGGAGCAAATGTTGTCAATCATAATCTCTCTGCTGCCCTAATATCGACATATTATATTTGTCCTTGGTGAAAGCCAATCAGAAAATGAATCCATGTAAATAAGAGCAAAATTGCGAGCAGCAAATTATCAGCACAAGGTGGAAGGTTAAGAAGCTATCTTCATTCACGGTTTACATCAGGGGCAGCATCCAGCATTTGTTCTCTGCTTCTGGGTGTATTTAATTACCTGTTTGTAAGTCTCTAAATGCCGGGGCCCTCTTCTTCAGCGTTACCATGACAACATACTTGCCTTGAGCACTCTGGATGCTTCTGTCTACATTCAGAGGTCACCTGGAAGCCGTACATGTGGCTAAAACAGAAAAAATAATGGGGGGGGGAGCAAAAGGAACGGAGTTCATTTTGACTTCCCTTTATTATTGGTTGCTAATGGAGTCTGTGTGGCTCTGAGCTCCGCTGAGAACTATGCTGACAGTAAGAAAGCCTTGAATATAAATGAAGGTTTTTGATGGGTGCAAATCTTAATGGTTGACTTGGCTGTCTTTCTGAGTGATGAAACATTCGGTACTACACGACTTGTTAGATATCTGTCAGGCTTGTAGTGTAATGTCACACGGATAAACAAAACAGAGGAAAATAAACAGCAAGCTAGTTAAGTGTATTTGGCTGAATCTGCGATGAGGAAAACATTTGCAGCCTGAGGCCCACATTAGCCTCTGGGCAAGCTTCCAAGGGCCACAAACCAGGGGTGGACAGGGCTAGAAATGAATGGAACCATAAATGCAAATGTTACCTTTGCACAGTAGGCTAGTTGGTACCCATGCTCACACACCCCTCTCCGTTCTCCATCCAGACAAATGAGAGGCACTGCCAGAGTTCAAGGAAACATTCTAGTCAGGCAAATACATTTGTGGTGTGAAGCAGTACAGGAGGCATGATGCGAGTCAGCACTGGGAACTGAATCAGGCAACACATTCCTCCAGCCTAAGTATTATCAGCCAAACACATTCCCTCAATAGGCTAGGTACCTGGCTAGGTAGCAATGGAACACAGGGACTACCATTGGTTTATTATTTCAGTATTTTGTGGGCGCACAATAAATAATGCAGCAAAGAAATGATTGTGCAGCCTGCACATCGGTGCCTGAACAGTTGTGTTCTCAAGGATATGCCCTCAAAACAAAATGATCATCAATTTCTATGCTGGAAAATATTCCATTTTGTGCCTGTTTCCAATATATCTGATTATATTTGATTTAGTGTTCCTTTGCCACCCTTATGATGATGACTACGCTTTGATGTTTGCTTTAATCTTGAAGAGTAAATAGGAGTATCGAAATCTGGTAGAACATCAGTGCCTAAGCGTAGCATATTTGTTAGTTGTTTTTGAGATAAGGACAGCCTGTGAGTTCTGAGGTGCCATGGCAATAGCACATTTTACATGGGTTTTAAAGCAGAGTGAGATAATCCCGTACTCCTCCTCCTCCTCCTCCTCCTCCTCCTCCTTCTATTTATACCCTACACATCTGGCTGGGTTTCCCAACCACTCCGAGTGGCTTACAGCATATACTGTATAAAACATAGTAAAGAGTCGCTTACAGTAAGTATTGAAAGACTCTCACTCCTAACAGATGACCATCTAGCATATAGCACATAGAAACAGATCGTCTCTAAAGAAGACCAAGAGCTTAGTCTTATCATAATTTATAACCAGCTTTTCACTATTCTGGTAAGAAGAAAATCACTTAAAACTCCTTCTAAGATTTACCTTTGTTAAAAAGAACAATACAGCACAATCTTCACACAGCAATATGCAAACTGCCATGCTTCCCAATTTGGAAGCGTGAATCTCAGGTGAATTGAACTTGAGCACCATATCATACAAATAAAGATCTAAAAATAGGGAGACAAAGTGCATCCTTGATGAGTTTTGTTTCATTCTTATGGATGCTCCAATGCAGAAATAACTCTTATTGCAGTTCAGTTGAAATATATTAACCTTCTTCATCCTTTATGGGATTGCAGTCCCAGTTAATAAAGTACCTTTGTCAAGGCACAGAAATTGCCCATCATGTTCAGAGATAGATACCCACCTAAATCTTAACCCAACTGAGGTTAAGCTCAAACAACCTCCAGCTGTGATAACAGGTATGATTTCACTGGGTGCCAAATGCTCAGGAGAATCTCAAAGGGGAGGGCATTCTACAACCTCAGAACAAGTTCTGTGTTATTACCCTGTATATCTTTTCTGCATCCTAGCAGAGTCTTTGCCCTCCACAACATAGAGCATGGTAAACCAAATGAGATTTAATCTGAGGACAATTGATTTTTCTTCAGATCTTTATTTTTATTATTTCTCTAAATGTGCTAGATGAGTTCTTATACAAGTTCTTGGCTACACAGTTGGCTGTTTCTATTTTTATCCAGACTTGCTATAGTTATTTTGGGGCTATAGAACTCTTTATTTACATCAACCAGCTGAACATGTATTCTCAGTTTGTGAATAAACAGCTAACATTTTCATCCAGACATTGTACGGCATATTGTCTGCTGCTTAAACAAAGATGCTTGGGTTGTATTCAGTGGTTACACACATGCAAGGAATCTCACATTACTGATATTCCCATTCCCACCCTGCAGCTCCCTGCAGTGACAGACAGTATTAGGAAATCCAGAGAGCAGTGCAGCCCTGCTTGTGTAGCCTCACTGGTCACTAGTCCTCAGTGATTTCATGGGCAAACACCTGGTATAAAGATGCTTGTGTCTGGACTGTTATTATTTCTTCGTTTCAAATCGTATATTTTAAAAACATCAGACAGAGACCCTGGCTAGGAATGGGGGATAAATTAAATACAGTTTACAAACCTGTCTGATTTTCTCTTATTTCCAAGAATTATTTTCAAGTTTGTCAGTTTTCATTTCTATACACATTTTCTTTTTTCCTTTCTTTTTTAAAAAAATAGTAGAGCAGTGCTTTATTGCAGCATTTCACATCTCAAAAATTGATCTCCTATACAATCTTATGTATATTACTATTCAAAATAGTCTCCTACTCCTACCTATGAAGGGTTTCCCCTACAGTTCTTTGAAAAGTTTTGAAGAGGGATCTATCACTTGTAGAGAGTTCATAGAAGCAAACAAGTCTACTTTGTTCACTTTGCCTTTTAGCCAGTCTTTTAAAATGTCCTAATAAATTATTCTACACCCCCCCCCAAATGTGTTCCTTTTATCCTGTGCTGTCTTGGGCAATGTGTTGAACTGCTTAGGGGGAATAATATGAGTAATTGGCAATGTTACCAAAGGAACTTTTTTAAACGTGACTGAACTTTTATTGCAGATGTTCTTCAGTAATGTACACAACACAGAATTGTGTCCTGTTCTATGGTGGTACTGTACAGTAGTTAATTTGTCAACAGTGGGATACCACCTACAAAAAGGGCAAATCAGTTTTGTTTGAAGGAAGTGAAGACTTTGTGGTGTTTCTGCTGGAAATAATTAACATTTATACCTTGTAGGGCACCTTAAAGCATTCAAAATGCTTCTCAAACATTCTCTCAATAATCTGTGCAACAACACTTCTTCTTATTGCTATTTTGCAGATGGAATGAGGTTGAGTTTTACAAAGGTAACAAGGTTTTACAAGTGGAGCGAGGTGGTGTTTTGGTAAAGACGAGCATCTAGTGAATTCATGGCAAGAGACAAGAGTTCAGCAGAGAACTTCCTGCTTCACAGTTCAGTATCATATATAAAGCTGGATCCAGAGAATAACCGCTCACCTGTCTGACGGTGGGCACCATTTGTGGACTGTCGCACAGCACTCCCAATCTCCCCTGAGACATGCCAGTTGGCCTGAGCTGGCCTGCCTTCCCACAGCCGTGGACTATTGGGGTTCCCACCAAACACCTATTTAAACAAGGCAATCTGTGGCTTCGCTGGGAGCAGGGCCAGGTAAGTGGACCGAGAGGTTTGCGGGCATTGCTATGGTCTTATGATGATTGCTGTTGAAGAGCTGGGAAGGAATTTTCCCTGCTCCACAGGTTTCACCTTCCCCCTAGCAATTGTCACAACTTTGGCGGTTTTAGGCCTTGGGTGGAATCCTTTAGTCTGTTATTCTTATGGAGGGTGGGTGTGAAGTGGTGACTCACCCCCCCCTCACAACGGCGTTTTCCGGGTTCCCCATTAAAGGGGCTTGTGTGAAGGGAGTCACTGGACATACACTGAAAGGTTGTCAATGAACTTCCTAAAGCTGCACAGAGAAGGGGGGAGCTGGCTGTGTAAACATACATTTTGCAGTGCCCCCCTCTGATCTGATTAACCCTGCTGTGCCTCAGTTCCCCTTCTGAGGGGCTGAGAGGGATACACTCCCAATGCCTAAGCCAAGGTTTCCTACATCTGAAACTGTTAATAAAGTTGTGGCCATTTTAAATCCCAATACATGTTGCCATGTGTGACTCATTGCTCTCGGACTGTCTCCCAGGGGTTGGGGGGTCTCTGCATGGGCACGCAAATGTATCTGCCAAGTGCTGCTCAGCGTGCCAGGCTAAAAATAAAAATGAAAATAAAGGGAGAGCAGTTCAGGGATTGTCAGTGGACCCCACATAGGTGCTGGTGCCCTGGCAGAAGCCCAAGGATGTATGGAGTTGCCCATATGCAGCAAATTCAAGCAGCTCATTTGAAACCTGCTCATTTGGGTGGGGAGTTGGGGGGGGGAAGATACATACATTGCAATCCACAGTTGTTATCCACACTGGAGGAAAGGGAGAGTATCTGTGAACACAGTGAGATGGCAAGCTTTCTAGTCCTGAAACATAGTAATGTTCTTTTATTTATTTATTGCATTAGCCATGTGGCCATAGCATGGTATACATTGAAATAACAACATAAAATGAGGGTGGGGAGGTAAAGGTAGATATCGTCCTAGGCGAATACTTAAAGAAAAGAAAAAAAAGAGAAAAAAGGGATAACAAAAGCGACAGGGGATTTTGTCCTTGTACAATGAGGCTACTTGGAACTTCGTTCGATTGTGCGGCGTATCGACTGCAGTTGTGGTGTTAAGGAAGAAGTTAGTGCCGCTTTCCTCTTCATCACACTGAGCAGGAAGTTAGCTGTCATCTCGGTAATCCAACAATCAGAATCCTGCAAAAAGAGGGACACTATCCAAGGCTGGATTGGGAGATGAAGCTTATTCACGAGGGGAGTTAAAAACCGAGATCTTTCATCTGTCCAGTTGGGACAGAAGAACATTACATGTTCCATAGTCTCCAGGGCCGTGTCAATAGTAATGTTATAATGAAGGTATTGTTGCAGATCTTTTAATTTGCATGCAGGGAGCACACACAGCTTAATTTTATTAATAAATAAATGTGCATTTGTTTCATTCTGAGTTCGTAATTATTTCTTCTCTAGTCCCCATTCCACATGTTTGTTAAACAAATCAATAAGCTACTTAACATTCTGTAGCTTATTGAAGTGATAGCAATGAATTGCTTTCTGTTTTCCCTTTCCCCAGTACCGGCTGTAAATATGCATTTGCACATGTTGCATGCTACATAGGCAAGCTAGAGATTTATCTTCTGGTAGATGGTAATTTATTTTTCTTTGCTGCTTCACAAAATTTATGCTATTGTAGTGTAAATCTAACATATTGGAGTTGATTTAGGAAACCTTGCAGTGTATTGGTATTGTGTGGCTCAACACCATAGGCACTGTTTATATTTTCCTTTAGATTGGACTATTGTGACTGTTTTTGTGGATATGACATGATAAGGTGGCAAGCAGTGGAAAAATACAAGCACTGTAATTCCTAGACCAGTTCTTCCTCATATAATATGTCATTCCAACATCTCTTGTTGATAAGTTTAAAAAAGTCACTTTTACTAAGTTATTTCCTAATTATCTGTGCAAAATTAACGATTCATCATGTGTTTCTGTTCTTGTAGAATTGCCAGCAACAGTGGGCTAACAGTTGATAACCTTTGGATACATAACAATCTGCATATATTTTTATCTATATGTGGTTGAATGGCCTACCTGCATGGGCGTAGCTAGCTGCTCTGGCACCCAGAGTGGTGAGGGCAGGAGCGATCCACCCATAGGGGCAGCGATCCATGCACGGGGGCGGGGTGATCCGTCCATGGGGCACTGTGGCAATCCACCCAGGGTGGCAGCACGGAGATCCACCCAGGGAGGTGGCGCGACGAGCTGCCCACAGAATCTGCCTGGCAAATGCAAGCCCCACACTGCCATTTTGGGCAGCGCGGGGCCTTGAGCCACTGCGGCACTCCCAGGAGAGATGCGTGGCTTGGGTGCGCTGCAGGCCAGGCCCCACGGTAAGTGCTGCCCCCTGCAGTGTGCCATTTTGTCACGCCCTCAAGGATGACACTCTGGGAGGCCAGCACCCCCCCGCACCCCCTTCCTACGCCCCTGCCTACCTGTGCACAGGTACCAAACTGCGGAGTCCATCAAAGATATTGCCACATTCAACGCACCACCAGTTCATCCACGAAATGCTTATAATTTATTTTTTTGTACATTGACCTACATTTTGCATCTGTGAAGGAGCACTCAGAGAATCATTCTGCAAAAGAATTATTGATCAACATGGTTACAAAGCAAATGGAACTGCAAACACCCAAGGGTTGTTTGAAACAGCTTTCTGCTAGAAATTGATGTTAAACTGTCTGTGACGAATTGATGTAATCAGATCCTTGCTGGGCTTAATGCATGCCTAGGCTACACTAGACCTCACCTGCTATTTCCAGGACTGACCTGGAATCTGTCAGAATGTGTTACATTATTTTTGATGTTCTAGAAAATGCTGTGTCCCAACTGGTAGACAGGTTCTGGTTGGATAGATTTGCCTCCATTCCTGCATTATACAGCATCATTGATATCCTATACAATTATCAAAATCTTGTATGATGGTTATTGTTTTGTTTTTTAAAAAAACTGACTCTGTTTCTGTGACTAAGTTTTTGGCAGGACTTGGAGAACTCGTTTTGAGAAAAGAGAGGCATGCTAAAATATAACATTTACTTGCCTCTTGGTGCAAATTGCTATGGATAGCTGAAAGTTACAGTAAGAAAATGAGAAACTTTCTGGGAAGAAATCCAGATGAATTCACAGCAGCAATGATTGAACTATAATCCCCATCATCCCTAATGCTGAACCCATCAACAATGTTGGGTGGGGCTGATGAGTGAGTATCAACCACGAAAGCCATCTAGTCCAACTGGATTCCAATGCGGGAATGTTTTGCCCAACATGGAGCTCGAACTCACGACCCTAAGATTAAGAGTCTCATGCTCTACTGGCTGAGCTATCCCAGCTGTTGATCAAGATTTCTTCGGAGGCATTGAAAATATTTCCAATGGTGAGACCATAAATAACAGTGGCACAGGTTCAGGAAACTAGGCAAACTAGGCCATCAATTGAAGGAAAATCATGTGGATCAGATCCTATGCGTCCCACAACTGAATGGCAACATGACCAAGTAACCAAAGAAGGCAAATTGTATGCTGAAACATGCTTGATTAATGGTGTCTACAAGACTACTCTTTCAGCAGAGGCTGTAAATGTGGCATGTGTCAGAAGGCTGCAGATCAACAGGTGGATTTCTCTTTATATTTGGAATTGGTCCTGCTTCCTTTTTTAAAAAAAAATAAATAATATTTATTAGTTTTCCAACAAATTGAACACAACACTACAAAAAACCAAAAAAAGAAAAAACATACAATAATACAATACAATACAAAAAAAAACACCACTGCAAAACACTAACATACAACTAACAAAACAAAACAAAACAAAAACCATTTAAAAAACAGTCCAATTTCAATATCTTATCTTTCTTTCACTAATTTCCATGACCTCCTCGCACCTCCCTTTTTGTATTCCACTTCTATTAATTGTTTCAGCAATTCCTTTCCATCATCCTCTGTTTTCTATCCTATAATTGTCTTAATACATTCTAACCTTATTTTTCCCTTTAATGCTCTATTAATCTATTTATACTTAATTCCTTATGACATTTCTACTAAAGCCATATAACTTCGTTCCATCATTTTTCTAACATTCATTAATTTTACAGTATTTCTGTAAATAGTCTTTAAACTTTTTCCACTCTTCTTCCACCGACTCTTCTCCCTGGTCTCGGATTCTGCCAGTCATTTCCGCCAATTCCGGAAATGGTCCTGCTTCCTGGGCCAATTGGAAACAAAGATTTGGGGCTTTGTCTTCCACAGAGTCAGAGTACTTAGCTGCAACTGAGGCATGCAGAGAACTGATCTAGATTGACCAAATATTAGATCACATGGGGCACAGCTGCCAAGGTCCCAGAAGATGCTGATGCCTGCCTTGGGTGCCCTATGCCAGCTAGGCAGCTAGGTATGGGAAACTTCCATTTTTAATTTCCCACAAAGCCCTGATGCATTGCTCTGAGTCTTTGCAGGATATTTAAGACAGTGACTTTCTGGCTTCCTTCTAGTGCAGGCATAGGCAAACTCGGCCCTCCAGATATTTTGGGACTACAACTCCCATCATCCCTGACCACTGGTCCTGTTAGCTCGGGGTGATGGGAGTTGTAGTCCCCAAACATCTGGAGGGCCGAGTTTGCCTATGCCAGACGTGTGTATGTGTGGCCCACTGATGCAGGAGATGTGTATCAAGACTTCACATTGTTAAGGACCCCCTCAACCTTGGAGCCCACTCTGAGACCTCATGAGGGCATGAGGAAGAGGTCACATGGATTGGGTGAGGAGGGTAACCACTGCTGGCATGGTGCCAAGTGGATTTGTGGAACCCCTATGTCTTAGGAACAGTGGCTTGAAAGTGATCAATGGTCTATTTTAATTTATTGGAAGAAAAGCTATGGAGTGGGGGGGGGGATGTTTGCCAGCACATAGTCAGTTGCCCCAGGAGCTATTACAAATGCAGTCCACATCATATGAAGGATTACAGGGGGAGGCAATACATTATTTTCAGTGGACTCCTTCATTAGTCAGTATATGTGAGAATGAGATAGTTGAGGATCTAGATGGTCTGAAATTCAGATTAGTGTGACAGTGACAAACGATTCTGGTCTCCAATCATGACAGATATCACCTGAAATAAATGGGCAAAAGATTATAAAGATCTTGCTGAGTGATAGAAAAATATCTCTGAAAACAATATTCAGTCGGGACGGAAATAAATTCCTGTAGTGAGAGGGTGCAAGGCTTCTGTCTGCAAGCAATGTTAAGTAAGATTTAATAGCTGAGCTTCCCTCCATGCCCAAACTGGCATGTCCTATTAGCTGGTATTTCTGTCAGCATTATATTCAATATGGAACGTCTTCTTTTTCTTTCAAAACAATCTTCTCCTTGCTCAGGCCATATTCGCACCATACACTGAAAGTACTGCAATACCACTTTTAACAGTCATGCCTTTGCCCAAAGAATTATGGGAAAGAATTCTTTGGGTAAAAGTTGTTAGGAAATCCCAATTCTGGTCCCAGAACTACAATTCCTAGAGTGGCTTAACAATTTATCCTCTTCAAGGGGGACTCTGGGAATTGTAATTTGAACAAATCTCAGCACCCTTAACAAACTACAGATTTCTTTATGGAGGAAGCCATTGCTGTTTAAAGTGGTATCATAGTGCTTTAAATTTATGGTGTGGATGTGGCCTACTTTTTTAGAATAGCTTCTTGCATGGAGTCCCACTATCACATTATGAATCTCCATGTTTCCTCCAACATGGAAAAGAGGCTCAAAGGTTCATATTTTTACATGAGTTTCAAATATCAAATATTGTTTATGAATTACAGATAAAGGAGAAGCTTCTTTTGTCATTTCCCACTAACTAATGTTATGCATGCTCTGGCTTTAAATCAGGAGGAGTGGGGAATGTGTTTGTCTCTGGATATTGATGGGCTACAGCTTAGAGGAAGTAGAGGAAGAGCAGAAGGTCACAGGTCCAGTTCCCAGCCATCTCCAGTTCAGTTCCATGTGGCTCAGTTCAGCTTTCCTTCCTTTCTAATGATAGCTGTGCCCAAACTGATAAAACTGCAATGGCAGTATTTTCACCACTTATGTACCCTTGTATTCCTCTAGCCAATAAATGTTAAGAACATATGCATAGGAATAACAAGTGTGTGTGTGTGTGTGTGTGTGTTCTAATCTTCTTGGGGATTAGATGAAAAGAAGTTAGACAAGAAGAACTATATCTGTCTATTCGAGCTGTGGCTTGTCCTGGAATCCAGGAATTCAGAAAACATTTCCTTAGGGTATGCACCCAGGGAATTCTTTAAGGTGAATATTTATTGAATGTTCAATAAATTGCATACTGCTTCCTGCAATGGAGGCAGAACATAAACAGTAGAAATTGGGCATAGCCATTCTTCTGGACAGGAATCTTCCTTTATTCCTTGCATTACTCTGCCAATATATATTAGTGTTTTTGTCACGATGGCTAGAAACATACATGTTTGACTACAAAATGTATCCATTAATGGATACCACTGTAGTTTGGCCACATTCCCAGATATTAGAGTCATTAGCTCTTTATACCTAGCACATTTTAGGAGTTGCATTTCTTGAGCAACAGCCATAAGTGGCACAAGCAATATGGCTTGCTGATTTAGTAAACAACATAAAAACTAAAGCAAGTCATTGAGGACAACTATAGTAACTTTCTGGATCGTGCGCCCAGATTACCTTCTTCCACTAAAATGAATGGAATGGAAGCTCTGTTTTGTATTTGAGACATCTGTGCTCAGTACAGAATGCTAGATCAGAGAGCCCTTAGCTTTTATTGTTCTGTAAAACTGCTACACATTTTGTCCATTGTGGACAAAATGAAAGGACAAATCCCTAGCTAACCATGTAGTATGTTGTTATCCTGCCAATGGAGGAAAAAAAATCAATAGTTAATGAAATATTCTAAGGACGCGCATCTTTGGATATTGTATTCTTAAAGCCCTTTCTGAGAAGTCTTTAAGGCAATATCATGTGTCTTCCCACCCCCATTAAGGACCATTAAGGTTAGGAACTCTTTTAGCATGTTGTATTCAACACACAATTTGCAAGTTCTCTAATTTAGCAAATTTATTTCTCTACAAAACAATAATGTTTTAATCAATGTCATCTAGCAGTGGAAAACAACACGGAAGAATGTTAAAGTCTGTAAACGTAACAGCTGGGAGAACAGTAATGTTATTCCATTTCAGATTCCTAATGTGTTTCATTTTAAATTAGGTCAGTGTGAATTAACATTTTGGATCAACAAGCAAAATGTGATTAGCCAAGTAGCCTAGACTGCATTTATCACACTGTACATTACATGTAGTTTTTGAAATATTTAATTTGTAGTACTTAAAAGACATAAATGCAAAATAAGAAGAGAAAAATAAGATTACAGGCATTTGTGATTGATTGAAGGAGAACTAAAGTATGTTTTTCCTATGCTTAGAAAAACCTCCTAAACAAGTATACAACACCTCAAGAAGCTTATATATCAGCTGATTGCTTTTCTAAGGAAATAATAATAAAGCTTTTAAAAAAGAAGATGTCTCTACTAGACACTAGTAGGGAAATATATTGTTATTGAATTAGGAGTTTTGCTAATTTGATTGATGTGCATGTTCTTTGACAATATTCTAGAGGTGCAAGCTGGAAGGAGGATTGTCCAGTCAGAACTCGCAAGAGCACCCAAGAGGCTACCATAGCCAATGCTCTGAGCAGGCCTCATGAGGTAGTTCCAAGGGTGTGACTATACATTATTTTTGTGTGTTTCTGTCATCCCCCATAGAAGCCCCATAACAGATGATCAATTACTGTTTTGTTTGCAGACAGAAAACAACAGCACTGAATACCAATATTTACTGGGTTGATTTCCATTCTGGACATGGGATGAATAAGCAAACACTGGCAATTTCTGCACCAGAATTCCACCTACCCCTGGTTAGTCTGTATAAGATTGAAATCCTATTCCACTTACGTACCTGAGAGTAAACCTCATTTAAATCAATGGGACCTACTTCTGAATACACAAGACTGTATTGCAAGTCTGATGCAGGGTTAGTCAATGCAGTGCCCTCTGATGTATTTGAACTCAGCCCCAGCCCAAAGTTAGTGAAGATGGGAACTGTTGATCAATAACATCTTGAGGGTACCATACTTCTGGTCTGATATTCCTGAATGTGGCACTTGGCAGTGCAGATATTCCTAAGCTACTCATTTTGCTTTCTCTTTCCTTAGTAAGTGACTGGTTTGGCTGTTCATGTTTGTGCTTTCAACTTACTATCACTGGCGGAGGAAGAGGAGTGTGGGGGGAGCACACTGCCCCGGCAGCGCGGTCCCAGTGGGGTGCCATCATGGCTGCTCCCCATCCACACTGGGCGCCATGCCCCCAGGACACATACCATGCCCCTGCAGGCGGCACGCCATGCTCCCGGGGCGTGCGCCAGCCCTGTCCCCGCCTGTTCTCCACCCCTCGGTGCCGGAGTATGACGCTCCGCCACTGCTTACTCTTCCATCACTCACATGATGCTGATTTCAGGGAGCAAGAAACCGGACTTGGGAGCACAACTGTGGGGTGACAGGTAACATCAAAGGTGGCAATGACAGGTGTACATAATCTGAAAACATACCTTCTCCAGATTCATGAGTTCTTTGTGTAATACTGTCTGTGTGGATTATTATTTCAGGAATCGGCAGCCAGTAATTTAACAACATTTCTGGTTTAAAAGGAGATAAAGATGTCTGGAGGTGGTCACCGCATTTCAATATCTGGGCCCGATGATAAGATTGACACATGGGCAAAGAAGATGTTCAGCTCCTTTGCTAACACATCATCAGCCTTAACTGATCCCTGCCACACTTGTTTCATGTTGTTATCAGCTAGGCAATTCTCCACTAAGCTTATTTAAGAAAATACACCAAACCCCACTGACAATGCATACACATGTGAGATCCTGCTATCATTTCTGAGGCATTTTGATCTGATGTTTTGTTAGTCTGTGAAAGGCATTTGCTAAAAAACAAAACAAAACCCATATCCTTTCAAATTTCAATTAACTGCAATGGATGATGCTATTTTTGTTGATTTATGACGGCTCTGTGACCTGCTTTGTAAAGTCTTTCTAGTCATATACATTGTATCTTTTTCTTCCTTCTTATTAATGATGTTTTTCCACCATTAACTTAAAAAAGGGGAGACAATTTATATTTTAAGGCACACGAAGAAGAAAAACAATAAATCAGATTTTTTTTTTGTATTGATAGAACTTCGAGCATCTTCCTGGAATAAGTTATTGGTTCTTTTTATAAAAAAAATTATCTCGGTATTAAAAAAGAATCCACATCAATAATAGATGAAAATATGAATAGTGGCATGCTGTTAAGAAGCTTTTATACAGCTTCATGATTAGTGCCTTCCCTTAAATAAAGTATTGTTTTACTGATCTTAGTAATAACAGAGATGGATGGATCTGTCAATTTTCGTTTGCTCCGTTTCTCATTTTTCCAATCTTAAATTTAGTTCCCCACATTTTTACAGCAATTTGTGGGCTTGTTTTTTTAAATTATTATTTTTTACAAAAATTTGTCATTTTAGAGCAAATTTGTACTGAAAGCACATTTTTGGAAGCAATTTTCCTCACTATAATGCATTTCCTATATTATTTCCACTAGTATATTAATTTTAATACACACTTTCTCTTAATATATGCATTTTTGTAATCATTGGTTGCTGGAGTACTGTACTGCAAATTTGGGAGAAGTGTGAATTTCAAAGCATGGTTGTGTTTTGGTGCTCATATTGTTTCAGAATGTGCGAATTTGAATTGAATTTCTCCCTGATCCCTCATTGGCAATAAGCATTCCAGCAAGCCTACACAAGAATGGCTTGTGTAGCTCTCCTTCATTCCACTAGTGCTTTAATTTGACTAGGCCATGCCCTCAATTAGCTGTGATGGAAACCCAGATCTATAGGCACCATTATCACCAACCCAGAAGCAAGAGATTTGTATGGGTCAACAACATGAATGAAACAAAATATCCAAAGGCATGTTCACTGCCGCGATTGAGGGTGTCAGGGCCCAGCGACGTCAGCACGCACATGTGTGCAAGACATGAGCACACCCTGTGGCTTGCTCACACCATGTGTGCAGGCCCCATGGCATGCTGATGTCACTTGCAAATGCCACGGGCCATGCTGACGTGTCATGTGCACACTCTATGGCTTGTGCATGTGACAGCCACCATGGAACTTTGAGGGAGCCCAGTCCCTTCACTGAAATTTATTTTTTTGGGGGGGGGGGCAACCCTCCCAGATAGAGCACCTGTCCAAAGGTTCTGTAAATGATTTTTTTAAAAAAATATATCTTAGATTTGATGCAACTTTTCCAAGTCTTTTTGACTCCCCTATGGTAACCCAGGGTAGGGTGCATTTCCTTTCCTTACAAAAGTAAAATTGTCCTTGAAAAGGGTTGGGCACGCTTGTTATGAAACACCATAAGAACAGCGAAGGGCTCTCAAGAGCAGATTGTACCTAACATATTATGAAAATGTGTATTATTTACGTTTTAGTCACTTTGAAAACAGAAAAAAATGCATTTCCTTCCAGAAAGCAAAAGAAAAATATGTAGAAAGCTCTTGCAGGTAACTCACATCTTATACTTATTTAACATATGCACTTGCAGGTTTACGTGTGTTGCCGAAAAATATTTTTCAAAATTAAAAAATGACGCACGACATTCCGGATGTCCTTCAACATTAACCCAGGGGATGCAGTGGGCAAACAGGCAGGGGATGCAATCAAGCCTGGAACAGTGAATAGTGACCAGTGGAAGTTGTGGAAAGAATGTCTGCACCATTTCAAGGGATTTCCAAGCATTGCTACTGAGGTGGAGGACATTGTGCAGGTGGCCAGGCAAGTGGATGATGATGGCTTTTTGGACCTCATCCAGGAAGAAGGGGAAGAGCTAATTGAGGGGCAACAGGTATTGACTGTGGAAGAGCTGGAGGAATTGGTCAAATCAAGTTTAGAATGTGAGGGTGAGCATGGTGAACATAAGCCAGCAAGCTGGAACCTGCAGCAATTTTCTCAACTCTTCCAAGTCATAAAGCACACAAACGATCTGATTGCAAACTTTGACCTCTCCATGGAATGCAGTTGCAAGATCATTCATGGGTTTACAGACATTCTGAGACCATCCATGGAAAACGTTGATGAGTTCAAGTGATTGGCAGCTGCCAATCACCTCTAGACCTGAATCACAGTTAAGCACTTCATCTGCCTACCAGTCAACCCCACCTGGTCTTCATACCATCTGCAACAGCATCCAGCAAAAGAGACAAGAAGGAAGACTAAGTGGAAGAGTGAGAGTTACAGATAGGTAGCCGTGTTGGTCTGCCATAGTCAAAATAAAAAAATTCCTTCCAGTAGCACCTTAAAGACCAACTAAGTTAGTTCTTGGTATGAGCTTTCGTGTGCATGCACACTTCTTCAGATACACTTCTTCAGATACACTTCAGATATCCCATTCTTCAGCAGTGTATCTGAAGAAGTGTGCATGCACACGAAAGCTCATACCAAGAACTAACTTAGTTGGTCTTTAAGGTGCTACTGGAAGGAATTTTTTTATTTTGGAAGAGTGAGAGCCGCTTTTGTCCTTCACTGATAAGTGCAGTGATTTTTAAACAGCTTTGCATGATTTTGCTTATATGCATGATGACCAGGAATATAACCCCTGCATAAGATGTGAGTTACCTGTATAGTAACAGCACTGCGGTTCTCAAAACAGAGAAATAAATATATGCTGGGAGGGGGGGTTTCCCCCAAAAGGAAGATTCAAGTAATTGCTATGAAATTGTTCATACATTGCATTAGTCCCACTCCCAGGAATAACGTTAGCCAGCACACTGCTTTAATATTTACTCTGCGTGCCAAGAAGATTGTTTTCAATGTTTTGTGCAAAGATTAAAGCATTCAGTCAGAGCACTTGCCTCTCGCTGCTTAATAAAGGGTGATATTTTATCTCTGCACTGCAGTGCAGAAATATTTCGCTTTCCCCCAAATGCACCTTCCACCTGGGTAATCTTAAATTCCTTCATAATGGAGACAATGTCGGCAACCACAAACTAGATAGAGGCAGACCACTGGTCTAGGAGGCATTCAGAGAGGATTCATTTTGATAATTAATGGTTCTCCAATCCCAGGAGAAACTTATTATGTCCGGTTCGTTATTCTGTAGATCAGTTTTGAGGTGGTTGTATTAAATAAGGAACAGCAGCAAAATACAAAAAAGGCTTATATTACCCAGCATGTCAACATAAAATAGGAAAGCTAGACAGTCTGTGGTATTAGAAGCAACCCTGCCTTTAAGGGTTGAACCTATGTTATATGAGGAAGGAATTCTTAAAGGAACAGAAGCAAAAGTGGGTGGGACCATTGATGTGACTCTTCCCTTTTAGTAGGTTACATGGCAGCCATGCAAAAACATGAAGTTTTCACACACCTCCCTCCACCTTTTGTCCAGGCAACCAAAAGACATACATAAAAGTTCAAGGATATATTGCCAGGAAAAATCATTTGAGGAGCATATGGAGCTGTGCTGGTGAAGGATATTGTCTGGGGAGAATCCTAGGGGGTTGGATTGAGAAACCCGGTGAGCTACAACCTGCCCACAGGCAAGATGTCTTTCCTAGTAATGACATTTGTAGACCCTTTCTATTACATTGTAGGAATTCTGCCTTAAATGCCATACATTGATCTTGGGTTTTTGGGTCTTTCCCATGCTACCCATATGTGTGATTAATAAAGCACACATTCAATCCCAATCTAGTACGATTAGGACTGTAGCATGCAATTGTTTAGTTAGATCGAACAATTAAAATATTTGAGCCGTTAAAAGGATAATATCAAGATAAATCACCCTTGTCTGCTTATGAAATTGCATTATACTAAAATGAATGGAGGGAGGTGCAGACTTCTAAACCTTGCATTGAGGCGTTCCAAAAGCACCAATTAACTTTTGCAATCATGAGAGCAAAGAAGGGGCTGGATCTCATCAAATAGTTGGGACTTGGTTCTCTCCCTTTAGTTTGGTCAAGCTAAAAATGCTTAAAGATCTGAGTAATCCCTATTTCATAACTACTTTCTTAATATGGCACAAGTGGCCACCTTGGCTTTCTCCAATTTGTTCTCTCTTAACCTCTCTGCAGAGCTATCTAGGGTTGTTAGATGAGAGTTTGAAGTTTCAACTTGTGCACTGGGACAAGAAGTGCTACAGTCGTACCTTGGATCCTGAACACCCTGGAACTCAGATGCTTTGGCTCCCAAACGCCACAGACCCGGAAGTGATTGTTCTGGTTTGCAAATGTTCTTTTGTAACCCGAACGTCTGACGGGGCTTCCGTGACTTCTGTTTGGCTGCAGGCGCTTCCTGCAGCCAATCAGAAGCCAGGATTTTATTTTCGAACATTTTGGAAGTCAAATGGACTTCCGGAATGGATTCTGTTTGACTTCCAAGGTACACCTGTATTACAGATTGAACGATTTCTACTGAATGAAGGACTAGTGACCTTAGAACAAATTACCACTTACTTGGTTTCAGAAACATCAGCATTTTCTTAATTATCCTAAATGTTCACTTCCATGCACCCTGATTATTGACAAAGTTTGAACAGCTGCTATTCCTACTGGGGGGTGGGGAATGGGAAGAACCTACTGCCTATGTTCCTGACAATATTTTTATTGTTATTTCTTCATGGCTTGAACAAAGATGTACAATCTGAACAAATTATGTGGCTTTAGTTAACCTCTGCTCATCAAACTGTAGTTCAACAATGAAATTCCTTGAACAATTTGTCTTTACCAATTTAGTATATGAACATCTGGCCTCTTGCAATATTGGGGGGGAAATTACCCATAAACTATGTTTAATAAAGGATAAATAAAAACCACAGTGGTTTAGTGCTATATGGTGGAATTTTATTCAACTTGCCTAAGTTGGATAGACTGGGCCACTTGTCAGACACATCAAAGGACATCTCTGATGCTATGATGTGTTCTGCATAACACACTCTTCCATCTGTGTAACAGATGGACTCCCATGATCTCCTTTAAGTTATATTCAGTTTTGTTGTAAAGTGTTCTTGACCTCATGTTCCCCCTGTTTGGGATGTACTCTGTTGTTTTCTTCCCTTTCTTGTGCACTTTTGTTTTTCTCACTTCTTTGTACAATTGCAAAATCCAGTTTTAAAAAGATGTCCCAAATTTTCTTACTTTTTTAAAAAATGGAAGTTAAAATGGAAGTTAACGGAACACAGGAACTGTGGATTGCAGGTGTCATCTCACACAGGAGGGAATACCTCTTTTAAGATGGTATCTTGCTACAGCTGCTGCAGTTATTATCTAAAGGAAAGTATGCATTTTCAGCAGAATTAGAGACCAGTTACCTACAGCTTTACGCAGATTTGCAGTGCAATCCTAAACAGCAAGCCTTATTCAATTCATTAGGGCTCATTCCCAAGTACGTGGGTTTAGATTGCAGCCTTAATTAATTAATTGAGCAAAACCCATTGCATTGATTGGCTACAATATTTTTAATTGAGTGATGGCCCTAATTATAATAAAGGGTTATTTGTCATTGATTTCAGTGGAAACTAGATCACTCAGTAGGAAAGCAAAAAAAACAACAAAAAAGAAAACCCTTCTTGACAGCTCTTGTATAGGCTATTAAACATGCTTACATTAAATGAGACTTCACAGCATTATAGTAAATATTGCTATTAGAATTAATAACAGAAAAATAAAATAACCCTTACCCGCTTACTCTCTGATTATTCTGTTGTTTAACCTTCCTATTTACCTCTTAATTCATATGGAAATATGATGAGGTAAATTGTTCAATATAATTACAGACTACAGGGAATGATTTCCTAATAGGTTACAGAAACTAAGGTAAATAGGGACGTTGATTATTCTGAAGACTAAAAGCACAGTTTTCAATGTATAAAAAAGAATGCCATTCAAAATCACACTATCTTTTAAAAAGCTTATTTCATGGACTCTTACTTAAGTCTTGATGTTGTCTAATTAACATGGAAACATATTAATGGTTTAAAATTTAATTCAATACTATAGTGTAGCACTAAGTAATTTCATAAGTGCAAGGCTTTCTGCTTGTGCAATGGAACAGCCACTGTGCCCCTCCCCCATCTTCCAGCACATCCCCTAAATCTGTTCTAGGGATTCCTCAATGGATGGGATGGATATATATATATATATATAAAATCTCCCACCCGATGAATCATCTTGTTGTGAGCAAAGCCGTTGAGCGTCTCGTATTTCTAGTAGGGTCACTCAAGGCAGTAAGGTCAAGGGAGAGGAGCTAGACAAAGAATGATCCAAGAAGTCCTCAAATGACAGAACAGGCAGAAGAGAACAAGCGGTATGTTACAAAGGCTGTGAAGGTGGATGAAGGCTGCAGCAGATAAGAATCTACTGGTTGTCATGATACTCATGCCACCAGAATATAGAGCCTTTTTCCTATGGGATTTTTACTAAGCACCATTGATAGAATTCAGTTTCATAAAAGGCCAATACAAGGGGTGACCATTTTAGGCACGTCCAAATGATGCTCACTCACCGATGTGTGGGTCCTTTTGGACCTGGAATAGGGAAGAACAGGGGCAGAGCAGGAGGAGCAGACCAGGGGTGTAACAGAGTTCTGCTGAGGGGCACGGGGAGAGTTGCAAAAAAAAATTCTAATAGCAATGCAGATCACAAGAAATTTTATGTTGGCTTCTTTTGGGGTCATGCATGTTTATATTTATTTGTTTTTAATAGTCTTAATGTATCTAATTCGATTGGTCTGTGACCATAATATGCAATTTATCCACAATTATAGCATTTGGGTCTAGATAATGAACATTTTTTTCTATGCATTTGTTTTGGATGGAGAACTGCTACACAACATTGAGAAAAGTGTGATTGAAGCATTTTGGTCTGCGTCTTGGTTCAGATGCCTTTCCTAAGATCTTTTGGTGAAAGACTAGGTTCTGTAAAGACTGTGATGCAAGTAAATATTTAGGGTCTCAGTCTTACAGCAATAGTGTTAGACGATTTCCCCCCACCCTTCGTACTTGAAAAAAAAAAAGGATGTACATATTTCTGATCTGTCTTTATCGCCAGCTGTTCAGCCCTATCAAACTGCAGTGAACATTAAACTCTCCTTGGTGATTAATATTTCAGTATCTGCATCTACGACCAATTTCTCTCTTTTGAAATTTCAACAGAAACCCTGTCTTTGTCACTGCTGGAAAATCTTCTGGAGCAAAATATTTCCCCCCACCCCACCCCCCCGAGATTATTTTACAGCTTTTAAAATAAATAAATATTCAACATCTTTTGGTCTCTGCATACCCCAGGCTTAGTTCTGGGTTAGTTTCAATTAGGTCTTTAAGTTAACACCGATCAAAGAGATTAGTTGCTGCTTCTGCTGGTTCAGGAGGAAAGTACGCCATCAGTGAACTGGTGCTCTTTCTGTTCTTTTAAAATAATGCCAGGCAAGACTGTATCCCTTAAAAGACATTGTCTTCTCCCTTCTTTTTGTTTTTCCCTCCTTATAGTGGACCAGTTATGTAGAGACCACACGAAAATCCTGCGGTTTCATTAAGGGATGAAGGAAAGAAAATCTAGGTCTCTGTTGTCACATCACTATGCATAAAGTTCGGTGGGAGCTTTTCAAACATATCTATTAGTATTCATAAGTTGTCCATCCTTTGCCTGGGAGCCAAATGTGGTTTATGAGTCAAAGTTTGTCCATGCCTGCCAAATTGGCATCACACCTCACAGAAGACTCAGGACAAGAGATGGTGTGTGTGGTGGGGAGGTTATATTAACTATGAAATATTGGAGGGCCTGCAGTTGAACCAATTAGATCAACAGAAACAAAACATAGTCCATGAAGGAACCTCCCTAAGGTAGGAGGGGTCAACACCTTCCAAGGTTGCTGGCTCCTGGGGGCTGGAGCACTATGCCCCCCCAATCTTTTTTTGAGGAGGACAGGCACACAATGTTCAGAGGGCACCACGTGTGATGTCAGGACATTGCATGACTTCAGAACATCATGCCTAGCCCCCTCAATCCTCCAGAGAAGCTGGCACCTCTGACACCCTCCCTACTTCTGGGCTCATATAAAGGCCCCTCCTGTGTTTCCACCACAAAGGATGGGAAGGAATTCTTCCTCCTTGCAATGAAAAACTTGGGTTTGTCACTTGACCAGCGCACTGTGGCCCTGCTGGTTTGGAGTTCACGCAGATGTGCAGGCCATGCTTAAAGGGGCACCCCAGGGCCCCAAAGCCAAGCTGGCCCTGGATGACACAAGAGTGCCCCCAACCCAATAACATGACACATAAAAGCCCAAACACTTTGTTAATCACTGTCCTGCCCAGCCTAACAGCCAATTAAACTACAGTGGTACCTCAGGTTAAGAACTTAATTTGTTCTGGAGGTCCGTTCTTAACCTGAAACTGTTCTTAATCTGAGGTACCACTTTAGCTAATGGGGCCTCCCGCTGCTGCCACACGATTTCTGTTCTCATCCTGAAGCAAAGTTCTTAACCCGAGGTACTATTTCTGGGTTAGCAGAGTCTGTAACCCGAGGTACCACTGTACTCAGAATGCGGCTCTAAGACAAACACTCCCAGTTGTATGGAGTAGGCGAAAAGAAGAGTGTGCAAGTCTGAGTCTCATCCTCACAATGATACACCATAATCATCCTCACAATGATACACCATAATCAGAACTGACCCATCTAAGAGACAGGGTGAGGCAGCCTCCTCAGGCAATATCCCCAAGGGGCAGCACCTCAATTCTGCCACCCAGATTTGCTGCTGGTCTCCCCAGCCTCTAGGGCAGAAAGAACCAGCAGCAAAGCTCTGAGGAATGCCTTCCTTCCTTCCAAGACGGTGAGAGGGGAGGTGTTCCACCACCTAGCTTTGCAGCCAGGGCTTTGTGCTGGCTTTTAAGGAAGAAGAAGCTGATGCAAAGCCCCAGGGGGGATCAGGAAAGGAAGCACCTCAAGAGGTTCTTGAGGAGAAGCCCTTACAGAATTTGCCCCCGTTCATCACGGAGGTAGCAGCTGGGCATTTTGCCTGGGATACCGAAATGCCTTGTGCCGAACCCTGACCAGTCCAAAGCAACTCATAGCCAACTTTGGATGACATTTTATATAACTTCCTTGTTTGCTCATGTTAACATTTAATGGGTTAACCAATATAAGCAAAATATGTGGATACTGAGCTTGTTCTGAATCTTCAGTTTATAAAAACTGATGTGCAGGTGATACAGAATATAAAAAAAAATTATCCTTGAAGATCAGAGCATCCTGAGGCGTCAGAATCTGAAACATGAGACTCCTGTTGTGCGCAGTTCTTTTGTACAGCATAGTGAGTTACTAGATAGTATCTGCTTGAGGCTACACATAGATCATGTTTCTTCATAAAGCTGTTTGGCAAGGCTCCTTTGAATGCTGGAGCTATTAAATATATACTGCAAATGCCTTGGCAAATTAAGCAATTAATTTCAATTTGTTTCCATAGGAGAAGCAATTTCACCCCCCCCCCCTTCTTCTGCTAGATTAGCTTTGATAGTTGTGGATTCTGATACTCTTTTGAAGCCATTAGGAACAATTACTGATTTGTTTCTATTATTTTTAGATGGATCCTGCAACATCTTTCATTCACTGTGCTAAAAGCATATGGCTGCAGAAATGAAAATCAGGAGGCCATTTTCACAAGAGCCATTTAAATCGTTATGGGTTTGTTTGTTTTTTCACTTCTCACATCTGCACAGTATCACCCTGACCGTTCTGCATGTTTGGAGAAGGTTTTTGCACCTCTTAAAATGCCACATCCATCATTTGCAGTGTGGGGAGGGCCATGACTCCAGACAAAAGAGTTATTTTTCTCTATAATTATGAAGAGCGACGTAAAATGGAAATTGGTATCTATTTGCAGAGAAAGGGGGTTGGGGGAAGCATCATTCTCAAGATCAGTGGGAAGTGACATTTCTAGGAACTGTTGTTCTGATTTTTTTTTTTTAAAAATGCAGTTTACTTCATTACTGCAACAACTTCATTGCTATTCAGTGGGGAACTAAAAAGGGGGGAGGATATGTTCAAAGTAAGTGGCACTAATTTAAGGTTCTTTCCCCTCTTAATCTACAATTTCCTTCACAGATCTAGTCCATTCAAGAAAATCACTCTCCTTCCTTGGAGATTTTTCAGCAGAGGTTGGTTGACCATCTGTCATGGATACTTTAGTTGGACTAAATGACTCTTGGGGTCTCTTCCAACTCTACAATTCTATGATTCTTTGAAAATCACATGTGCACCACAGGTCTGTTTGGATTTTTCCTACATCACAGCCTAGCATTAGATACCCTGCACAGAGCACGAGTCTTCTGTGTTCTTCTGAAAGGCAAACTGTTCCTCAAGAGCAAAAGTGATGTGAAAAATGTTTATTCTCAATGTGAGAAATTGTCTCATTGACCAGCAGACAAGAATAATGAGTGCAGGAATCAAAGAAAAAAGGAAACACCAGAGCAGAAAATTAAGAGCATCTTACTATGGTATGCCGAGACCAGATAACACCGGTCTTGAAAGACCTACATTGGCTCCCAGTACGTTTCTGAGCACAATTCAAAGTGTTGGTGCTGACCTTTAAAGCCCTAAATGGCCTCAGCCCTGTATCCCTGAAGAAGCATCTCCACCCCCATCATTCACTGAGGTCCAGCACCGAGGGCCTTCTGGTGGTTCCATCACTGAGAGAAGTGAGGTTACAGGGAACCAGGCAGAGGGCCTTCTCAGTAGTGGCGCCTGCCCTGTGGAATGCCCTCCCATCAGATTTCAAAGGAAAAAACAACTACCAGACTTTTAGAAGACATTTAAAGGCAGCCCTGTTTAGGAAAGCCACTTCCAATGTAGAAAGGAGGTGGGGTTGCGGGCTTCACCCTCCCACCATGCTTCAGCCTCCCCGCGATTGAGGGAATCCCTGATCGCGTCATCCCCTGGCCAGCCAATTGGCTGGCCTGGGGGGCGTGGCCTGCTCCATTTAACGCAGGGGTGGCCTGTGATCTCCCACTTTGCCGCTTCCAGCTGCTCCTGTTTAGGAAAGCTTTTAATATCTGAAGGACTATTGTATTTTAATATTTTGTTGGAAGCTGCCCAGAGTGTCTGGGGAAACCCAGCCAGATGGGTGGGGTATAAATAATAAATTATTATTACTTCCTAATTTTATATGCATACACTCCTTTTCTTCATTCTGTTTCATTGTAATGTCTGAGCCAAAAGTCATGCTTTTTTTGTTTTTAGAATTTATACTTTGCTTTTCACTGACTGGTTCCCAAAGAGGGTAGATAGCTCTTTTTTCTGCTGCCAATTAAAATTTCAAAAAACAAAACTCAAACAATTCACAGGCAATGGCAAACATTTTGCAAGATTTCTAAAGAAGGTTTTGCTGTTTTCCACCAAATTGGTTAAAGCTTCACTGTGATTTCTATTTTGTAATGTGAACTAATGCCAGTGCAGTGCTTTCTGTTACATCTTTAACTGACGATTAATGGCAATCCTTAAAAGCGTGCATTAGCCTTTATGTGCACACTACTCAGAAACATTGACTGCTGCGGACACATCTTGCACATGCTGAAAATCAAATTTGAAAACACTCTACCAAGAGAGTAATAGAATCTATTCCTCCCAAGACTGAACTAAAAGTCTAAATCAGCCCATCAAAATTTTGTTCACAGGGCAATCTGTTTTCATAAGCATGATCACCATTCTATGAAAACAGCTGGTGAACCATATGCTGTATAGAAGCAAAAGGATCTACCAGCATCTCTCCCCACTCTCCATTTCTCGTCCCACCCCCCACCCTGTCTCACACTCACTGCAATGAATTGCAATTTCTATGCAGAAAAATATTGATCCCACAAAAGTACACAGCTGATCGATAGATTCATCAATCACATATTGATAGTTATTTGTAAAGCTGGCAGGAAGCATTCCATTTTCCAAGTACTAAGTGGTTAATTACTGAAAATCTTATATTCTGATGAGACTTCTGATGTTCCATTTGTAGTGCCATTTTTTCAATACTGTCAACTGCTTGATTAAATTTAAAGTCGAACGTATTTATTTATTTATTTATTTGCTCATATTTGTGTTTGGAAACTTCAAAATAAATTTCATGGCCAATATTCAACCCAGGTGATATTGGTGGGTGTTTTTGTTTTGAGTCAATGAGTGAAATTCAGTGACACAGGATTTCACTGTATGTTTGGGTATTAAGATGCTACTGAAAGTGGTTAGCTGCCCTGCTGGGGCTTTTTTGTGGGGAGTGGGTAGAAAGGAGAAATAAGGTTTTCATGAGGTTCACATGTGTACATTAGAATCCATATTAATTTCTTATGAGCCAATCTTTTTTTTTTAAAAAAAAGCTTTTTGGGAACATCTTTTAGGTTTTTCACACAAAATTTGTTTCAGCACAACTTAAAATACATATGCCAGTAAAAACATGACAGCAATAATAGCTATTACTTAAAATGGAAGCAAAAGCCAGATGAATGATAATTCTTACAACAGTGTTAAAGCTATTAATTAAAGTAAACTATAAATGAGGAACAATGGACTCATATCGCTGCAAACACACAATGCAACAAGGCCAAATTTCAGAAATGGTTAGGAGATGGAAATAGAATGTTTTGCCTTCCTTTGTTCTATTTTACCTTCCTTTTAGAAATGTGGCCTACAAGAAAAAAGAGGTGTCACCTTCTTCTCTGCTTGAAGGTCAATATTTTTCAAGGCTGGTTTAGACATTGCTATTTCCCCTTTCATATGAATAATTTTTGCCACTGCTTACCCACTGAAGCAAATGTGATGCGTGAGTCTAAAGATTATGTTTTCTGAATGGCAGCAACTACTGTGATCTGGGAGAATCTAATCTGGCTTTTAAGGCAATGAAAGTTAATGCTAGCCAATACCTGTTGACAATCAATAGCCGGTTGACTGACTAACTGCAATCTGACTTACTCATGATTGCTTAGTCAATGCACAAAACAGTTGCGCACACATTAAAGCACCTTGAAGTTGTTCCTCTCCCCTGTGTGTCTCACAGTGTTTCCACCCCCATGTTCACATCACCACAGCTTTATTGGTGTCAGATTTGTTTCTGGTTGTGTTCACACCAAGGGGTGTTGATGGGGCGGCAATGTGTGCTCAGTGTATATTCATAGGGTCACCTTATAGCGCAAGCCTAAATATTGCTGGGTGGCACTGTGGGTTAAACCACAGCGTCTAGGACTTGCCGATCAGAAGGTCAGCGGTTCGAATTCCCATGACGGGGTGAGCTCCCATTGCTCGGTCCCTGCTCCTGCCCACCTAGCAGTTTGAAAGCACATCAAAGTGCAAGTAGATAAATAGGTACCGCTCCGGCGTTTCCGTGTGCTGCTCTGGTTCGCCAGAAGCGGCTTAGTCATGCTGGCCACATGACCCGGAAGCTGTACGCCGCCTCCCTCGGCCAATAAAGCAAGATGAGCGCCGCAACCCCAGAATCAGCCATGACTGGACCTAATGGCCAGGGGTCCCTTTACCTTTCTAAATATTGCTGCTCAGAGTAAGTAGCACTAAATTAACAGGACTTACTCTCAGGTAAGTTGGTTTAGTGTTGGCACCTTAGTGCTCTTATGCTTACTCAAAAGTATATACCTTGGTTGTCAAATATAATCTGTTCCGGGAGTCCGTTCAACTCCTGGAACCATTCAAAAACAAGGCGCAGCTTCCGATTGGCTGCAGGAGCTTCCTGCACTCAGTGGGAAGCTGCGGAAGCCAAGTTGGACGTTCGGCTTCCAAAAAGTGTTCACAAACTTGGACACTCACTTCTGTTCGACAACCAAGGTACCACTGTACCAACTCCAAATGTGGTATGGACAGCACAAAATCCCAGTAGTAAAACTAATAGTACTAATCACCACCATAATGCAATGACAACCTAAATTTATATCATGCCCTTTCTCTCAAAGGAGGCCTGAATGGTGCCCCAAGTTCCTCAAGCATTACTGCTTGGCACTGTGAAGACCCAAGTGAATGTCTTTAAAAGAGGACCAGTGGACCTCAGGAAGTCATAAAGCCCTTTAGCTGAGAGATCTGTCATCTCTTACACAAACAGTGGGATTTTTACTACCTTGATACTTCAGCCTCAGGGTGTTTGCTAGGTGTCTAAGTTAACTGCATGGTCCCCAATGAACAAGGATATGTAACAGATAGAAAAATATGCACCACTCCATACAAACAGTCCTGGACAAGTCAAATTCTTTCACACCATGCATAATTGTATAAACTCTTGCCCTGCCCTCTTCTACTCACTTTTCCCCTAAAGTAAAAAATTCCCAGACTTTATACCTTTCATTTTAGTGGAAATTTCTCCAGACCCTCCAACCACTGTTTTCCCTTTTCTGCACCTTTTGCAGGTGCAGAATATTCTTTGTTATTTGCAAATATTCTTCGTTATACAGAAATGTACAGTATTTCAAGTGTGGTCTTATCGTAGATTTGTATCACTGTGTTACAATATTGCCAGCTACCTTTTATAATGATCTCTATTTTACACTGCCCCACCCTGAGTCCACAGCTTCATTTTTCCCCTACAACCCTAAGGTCTCTTTCCTGGTTTGTTTTGTTGGAGCCGATAATGTAACCTCTGAAAATCAAGTCAAGATTATGAGAAGACAGAAAGAAAACCCAGCAGGCTACCTTACAGTAGGACTGAAAACTGAAGAAATATAAAGAATCCAATAAAAGTCATCATGAGTCCTTATAGAAGCTATAGATTACTTTGATCAAATGAAAAAAAGTACGCTATTTTGTGGACAGGTATATAAAGCATAATTGGCGCTTTTGTATACATTATTTATTTGGGTAGGATAAAAGAAATGCCAAGAAAATAGCAGTAAACACAAGCTTGCCTGTTTGCTTCGTGTTTATGGTGCACGTGGGTTGCTTTTTCATTTTGGTTTTATATGCATTCAGGTTCTCAGGGGGTTGAGATGACACACATGGATGTCCAGGATGAAAATGTAAACTTTTTCCCCCTTTGCATTTGGCTGCTTAAAGAAGCACATAATATATTTCTGGTATCTGCTCCCCTGCCCTGCTTTTCTGCTACTATTTTGCATTTTCAGACCCAGAAACCTCCCCCCTAAATAAATTCACACTTGACTCAAATTTTGGTTTTTGGCAGAATTTAGGCCACAACTTTAATGATCACAGAAAGTGACTGATTGCATAGGCTCTGGTTCGACTAGCTCCCTGCCATGCAGGTAGCGCTGACCCAGGGTTCCAGCATATGTCAGCCAATGGTGAACACCTGGAAAGGCGGGAAGAGACTATGTCCGCCAACCAGATGTCCCCCTGGACTCAGGCACAGTCACAACCCCCTCTCAAGGGTTGACCAAACCATTTGAATCCCTGGATTCCTTTAACAGAATATCCTTAACATAGGGATGGCGAGAGCGTTCTCCCATCCCTGTCACCTGAACCAGAGCCTACCCGCAACCTTACAAGTTGTGACGATTTGCTATGCAGCAGGCGAAACCCAAATGGCAACAGCCCATCAGCCAAGTGGGGAAAATTCCTGCCGTGCCCGTGTCCCAATGACAGATGACACACAACGGCATAGCAAGGTCAAGCGCAAAGCCCTAAAAGTAGGGAGAGGGGGGGGTGTGTTCTGAATGCACGCACCGAGAGAGGAAGCTCTGGGTCACGTGCATGAGTATATAAAGGTCCCTCAACCCGTTTGGACTGTGCCCCTTTGGCCAGATTGAACCCAGCATCAAGGTACCTACCAATCGGGTGTTGTGGCTGATGAATCTTACCCATCCACAACACAGGGTTTCAGTTTCCAGGTCTCACCGCAACACGTGCCCTCTTTAAGGGAGGACACAATTTCTTCCTCTTCCATAAACTATTCTTAGATTATCCAGACACTAAGTTTTTTCTTTTCTTTATCCATGCTAATTGTTCTGCATGTGGGAGTTAGTAGCAATCTTTCCAATATTCCCCATCACATGAGAAATTAATCTTGATGCCTTACACCCTAATTTGTTTATGCACTGATTTCTAACCATGCCCCCCCCCCCCCCGCTTTGAGGAAGACCTATCTCAGTACTGCTTGCATTTGTGGCTCTTTTCTTTCACGTCCCATATAAATCTGATCCACAAGGTCATTATGCAGGAGCATGTCCATTTAAGCTGATTAATATCCATGCATTTCCATAGGATTAATGGTAAGTCACCCCAGGGAGTGGAGCTGTTGCATCCTGCCTTAAACCCATCTGGTAATATTGATTTTACCACTGGGTGTCAAAAAGCTGGTGTAAAATGGTGGATGTGAATGTGCACCGTGTCATCCCTGGTGAAAGCCTCTCTCTGACCATAATCTTACTAGATAGGTAAGCCACTGTTCTCTCAGCCTCACCTGAACCTGCAATATGGGTATAATAATTGTGCCTACTCAGGGGTGGTTAGACGTTAGGTTTGCGAGATTTACTTAGGTTTTTGCTGAAGCCCCAAAATCCACCAGCTGGAGCCAAGTGCAAAAGACATTCATGGTTTACTGGTGCAACAGCTCATGAAACTGGGTCATGGGCAGGGCTGGCCCGAGACAATTTGCTGCCTAAGACAAGGACAAAGTAGCCCCCACCATTCTACACACAGAACCTGGCCTGACCAGCTGCTGAGTCTTATTTTGACACTGGTGATGATGAGACTGCATCTTCTATCTCAGCTGAAGCAGCAAGGTAAGTTAGGAGGTGCAGAGCAGGCTAGTCAAGGTGACTCTGAGGGGAATAGTTGTGGGGTCATTGCTGCCTTCCCTCAGCATCTGCCAACCGAGACTGCTGCCTCACTCTGCCTAATGGTAGTGCTGGCTCTGGTCACAAGGCTCATTTGTGACAGCAGTTATGCCTGGCCTTCAGCACACTTTTCTTCAAGTCTTGCTGTCCTCATTTTCTGACACATATTTACAAGTCCCTGAGGCTTTGCTGTGCTCATAGATGTTTCCAGAATGGGGTCAGTCTACAGTGCCAAGTGCTCACATTTTCTTCAAAGTGTCTGAATGCTTTGAATTCATTGGGATTTTATTGGAACAGTACCAAATACACCCCCTCCAGCATTCATCAGGATGTCATAAGAATCACCATGGGAATTATTCACATTTATTTGCATTAATAAGGAGGCAATGAGTATGAAATGTGGCCTAGTAATGTGATCTGTATTAGAAGTTAGAGTTACGTTAATAACAGAGTTATCATGCAGGCACCTCCATCATTTATTTTATTCATAACCACGCATAGCCCACATTCATTCTTTCACTCTCTTAGTTCCAATTCCAATGCAAAGGCACATCATGCTCAAAAACACCATATCACAAAACATCACATTTTTCTTTTTGATTCTTTGATTCGTTTTTGGTCTCACTTAGGTTTTTGCTGGCTGATCAAATCCTGGCCCAAACTGGAAGCAAAGCTCACTTGCAGTTTTGAACTATACAGGTACTATGATTATTATTTAATTTACATGCATCTCAAGTTGATGTACAAACATATGATAAACACATCTAAAAATAGTTTAAAAACAAAAACAAATCTGGCTCTTCCACTCTGATTGCCACTTCATAGTGGTGGATGAAAGGTTCAGACCGCTCTCCAGCATCTGCCATTACTAATACAGTGGTACCTCAGGTTAAGAACTTAATTCGTTCTGGAGGTCTGTTCTTAACCTGAAACTGTTCTTAACCTGATGTACTACTTTAGCCAATGGGGCCTCCCACTGCCGCTGCGCCACCAGAGCACGATTTGTTCTCATCCTGAAGCAAAGTTCTTAACCCGAGGTAATATTTCTGGGTTAGTGGAGTCTGTAACCTGAAGCATCTGTAACCCGAGGTGCCACTGTACTGTATAGTAAAATCACACAAAACCTAGTCCAGGGTCAGAGCTAGCTTAGGCATTTTTCAGCCTGAGACAAGCTGGTGCCTCCCTCTTCCCATTCCACATACAATAACCTGCCAAGTGGGCAGTTCGGGACATAAATTGACTTTATACCAGCAGTCTTCAACTTTTTGAGATTTGAGACCCCTTTTTGACCTAATCATGCATCTCTTCTCTTCTCTTCTCTTCTCTTCTCTTCTCTTCTCTTCTCTTCTCTTCTCTTCTCAGAATCTTTGTATGGTGATAATGCTGCACTTTTACCCATTTTAGACCAGGCCATAGCCCAGTAGTGGGTGCTGACCCACCAGTTGAATACCAGTGCCATATACGAAATCAGTCCCTTGGTCCACCTAGCTCAATATTATACACTGACTGTCATGGCACTCCAGGATTTCGGACAGGGCTCTCTCCCAGCCCTACCTGGAAATGCCAGGGATCAAAAGCTTCTGCAGTAAAAAACACCAAGGCCTAAGCATGCTTCTGACCTTCTGTAGTTGAACCTTGCTTCCACACTGGGGACAGGTCAGCACCCTCCACTACCCCTGAGGCTTTACAGGGGGCAGAGCAGGTTTCAAAAGCACACATAGCTCCCTCCTCCAACACTTCTCTGCCTTCCCAAGAATCTGCTGCCAGAGGCAGTTGCCTCACTCCATCTAATGATAGGGCTGGCCATGGGTGCTTTGGGAAATGCTCTGTATGATTGCGTAGTCCAGAGCCATTTCCTCTGTAAAGACATCAATCTACACCATGTGGAAGTGGATAACAAATGTTTTGTGTGACTGAAGTGGCAGTATGCATTTATAGTACCATCGTAATGAGAGACTCTGATGCTGTTAATGCATTTGACTCTGTTTTATCATGGCTGATGGCTGTAATTTATTTCCAACCGACTTAATGGTGTGGGGTATAAAATTATCATGTCATCACTGTGCAATTGTGATAGTGCTGGTCTGAGAGCTGGAAGCAATTTAGCAGGAGCAGCTTCTACAAAGATCATTAATGTCGGGTGAAACAGAAATAAAAAAAAGTATTATGACACCATTGCTATTCATAAAGTGGGGGGGGGGGGGAGAAACAAACCATATTCTTCACAACCATATTAATAAGAATAAAAAGTCTAGACCACTATTTTGTGATGGGGTCCCAAGTGCTAGATTTAAATATTTTAAAAGAAGACATCCTGACATGTTACTAAATAGAAAGTTGATCAATAAGCTGTAATGAATAGAAAGGATGAAATCATTGTGAAAATCTGTATCATATTGACTGAAATGTACCAAGTACATTAGGGACATTGCTTCTATGCCTATGCAGTGATTTTTCTGGGGGGATACAGGGGTAGCCATTTTGTGAATCTAAGTTTGGCTTCATTGAGGGGCAGTATTCCAGTATGAGTAGGTAAATGAGAGTACCCCTAAACATTTTTTTAAAACAAAAAAAGTACTGACCGTATGACCTTCAAAGGGGTTGACCAGGAAGTTCTCAGGGAATGGGGGGGGGGAGCATCTTGAAGCCTAACTACAAATGATGCTAACAACATAAATAGCAACCATGTCTTTCATTTTTCAAAATTAAATACCCAGTCTCTGTGTGTGTTGTCAGGGTATGTCATCATCTGCACTGCAGCCAAGAGGGAGTGAAATTTAAACTACCTCTCCCTCTGCAAATCTATCCATGAGGAACAATGAGCATTAGGGGTAAAAACATTGCTGGATTTCAACCCACATTAGTGGGCTGGATTCACTGTCCACACTGTTACATCCCAATGAAATTGATGTGAAAAGTTGGCCTAGGCTAACTAACACTGCAATCCTGTCCCCACTTGCCTAGAATTAAGTTCCACTAAACTCAATGGGACCACCCTCTCAGTACACATCTGCAGGACTATGAACCCCATAGATTTCAATGAGAATTAAGTGTGATTTAGTTTCGATTGAAACAAACAACTATACCTGAAAACCAGATTGAGCAAGAAGACATTTCTCTTACACTTGCTTACTACTGTGAAGAAGAGCATGGATTAAAAATTAATCGCAATGAGCCCAAGCATTTTTGCCACAATGGTATATGTTTCAAGGCCATAGAAATGAATATAGATTTTATTTTTTTAAAAAAATATTGTATCAGTAACTGGAGCAAAACATAATTAGAATTCCTTGCTGATGAAACAATTATAATGTTTATTTTATTTAAAAAATGAAATAAAAGAGGAAAAATAGACATAGGGTGGGATTCAATTAAATAAATGTGGGAAGAGAATGACTTCTCTTTATGCAACTGGATGTTTTCCGCTCTCCTCCACCCTCCCTCATGTTCACCCTACACTGTCTCCAAATCTGCTCTGGAGGATTGGGGGGAAACCGCTGATTTAGGGGGTATGACAGAATGACAGATGTGATTGTGGTTTTGACCTACCACTCTTCAGTCTCTTTTCAGATGGGTTAAAGACCAGACCACATGATCAGTGATTCAGAGACATATGGGCTCTCTGCTTGAAAAGACGTTCTCCAGAGTCAGCCCAATCCCCACACACTTTGGATAACCCTGATGTTCCCCAGATCCTCAGCTGGGGACTGGGAGGGATAAACGCCCAATGCCTAAGCCAAGGTCTTCCTACATCTAAGAATTTAATAAAGTTGTGGCCAATTTTAATCCCATAGCATGTTGTCAGGTGTCATTATTCCTCATGGGGGGCGCCTGGGGCTTTGGGGGGGGGGTCTCCGCCTGTCCACGCAATGACAGATGTGATTGAGGTTTTGACCTACCACTCCTCAGCTTCTTTTCAGAGGGCTTCAAGACCAGACCAGATGATCAGTGATTCAGAGAGATACATTCTACCCCCTGGCAGTGGCAACCCAACAAGGAAACCTACTAAGATAGGCTATTAATGTATAAAAGAAAGAAAGAGAATAGCAAATTGCATTCTGCATTCAATCTCAAACAGTTAAATGTTTACTTCATAAATATTAAAGCCAAGTATTTAACTGCTGCCTTGCTGTAAACGGTGGTGTTCAAGAGCAGATGAGACTGTCTGAGAAGATGCTGGAGAGGATCAATATGGTTGCCTAGCAACAGACCTGCATGCCTGGGGTTCTTGTGTCCACAGGGACCATCCATTCCCTGATCTGACCCACTAATCAAGGCAGCATCTTCTCCTCTATTTCCATACTGCTTGAGCAGACATTTCCGTGGATAGCATATCTCTCAGATTTAATTGATGACCAAATAAGGGAAAGAGATGGTGCTAATTAATTTATTCCCTTTAAAGATGATGATTTCACTGAAAAGGATATTACTGAAGTTAAAATGGAGGCTCATAAGGAATGCATTTTACAAGGTGAATTCTAAGGTTAGGCGGAATATAGAATTAAGATTTCTTTTTTATCACCAAATCATAACGATTTGAGCAGAGGTTAACTTAGCAAGGCTTCTGCAGGGTCGCCATTATAAAATCCCGATGTAAAATATAACCTTTAAAAAATGCATGTGCTTATCATCCTTCTTGATCTCCTCTTTCTAACATGAGGCTGAACTTTATAATTTAATTCTCAAGGACCCAAGAACCCATTTCTGCCTGTAACCAGGAGGAATGAAAGGGTATATTTTACTTCATGGTTTTGTTATGTGCCAGTGCTGTTTTTCTTCCTTTTTTATTTGCTTGTCTTGTTTTTCTTGATTGTTGTTATTGACATGCTCCCCAATACATGCTTCAAAAGGAGAAATCCCAACAAAGAAGCAGAATTAAACCAAAATTAAATTTGTAACACCATAACAATTATTAGGAAAAAGTCCATGTCTTCTATAATATTATGGGTGTGTGTGTGTGTGTGTGTGTGTGTGTGTGGTTGGTTCCATCCTGGCAAAAATGATATTGCCTTTGATTTTGTTTCCTAGATCTGATAAAATATGTTAACTTCACCATCAAAGTTTCATCCCAAATTTTGTTGTACCACTCTGTATGGTACCTCCATTTCCTGGCACACAGCATTCTTTTTGTTGTCAATAATGGTTACTTTCAAGCAACACTTAATCAGGTCTCTAATCTGTGCAATATAAAACCAGATTCCACTGAAGCAAGAAACCAGAAAGCAGTATAGAAACATTCAAAAGCACATTATAGCAAATGAAACATATTGAGTGGATTCATACACATAAGTCAGAGTCCAATCTTATGGAAAGCCTGTCCAACTAAGATAAATCTTTATAAGATGTCTGAAGCAATTGATGGTTGCTTTTCCACGTATGGTAGGGGAGGGGAGCATTCCACAGTACAGTGGCAACAGCAGAAAATGCCCATTATGGGGTTACCAGCCTATGATATTCTGTAGGATGTGGTTGTTCAGGACTTTATATTTTTTAATTAAATTTCTATACCACGCTTACCGGGTTTTGTTGAGGGGTGGGGGTTGCTGCTGTTACTGATAGTAATTTTTTGTATGTTTTGGATTTTCTTATGATTTACAGTATGTGGAAATTATTCAGCCTGGTTGTATACGTTTTGATGTACAGGTGAAACTCGGAAAATTAGAATATCGTGGAAAAGTTCATTTATTTCAGTAATTCAACTTAAAAGGTGAAACTAATATATGAGATAGACTCATGACATGCAAAGCGAGAGATAACAAAGAAAGGTGTGACATAATTGTGATGATCATGGTGTTGGGGCATTGCCAAGAGAAAGATGAGAGACTTGAGACCGAGCAATACAGAAGAGCTGAAGGCTGCTATTGAAGCTTCCTGGTCTTCCATAACACCTCAGCAGCGCCACAGGCTGATAGCATCCATGCCACGCCACATTGAGGCAGTAATTGATGCAAAAGGGGCCCAAACCAAGTACTGAGTACATATGCATGCTTCTACTTCTCAGAGGTCCAATATTGCTCTATTTGCAGTCCTTGTTTTGCTGATTTCATTTAATATTCTAATTTTCTGAGATTGTTAATTTGGGGTTTTCATCAGCTGTACGCCATGATCATCACAATTATAACAAATAAAGGCTTCACATATCTCGTTTTGCATGTCATGAGTCTATCTCATATATTAGTTTCACCTTTTCAGTTGAATTACTAAAATAAATGAACTTTTCCATGATATTCTAATTTTCCGAGTTTCACCTGTATTTTTATTGTTTATGACTACTTTTTCTTATGTTTGTAATTATGGAATTTTTTACATGTTAAAAGTGGCCTTGAGCATGGTTTTAACTTTGGGAAGGCGGCATACAAATAAAATGATTGATTGACTGACTGATTGATTCCTCCCTAAGGATCCCAGAGCAGCACACACACCAATAATATAAATCCCCTCCCTTAATCAACAAAACCTTGAACATAGTTTTATAGCTGATCAGCAGTTTTCTCAGCACAGGTGTCATATTTGTGCTCCACTCAACAGCTTGGGACTGGTGCTATTTTAACTTCTTCATAAATGATTTGTCTGTCATTTGCCAGAAAAAGATATCGGTGGACTTCTCAGTAAAAATGTCAACTCTGCATATAGCAGCAGCAGCAGCAGAGAAAAGGCAAATTTCATACTAGAGAAGAGACCAGGTGAGTTGGAGGAAAGACTATCTAAAATACCTGGAGCTTTTTAGTTTAGAAAAAAAGATGATTAAGCAGGGTGGAGAAGAAATGGGGTGTATAGAAATATCAAAAAAGTTGGAAAATACAAATCTTCCTTTTTCTCTCACAATAATAGAACTTAGGACCACACACTGAAATTTATCAAAAAATAAAAAAATTGTCCAGTATCACCTTAGAGACCAACTAAGTTTGTTCTTGGTATAAGCTTCCGTGTGCATGCATACTTCTTCAGATACATGAAAGTTTATACCAAGAACAAACTTAGTTGGTCTCTAAGGTGCTACTGGACAATTTTTTCTCTATATTTTGACTATGTCAGACCAATACGGCTACCTACCTGAATCTGAAATTTATCAGAAGTAGGTACAGGGCAGCCAAAGCAAAGTATTCTGAATACCAGTTTCTGGGGAACAAAGACTGGAAGAATGCCCCTTTTCTTACTTGTGTCTTTCTGGTCACGGTTTAAAGGATGATGTTAGATCAAATGAGACTTATTCACATAGCAGATTGAACACAGGTACAAACTGTCCCTACACAAATGTTTGTGTGAAAGTGGGTGCACTTGTTGATTTGTACAACTCAACTATTGGGTTCACAGATACTATTTAGGTGTATACAGGCACACACATTGTACACTCATTTAATATAACACATCAGCAGCCAAGCGGACACTTGTTCTGAACCAGAGGACCCATTTTCCATACCCAGGATCCAGAAGTCTGTAGATAGTTAAAATGTAACCTTCATTCAGCACTCCTTTTTTAAAAAAGGGAAATGAATGATAGTATGAAACACGAGCTGGCTGAGCTATCCAAGGAGTCTCTGCTAAGCAGCAGAACTGCCACGCTTCAAGAATTAATTGGGGGAAAATTGGGTTCATTGAAGTGTGGCAACATAGCAGGAGAGTTCTGCTGCCATTCTGCAATGTGTGACAACTTCTTAAGCAATGCCTTTTGTTTTAGTAGGCTTCACCCTACTTTACAGTCTCTCAATGCTCAGGGTAGCACCATGATTCCATTTGAGTATACACGAAGCTGAGCAGCCAAGTGGATTTTTAACTCCCACAACAATCTGGAGATGTTAATACAGCTTACAAAAGAATGAGACACCTGGATTGTTCCTAGAAACTTTTGACTGGTGCAGGTGTTCCTGGCTTTTCCCACTCCTGTAGCTCCAGCATTTACCAAATCCCACTGCAGAAAATACATGCATGGGGTGTGCCTTAGTCCCAAGATTGTTGTGCATATGTGCTTAAAAATATAAATCCAACCTGTTTCCAAGTTGCTCTAAGTAAAGAATGCACAGAACAGATGAGAGTACAGAAGCAGATCAACATGAGGCTTGTGGGGGCTCTGATCTGACTTGGCACATCTTGGGTAGGGTCAAATCACCCTGGATCACCCCTATCCACACCATTGTTTGGCACCATCACGGAGTGGCTACACACATCCTGCACCATCTATAGTCTCCTCTGATCTGGCTCCAACTGGCCTTACTTACAAAGAGTAAAGAACATCCTCACTGTCAGGAATGAGCCAGCTCCAAGTGAAGGTTTACAGCCAACTGCAGAAAGCAGCCAGGAACAGAGAGGCTTTGATGTTACTCAGGCAGGGGAGAGCCAGCAGCTGCAGACTTCAGCTCTTCCTGACCTTGATGGGCAGGCTGTTAAGGCAGTAGTTGAGAGCAGGCTAGAACACAGTCAAAGCTCACCAGAAGCACAAACAGATGCGAACAAACTCAGAGACAGCCTCTCAGAAAAGGAAGAGGTAGGAGCAGATCCACTAAGTCCGAAGAGTCGGCGAATGGGAGGGCTACTAGATAGGAAGTAAAACAAGAGACGTAAGGTTTGTAAGTTCAATGTCTTCTGTCGACGCTGGAAGTAATCTTCAGAAGGGTCATCTTGAGTAATGGTGCTGGTGGCTTTGTTAGAGCTGTCCAGAGCTATCTAGTTGTTGTTTTTTTAATAAATCCACCTTTTTAATTAGCTACTCTTACTGTGTTATCAAGCTGGGAACCTGGACTCCTGACACTAACTCCATGGGAATAAATCACAGAGGGATAAAAGTATCTATTCTCTTCAGCCATTCTTAAACTCTATACATGAGAGGCTCACATGCACTTCCCCTGCCCCCTACACCTCTCTCACGTGCGCAGGAAGGTCTAAAAAGAGGTTGAAAGCATGTTTGGCTGAACATCGAGGGTTGTAAGTCACCCTTCAGACCTTCCTGCTTATCACTGGAGGTTTTGGGACTGGAGGGATTTGGGCTGGCGCATGTGGTCCTGCGTCCCCTCCACGAATAGACTTTGTTGTGGCAAAGCCAAGAAAGAGTTCTGTGTCACATTAACAATGTTCACGTAGTATAAGCTTTCACAGACGAGAACACATAGCATGTTCAAATACAACCATGAACGCACTGGCATATTTAGGATTCATGAGGGTATCCATCAAAGGCACCATTGACCTGAAGATTCAAATGTTGCTCTGCTAAACAGAGCAGAAGATCAGAGTCTGGTGAGAATAGCATCTTCCACACTTTGCGCTTCAATCATATTTGCTGTGGATGCACAGACATTGCACTAGGATTTCCTGAAGCAGACATAAAGTTGGACAACAGAATGCACATTATTCAATGTAAGTCATAGACCTGCAGCCAAACCAGGGTCCCAGAACCATTTAAACTCTATTTAAAGACTCAATGTGTCACAAACATCCATTTAACCTGCTCAGTTTTCAAACCTATAACTGGAATCAGGAAATGCAAGCCAGCACGCAAGGGGGAAAGGACCTTTAGTTTTACTCAATGTGTTTATTTTTAGCTGCCTTAAATCACCAAGGCTGACTATTCCTTCACTGAATAAAGTTGGCTAAGGAATCCCTGCCCCCAACCTCTGTAAGTAAGACAAATAATATCTTTCAACTCTTTTGCAACATCAGGTCCCCTGGTAACCCACAGCATCCTCAAAATGTTCAATGTGTAATTCTAAAAAGAACCCTGCTGCTCTGTCTTAAAAGGGATAAAACCACTGTCTGGCAGTGGAGAATAAAATGCCCTTTCTTCCCACATCAATTGTTTGTTAAAGCCCATTGTGATTCCTGGTGCTCCTTTGCATGAAGCTCTGTCATTAATTATTACTTTCCTTCTGCAGGGGAAGGTTTACCTCTGAAATCATCCTTGTGCTCCCCATTGGCAGTGAAATGGAAGATAATGCCAGTAAATGACACCTTCTACCTTTACTTAAAAGCCACTAAGCATCAGCGAGCAATTATGCACACTTGAGGACTGGTTAGCACTTGCCACGGCTGTCATGTTCCTACTGAGTGTAGGCATACCCGGATTTTTTAAAAAAGAAATGGAACCAAGAGAAGAAGCAGTGAGATACCAACACATTATATTTAAAGCCATTCCATTAAGAAGAAATTACCGCTGTGAAATGTCAGCACTCCATTTCTAGAAAGATTGTGCATGCTGCAGAATGTGATCCGATCGAAGGAAAACACAACTGTGTTTTTTTAAAAAAACAAAAAGCTTGAGGCTTTCAGATTACTGCTCAGGGTGCAGAGTTTGGCAACCTGGGTGGAATCTACACAGGAAATGCTCAGGAAATGCTTTAAAAAAAAAGAAAGGAAAAAATGTGTTTTTAAAAATACATTGAATTTTCCATAAGGTTCAGTATGCGACAACGGCAGCCAGGATATTGATAGCTCAAAATTGGAAATCAGCAGAGACCCCCACAATTATGGATTGGCAAACAAAATTATTTGAATATGCAGAATTAGCAAGAATGACAAACAAAATTAGACATCAAAAAGAAACAAAGTTTACTGAAGAATGGAGTAAATTTGTGAAGTACATTGAAAGTAACTGTAACAAATTAAAACTACAGTAGGCCTAACATAAACCTTGTTATGCGTAAATCACAGATTTAGAAACTGTAGGAGAAGAAAAGATGTAAGAAAACCGTAACAGGATAGGAGGGAGGTCAAGACGTGTGTTAACATTGTGTAAATAAGTAGATGATACTTAAAATTGATTAATAAGAGTGTTTTCTTTTTTTATTTTTGTCTGTTTATTTTTCCTTTGTTGTATGCTTTTTGTTTTTTGTGAAAATTTCAATAAAAAGCAAAAATAAAAAAAGAATTTTCCATAAGGCTCACCATCGCCATCTGGAGTTGCATTGTATATTGCACTTAAAACACACTTAAAACGTTTTATTTGCAGCTGTGTACAGTGGTGCCCCGCAAGACGAATGCCTCGCAAGATGGAAAACTCACTAGACGAAAGAGTTTTCCGTTTTGGAGGTGCTTCGCAAAACAAATTTCCTATGGGCTTGCTTCGCAAGACGACAATGTCTTGCGAGTTCCTGCTGGTTTTTTTTCCTCCCCCCCCTTTTTCTAAGCCACTAAACTGCTTATCAGCTGATCCGATCAGCAGATAAGCCGCTAAAAGCCGCTAAAAGCCGCTAATAGCGCTAATCCGTCAATGGGCTTGCTTCGCAAGACGAAAAAACCGCTAGACAAAGAGAATCACATGTCTTGCGAGGCACCACTGTAGCTGAGTGCCAGGTTGCTCACAGGGGCAAGACGGTTTGAGCATATTACACTGATCCCGGCCTGACTGAACTGGCTGCCAATTAGTTCGCAGGCCCTATTCAAAGTGCTGGCTTTGACCTCTAAAGTGCAAAACAGTCCAGGACCGCAATACCAGACCTTCCAAGTATTTTCCAGTGATGTCCCTGATTTAGAGAAGCTGTCCCGGTTTCTGATTTGATCCTGGAATGTCCCACTTTTCCTTAGGATGTCTCTATTTTTATTGGAGAAATGTTGGAGTGTATGGAGTTATCCGATCTCCGAGCTGTCTGAAGGCAATCCTGTATAGGGAAGGTTTTTCTTTTAAAAAAAAAGTTTAATGTTTTATTATGTTTTTATATATGTTGGAAGCTGCCCAGAGTGGCTGGGTCAACCCAGTAAGATGTGTAGGGTATAAATCGTAAAATTTTCATTATAGAATGAGATGTCGCTATTTTCATCGGCAAAATGCTGGAGGGTATCAATACCTCAGGAACTGCCTCTCCCCATATGAACCAATCTGGACCCTGTGATCATCATTGGAGGCCCTTCTTCGTGTGATTCCTCCACAAGAGGCGCAGAGGGCATTAACATGAAAACGGGCCTTTTCTGCAATAGCTCCGCATTTGTGGAATACTCTCACCAGGGAGGTTTGGCTGGTGCCTTCATTATATATCTTTAGGTGCCAAGAGAAAACGTTTCTCTTCAACCAGGCCTTTGGCTAATTAACACTCTGTGTCCTTTTAAATGTGTTTGGGGGAGGTTATGGGTCCCCCCTTCTTGTTCTTGTTTAATTATGTATTTGTGTTTTTATTTTTATGCTGTGAACCACCCTGAGTTCTATGGATGAAGGCGGTATACAAATTTAATACATAATAATAATAATAATAATAATAATAATAATAATAATAATATCACCATCAGGTTATCAAAAGGCATCAGTTCAGGATAACTTAAACCTGTGACACAGACCTGGAGTCAAGTCAAATTTTACACTTACCATTTTTTAATTCAACCAGAAATCTGACAGCCATCTTCATTGTGCATTTGACCTTTTTCACTCGCAGATAAGAATACTTATTAACTTATTGGTGTCAATTACATTGTTAACAGAGATATATAATATTATTTTGAATTATTTCACTGGTGGTGAGAAATATGTAGTGCCTCTGATGTGATTATAATGTGTAATAGTGAATAGTCAAACACTCAACTGAACTAATTGGTCAGAGTGGAGAAATAATGTGGAAGCTACACATTTCACAAACCTCCCCCCCAAAAAAAAATTTAAAAATGTAGAAAGTTACATTTGTGAGTTATCATTTTGTATATTACAAACTTTATCTTTCTAAAACCATAGCAGATCTGGTTACCTTCAAATATGTTCCTGCAAATATATAACATTAGGGTCTTTAGCATCACTAGTGAGTAATCTGGATAACTGTGAATTTTGGATTGTGATGGAATTTTTTTCAGGAGATCGAAGCTTTAGAACGCTGTGTATGCCATTCACCCAACAAAAAGAATCACGAATGCTGTACATTGCGTTCTGTAAAGCTACGTTGATTATCTCAGCATTTTGTTAATTGATTATGCCATTTCATGTCATTTTATATTTGCATATGTGATTTCAAATACACATAAAGCACTGCACTGCAAAAAGCCTAGCAGTTAAAATTGACCAGTCCCTTTTATAATTACCATGGATCAATCTTCAGTCATTCTAAAATTTGCTTTATCCTTATTAATGGAGTTAGTATATTATACCCATCAACAGATCTATGCTTGTGCAGATTTAGACTGTTTCTTAATGGCTCCGTCCCAGCTATAAAGTTTCCCTTTTAGTACATAGACCAGGCCAGTGTATAAAACAGGTAAAGAGGTTTTATTTAAGGAAGCAAGCATACAGTCTACAAAATACAGAAGTCTACAGAAGTGTTGTATCAAGGCCATACTAGATGTGACATGGGAGATCCACAACCAGTGCTTCCAACATACTTTTCTTTGGTTAAAGGAGCCATGGGGGAGAGGGGATGCACTTTAAATACAAAAACACATTTTATATCATGTCTAGTTTGACCCTCAGACAAGCTAAAAAGAAGAAAAGGCAAGAATATAAGGGTATGATAAACGGAGGGGGGAAAGGTCGAATATGTCAAGTATGGCTCCAATATTTCCTTTGGCAAAATATTTATCTAGATATATTTTAGATTCCATCTTCCTGCACAACATCCTTCATTAGCATGGCTGTACGTAGCAGTCACATAAGTCACCCGATTACCTGTAATTAGCAAAGTAATGAACACAAAGAAAGGGACAACAGGTGAGATAAATAAAACCGGGGGGTTATCTATGAGTCTAGACATGAATAATGGGCAAACACAGCTTGTAATCCTTCTAATTATTTGCAATTTCCTGCTAGTTATTACTGTTTACATAGCTATTGATATAAATCTTTCTAGGGGCAGAATATTGTTTCCATTAAAATTTCAACTCATGTTGCCATAATCCTGTCTTCATAAATATATGTAAGATGAAGGGCTGGTTGTTAATTTGCTTCTTCGTTGAGAACAGGAGGAAGCAAGAACCATTAAATTAAATGTGCTTTGGCCTGTTTGACCATGCTAGTATTTCATATCTGATTGCAAAATGAGATTAAAGAAGCTGGAGAACAACAATATGTGACCAAACACAGTTAGAGCATATTATCATGCCTACACTCTCAAGTCCTGCTTGTATGCTTCCCATAGGCATCTCATTGGCCACTTTGAGAACAGGCTGCTATGAGACTAGATGGACCTTTGACCTGATCCAACAGAGGTCTTCTTCTGGTCTTATGTGCTACATGGTAGCGAGCAGAAAAAGAGTGTTTGGCTTCCTCCACTGTATCCTCAAGAAGTCATCCAGTTGCACTTTTCTGGGGGGTGACTGGACTGCCTTTCTGAAAGAATATTTGAGCCCTCGGTGGTCTTTTGTGACAAATTTGCAAGACATTTTCAGAATAAAGTTGCGTGGCCAATAGACAGAGCTGCAGTCCAGCAACATCTGGGGGAACTCATGCTCCCAACCTTTGTCTTAAACCCTTGCCTTAATACAGACAGTTATGCTAGCACAACAACTTTTAGCTGCACAGTAGAACTTTGCTTCCCTCTCTGCTCCCCATCTGCCCCTACCATCTCCCATCTGGCTTAGGGAAAAGGTTGTGGAAACCCCCAGAGCAGATTCAGGAAGCTCAAGGGCATGTGGGGAGAAAGAAAGGCAGCAAAGTTACATTGTACAGCTGCAAGTTGTTGTTCTAGCCTTACTGTTTAGTTGAATACTATTAAGTTGTGGGTGGACATAGCGGTCGACACAGAGATTTCTCCAAGTGGTTCTTTATAGTAAGCCGGAACTGAACTGAACTGAACTGAACAGCTCAGCTGGCCTGCTTTTATAGGCAGCCAGCTGTCAACATTGTAACAACAACAACCCAGGGTTTCCCACCTAAATTAACTACGTGGACCTGAGTGAAAACTGCAATATATACACAATACCCCTGGTGGCCAGGGTGAGAACTTCAATACATAACAGACACCACCAAGGGTTCTTAGCAATTATTCTAGACTCCACAGATATAAGTCATTTTAACTATGCTAGCAGTCCAGTAGCATCACAATCTAGCAGGAAGATCCAGTGAAATGAATGGGAGGAGTCCAAGGCTGCAGTTGTGTCTTTTGTCTCCTTTCACAACTTTTTGTTTTGTTTTCTGCACACCAAAGCCACTCTCTCCTAGAGATGTCAGAGAAATTCTATTTTGTTTGCATCTTAATGAGAAACTGCACTTCTTGAACCTATACATGAACTGAATCTCAATTATCTTTCAAAAATTTACACTTCCCCAAATATTGAGATGCTATTCTCCAACCAACCAATGTGTACACAAATGGATATCAAGTGAAACGGGACATAAAAGTGCATGCATACATGAAAAATAACATACAAAAAGGTGTTCACTCACAGAAAATGTGTGCATTAGTCAAAACTGCATACAAAATATGTTCATCAGGAAAGATTTGTGTGAAAACGCTGACAAATTTTCATGAAGATTATGCAAATTGCTATAGAAATCTGGAGAACTGAATTGAAGATAGGAAAAATGGGAAAACAAAATTAGCCTTCTGCCCATCCATACTCACTCCCAAGTCTTCAGACAAATGCTTTCCGCTCTCCCAACTCTTTCCTGAGTCCCTCTAATTTTTCTTTATTTGCCTCTTTACTGTGGGCTGACTCTTCCCTTTTGTTCCCCATGATAGCCATTCCCAAATCTGCTTTGCCTGCACATCAGCAAGAGGTCTCCAAGGTGTAGCATCTCCACACACACACACTTCTTTTAAACTGTGTTCATAATAAAAAACAACCAATCTTCCAATATTTGCAGCAGACACCATATCAAAATGAGAGGTAACCAGGAAGCCAATTTTCATTATATATAAAGATACAGTACGCATACATGGATAGAAGTGTTCTTCTATAGAGAAGTGCTCTCTATATGCAAAAGCCTTGGAAGGAGGGAGAACATTTGTCTATAGATACTAAACCGTATGGCTATAAAAATAAAAACCTAGAGAGAAATGCGTAACAGAGGGCAGGTTTGCCAAATTATATTATCAATGGAAATAGCAATTTGCAAAAAACTCATTCTGCATCAGGATTGAATTTGCTAAAATAGTTTTATCAAAAGAATATGCAGCCTTAGGATTATTTCAAGCTTGTTTAAAAGGGAAAAACCTCATTTAAAGAAAAAAAATTCCTCTCAGTCATTGTATTATACTAAAATTAGACATGCATTACTGGAGAATATCCTGCTTTATGGAGGGTTCACTTGATATATATTATGATATATTGTGGTGCTGAATTATTGGTTCCCATAGTAATCATCATTACTTTGCCCTCAGGGTCACAGAGTGTCTCCCAGCCAAGGCAATTTGACATGTGACCCTCCATCCTTTCTGAGTATATCCATTACCACAGTTTCCTTCTATCCTTCAGCACCGCAGTCACATAATTACAACTGAACAGTTGCACGGCTACCGCCAAGGTTATATCAAAGAATTCCTCTCAGATAAGGGAAAGTATCTTAGGCACCGCAGAAGCAAGCTGAAAATGTCATTAAAAAGTTCAAAGGAAGCTTAACTTTTTATGCACAGAGGGCTAAGCTATGGCCTTTTAATCGGCCACCTGCTCCGTAAATACATTTGACAGTTAGGCACAGGGATTTAGCAGAACGCGGTACATGCATGGAGCTGTGGGCGGGCAGCAGAATAGCTGGCTGAAGGGATATTTTCGCAAAATCGATCTTTCAGCATGGCAGCACCTACATCCTGGAACTATCTGCCCATTGGCATTAGGCAGATGTCTTGCCTGTACTGTTTTCAGTGCCTGCTCACAACTTTTTTGTTTAGGTAAGCCTACTCATATGCAAAATTCAAATGCATATGCATATATATATATATATATATATATATATATATATATATAATGCGTTTTATTTATATTTTGATTTGTGTTTAGTTTTCAGCTTTCTCACTGATAATTTTAATGCATATTTTATGTGAACCACTTAGATGTGTATGGGAAATAAAATATTTTTTAAAATCAACCTCCGCAACATTGCTTTTTGCTGAGGTTTAATTTTCTTGCTAAAGTTCATAGAGTTGAAAGGTTTTTCAAACCCACATGTTCAAGGAAACAGGTTGCATTCCTTCTGAAGCCCATTACCCATCAAATAATCATTTCCAGAAAGTTGTGGGGGCACGAGGGAAGAGGATGGTCTGAAACTGTGCAGAAAAATATTGCACAAGTGGCCATCCAGTGGTTCAACATTCCTCTATCCAATTTCAGACTTATTGTTTATTTTATTTATTTATGGCATATATATCCCACCTTCCAAGGAGCTCATGCTAGTGAACACTTCTCTCTGTCCTCATTTAATTCCCACAAGAACCTTGTGAGGTAGGGAAGGATGAGGCAGTGATTTGCCTAAAGTCACCCAGTGAGAGCTTCATGGTTGAGTGGGGATTTGAACCCTGGCTCCCAGGTCCTAGTCCAATGACAGCACTACACTATGCTGGCTCTCAGATTGAGTCCTCTCTCCACCGCAGCCCCATACAGCACAGCTCTTGTTGTTCAGAAATGTCCCCCATCCCTCTGAAAAGGCTTTTCAAGAGTCACAGAAGGGAGGAAGGGGGGAAAAAGGTTATTTGCTGTCTTCCACTAATGCAATTTTTGGACACTACTGTATACACGGATTTACTTATTTGAGATCATTCTTCCTCCCCTCACAAGGTGGTTCACAATAAACAAAAAACAAAATAACTGACAAAATAAAAAGTAAAAACAGCATTCAGGGAAATCATACAAAATAGGGCAGGGGAGAGGGGAAAAACTCACCACAACAATAAATAGCTTAGCAGGTTTAAAAACACCTTTTTAAGATATTTTGAAATACAAGAGAGGGAGTCATGTGGTGTTACTGGGGGAGAGAATTCCACAAGTGTGAAGCCACAGCTGAAAACGCCCTGTCCCTGGTACTCCCAAATCATGATTATCCTTAGTGGTGGGCGACAAAGGAGGGCATTAGGATGAAAGTATTTTCCCTTGCATGCGTGTGGAGGGAAAGAGTGGGAGAGCTCTATAGCGCAAGGAGAAATCTTTGCACTGAATGGACAGTTTTTACTGCTGTTTCCAGAGGATTGTTGTCCTTTTGGACCAACAGAACTGCCAATGCTCTTAATGAATATACAGGTTCCTTCTTCAAAGTAACCTGCCCACATAAAGGGGTATGAAGCAATAATATTATTTAATTAATATTAGCCACATATCTAATGTGACATTCCTAGGATGGCTAAGTCCATGCTCCCTAGAGATCAATGAAACCAAATGAAGAACAAATTGAACTACAAAGTGATCAGATTCAGTTCCACGATAGTAGTCACTAGGGGACAGAGAGATCATGGTGTTATATATAACATCGCGCAAACAGAAAAGCCTTCCATATTAAATATTTTCATTATATGGCGTTTTAAAGTGTCCATGGGGATAATTCAGGACTGTGCCCCATCTACATGTTTTAAATGGTAAAATGCTAATAGAATCTAATTGAGATATACCATGTGTTAGTAATTCAGAAAATGAAGGCCCATAAAAATTAATGGTCAGGAAAGAATGGGTTGCCGTAAATCAAGAGCTGAATTATTAAAACAAGTGCAAATTCAATTCCACACATGTGGCGAATATTGCAAAATAACAAGACAAGAGTCATTGCACTATTTAAGCCAGTTACGATTTTATGATATCACCCCAGACTTCAAGTGTCATTGGTGGGCGCTAATATTTTCCCCACAGGACTGGGTTAATTGGTTCTTTTGTCTTTGGTTTTGTTTTGCTACCCAGTGTACTTACAATGGCCAATTAGCAGGAACATTGTTGGCCTCTGCAGATAGGACATATTGTTCAAAGATGTAATGCTCATGGGAAACAACTTGTAAAATGATGGCTATTGGTGGAATGTAGCTCTTTGTTCAGCAACAAAGATGGGCTACTTTCATTATCTAGATTAGGGGTAGCCAACACAACACCCTCCAGATGTTGTTGTTATTGTTTTGATTAATTTTTTTCTACTTCTAGCATTACTTGTTATTCAGTACATGTTGTTCAAGCCATATGGCCACTTGACTTGAATCAGCTTATATGCAGTGAGCACTCATACCAGTGATGCAATAGAGATGGTTGCCACATGGATCTCCTCAATCATATAGAGACTTTTCCTGCCATGTTCATAGAATCATAGAATCATAGAGTTGGAAGAGACCACAAGGGCCATCGAGTCCAACCCCCTGCCAAGCAGGAAACACCATCAGAGCACTCCTGACATATGGTTGTCAAGCCTCTGCTTAAAGACCTCCAAAGTAGGAGACTCCACCACACTCCTTGGCAGCAAATTCCACTGTCGAACAGCTCTTACTGTCAGGAAGTTCTTCCTAATGTTTAGGTGGAATCTTCTTTCTTGTAGTTTGGATCCATTGCTCCGTGTCCGCTTCTCTGGAGCAGCAGAAAACAACCTTTCTCCCTCCTCTATGTGACATCCTTTTATATATTTGAACATGGCTATCATATCACCCCTTAACCTCCTCTTCTCCAGGCTAAACATGCCCAGCTCCCTTAGCCGTTCCTCATAAGGCATCGTTTCCAGGCCTTTGACCATTTTGGTTGCCCTCCTCTGGACACGTTCCAGTTTGTCAGTGTCCTTCTTGAATTGTGGTGCCCAGAACTGGACACAGTACTCCAGGTGTGGTCTGACCAGAGCAGAATACAGTGGCACTATTACTTCCCTTGATCTAGATGCTATACTCCTATTGATGCAGCCCAGAATTGCATTGGCTTTTTTAGCTGCCGCGTCACACTGTTGGCTCATGTCAAGTTTGTGGTCAACCAAGACTCCTAGATCCTTTTCACATGTACTGCTCTCAAGCCAGGTGTCACCCATCTTGTATTTGTGCCTCTCATTTTTTTTGCCCAAGTGCAATACTTTACATTTCTCCCTGTTAAAATTCATCTTGTTTGCTTTTGCCCAGTTCTCTAATCTGTCAAGGTCGTTTTGAAGTGTGATCCTGTCCTCTGGGGTGTTAGCCACCCCTCCCAGTTTGGTGTCATCTGCAAATTTGATCAGGATGCCCTTGAGTCCATCATCCAAGTCGTTGATAAAGATGTTGAATAAGACCGGGCCCAAGACAGAACCCTGTGGCACCCCACTAGTCACTCTTCTCCAGGATGAAGAGGAACCATTGATGAGCACCCTTTGGGTTCGGTCAGTCAGCCAGTTACAAATCCACTGAGTGGTAGCATAGTCAAGACCGCATTTTACCAGCTTCTTTACAAGAATATCATGGGGCACCTTGTCAAATGCCTTGCTGAAATCAAGGTAGGCTACATCCACTGCGTTCCCTTCATCTACCAGGCTTGTAATTCTGTCAAAAAACGAGATCAGGTTAGTCTGACATGACTTATTTTTCAGAAATCCATGCTGACTATTGGTGATCACAGCATTCCTTTCTAGGTGCTCACAGACTGTTTGCTTAATGATCTGTTCCAGAATCTTCCCTGCTATTGATGTCAGACTGACTGGGCGGTAATTATTTGGGTCCTCTCTTTTCCCCTTTTTGAAAATAGGGACAACATTTGCCCTCCTCCAGTCTGCCGGGACTTCGCCTGTTCTCCAGGAATTCTCAAAGATGACTGCCAGTGGTTCTGAGATCACATCTGCCAGTTCTTTTAATACTCTTGGATGCAGTTCATCTGGCCCTGGAGACTTGAATACATCTAATCTAGCCAAATATTCTTGTACTATCTCCTTAGTTATTCTGGGCTGTGTTTCCTTTGCTGAATCATTTGCTCCAAATGTTCCAACAATAGCATCTGGTGGCAGCTTCTGAACTGTCCATATGGTGTGGGGAATTCGTTTCATGTGCTGCTTTACATATCCATGGTGGACTAAGATGAGTCACATGGTCCCTTCGAACTCTACAATTCTATGATTCTATGATGTTTATACATAAGATTAGCTCTCCGAGGTCCAAGTCTCATTCTCTGTTCACCACACTGCAGTACGTGAATTCTTATAGTACAATGGCAGGATTTGTTAAGGTTTCCTACCATTTTCACATTACACAAATGGCAAGATGTTGTGTATCTGTGATGTACCAAAAGGCAATAGGTACAATTATGCCTGACTGTAAGTATAATTGAATTTGGCTGACTTGGAGGAGAACTTGCTAACTTTTATTTGTACACCAATTTTGCACCAGTTGCCTAGGTTATGCCAGAGCCCATGAGCGCACATGCCCCCTACAGAGGCCCTCTCTAGTGCCCACAGGGGCCCCACTGACATTAGACTTGAAAGAGGTGTTCTGCTATAGCCAATAGAATAGGTTGTGGGGTGTGTGGGTGGGTGTGTGGGTGTGTGCAGTTTCTTCAGTTTGCAAATGTGCCCCTGGGCTCAAAAGGCTTGGCAGTTCCATGTTACACACTGGTTTCACAGCTCAGTTTAAAGTGTCATTACTGACCTTTAGATTAGCTGGAACCAGGTTTGAATGATCTGGAACCAGTTTAATTGCATCTACATCCAGATAAACCTGGCCCCAGAGCTTTTTCTTTCAGCTGGAACTCACCAGAACTCAGTTCCATCTCCCCTCATGTAAGCCTCATTGCCATTATAAGAGAACAAGGGAGGTGTTCCTGGTGAGTTCTTTATCTAGAAAAATAGCACCCATTACAACCATGCTGTGAGATCATCCATGGAAAAGTAGCTTCCATAGAAGGCTTGTAATGCAGTCAGCATTGTCTGATAGTTATGTACCACACATTCCACCCATAATCACACAGGAGAAAAGTTCTCACAAGATCCCAGGGGCATGGGAGTAACCTCAGGGGTGACAGAAACCCGGTCCAAGATACAGAGAAGACCAGAATCATGACCATATTCATTATTTTTATATATATATATATATATATATATATATATATATATATATATAAATGCCCAGTAGCACCTTAGAGACCAACTAAGTTTGTTCTTGGTACAAGCTTTCGTGTGCATGCACACTTCTTCAGGTACACTGAAACAGAAGTCACCAGACCCTTATATATAGTGTGTGTGGGGGTATTACTCAGAGGGTGGTGGGAATGGGTGATTGGCTGGTAGGTGTGGTAAACCTGTTGACGACTGTTAATGACTGCAATTGGTCTTACAGGAAAGAGCAAGGGATGAGATGGCCAAAAATAGCTTTATCATGTATGATGAGATAAAAATCCAATGTGTCTATTCAGACCAGGTCTCTCCATGGTTTTATTTCTAAGCACATCTACCTGAGACTCAAACCTTATACATGCATCAAATATGTGCCCATATTGTATCCATTTATAACAGCTGTATGGGTTACTAACACTTTCCAGGTGCAAATTAAAAAGCCGGTTGTTACCTATAAAGCCTGAAATGGCTTGCATCCAGGATAGCCGATAGAGCAACTACTTCCATACCGTCCTGCCTATATCCTGGCATCTGTGTTTTTTTTTTTATATATATAAATATTTATTGGATTTTCACAAATTATAAAAACACACAAAATACACAGTACAAACATACACATGTTGGCTTTTTGCAGTATGGTAGCGCTGCAGAGAGCTTGCTGGGGAGACCATGCATTAAAAAGAAAGGACTCAAAAATAACTTAAAGAAGGTTTTAATAAGAAAAACAAAAACTCCATTTACACTAAATACATCAACAAACCAAACCAGACCCAACCACCAACCCATCCCCCAGGGTAATGGGAGAGCTAGATGCTGCTCCTTATATACTCTACCCAAATGCTGACACACCTTAATCAAATACAACTCAGCAGCACCTGCTATGTTTCGCAGCTGTAAAGCTGGGTCTCGTTATCTTGCTCTGGCCCTTGCTCTGGCCCCTTAAAGACATACACATGGAGTGGAACAATGATGAACCTTTACATTTAAAGAAACCATTCAACATTTCCCCTGCGGTTCATCATTGTGAAACAAAAACATAAAGCATACTTTGTACATGTTTTTCATGTGTAACCTTTGGAAGTGCTTCTTGTAAACTGCAACCTATAATGTTTGGTATGTTTAAGGTACATTACCACTCTCTTAAGAGCAGAGAAACATTGCATAGTGGGCTTTTCCACATTGTGATGCATCTTTTAACAAAAGCTTAACTGTTTCATATTTTACACTTGGTGAATAGCACAGATCATAATCTTCGCCTGGAATTTGTTGAAAGCCCTTAGCAACTAGTCTTGCCTTGTACCTTACAACTTCATTTTTGTCATTCATTTTAACTCTATAAACCCATTTTGAATCAATAAGTCTCATATCTGGGGTTTGTGGTACGAGAGACCAAGTGTTATGCTCTTTTAAAGAAGCTATCTCAGAGTTCATAGCTTTATACCAATTTACAGCTTGGTGCTTAGGTAAATTCTGAACATCATTGTAGCTTTTTGGCTCAAAAACCACCTTATTGGCATACACAGTATTAAAATGTTCATCTGCGAAACGTTGTGGCTTCTGCCTCTTTCTATCTGAACGTCTCAGTCCGGAAGGAGAGTCAGACTCCTCAGACTTAATGGGACTCGGTGAACTACTAGTTTCAGGTTGTAAATTATCATTGTCAGACTGAAGAGGTGCCTGTAGGCTAAGCTCACGGTCAGAAAACTCAAGAGAATCTAACCTCCCCTCGGGTGCCTGTGACTTTAAATCATCAAACAAATTATCAGATTCAACAGGCTTTTTGTCTTTTTCTATTAATTCAGAATCACCATTTCCTCCTGCTGCTGCTGCTGCTTCCTCTTCTTCCTCAGTATCATTTATACCATCAGTATCTTGGAAAACAGCAACTCCATTCCAATTTACAGTTTGTATCATGCTTCTGGTAATATGAAATTTGCCAGTTGCTGGTATGTAAATTCTGTACGCCCCCTGCTGGTAGCCTATTAACTTCCCCTGGACACTACGCTCACCCAATTTCTGCTTAGCAGGATAATGCATAATTACATCTGAACCCCAAATGCGTAGGTATTTCAGATTAGGGCGTTTTTTAAACAGCTTCTCATAGGGGGTGACATCTAAACCAGAATGATAACTGCGATTTCTAACATAACAAAATGCATTAAGCGCTTCAGCCCAAAAATCTTTGGGCAGATTAGCATCATGTAGATAAGTTTTAACCCCTGCCTGCAGGTCACGCTGCACAACTTCAACAAGTCCATTTTGCCAGGGACTTCGGGGGCAAGATAACTCATGAGTAGTCCCCTGCGCTTCCAGGAATTTCTCAAAATCTTCAGAAACAAATTCCCCACCCCAGTCAGAAAACAGGTTCTTAATTGGTTTGTTAAAGTGTGTTTTTACCCAGTTGCAAAAAACCTTGTACTTCTCAAATGCTTGGGACTTCTCAGCTATTGCATAAGTCCAACAATATCTACTATACTGGTCTATCAGAGTAAGCCAGTACTTAGAACCTCCTAATGATGGTGGGAGTGGCCCAACTAAATCACAATGTACACGCTCAAATGGCTCAGTTACTTTCCTATCTGAGCACCTACCCTTGCGTGCAACCTTAATCTTATTCTTGCAACAGGATAGACACTGCATAAAGAATTTACATGGTTTTAAGTTGAGGCCATTGACCATATTCTTTGTCTTAATTACATCAGCAAAATTCAGGTGTCCCAGAATTCTGTGCGCCATGTGGACACACCCAGAATGTGGTCTTACATTCCTCAACCCCTGGCTTAACTGTGCTGCTCTGCAATTTATAGGCGATTGGGAGTAGGTGCGAAAATACAGTCTATATAAACCATCAGATTCCCGGGCATACAATAGACGTTTGTTCCCCTCGAAAAACTCACACATAGACTTTAAGAAACGCACAGTTATGCCTTGACGGGCAAAGCACCTTACTGACAATAAATTGTCCACTGACGGGCAGTAAATGCAGTTCGCTATTGTAATGTTTAAAGAGTCAAGTTTAACAGTACCCCTGCCAAGCGACTGCAAGACTTGTGAATTGGCTAAATGTACATTACCAATTTCCTCTTCGAAAGAAATAAACAAGCTTCGATCATTGCAGACGTGCTGAGATGCTCCTGAGTCGATAACAAAAGACTTCCACTTGGCATCTTTAATTCTTTTACGATCTTTAATCCGAGCGTGAAAAGCTCGCGGCTCGTTTCTGTCTTTACGGTACGATGCCTGCTGCTGGGCTGACGACCGTGATTGACGAACAGAAACAGGCTTGGGAGTACTTTGCTTTCTTTTGGATCTGCAGTCCCTTGCAAAATGTCCTTGCTTATTGCAGAACCAACAACGCTTTGCAGCTTTAAATGCAGTTGTATCACCACAGGTTTGCATATGGCGTTCCTCATTCTTTCTGGAAACAGGAGTGCTTATGGCACAAGCCTCCCTTCTATCCAACTCGCCCATTAATCTTGCTGTTACCCCTTCCACAGTTAATTGTGCTGGTGGAACAGCAGATATCTGGCTAGCTATACCATCAAAGTCCTCATTAAGGGAACAAAGGATGATAAAAATATACTGAATATCAGGTATCTCCATGTCCCTTCGAATTAATTCGCCGCGTATTGCCTCCAGACGTCTCAAGTGTGCTGCCAAATCACCACCAGGCTGCAACTTCGTCTGGTACAACTGCTTGAAAAACGTCAATGCAGACGCTGACTCTTTTCTAACATGCACTGCTGCAAGACTGTCCCACATTTCTTTGGCAGTTTTCTTATTTCTTATATAGACTACTTGCTGGTCGCTGACTGCCAAATTAATTATCGCCCTGGCTTTTGCATCTCCTTTCGACCAAGCATTAGTTACAGGGTCAGGAGGGTCATCAGTTACATAGGTCCATACTTCTCTAGAGGTCAAAAGCGCCTCCACCCGAAAAGACCATAAACTATAGTTCTCATCTGTTAGCTGTGGGAAGACCAGAGCCTTCTCAGCTTCAGGAACCCGGTCAACCATTCTGGAACTCTTCCAGACCCACAAAAACTACGCTAACAGGAGAAGGAGTTTTCAAACCTTTCTCAGAGTCCAAAAATATGCAGTCATCCACTCAGCAGCTGGGCCCATAACCAAAGATGTTGGCTTTTTGCAGTATGGTAGCGCTGCAGAGAGCTTGCTGGGGAGACCATGCATTAAAAAGAAAGGACTCAAAAATAACTTAAAGAAGGTTTTAATAAGAAAAACAAAAACTCCATTTACACTAAATACATCAACAAACCAAACCAGACCCAACCACCAACCCATCCCCCAGGGTAATGGGAGAGCTAGATGCTGCTCCTTATATACTCTACCCAAATGCTGACACACCTTAATCAAATACAACTCAGCAGCACCTGCTATGTTTCGCAGCTGTAAAGCTGGGTCTCGTTATCTTGCTCTGGCCCTTGCTCTGGCCCCTTAAAGACATACACATGGAGTGGAACAATGATGAACCTTTACATTTAAAGAAACCATTCAACAACACATACAAGAACAAACAAACATGGATAATTTCGCATCCTTTTTTTCTTAAAACTTACTTCACCGACTTCCCCATACCTCCCCTTTCTGCATCCCAATTCTCAAATTATTTCAGCAAATCCTCCCCCTTAATTTTATCTAATTTTTCCTTATTCTTTTCTTTTACTTAATCTTTTGCATCTGTAATGTCCTATTTTCTATGACCGCAACATTTTAACACTCATTAATTTTACAATATTTCTTAAGATAAATTTTAAATTTCCTCCAATCTTCTTCCGCCGTCTCTCTCCCCTGGTCTCGGATTCTGCCAGTCATTTCAGCCAGTCCCATATAGTTATCACCTTCGTCTGCCTATATCCTGGCATCTGATGGAGAGGAACATCCGGGCATTTCAACATTTGTTGCAGCTAGGCAAGTTCTTGCAAAGGTCTTTCCTTCTTGTGTAACTGCCCTCCATTAGCTATCCATTTCGTCCCTGCATTTTTAAGCTCACATCAGCTGCTTAAGACAGTTTTGTTTGTAGATTTTTAAAATTTAAAAAACCTGTGTAGTTTTTGGCTGACTCTGTTGCCCTGTCACCTTGGTTTTCTTTTTCTTGGTTTTCTTTTTATTGATTTATTATACTTGGATTAAAATGGAAACAAAACACATCCAAGCTGCTTTGAGCACCATCTGTTTAGTGGAGCCGTTCCTGAGAGTGTGAAAGACTGGATGTATGAAGGTTCCCCAGTCTTTCAATCATTTGTGTTCTGTCTGCAAATGCTGAGATTGTCACCAGGGGTTCTGTTCTAGGTGCCCCCGTCATCACAAGTTAGCCACTGGAGGCAGGGCATTTTCACTTGTGATGCCCTAATTGTGGTGCACTCCAAAAGTACAACTGGCACCAAACAAAAGCATATCATTTGCCCCTGCATTTCCTGGTTGAAATTTTCCTGTATGAAACTTGGATGGATTTTTAAATATTATGGTTTATGTGAGGTAAAAGGTAAAGGACCTCTGGACGGTTAAATTCAGTCAAAGGTGATTATGGGGTTGCAGCGCTCATCTCGCTTTCGGGTCAAGGGAGCCGGCGTTTGTCCAAAGACAGCTTTCCGGTCATGTGGCCAGCATGACTAAACTGCTTCTGGCTCAACGGAACACAGTGACAGAAACCAGAGTGCACGGAAACACCATTTACCTTCTTGCTGCAATGGTACCTATTTATCTACTTGCACAGGCATGGTTTTGAACTGCTAGGCTGGCAGGAGCTGGGACAGAGCAACGTGAGCTCACTCCATCGCGGGGATTCAAACCACCAACCTTCTGATTGGCAAGCCCAAGAGGCTCAGTGGTTTAGACCACAGCGGCACCCGTGTAAGCTGCCATGGACAATTAGAATCATAGAATCATAGAGTTGGAAGAGACCACAAGGGCCATCGAGTCCAACCCCCTGCCAAGCAGGAAACACCATCAGAGCACTCCTGACATATGGTTGTCAAGCCTCTGCTTAAAGACCTCCAAAGGAGGAGACTCCACCACACTCCTTGGCAGCAAATTCCACTGTCGAACAGCTCTTACTGTCAGGAAGTTCTTCCTAATGTTTAGGTGGAATCTTCTTTCTTGTCGTTTGGATCCATTGCTCCGTGTCCACTTCTCTGGAGCAGCAGAAAACAACCTTTCTACTCCTCTATATGACATCCTTTTATATATTTGAACATGGCTATCATATCACCCCTTAACCTCCTCTTCTCCAGGCTAAACATGCCCAGCTCCCTTAGCCATTCCTCATAAGGCATTGTTTCCAGGCCTTTGACCATTTTGGTTGCCCTCCTCTGGACACGTTCCAGTTTGTCAGTGTCCTTCTTGAACTGTGGTGCCCAGAACTGGACACAGTACTCCAGGTGAGGTCTGACCAGAGCAGAATACAGTGGCACTATTACTTCCCTTGATCTAGATGCTATACTCTTATTGATGCAGCCCAGAATTGCATTGGCTTTTTTAGCTGCTGTTGGCTCATGTCAAGTTTGTGGTCAACCAAGACTCCTAGATGCTTTTCACATGTACTGCTCTCAAGCCAGGTGTCACCGATCTTGTATTTGTGCCTCTCATTTCTTTTGCCCAAGTGCAATACTTTACATTTCTCCCTGTTAAAATTCATCTTGTTTGTTTTTGCCCAGTTCTCTAATCTGTAAAGGTCGTTTTGAAGTGTGATCCTGTCCTCTGGGGTGTTAGCCACCCCTCCCAGTTTGGTGTCATCTGCAAATTTGATCAGGATGCCCTTGAGTCCATCATCCAAGTCGTTGATAAAGATGTTGAATAAGACCGGGCCCAAGACAGAACCCTGTGGCACCCCACTAGTCACTCTTCTCCAGGATGAAGAGGAACCATTGATGAGCACCCTTTGGGTTCGGTCAGTCAGCCAGTTACAAATCCACTGAGTGGTAGCATAGTCAAGACCGCATTTTACCAGCTTCTTTACAAGAATATCATGCGGCACCTTGTCGAATGCCTTGCTGAAATCAAGGTAGGCTACATCCACTGTGTTCCCTTCATCTACCAGGCTTGTAATTCTGTCAAAAAACAAGATCAGGTTAGTCTGACATGACTTATTTTTCAGAAATCCATGCTGACTATTGGTGATCACAGCATTCCTTTCTAGGTGCTCACAGACTGTAAGCTTAATGATCTGCTCCAGAATCTTCCCTGGTATTGATGTCAGACTGACTGGGCGGTAATTATTTGGGTCCTCTTTTCCCCCTTTTTTGAAAATAGGGACAACATTTGCCCTCCTCCAGTCTGCCGGGACTTTGCCTGTTCTCCAGGAATTCTCAAAGATGACTGCCAGTGGTTCTGAGATCACATCTGCCAGTTCTTTTAATACTCTTGGATGCAGTTCATCTGGCCCTGGAGACTTGAATACATCTAAACTAGCCAAGTATTCTTGTACTATCTCCTTAGTTATTCTGGGCTGTGTTTCCTCTGCTGAATCATTTGCTCCAAATTCTTCAGGTTGGGCATTGTTTTCTTTATCGGAGAAGACTGAGGCAAAAAGGCATTGAGGAGTTCAGCCCTTTCTGTGTCCCCTGTTTGCATTTCACCATCCTCTCCTCTGAGTGACCCCACTGTTTCTTTGTTCTTCCTTTTGCTACGAACATACCCATAAAAGCCTTTTTTGTTGCTTTCAACCTCTCTAGCAAGCCTGAGTTCACTCTGTGCTTTGGCTTTTCTGACTTTGTGTCTACACGTGCTGGCTATTTGTTTGAATTCCTCTTTGGTGGTTCCCCCCCCCCTTTTCCATTTTTGTACACATCCTTTTTTAATCTTAACTCAGTTAAAAGTTCTTTAGATAGCCACCCTGGCTTCTTTAGGCACCTTCCATGTTTCCGTCTCATTGGTATTGCCTGAAGTTGTGCTTTTACTATCTCCCTCTTAACAAACTCCCAGCCATCACGAACTCCCTTTCCTTTTAGTATTACTGTCCATGGGATCTCACACAGCACTTCCCTAAGTTTTATGAAGTCGCTTTCTTAAAGTCAAGAAATTGACTCCTAGTATGCTTGGCTGCTCCTTTCCGCTGTATAGTAAACTTCAGAAGAGCATGATCACTTGCGCCTAATGATCCTTCCACTTCTACCCCACTAACCAGGTCATCAACATTGGTTAGGACCAGATCTAAAATGGCTGTTCCTCTTGTTGCTTCTCCCACTTTCTGGACAATGAAGTTGTCTGCAAGGCCAGTGAGGAATCTGTTTGACCTTATGCTCTTGGCTGAGTTTGACATCCAACAAATATCCGGGTAATTGAAGTCCCCCATTACTACTATCTCCCTTCCTTTTGCATGCTTGGCCATCTGTTCCAGGAAGGCATCATCTATGTCCTCCGTTTGGCTTGGGGATCTATAGTAAACTCCCACAATGAGGTCACTGTTATTCTTCTCTCCCTTAATTTTGACCCAAATGCTCTCACTTTGGCTTTGAGGTTCTAGATCTTGGATCTCTTCACAGGTATACACATCCCTGACATATAACACCACTCCTCCTCCTTTCTTGTCTGGTCTGTTTCTCTGAAATAGATTGTATCCCTCCATTATTACATTCCAATCGTGGGACTTATCCCACCAGGTTTCAGTGATGCCTATTATGTCATATTTAGTTTGCTGTACCAAGAGCCCAAGCTCATCTTGTTTATTTCCCATGCTTTGCGCATTAGTGTACAGACATTGAAGTCCATTAATCATTCCCCCGTGTCTCTTATTTAAGGATTTTTTCCTCCCACCACTAGGTCTGCGTGCTGTTTGCTCCATTTGGTCTATGACATTTGGATGATCATCTTCATCAATTGATAGACTCCTACCTTCAGGAGCACTGAATTAACTGGAAGGCAAAGTATAAATGTATAAATGTATAAAATAAAACAACACATACAAGTGGGATCTGCACCCAAATGTTGTGGGTTAGAGTGATGCTCTTCTTCAGGATTCCAGCCACTCCATTGCCCATTCACACCACAGATTTCCACACACCTGCAACAATCAATCAGCATTCAATGGCCACTGAGCATGCAAAGTCCTCACTGGGCTATATAAGGGGGGGGGAGCATTGGGTTTTTGTTGTTGTTGTTGTTTTGTATTTCTGCAAATCTTGGGTTTTACCCAAGCTCGCTGATATCTCTCTCCTGCACATGGGTGGTAGTGTTCTGGCTGCGTAAACAATACTTGCAGCCTGAAGAACAGAAACAGAGGGCTTGAAATGAAATAGTAAATATCCTCCCCAGATCTGCTTAGCACTTACCGTTAAATGGAAAATTCTTCCTCAGATATTTGCCCCTTGTCAGTGCCCTACTTCTCCTTCTCTGCCTTTGACCGATTGCAATAATTGTAATTTGTGCAAAGAGAGCCTCAGCTAAATGGTTTGACCCAATGTCTGGCCCTTTCATTTTGCAAACAAAGACCCAGTTGGAAAACAGAATGGTTTGTTTTTTTAAATTAAGGATCATGAAATAGGTCATACTTTTTAACTCCAGACATGCTCAACATGCTGAGCGTGGGACTAAAGATAAAGAGGAAACAGGGCAAAAGATTAAGTGGCATGTTGTGGAAAGTCCTGACATGATGTGTGAATATATTTGTTAGCTATTTAAGCATAGCTTAATGTAGAAATTGAAGGGCAAATGCTGCCATGAACATTCAAAAAACAAAAGACAACTGTGATTTCTAATCATCATCATCATTATCTTTTACCTGCCCTTCATCCTAAGTTCCCAGGGCAAGTTACAACATTAAAAATACAACATCAAAATACTATATTAAAAACAGTTTAAAGCAACATACAATTTTATTGTTGTCATATTAATCAGCTTCTATACAGTTGTCTCAATGAGATGCACAGGAGAACCAGCAAAAAATAATAATGTAAAAAAGACAAAAAAGCAGATACATTTAAAATATTAAAACCTTACAAAATAGACAGTTGTGGCAAACACCCATTTATCCAGCTGAGAAAGCATGGGGGGGGGGGGAATCTTCAATTGTTTCCAGAAAGTGTGGAAAGCGGGCACCAGTTGCATCTCAAATGGAATAATATTCCACAGAACAGGGGCAGCCTCACTAAAACTCAGTGCTGCTCTCAGTTACTGTGGAAGAGGCTTCTGAGATTATTGGAACCTTCTGGAGAAACTCTCCTTCAGACTGCAGGAATTTGCTGGGTATTTAGGGGATAAGAGATAGCTCAGTCAGTGAATCATGAGACTTTTAATTGCAGGAGTCTTGGGCCCCACATTGAGCGAAAGATTCCTGCATTGCAGGAGGTTAGACTACATAACCCTCATGGCCCCTTCAAACTCTTTGATTCTAAGGCAGCTTCTCAAGGAACTTGGTCCTGAGCCATATAGCAGTTTTATATGTTAGTAGCAATACCTTGAACTTGGCCAGGCACCAGCTTGGCAGCCAGGGCGAATCCTGAAAGCAGGGTGTTATATTCTGATGGCAGTGGCCCAGTGGGTAGTCCCACTCAGAGTGCATTGCAGATCTCTAACCTTGTATGATGTGCAGTGTGTCCTGGTGTGTGGATGGGTGTTGTTGTTGTTTAGTCGTGTCCGACTCTTTGTGACCCCCTGGACCAGAGCACGCCAGGCACTCCTGTCTTCCACTGCCTCCCGCAGTTTGGTCAAACTCATGCTGGTAGCTTTGAGAACACTGTCCAACCATCTCGTCCTCTGTCGTCCCCTTCTCCTTGTGCCCTCCATCTTTCCCAACATCAGGGTCTTTTCCAGGGAGTCTTCTCTTCTCATGAGGTGGCCAAAGTATTGGAGCCTCAACTTCACGATCTGTCCTTCCAGTGAGCACACAGGGCTGATTTCCTTAAGAATGGATACGTTTGATCTTCTTGCAGTCCATGGGACTCTCAAGAGTCTCCTCCAGCACCATAATTCAAAAGCATCAATTCTTCGGCGATCAGCCTTCTTTATGGTCCAGCTCTCACTTCCATACACCATATATATATATATATATGTATATATATATGTATATATATATATATATATATATATATATATATATATATATATATATATTCTCTTGCACTTACTGAGTAATTCCTCATGTTCTCGGTGTTTAATTTAAGTAGTACCACATTGAAAAAATGAAAACCCAGAGGCCAATGAAAAAAATGTAATGAATTTAAATATAATGTGAATGGAAATGGTCATCTTTTCATAAACTAAAAGCCTCTGTATATATTTGTTCCTTGCACATCCCAGCCTTACTTCAGCCAATATCAGGCTGGTGTATATGAGGCTTTTCTGTTTTCCTCTTGCCTGACAAATGTTGACTGGCTCAAGGTCATCCAGTGGTCATCATGGCTGACTACTGGGCCACCGTGGGCCATATTTTCTGCTCCAAGATCAACCCCTCATGGCTAGAATGTTAATAGTTCCATTTCAAACATTCTCCTTTGATCATCCACATTCCACAAATTTCATTCTGGGTCCATTCTAAATAGAAGCCTCTTTGTTAACAATAACAGCAGCTGTTACCTAATTGTAGAAATGAAACTGAAATTAACAAAGCTTAAATGAATCAACATGTTCACCGATAAGTGTACAGCTCAAATGCTCCCTCTCAGTAGTAGCTCCACAGTCCAGCAAGTAATGCTTCAAAATAAGTTGTGGAGAAAGAAACACACACAACTTTAAAAGACACTGTGGAAACAAGTTATCTATAGACAGGTCAATAACCTGAGATAAGGGGAAGCATTTGTGCAGTTGCCCCCATCCAGAGATGCTTGCTAACAGTGGTGGGCTGTGGAAAAGCTCTCCTTCTGTGAACAGCCACATGCAGAAGAAACATTTGCAAACAGAGTTGCAAAACTCACTTTATTTACTTTCCCTTGGGCGGGGATGAAATAACTCACTTTCGCCACTACGGCATGGATTAATGCTACAGTAGAAGCCAACAGAAACATGACTGAAAACATAAAAAGAACAGCTGCAGATAGCTGCAGAGGTCACGTTCACGTGCAGTTATTGCAAAATTCTCCACCATCCCAACTCAGCCTATACTAAGCAGGGATGCTTTGAGAGTGAAGTGAACTATGGGCCCCACCCTGAGCTCCTTGTAGGAAAGGTGGGTTAAACATGCAATACATGTAATTCTCAAAGTGAGCACAGCAATCCTGTGCCTTATTTTATATCTAAATTGTTTTTATACTGATTTATTGAAGGTGCCCAGAAAACATTATATTATGGGTGTCGGATTTCAAGCCTTATCAGAGGAACTGGCCACTCTCCAGGCACCCGGCTTGATCTCCTTGTTGACCTCCCTGTCTGCGTTTCCCGGCAGGATACAGGCTAGGTCACAATCGGCGATCCTCCTCAAGCGTGAGTAGAACACACCACTCTTCCCTGCTCCCTGCCTCCCCCAGGGAGGAGAAAGAGATAGACAGAAATGTATTTACATGCCTTTATTTCTGTCTTTGCAGCAGTACAGAGAAACGCGTCTGCTCTCTTCAGACACCAACAGCAGAGAGAAACTCCACCTCCTGTACTTCCTGTACAGGTCAAATGACACTCTGAGCTAACATCTGGTGCTCAGCACAGTGAATAGACTGCCCCTTTGTTCTCACGGTACAGTCCCCAACATTCACATCCTGTTTTGCTTTCCAGCCACCTGCAGCTCATAGTCACATTGCTCCTTTTCCGTAAGAATGGGATGGCATACAACAGCTTGTTCCTAGGAGACAAGGGCTGAAGCTCAGTGGTAGAGAATCTGCTTTGCAAGCAGAAGATATCAGGTTCAATCCATTTCTTTATTTTATCCATTGCATTTCTACACTGTTTTTCTGCCAGGGCACTGAAGGTGACTTACACTTTTAAAGTATTAGACAAATGATGTGAGTTGTAAAATGGAGGGGGAGGCGGCGGCGAATCACAGCATCCACAGATAGGACTGGCTTTACCTGAGAAGTGTAAAAACTACCTAGGTCCAAATTAAGGGTTGCATTCCATTAACTCCTCCTCAGAGTAGACCCATCTTAAGGCCACTGATTTGAACGGATTTGTTCTTAGTGGGGTAGCACCCATACCCTCAGGGTGGGAAAGTTTTTATATAGGGACGTCCTATTCCATAATAATAATTTCACTGTTTATACCCCACTCATCCAGCTGGGTTGCCCCAGCCACTCTGGGCAGCTTCCAATATATATAAAAACATAATAAAACACTAAACATTTAAAAACTTCCCTCTCTATACAGGGCTCCCTTCAGATGGCTCAGGGGAGGGGGGGTCAGATAGTTCCATATTTTCTAACATTTCTCCAATGAAAATAGGGACATCCTACCATCCTACCATAACATTTCTCTGAAGAAAATAGGGACGTCCTATGGGAAAGCAGGACAACCCAGGATCAAATCAGAACCAGGGACGGCTTCTGTAAATCCAGGACTCTTGGTTTTACCCTGATCAGATGCACTTGCCCGATGCTGATCAAGCCCTTACTTTTCTAAAAGAGTCTTGTCTGCAACAAAATTTCCCACATGTAATAGCAAATATGTAGTGGCATGTCAGTATTGGAATGTAGTTACATTTGAGAGAGGCAGTGTGCCAGGTTCGCTGAAATATCATGGAGTTGCTCTAGTCACATCATGACCTATTTCCCATACTTGGCTGCCACTGACACACATTCATATTAGGCATTTGGATTTTAAACTGAGATAACATGTTCCGTGATGAGTGGAGATAGCTGTAAACAGTCTCTTTACATTGTATGTCGGTTGTATATTTGGTGCTCTGCCATAGCAAGAGCTTTGCCGTTTTGCTCTTTTCGAAAACCGTTGCCTGAGCTATTTCTCAGGGTCAGAGTTAATTTTCTTTCTCTGCCCTCAATAAACCCTATCAGCTGCAGGTAGTGGTGATGGATAGCATCTGATGCTTTTCTGATGCAGTATATCCTACAAGACAGAGCTGAAACCTAGCCAACAGATGTGCTGGATAAAAGACAAGATTTATTTATTGTAGATTCCATATATATATATATATATTTATAGATTATAAGCCCCTGGCTACAATTCAAGCAAATAGGTGTGCTTAAATGCGTTGAGAGCAATGGGTGTAAGCACATCGAACTCTGTAAAATATGGCTGGCATTTTGACTATTCAGACATGGTAACATAGGAAGCTGCCTATGTGGTCCATCTAGTTCAGTATTGTTGACACTGGCTAGCCGTAATTTTAGGGGGTGCAGAGGCCCGGTGGGGGTGGGGAGGAGAACCCCCACCATGAAAGCAGAAGTCGTTGCTCAGGGCGTCTGTTGTTGGGGCATGTTAGATGAACATCTAACATCTCTTTGTCCATAACTTTTCTGGATAGACCCGAGTGATTATTGCTGTTCATGAGCTTTTGCTCTGCATCCAGTCAGGGCACTCCCATTGTCAGTTTGGGAAGCAGTGTGCACATAACATCAGCCACAATCCATCTCTATCTTGTCATTTCTTATGAAATACTGCATTTTGATGAGTCCCCACCCAAAAAAACCTATCTTTGATCCAAATTGAGAAAAAGAATGGCTTAGCTGCTTTCTTTGTTTATTTATTGAATTAATAGTCTGCCCTTCCTTCTGAAGGGGCCCAGGTTGTTTTAAGCTGGTAATGTGTACACAGCCTGTGTGTGTGTGTGTGTGTGTGTGTGAGAGAGAGAGAGAGAGAGAGAGAGAGAGAGAGAGAGAGAAATTTCATTTTTGTCATGGGTAGGATGTTAGATATGGAGCTGAAAAACTAAATTTTCAATGTCAGCTCATCAGCAGACTGATGAGTTGTTAGGCAAATATTTTTATATTTTTTTAAATCCTCAGATTTCTATTTGAAATATGAGGAGAATGACCTAGCTATGCTGACATGGGGACAGGGTGATTGTAAAGCACACTGCTGCATCAAAATGCATCTAAATTAATGATCGATGTTGTTTTTCATAGAGAAAAGCTTTTCTTCCCCAAGAATATACAACAGCTGTGTAGGAACCTTGCAGGGAATATCAGCTGAAAGCAGACGACACATTAGCTATTCAACGCGAAGGGAGACTGGGGGAAATTAAAGTTTAAAAGAGCAGAAAAGACAAAGGGTATGAGACAAACATTTCATTCATTCATTTTAAAAATATTTACAACCCACCCTTCATCAGTTCAGATACCGGGGAGGAGTACAAAACATATAATAAAAAAGACCAAGCAACTCATAAAATAAATAGCATTACATATTAAAACCCACCATCAAACAAAGCAGCTGGAAACAACAGAGGAGGCTGAATATCCATCAAGTTACAAAACTTGATGCTTCAGGGCAAAGCAATAAATCTTAATCTGACACTGCACGGGTGATAACGCTGCTGCCAATTGTTCCTCTATGGAAGGGTGTTTCACTGTTGGGACACTGCCATGGAGGAGCCATTGCCCCACATCGCCACAAAGTGAGATCAGAAGAGCCTCCTGTGAAGATCTCAAGATGCTGGCTGGTTTGGGGAGAGCTACTCTTTCAGGTATTTTGGGTCTCAATCCATCAAAAGCCAGCTGTTTGGACTGGGCTCAGAAAGGAACTCTTTTAGAAATTGGTGTGAAAAAAGGTGCTGCTGTGTTCCAGTTCTGTTTGTGGGCTTCCCATGGGCATCGGGTGAGAAGCAAGTCTTGGACTAGAGGGGCCTTGGTTTGATGTAGCAGGAGGGCTCTTCCTGTGTTCTTATGTTTATCTGACTGTATAGGAAAAAAATCTGGCAGCCACATTCTGCATTAATTGAAGTTTCTGGGATGTCTTCAAGGGCAGCCCCATGTACCATGCATTACTGTAATCCAGTTGGGAAGTTACTTGAGCATGGGTCTCTGTGGCCTGACTATGCCTGTTCAGAAGTGGCCACTATTCAGAGAATGAAGTTTATACAGATGAAAAGGGTGGGGAATAGAAGGGAAGTCAAATGAGCCAATCTAGACTAGGAATTCTATAAATGTAATGATTTAGCAATCCATTTTGTTACCTCTATTTCTTCCAAACAGAAAAGTCATTGTGACAGATTCTTCCAGATTAATTATTGAAACCATAAAGCCTATATCGCATTGTGATTAACTTGGGAAGAAGGTAATTAGGTTCGTATATTAACTTCCTTCTGATGTATTAACTTCCTTCAGGTAACTTTTTTTTTCTCTCAGAAAAAAATTCATCTTGGTAAAACATGATGTATTTGTCTACCTATACTTCTGCTTGAGAAACCAATAGTAACAGTGTGCACTTCATCCAGCTATTAAACCCTTTGCTTTCATATTAAACTAGTAGGATGGTTGCTAGAGGAGTCCCTCAACACATGTTCCCTATCAGAAAGTCCAGTACAAAATGGATTGGAAAAATATGTGAAATGTTTAGAGAGGCAATACTTACAATTGCTATCACTCAAATATATTCCAATCCATTGAGGTGTATGAGCTGAGTTGCGTGTAGTTCCATTAAGTCCTGCCTTTTCAAAGGCCATCTAACCCACTGAGGATTGGTCTTTCCCCTTTTTCTTTTTAGTGAACTACTTCAAATTCCCTTCATCTCAGAAAATGATGTCTAGTAAGAAAATTAGAAGACCCTGCCAATATCAGGGGTAGGGATCTTGTTCAGCCTGAGGGACTCATTCCCAAGTGGGCAGCCTTGCAAGGGCCACATGCCAGTGGATGCGACTTTTATCTTTATACAGCCCAACCACATGACAACAAACAGTTTCTGTATGTTCCTCTCTCTATACAGGCAAGCAAGACACATTCCAACCAAGAAATGGAGGAGTGTGGCTGCAGAAAAGTGTTTTGACAGAGTCCCAAGGGCCAGCTAGAGAGGATTGAAGGGCTATATTTGGCCTGAGGTTCCCCACACATGTTCTATAATTCTGTGTCCAATTTAAAGTGCTAAATGGTTTGGTACCAAGGTATCTGAGAGGATGCATTCTCTTCTTATGTACCACCTGGACCTTAAGGTCCTCTTCAGAGGCCCTGTTTTGAATGTGCCATTCAAATGAAGTGAGATGGGCCCAGGTGAGGAGGAAGGGGGGTGCGGTGGGTATGATTCGTCCCAGGTGTCACCACTGAGGGGGGTGACAAAATGCCGAGTGGCACTCACCGCGGGGCCTGCAGTGTACCTGAGCCATGCGGCTTGGGTGCGCGCAGGCTCAGCCCTGCCCAAACGGTCCACCTGCTGCCTCCCCCCCCCCTACGAACGGGGTCTTTGGGGAAGTGGAATTCCAGTGGTGGAATATTCTTCTCAGAGATGCTCATCTATTCATTCAGGCCTTTTAAGTAGGCTTTCTGGGTTGCCCAAAGAACTCCTGTTTTATAACTGTAGTTTATAAAATAAAGTGTTCTTAACGCCACAAGCTGAGGCCTGCTTTTGAATGTTTGCACCCGGTGATGGGGACTAGGCACAGGATAGGGATTCTGCTGGTATTACAACAAGTCCACCAGCTATGTCCAGTCATGTGGTCTGCACATTGTGCTCACCTGAATTGTTAACTGAATGTGTCAGTCCAAGTTTTCCTAGACTCTGACTCTAATGATGGTATTCAACTACCACATCCTGTCAGTGCAAACATTTCTGCTTGTCAATGGGACTTTTCTCCTCTCCTTTCTGGCCCACACCTCCCCAAATCCCACACATGGCCCAAATCTGCTCTGGAGGGTAGGGGAAATCAGATTTAGGGGGTATGTTCCTTGCACAGATGGAACAAGAGATTGAGCACCACACCCTAAATATTTTAATTTTGTTTTGTTTTGTACACTGCTCAGTTTTATTTGAGACACACAGTTGCATTACGTTTTTATCTCATCTTATGTCACTTTTGAAGATATTTTATTGCATGTTGTTATATTTTCATCACTTTCTTGCAAACCAGTTAGAGATTTTTATGATTTCTAGTGGTGTAATTCTTCAAATAAACACACAAATATTCTCAAATTCATTTGTTGCCTAGTGAAGGGATAAGCACAGCCACATCCAAGCTCTCTCTTGCCCTCTGGATAACTCTCTGAAACCAGTCTCTGCTGGAGCTATTCCTTAAGGTTGTCTATTGAAAGATGATAAGAAATTCTGTCTGTAAACATCTGCCAATGCTTGCCTTGCTAAGAACCAGTGTGGCAGAGGTCTCTCTACCTGCTTTCCCCTTCAAGATGGGTTTATTCTCCACATTTATTTCACAATACTCCCAATTAAAAAGGTTCCTGATTTTCATTCATTGCACAGAAGCTTTAGGAGCAACTTCAGAGTTTTAAGATTAATATTTAAAACTGAACAAGGGAAGATCTAACATACATTTTAATGCTACAACACACCTTTAGATTGCCTGAGATTCAAATCTGGCTCTCAGAAACGATGTACGGCTACTACTGCTTTGATAGACCGTTACCTCTAAAGTGAGGGAACAATGAGAAAAATTCAACAGCCAGGGATTGTAAATACATGCATCTGACTGAATTTCAGCTCAGGAGGAAGTAGAATAGTAGGGTGTTGGCATGGAGCCAGTCTCCCATACAAAGAACTGTTACCAATTAAACAACTAGTAAAGATCAGGAACCACAGCAAAGAAAACAAAAGAAGTATCCAGTTACTGCTTATTTTCCTCATCTCTGACTTTCTCTTTGCTGATTAGTCACAAGCAAGCCTGCAAGCCTCATTATCATCTCATCCACTTGCCAGAGCAAGGAAGGTCCCTCAGCCAGTAGTGTCTTATATGGTAGGGTAGAGCTTTCCCCTTTCACCAGCATCATTGTAACTTACCTAGACTGCAGTAGGATGGAGGGATGATGAGGTTGAAGCTGTGCATCCACAGCAGTGGAGCCAATCCAGTGCATCCACACAGCCCCGATGGCATTGCTGCCCTGCACCACCACCATATGGGAAAGCTGCAGTGATGCTACTGATGGAAGTCGAGCTCCATGTCTCTGTTCCACCATATCAGCCATCACTTTCCACAATTACCCTGGCACTCCAGCAGAGTGAAAAAAAAAGTCCTGGAGCTACACTCCTTTGCATTCCACGACACCACTGCAAACAAGGAAGCCATCCACAGTAGAAAGCCATGTCAGAAAATCACATTGTACACAGAAACTCATACCGAGTTAATGTACAGAGAGTATGTTTTCTGACTTTTTATATTCCTGTTTGAATATGTGCATACAAAATACGCAAGCAGCAATACTGAAGTGCAATATGAATGTATTTCGGTTCTGCTCTTCCTTAAATGCGCACCAAAGGGTGATAGAACTTACATATGTGTACAGTTTTAGGAGGAACATAACCAAAACCACAGACACAAAGACACATTTTGTATATTCCAATCAGAATACAAACACAAGAAATCTTGTAAGAGCCTGCCTTTAAGTACCTTGGACAGATGCCATTTAGCTGTTAAAGTCCAATAACACCAGTATCATATTTGCCACCCTCTGAAAGCCTTTGAGCATTGTTGTTCATGGAGCTAGCACTGAAGAAACAAGTAAAAACAAAGGTTCTTCATTCACAAATCATCTATTGTATTCTGTTGTTTTATATTAGATCAGCCTTCTGATATGTATGATCAATTATTCCATCAGTCACCTTTATTTGTTTATTCCTTTTTCATTTCTTTATTTGCTATAAGCAATACTGTGATCTATGTATTCAGTGTTGATATTTGCAGATATGCCATAAAATTCAATAGAAATTATTCAAAAAGCATACAAAAACAATCTCTCTCTCTCTCTTGTGGGTGGTACTAAACAGGGACTAAAGAATCACACTGATATGTAGCTTTTGAGTACAGTACAGAATAGGTCTGCCAGGCTACTAAATGTAATCCTTTATTATTACTACTTATTATTAGAATTAATTCTATTCTTGGTCCCATAAAGCACACAGAACTTTCTTTCAGATTCCCAGAGACTATTTAAATCAATGCATCTTACTTTCTGCTTGTATGGATTATAACACTGATTATGTAAATTGGCTTTCATTTCTTGATTGCACAAGCTCTGTGGGAAGCATTAACTTGCTCCTGTATATAATGTGCACTATCTTATTGCTAAATACTGCTGTTGCAGGCGGTTTTGTCAGTTCTATCATGTTCCAAAAAGAACATCAGCTCAGCTTTGTGCTTTTGGCAAAACCTTGGCTGAAAGCAAAACTACTAATGCCAGCTCAGTCTTACATTCCAGCCAAAGTATACAAACAATTCACTGGAAATATTATTTTCCTGTGCAAGCCTGTACACAACCCTTCCCCTTTGCAGGGAGTTGGGACCGATTTGGATGGTCTGCCCCTGCCACTTAATGGATCCAAATGGTTTCCAGAGAGTGGTAGGGGATGTTTTACCCCATGTTGAAAATTTTAAATTTCTTGTTGTACATTGTTTTAAATGTTTGCTTTCCTTCTGGGATTGTACCCCCAAATGTGTTTTATAAGCTGGTCTCCGTAATCTATCTATCTATCTATCTATCTATCTATCTATCTATCATCTATCTATCTATCTATCTATCTATCTATCTATCTATCTATCTATCCTATCTAATCTATCCCATGTTGATGGCCTTTCAGCTGATTCCCTGGTGGCCTACTGGAATGTGGAGTTCACCAGGGCTCTTGACTGTTTGGCTCTGAAGCACCCTCTCTGATTGCATGGAACCTGGACAGCCCCGTGGTTTTCCATGGATGTGAGGGCAATGAAACAATCACTGAGACGGGTAGAGTGCCAGTGGCGGATAACTCATTCTGAATCTGACCAGACACAGGTTAGAGCTCAATTTCGAGCCTACCAAGTGGCGATAACGACAGCAAAGAGGACCTTCTTCACCCCCTCTATTGCATCTGCAGAAAACAGCAGGAGGAGACTCACTCAGGTGGTTTGCAATTTAGCAGAACCACCTGCTCCATCAGGGCCCTGTACAGGCCACATGATCTCCTGCAATGATTTTGCAAAGTTTTTTGCAGACAAAGTCGCTCAGATTCGGGAAGAGGTAGACTCCACTGTGGGGGCAGGGCTGGGGCGGGAGAGTGCTAGAGCCCTGTCTGGTCAAGTTGCATGGGATCAATTCCAATCTGTTACCCCCGAGGATGTGAACAGGCTGCTTGGATGAGCGAAACCAATCACCTGTCTCCTTGATCCTTGCCCATCCTAGCTTATAAAAGCTAGCCAGGAAGGGCTGGGCGATGGGCTTCGCAGGGTGGTGAATGCTTCTCTCTGTGAGGGAGCCTTCCCAGACCTGCTGAAAGAGGCTGCTAGCAAACCACTTCTTAAAAAACCATCATTAGACGCAGACAATATGGCCAATTAACACCCAGTGTCAATTCTTCCATTCTTGGGCAAGGTGATTGAGCGGGTGGTTGCTGAACAACTCCAGGCATGCCTGGAAGAAGCGGACCATTTGGATCCCTTCCAGTTGGGATTCAGGCCTCATCATGGGACTGAAACTGTCTTGGTCACACTGGTTGATGATCTCCGGTGGGCTAGGGACAAAGGTGAGAGCTGTTTCCTACTTTTGCTGGATCTCTCAGCAGTTTTTGATACCATTGACCATAACATCTTTCTGGACTGTCTAGAGGGGCTGGGAGCTGGGGGCACTGTTATTCAGTGGTTCCGCTCCTTCCTCCTGGGCCGTGTTCAGAAAGTGGTGGTGGTGGGATGAGTGTTCAGACCCCTGGGTTCTCACTTGTGGGGTGCCTCAGGGTTCCGTCCTCTCCCCCATGCTTTTCAACATCTACATGCAGCCGCTGGGAAAGATCATCAGGGGCTTTGGGCTGGGTGTTCATCAGTATGCAGATGATACCCAGCTCTACCTCTCTTTCAAATCAGAAACAGTGAAGGCAGTAAAAGTCCTGTGTGAGTGTCTGGAGGCAGTTGGAGGATGGATGGCGGCTAACAGATTGAGGTTGAATCCTGACAAGACAGAAGTACTGTTTTGGGGGGACAGGAGGCAGGCAGGTGTGGAGGACTCCCTGGTCCTGAATGGGGTAACTGTGCCCCTGAAGGACCAGGTTCACAGCCTGGGAGTCATTCTGGACTTGCAGCTGTCCATGGAGGTGCAGGTCAATTCTATGTCCAGGGCCGCTGTTTACCAGGCTGAGACCCTATCTGCCGTGGACTGTCTCGCCAGAGTGGTGCATGCTCTGGTTATCTCTTGCTTCGACTACTACAATGTGCTCTATGTGGGGCTACCTTTGAAGGTGACCCAGAAACTACAACTAATCTAGAATGTGGCAGCTAGACTGGTGACTGGGAGTGGCCACTGAGACCACATAACACCGTTCTTGAAAGACCTACATTGGCTCCCAGTACGTTTTCAAGCATAATTCAAAGATTTTGACATCCCACCAGATGTCAAAGAGAACAACAACTACCAGGCTTTTAGAAGACATCTGAAGGCAGCCCTGTTTTGGGAAGTTTTTAATGTTTGATGGACTACTGTATTTTAATATTTTGTTGGAAGCTGCCCAGAGTGGCTGGGGAAACCCAGCCAGATGGGCGGGGTATAAATAATTTTAATAATAATAATAATAATAATAATAATAATAATAATAATAATAACAACAACATTTCATTTCAGTGTGCCATGAAGTACCCAGTGTCTGATATCAAACAGATGCATTCATTATTCATTTTCTCTCTTTCTCCTCCTCTATATTATTTAAGCCTCTTCTTCATATGTCAGCTTTACATCCCAGTCCCAAGCAGATGTACTTACAAGAAGTAACGCTCCAGTCATAAGTGGGCTTGCTAGTGGGTAAACCCCACTGTATTGGGTAGGATGAACAATTTAGGAAGAATGCACAGGATTCCACTGCCCACCTCATTCCTGTAAACATGATTGACTTCCACAGAAGCATCCTAGGGATACAGCATTAGGCACCCTCCAACAAACCATGCAGCTTGTCTTGTAGCCACAAAAATGAATGCCAAGTTTCCATTTGTCTGTTTTATTCATAAGTGGGCATGGAATCCTGCCATGAAATTGCATGCTACTCTGCACAAGAGTTGTCTGCATAGTCAGATTTGCCAGGCACTCATCCAGGTACCTTAGGCTAGGCAGGAAGGCAGCAGTCTGGTATTCAAATCAGCCAGGGAGTCAGCCAGACATCAGGCAGCTTAAATTCCAAGCATGCGCAGAGAAGATTAAACTCGTGGATATCAGTACATTATTTCTGAGAAAAAATTCTCCCAGTATTTTGGAAATGTGAATTTTATAGGTAAAAAGACAAAGGACCCCTGGATGGTTAAGTCCAGTCAAAGGTGACTATGGGGTTGCAGCGCTCATCTCGCTTTCAGGCCGAGGGAGCCAGCGTTTGTCCACAGACAGCTTGCCGGGTCATGTGGCCAGCATGACTAAACCACTTCTGGCACAATGGAACTCTGTGACGGAAACCAGAGTGCACAGAAACACCATTTACCTTTCTACCGCAGTGGTACCTATTTATCTACTTGCACTGGCATGGTTTCAAACTGCTAGGCTGGCAGGAGCTGGGACAGAGCAACGGGAGCTCACCCCGTCGTGGGGATTTGAACCACCGACCTTCTGATCGGCAAGCCCAAGAGGCTCAGTGGTTTAGACCACAGAGCTACCCGCGTCCCCAGTGAATTTTATATCATACAGAGGCACATGATTGTTCTTTTGGTGCCATTTGATTCCCCGCCACTAAAGGTTTCTGGGCTGTTATGTGAGTGTTCTTGCTGGGACTGCAAGCCTGGATAGCTCAGCTGGTTAGAGCATGGTGCTGATAACACCAAGGTTGCAGGTTTGATCCCCCTATGGGATAGCTGCATTGTAAGGGGTTGGACTAGATGATCCTCATGATCCCTTCCAACTCTACAATTCTATGAAAGCATCTTACTATGTTCTACGAAAGCAGCCCCTCTACTGCAAGGAGGAGAGTACCTGATGAGCACACTTTGTTATCTAAAGCCCCCAGGGCAGCTGCTTTATTGTCGGCTGATTACAATTATCAAAGGGACATTATGAAATCTGTGAGGAGTCTGCAGAATCTGGTTTGTGCATAAGAGGTTAATGAACTTCTAACATTTTGTTCCCAGCCCCTAAAGGAATTAGGACTATGGGGAAAATATCCAGGGTATATCAATCAGACCTGCTTTTTAGCAAGAAGCTTAGAGTTTATTTTGCAAACATTTACAGTTTCACAATCCAAGAAAAGGCAGCAACAGGCATGATGAATGTTCAGAAATTCATTCTCTGCAGTTGCTTTCCTTTTGTGTTGTTGAAACTGCCTTTAATCTAGAAGCAGATTACATTTAAATCTCAACATATAAGGAAGATTACCTGCATGCAGATTTGCAGGCACAGGACTTTTGAGACATACTTCTGTACTGAAATGGCTTCCTCACTTCTTCAAAATCACACCTGTATCCTTCAGTCGTGAGGCTGCATCTGGAATCATTCAAGATGCATATGCAAATTATACAATTAATGCTGCAGAATGTTAATAGGGCAATTAGAGATACTGTTCAGTCTCTCTCATTATAGAACCTGAAAAATCAGGTTGCTTGTTACATCAGACTTCTTTTTATATACCGCATAGACTACTGAAACAGCATCAGGAATTTTGATTGATTTGTGGCACTTTTTCCTCCATCACAAAACAGGCATCCCTTCCAACTTGTGTCAGGTAGAATTGCCAGAATACTGCAGTTGGAAGCAGTGGAAATTGCTGAAATGTCCAGGAAAACCCAAATGTATGGCAACCAATATTGGAAGTCTAGATTTTGTCGAATTCCATTTAAAAAAAAAGCTCAACAACTTTGCCAAAAAAGTTTGTGTCTGGATTCTCACTTTCTGAAATATGGCAACCCTAGTGTCAGGCCTAGAGTCAGGGGTCTTAAATTCAAGACGAATAAGAAGCCTTTGTGCTGGAATACGGCAGCTTCAGATTTTCCCAGAGTTATAAAGGCCCTGCTCAGCAAGAGTAGACAATATAAGGTTCAGGATGCTTCTAGTTTTACTCTTCATAACAAAAATATATGTATTAGTGACAGGATGGATAAAAACCAAGTGGGAGGCAATTGACTTCCTACTTCACTGAGCTGACAGCAACAATACTACTCTCTGCTAGTCTGGAAGTTGTGGCAGAGTGATGAAGAAAATAATAATTTCATAAAACTGTCATTTTGATTATTCCATTTATTTATTTATTGAGACTATGGCCTAGCTGTGCCTGCCTACTTTTTATAGTACAGAACTAGCTGCTTTTAGGTACTGTATGTAGTGAATGGTCGCTCTGGAACACTGAAAAGAACAAGCCATTAGGATTTATGGTGGCCATTTTGTATGCACGGAAAGAGAATTTGTTAGGCATGGCAATTGTGATTAATCTTCAATTGTTTTGTAGACAAATAAAAGAGGATATTGGGAGACATTTAATGAATAGGAAAATTAGTCAAAGTCTTAATGAAGAAAGGTACTGAAAAATGATTATATGTAATCACATGATAATATGATGAGGGCTGATATGAAGAGCAAATGAGTTGCTGAGACCACTAGGCCTGAGCTGTGGTATGTTTCCTTGAATAAATATTTAGATTTAATGACCTTGAGTGATTTATTATTTTTGCTGCGGACCTATGCCTGACTCCAGTGCTGACAATTAGGGTTTTAAAAATAAATACATAAAATATGTTTTGGACATGGCTGTGCTGGCTGGGGCTGATGGGAGATGTAGTCCAAAACAACAGGAGGCCCTAGGCTGATGAAGACTGATTTAGCCCATGTCCCTGGGATGGGAATAACAGTTTGGGAGTCCTATACCCAAATCAACACACATAAACCTACTAGTCCATTTCCATCATTGCAGTCATCGAGAATATCTTTGTTTTTACCAGCTGTGAGTCTTGATGAAATAGCTATGGGTTTTTGCTATTTAATTTGCATTCATTCACCTTTCCATTGCATGAAAGTCATTTTTAAATTGCTTTTCACGACAGGACGCCACATGCACCCTGTCGCTGTTACCCACAAATCAGGCCTTGCTGCCTTCCTAAATGTCCTGAATAGCAGACCTTCCCGACTCTGTAAGGAGAAAAAAACCTATTTTAATTGAGAAGATAATATTTAGTGAGAGGAACCAGACTCAATTTTAGTGTATTTTAACAAGAGCTAGCTTGTAATTGAGAAGGAATGCCTGACAGGTTTTAGTTTCAACATTTCATCCTTCGGCTGCCACACGAATCTCAGCCCTGAAACGCTTGAAAAGGTTCTGATTTTCTACTGCTGAAAGCTTCACTATTCGTCATTATTTTCAGGGCATATTATTATAAATACTGCTGCAGAGAAAGGCAAGGGTTCAGGCAGTGTACAGTGAGTTGAACTTCATGAGGACCAGTGCAATGACACTCCAGCGTTTACTGAGTATTAAAAGGCCGGAACAGGTCAAGTGAAAGGCTTTGACATCTATTTAAGATCTCAGGTCAGGCCTGTTATTTGATAGGACGAACAAAATGATGTGATCAGATGCTCTCTGCCGAGTCTCGATTCACCTCTTCTTCACTTCCAGAGATTATTGCTGGATCAGACCGAAAGCCTATTGAGTAAATCAGTAAAACATTATTTTCTTACTGTGGCCACCTAGATGCCTATGGGAAGTCCACAAAGAGGACACGAGAGCAAGAGTTCTCACTGGTTCATATATTGGTAGAGCAGGACTCTTAATATCAGGGATGTGGGTTCGAGACTCACGTTGAGCAAAGGATTCCTGCATTGCAGGGGGTTGCTCTAGATGACCCTTGTGGTCCCTTCCCAATCTTCAATTTTATGATTCTCTGCAGATGATGTCTCGGCTAGCCATCTTCTGCACACTTTGCAGCTTGCCAATATCCTTTTTAAATTGTGGAACCCAGAACTGGACACAGCTTTCCAGGTGTGGCCTGACCAAGTCGGAATAGAGCAGTACTATGACTTTCCTTGTTCTGGACACTATACTTCTGTTGATGCAGCCTAGAATAGCATGAGCTTTCATTGCTGCTGCATCACCCTGTTGACTCATGTTAAGCATGTTAAAAGCCTCATATCTGCTTTAAATTAGTTCCTAATGACTGTTGTGTGAAAAGTGCTGGAATTAGCTAAGAACATGTGTTTTTGTAAATCATGTCTTGGTCTCTGCGGTTTTAGGATATTAGTTTTCATTTCCTGTTTTTAGACAGTTTGTTTATTTTATGATGGGTTGTATATTGTTTCCATTTGTGGGTGATTGCTCCTTAGTTCTCATGTCTGTCCAACTGTGTGTGTGTGTTTATTGAATGACAATGACAACAATAATAATTGAAAGCTGCCCAACAAAGAGGATGTTGTCTTACAGGACAGCTAGAAAGATTTTAAATATTATTTATTTAAAAAAGTATTTCTATACTGCCTCATCATAAAATATTAGGGTGGGTGTGCACAACTGGGAAATATTAAAACCATGAAAAACCATACAAGCAAACCTTAAAGCGATTTGTTATAATAGATTTTCATCATAAATAAATAATGTAATAAATAAAATGAAACCCACCCTCCAGTCTTTCTTTTGTTTCCATTGGACTGAGTTTGATTGTCACAATTAATAGCATAGATGACAGTTGCAGGAATCCTCGACATTGGAGAATTCTACATGTCAGTCTTTATCTATGTTTAAAACTGCTCTGTAAATCTTAACAGAGGCAAAGGCATATTCTGGTGAGAACAGCTCAAGGCACACATTAAAACAGTAGTAGGTGACCTGTGCTCCACTAGATGTTGCTGGACTACAGCTCCCATCATCCTTGACCATTTCCCATGGTGGCCATAACTGGTGGGAGTCCAGCTGTATCTGAAGAGCCAGAGGCTCTCCACTGCTGTGTTAAAGGGGAACCAGATGTACAAATACAGAGTTTCTTGGTATGCAAACATATCATTCCGGTTGCCTGTAAACATACCACAGAGTCATGATGTGTTACAGATTTTTAATGTGCATGTTTTCTTTGTGTGCTGTTTAAACCCAGGACAACTAAAGCAGGATCTATATGTGTGATAACTGCAAAAAAACCAAAACAGGTCGGGGTTCTGAGGAGCGCAGCTAAAACTATCATCTGCCAAAAGGCAACACGGAGGAAATGAAAGGAGGGGGAGGGGAGAAAATACCTTACTTGCAGCAATGAATCACTTTGAAGCAGAACTGAAGTCACTGAGCCGTGGACCATTTTTCACTGCAGTGAGACAAGGAGTTTGCAAGTTGCAAGTGAAGACGATGCATAAAAAAGAAAGTATATAACCACCATTAACATGCTTCAGCACACTGACTTTTTAATGCAGAGGAATCTGGGCATCTTTCACATTAGCCTGGAGCAGAGACACTTTTCTACAGTGGGTAACTAATACATTTGCCCATGTTTAGCAGCGCCCTTTTATGAGACTGGGTGAGGAATAAAATCATTGGGATGGATGCCTGGGTTGTCCACTATCATCCATAATTCATAAGACAGGGGAGGACACTCAGAGGGCAAAGTCTGAGAAGAAAAAGCTTTACCCGTTGGATTTCTGCCTACAAGACTACTCTGCCTACAAGACTACTCTTCAAGGCTCTGTAACCCTTGAAGTGCACAGGATAGAAGTCACTTGCATCTGTACTCACCCAAATATACTTTCCAGAACTGGTTGATAACTATGATTTTACCAATATAGTATCAAAGCTCTTCCCACACAAAACTAGCTGTATGAAAAAGGAACTGAAGAATGTGCTAAATGGTTCAAGTAATGTGAGATTCTGGACTTAGGGCTCCTCTAGGCTGCTGGAGAGTTTTTGTGGGTGTATTCTGCAACATGCCATTGACAAATCAACAGTGTGTGCAAGGTGGATTTCGACCAGACCGCCCCCACACTATTCCAGTTTATTCATTGTTCTGCAGTGCTTTGTTACTGCTTTGATGCCACGTGGAAGGCATTCTCATAGCACAACAAAAGCAGTATCAAAAAAAGAGAACACTGGATGTATGAAAAGCTGTAGAATCAAAGTAGGAAGCTATGGGACATGAACCAAATGGAAACAAAATAGTATGAGCATCTCAAAACCTGAAAGTGGGATCACATACAGCCACCCTCAGACCATCAGGAGCACAAATCATCATGTACGCACAGCAAAAAAAAAAAGGATGCCTTTATAATTTTAAGGGCACACCCTCTAAGCCAACCATATGCTTTATTTTAGTTGTGAAGCACAGCATTAACATTTCTCTTCTCTCCCCCTGCCCACCCACATTGCCACTACATGTTCTAAAACTACATCTATATTATATTCCTGATACATCAGAGGAAAACAAGCAAGCAAGCAAGCAAGTTTTCTACCCCAATTAAATCTGAGAAACGCTACAGTGGTACCTCTGGTTACGAACTTCATTCGTTCCGGATGTCCGTTCTTAAGCTGAAACTGTTTTTATCCTGAGGCACGCTTTCACTAATGGGGCCTCCTGCTGCGCATGCACCTCTGGCGTGTGATTTCCGTTCACATCGTGGGGCCAAGTTCGTAACCAGGAGCAGCTACTTCCAGGTTAGTGGAGCTCATAACCAGAAGCGTTCGTAACCAGAGGTACCACTGTATATCATACCCTCCAACATACTGAGTCCCAAAACCAAGACATGTGTCTTCCCGCCTATGCACTTACATGAGTCATGTGACATGCATGTGATCATGGAGTTTAAAAGATGCAGTGTATGAACCATACTCATGCCCATCTGGTCCCTCCCTAACTATAAAATAGTTAGGATACAAAATAGGATGGATGGATTGGATGGATGGATGGATGTTGCAGGAACTGGCCAGTCCAGGTGCTGCTTGTTTGCTGCTGCCTCATCATCTGCCATTGGGCCTCCTCCTGGCTGTGGACTTCAGCCCTGAGGGCCAGGTCTATACTTGTGTTTTGGATGTCCATTGGACAGCAATAATGAAAGTACGTCTTTGCTCCAATGAGATTAAAACAACACTGTACTGTAGTGATGGCCTCAAAGCAATATACAGACAGACATTTCTTTCCAGGTAAGTGATGTGAATCTCTTGAGGACATCTGTAGAAGTTCTAAAACCTGGACCAGAATTCTTCCTAGACTTCAGGCTGGTTAGCTCAGGAGGGCCACACAGATGTCAGAATGCAAAGAATGTTGTATTTCCACCGTGCTCCCTTGATTTAAGTGTAATTACAAGAAATACCCTGATCACACTTTGATCTCTTTTGCACCTAGACAGATAGATGACTATTTCATAGAATCATAGAATTGCAAGAAGCTGGGATAATTTTACTGAAAGCTGGGTTTGACTCCACTAACCCAGAAATAGTACCTCGGGTTAAGAACTTTGCTTCAGGATAAGAACAGAAATCATGCGGTGGCGGTGCAGCAGCAGCAGGAGGCCCCATTAGCTAAAGTGGTACCTCAGGTTAAGAACAGTTTCAGGTTAAGAACGGACCTCCAGAACAAATTAAGTTCTTAACCCAAGGTACCACTATAGTTCCTAATTCTCCCCTGCTTTCTGAATTTTTGCAGACTTGCAAGTCCAACACGATGGAGAGATTCTTCCCAGGAGCCTCTTGCTTTGATTATTTTAATGGATGGACAGTAACCATAAAAGCTCTATGTGGATGCCCAGCTAGAAGGCTTTGGGTTTATGTATCTAGAATTTATAGCAATGATTTGCAAATGTTGCTTCCTCATTCCCTTTCAGTCCACTGGAACTATCCTTGAGGCTATGGTGTGTGAAATATTCTTAGTGATGGTGATTTATGGGAAGTGATGTACTGTATTTATGTTGTTGAATGTGCTCCATTAGTTGTTCTGCTGGCCCTTTCTTGGTTCATGGCATATAATTGTGTTCTGCTTATGCTGTATTCTCTTTCCAACTGCCTCTACTGATCTCATTCCCAGTACTTAACCTTCCATGCCTAAACAGATGAGTCTCTATTTGCTATAACATAATTACATGTATCGCTCTTGATATATTAGTGAAATATTTGTTTAAGGAAAGCTCTGGAGTGAGCAAAAATCCTGGGTTCATTGCACAATAACTGAGCCTTTGCTTGCCATTGTGTGGCATGACTCAATAATAAGACAATGTGTGAGGGTTTGATTAGCTGCTTGTGCGTGAAAACGTGCTCCCTCAGAGTTTGTGCGACCCCACAAACCTCCGTGTGTGACGGAGCTCCTCAGACATGTCTGCTCTAGTCACTAGTAGAGTCCGACAGTGGCTGTCTGCGGAAGCGTTTCCAGCAAAGAAGTTCCTTAACGGAAACGCGTCTCCTGGACTCACGGCGTGACAGTTTCCTGCGAGGTGTGGGTCTCCCTATGGGAGACTCCGATACCTCCCCACTGTTCTCGCTGGAAGCCTCCCTGAGCCCTCCCTCCTGCTCGCATTCCCTCAGAGACCCACTCCTCCCCCTGCTGGTCCCTGCTTCAGCAGTTGAGTCTCTTTCATCCTGCCTGAGTCCCTCCACCACCTGATGCTCTGATGGCAGTTCCCTGACATCCACCTCCCCTCCAGGGCCCCCCTCACCCCCTCCCAATTCCTCCCCCCTGGGAGGTGAAGGGCTAAAACCCCGAAACGAATCTTCCTCATCTTCTGACGTCTCGAACAATTCTCTCCATCGATCGTCGTCCTGGCCAGCTGAATCCTCCTCCTCTTCAGAATCTGGGAACCCCTCCAACTCCTCTTCCTCGTCGGTGGTGGCAAAGTATTCCCTTCGGAACCTCGCTACAGGCTGAGGTTTACGTGGGAACCTCTGATGAAAAGTCTCTATTAAAACCTCGTCATTGACATCCTCTGCCCTAACCCAGGTGTTTTCCGACTCCGGTTCCCCTTCCCACATTACCAAATACTCTACTTGATCTCCCTTCCACCTGGAATCGAGGATCTCCGCTACATGGTAGCTGTGTTCCTTCTCCTCCATTGCTGGTCCCCTAGTGACCCTCCCCTCACTGTCTCCTCTATACGGTGACAGCAACGACCTGTGAAAAACTGGGTGCAGCTTCATGTGGTTCGGTAACCGGAGCCTGAAAGCCACTGGATTGACCTGCTGTATGACTTCAAACGGACCCAGCCTTTTGGGTCTTAATTTCTTACAACCTCCTTTGAATGGCAACCCTTGGGTTGACAGCCACACCTGGTCCCCCACCCTGATGCTTTCACCTTCCCTTCTGTTTTTGTCTGCCTGCCTCTTATATTCCTCCTTAGCCCTGTTTAAGTTGAGTTGGAGCTGGCGATGGATCGCTTCCATTTCTTCCACGAACTGTTCAGCAGCTGGAACGCTCCAGTTCTCCCCCTCCCCCCCTGGGAAGGCTCTGGGATGGCACCCGTGATTAGCCAAAAAGGGGCTCATCCCCGTGGACACGTTCTCTGCATTGTTGTAGGCAAATTCTGCCAACGCCAACTTCTCCACCCAATCATTCTCTCTGTCATTAACATAACACCTCAAATATTGTTGGAGAACCCCATTTGCTCTTTCCGCCTGCCCGTTGGTTTCAGGATGACGGGCCGTCGAGAAATTAACCTCTACATGCAGTAAGCTCATGAGCTTCCTCCAGAACCTGGAAGTAAATTGTTTCCCTCGGTCTGAAACCACCCTCAAGGGGGCGCCATGCAACCTAAACACATTCTCTACAAACAATTTGGCGGTTTCTTCTGCTGTAACCGCATGTGAGCAGGCTATGAAGTGGGCCATTTTAGTTAACAGGTCTACTACAACCATGATGGCTGTTTTCCCTCTAGACCTTGGCAGATCAGTCATGAAATCTATTGCCACTGCTTCCCACGGTCTCTCAGGTGTGGGCAGTGGTTCTAATAAACCAGCCGGCGCCTGCCTCTCCCCCTTGGCTCTTTGGCATTGTTCACACCCTCTCACATACTCCCGCACATCTTCCCTGACCTTGGGCCACCAAAATTCCCTGGTAACCAGCCACATGGTTTTGTGTTGCCCAAAGTGCCCTGCTGTGGGGCTATCGTGCAGCTGCTTGAGTACCTTCTCCCTCAATTCCCCTTCAGGTATATATAACGCTCCCTTATAGTACAATGCCCCATTTCTCTCCTCAAAACCACCGGATTTGTCTTCCTCCCCTCTGAGATCCCTGAGTTTCCCCTGGGCGTATGCATCCTGCACCGTACCCTCTACCAATTCCCTTTGCCCCACCAAAGTCGCCCCACACACCCAGCGGTCCTCTGGAATGATATGGGTTTCTTCGGGTGCTCCCTCCCCCTCCAAATATTCAGGTTTGCGTGAGAGAGCGTCCGCCCTAACATTCTCTGGGCCTGGCACATAACAAATCTCAAAGTTAAATTTGGAGAACTCTTGGGCCCATCTCAACTGCCTTTGGTTGAGCACTCGCGCCGTTCTCCAGTACTCTAGATTTTTATGGTCCGTGCACACTTGCACTTTATGTTGTGCACCAACTAGCAGATGCCTCCATCTCCGGAACGCCTCATGAATAGCAAGCAGTTCTCGGTCGTACACCGTGTAGTTCCTCTCGGATTTGTTCAGCTTCCGCGAGAAGAAGGCACACGGACGCCACTCTGACTCCTCCTTCCCCGGCTGCAGAAGAAGCACCGCCCCTATGGCTCTGTCAGATGCGTCTGTTTCAACCCTTAGCTTCTTTCGTAAATCCACATGCAGAAGTTGTTCTTCAGAGGCGAAGGCCCTTTTCAGTTCCTCAAACGCTCGCTCCGCCTCCGCCGTCCATACAAACTTCTTTTTACTGCTGAGACAGTCAGTGATGGGCGCCGTCAGATGGGCGAAGTTGCGGATGAACTTACGATAAAAGTTTCCAAACCCTAGGAACCTCTGCACATCCTTCTTGGTTTTGGGTGTTTTCCATTCCAGCACTGCCTGTACCTTGCCGGGATCCATGGCCAATCCCTTGTCTGACAGGCGGTACCCCAGGAATTCCACCTCCTTGGTATGGAACCGACACTTCTCCAGTTTGACCCACAGCCTGTTGGCTTGCAGTCTGCTCAACACTTCTCTGACGTCTCTCACATGTTGCTCCTCATTCTCAGAATACACCAACACATCATCTAGAAAGGCAACGCAATTCTTGTAGAGCAAAGGGCCCAGCACGTGGTTCATAAAAGATTGAAAACACGCGGAGCCTGCTTGTAATCCAAATGGCATAACGAGGTATTCAAACGCCCCCAAAGGGGTAAACATGGTGGTTTTCCATTCATCCCCTTTCCTTATGCGTATCAGGTTGTACGCCCCCCTTAGATCCAGCTTTGTGAAAATCTTTCCCTTCCTCACCCTGGTCAAAATATCATCAATTCTGGGCATAGGGAACGCCACCGGTTCAGTCACTGCATTCAGCCGCCTAAAATCACATACAAGTCTCGGCTTGTCCGCATTTTTTTTGTCCACAAAGAACACTGGGCTCCCCCCTGCTGCTTTGGACTCTCTGATGAAGCCTCTCTTCAGGTTCTTGTCAATGAACCCTCGCAACTCCTGCATTTCCCTGTCTGACATGGCATACAACTTGCCCACGGGAAGCTGTGCTCCTGGGAGTAAATTGATCTGACAATCAAAGGGTCTATGAGGTGGTAGTTGGTCAGCTTCCTTCTCGCTGAACACGTCGCTGAGATCTGCATACTGTGGTGGTACCTTCACCTTCCCCATTACTTCAGTCCCTGCTAGGGTGGCTTGGGCCCCTGCTGAACCCTTCTCCCCTTTGCAGTGTTCTAGGCAATGTGCTGAACCAAAGGACACCACTCTTTGATGCCAGCCAACCAGCGGATCATGTAGAGCTAGCCAGCTCATTCCCAAAATAATGGGAGCGCCTCCCAGGGTGGCCACATTAAACGCTATCAGTTCTGTGTGCCTTGCCACCCTCATTATCATTGGGACAGTCTGCAAGCGGACTCCTCCTCCCAACAACTCCCTGCCATCAATCGTGGTCACCTGCAGGGGGTTGCTTAAAGGGATGGTCTGTATCTGGTGTTCAGCAGCAAACTCCTTGCTCATAAAATTGCAGGAGCTGCCTGAGTCCAATAGCGCCTTTATTTTTAGGGGGTGCCCATTCTGCAGCTCTAGCGACACTTCGATCACTAGAGCAGGTCGAGGAGCTTCTGGCACGGGCACTTTCACTGCTCTTTGGCCTGGCTGCAGTGCCCCAATTGTGGCAACCAGGCGTTGGCTTTTACCTGCTCCGCTCCCCCTTCTTCTCCCCCCTCAACAGCTCCCACCATCCCTTGCCATTCCTTCCTCTGGGGGCAGACTCTGGCAAAGTGGCCTGGCTGTTGGCAGAGATAGCATTTCCGGGGGCCCTTTCCCTCCTTCTTAGCTCCCTCGCTGGTTTTTGAAAATGCGCGCGCGCGCGCTGTTCCGATTTCCATCGGCTCTGCCGGCGGGAAAGCTGGCTCAGGAATGTCTGGAATGCGGAACTCCTTCCAACGTTCCCCTCTCCCTTCCCGCCTCTCCAAGGCTCTTGCCTCCTGCCGCGCTCCTATGGTCAGCGCAGATTTGGTCAGCTGATCCATAGACTCCGCCCTGGGGCTCCGTGCCAGCTCGTCTTTCACCCCCGAAGAAAGACCTTCTTCAAATAGCATTTGAACGGGTGCCGCCGATAAATCCCAACTCAGTCTGTGAATCAGCATGGTAAACTCAGTCCAATATTCACGGACAGATCGACTTCCCTGCTTACAAGCCATTAGCTGTCTGCGCACCACCCCTTCCTCAATATCGCTGGAAAACAGGATATCCATTGCACGAAAGAACTTCATTGTGTCCTTTAGTATGTCATTGTGCGTTGCCATTAGGGGTCGAACCCAGTCTCTAGCCCCTTTCTCAAGATGCCCAATTACAAAAGCAACTCGCGATTCCTCATCAGGGAACTCATCGAACTGCACATTAAGGGCATATTGCATTTCTGTCCTAAAAGCATGGTAGTCCTTGGGGTCCCCCCCAAATTTCTGCACCAATCCTGGTACCTTTCTGGGGAATTGCGTGGCTCTCCCCTTCTTGTCTGCATCCTGAGCCCTTCTCTCCTCCAACCTCGCCGTCTGCAGGGCCAGTTGAACCTCCAACGCTCGGTATCTATCTTCCAAGCTTGGACCAGCTCCAGCCCCTGCTCCTCCGGTTCCGGTTGGTTCGCTCATGATGCCTTCTCTTGCACAGGCAGCGTACAAAGACTGTCGGACTGCTGTGAGGGTTTGATTAGCTGCTTGTGCGTGAAAACGTGCTCCCTCAGAGTTTGTGCGACCCCACAAACCTCCGTGTGTGACGGAGCTCCTCAGACATGTCTGCTCTAGTCACTAGTAGAGTCCGACAGTGGCTGTCTGCGGAAGCGTTTCCAGCAAAGAAGTTCCTTAACGGAAACGCGTCTCCTGGACTCACGGCGTGACAGTTTCCTGCGAGGTGTGGGTCTCCCTATGGGAGACTCCGATACCTCCCCACTGTTCTCGCTGGAAGCCTCCCTGAGCCCTCCCTCCTGCTCGCATTCCCTCAGAGACCCACTCCTCCCCCTGCTGGTCCCTGCTTCAGCAGTTGAGTCTCTTTCATCCTGCCTGAGTCCCTCCACCACCTGATGCTCTGATGGCAGTTCCCTGACACAATGTCAACAAGGAAATAAACTTTGCTTCTAAAGGAATGCCCCTTGCATTATATTTTACTATATGTACATAGCCCAGAGATAGCGTAGGATCAAGGTGATCTTTACAACAATCACAGATCAACTAGAGGCACTGGCCCTTTACAAGCTCAGGGGGAATGAACATGTGAAAGGGAGACAAGGGATCTGGATTCCACCTGTTGCCATTTGCGTCCGATTTCTACGTTTCCATCCAAACATTCCCCACAGTTTATGCACACATAAGCTATCTTGTTTAGGCAAGCCTACCGAGGTGCTTAGAAATGCTGGTGTGAATTCTAATCTGCTTTAATGTTTTTACCTTTTCCTATGTTTTAAAGTATTGTAATTTTTTCCTGGGTTTTATTGTTTCTATCTTTTTGTAAACCGCTTTGATATGTGTATGTTTTTACAACCAAGCGGTATATAAATCTTAAGAAATACAGTCGTACTTGGAAGTCAAACAGCTTAGTTCCTGAACGCTTTGGCTCCTGAACGTCGCAAACCCAGAAGTGACTGTTCCGGTTTGCAAACTATTTTTGGAAGCTGAATGTCCGACGGGGCTTCTGCAGCTTCCTGCAGCCAATCAGAAGCTGCGCTTGGGTTTTCGAACATTTTGGAAGTCAAACAGACTTCCAGAACAGATTCCGTTCAACTTCCAAGGTACGACTGTATATAAATTTGCATGTAAGCCTGGTCCTAAAAGGACATCTGCCCCAATATCAACCCTTGACACTGATTCATGACAGGATATTCTTAGTGGTGGTTCCCTGTTTGTGAAACACCCATCCTGATGAAGTGTGCCTTTCGCCCTCTTAATGAACAGTCAGTAGGAATTTAAAAGCATTCAGCATTTGATGGCTGAAATATACTGTTCCTGGCATCCTTGAAATTTTTAGCTGCGAGAGTACATGACTGAGTCAAAAGGTTTTTAGCTGCTCTAAAAAAGGGGGTGGAGATTTAAATTAAATTAATTATATTGTTGCTGCTTGGTTGTTTGCCACCCTGGGATCCTTTCAGATGAATGGCAGGATAGATATAACATAAGATAACATACATAACATAACATAAAACATAATGCATTATACACTATTTCCACTAATATAAGCATAAGAGCTGAATTTGTCAGTTGTTTCTAACCTCCGTTGTTGAATCCACCAGCCATATCTAACTACCATAGCTGTAGGCTGGCTTCCTTTAGCATCTCTTTCCACAACTCAACTCTCCCGCTGTGAGCTGACTCCTTCCCACGGAAACCCCCAAGGCACCTGATACTATTTGAGCACCAGCTTGCCTTGCTCCCATACTGAGCTCGCAGCTGCTTCTGTTGTTTTGCTTGTTGCCTTGAGTGCATCAAATGCTTCTGACAACTTTTAAAACTTGATCAAGTGACATCCAGACACAGTCAAACTCAAAATGTTCCAAGTTCATAAATCTGCGTCACAAATGAGATACCATCTTCATAGCACAGTGTGCTATTAAATGACTGGAAAATAAAATCTTACATGGAAGTTCAGAGTTTTAGATCACATGCCAAAACATGTCAAATTACTGGCAGGGTACATGGATTTCCACAACTCACCCCACCCCCCCACCCCCGGTCTTGAATTGACAGCTAGACACAATCATTGATCTTGGGATGTTGCAGAACTTGTCTCCATCTGAAGTTCTCCCTGCATATGCAATTCCAAATTGTCTCATCTGCTTTACAAAGTGGAAATGATGCATTAGGAGTCCTTCAATCTACTGGTTTTGGTTTATTTGTTTTTTATTTCCAGGAAATGGGAGGGAGCATGTGCATTTTACTCACAACACTCCCTCTGTGGTAGGGATGGGGAACTTGCTGCCCTCTGAGATGTTGTTGGATTCCCATCAACCACAGCCAGCCAACCTCAGCCACTGTGGACAATGGTCACAGATAATGGAAGCTGAAATCCAGCAACATCTGAACCCACAGATTCCACATCCTTGCTCTCAAGGTGAAATATAAATCAAATAAATAGGACCCATTTTTTTTCCTTCAGCCCTCTGTGAGCTACAGATTATATTTTAACCAACAGTTGAGATGTCTCACTGCTGTCTTCTGCTGTAGCAGGATTATTATAAGTTTAGTTAAACCACTATAGGTTACTCTAACTATATAGTACCTCATCAGACATTCAGTCAAGCAATATGCTCTTGTGTATACCGGTGCTGAGTTACTCATATGCCGCCACCAAACAATAGAAAACAAAAATCATAGAATGGTGTAGTTTCCATAGCAACTGTAATTTAATAATGTGAAATTTCCAGTTTGATAGAGCTGAGCAACTAATAATGCCAGCGTCCCCAGTGTAGTTGAAGCTAGGCGTGAGGAGGGGTTGGCATAAAAGACAAAGTTAAGGCTACAACATTCATCTCTGTTGTCAGGTTAATCCTTTAGAAGCCACTAATAACAGTGATTTAAAATATAAGCCGATTTTTATTCATGCATATATCCCTATCATATTGCATTCATAATGCAAATATGTTTATTATGGATTTACTGCACAGTGTGTGTGTGTGAGAGAGAGAGAGAGAGAGAGAGAGAGAGAGAGAGTATGTGTGTGTGTGTGTGTGTATATATATATTCTGGGACCTGTTTCTAAATTTGAGAGGTGGCTAACAAATGACTTCCAGATGTGGCAGGTGACTTCCAGATGTGGCAGGTACTCTATCCCTAAGCTATGGCCCTTCCCCAGCTACAGCCCTTACCCCAAGATGAGTTTGCCCTCAGTCCTAGATCTAGTCTGAACATCTACTATTTTGTTTTGTTTTGTTTGGAAAAATTGCCATTACTAAAGTGGACTCTAGTAGGTTAGGTTTTTCATTAGGCTTGTTAAATTTGTGCTTTGCTTCCTACTTAAAAATAATAATAACCCCGAAGCAATTTGCAAATCAAATCAGAGGAACATTATTAAAAACAGATTTATATCCCTGATCTTTCCCAAACCAGCATTCCTTTTTCATATACACTTTCTTGGTTCAACTCATTTGACTGCTGGCTTTAATACCTACTTCAAGTAGATATTTAAACATAATTAAAATGTAATCAGTCCTGCATGGATGGAGGTCATGATTATAAATGCTCCTGGATCAGTGAAACGCCATTGACTTCAGTAGGGCTCTGCCAGTGGAAATGAAGCTCTAGCCCTACTTTTCCTGATGATGCATTAAGTAATTAAAGATAAAACTGTGGCCAAGCATCAGCAACAAGGCATAAAGCACCCAGTAGTCAGCTCAATTAGTTGGCCCTTTCCCACTGAACATAGCTTTACTTGTTTAATGTTCGCTGTGACAAACTGTGCTCAAGGGGATCTGATACATCTGGCCAAAGGTGGAGTTTAATTTGGGAGACTTAACACTACGTGAGAATTATGATCAAAGGATTTTCTGCCTTTGGAGAATTAGATCCACTAGGGCTATTGATCAAAGTTATGTTTAAATACTAAGCACATGTTAAATATCTTAGTCCTGCTTCAGAAGAATGACAAGACTCTCTAAGGGAAAGGGATGGGTCCATGTCTGTTGGGAGCCCTTTGTTCCATAGGGATTTGATCATGGCAGAAAAGATGACTGAGACAGGCTAAATAACATGGGAATTGTGGGTTTCTATCTTCTTTAGAAGGGACGCAGGTAGCGCTGTGGGTTAAACCACAAAGTCTAGGACTTGCCGATCAGAAGGTCGGCGGTTTGAATCCCCACGACGGGGTGAGCTCCCGTTGCTCGGTCCCTGCTCCTGCCAGCCTAGCAGTTTGAAAGCACATCAAAGTGCAAGTAGATAAATAGGTACCATTCTGGCGGGAAGGTAAACGGCATTTCCGTGCACTGCTCTGGTTTGCCAGAAGTGGCTTAGTCATGCTGGCCACATGACCCGGAAGCTGTACGCCGGCTCCCTCGACCAATAAAGCGAGATGAGCGCTGCAACCCCAGAGTCGGTCACGACTGGACCTGATGGTCAGGGGTCCCTTTACCTTTACCTTTCTCTTCCTTAGAAGCATCTCTCTAACCCACTTGAATGTTCCCCAGAACCCAACTTTTGACCTTCCTGATTACGGGTCCCTTCCACAAGATCTGACTCTTCTTGAGGCACTGACACCTTCTCCCCTACACCCACCTCCAGGTTGATCTCCCCCACATCTTCAGAATCCTCACACCCCTTCCATGACAGCTCCATGGGGCCAACGACACTGGATGCTGCTTTGCCAATGCATTCCCTGTGGGAAACATGCGGATGAAGCAGACCTCTGCAACATACAGGACTGCAGTCTTGGTGCATGGTTCCCCTGGTATTGCTGGACATGCTTGGTTGCTGTGTCAGGCCTGGTTGGGCCCATTCTGCCATGCCCCCTCCAACATTGTTGTCTCCAGTGTGTCTTGACACAGTGCCATTCGGAGCCCAGCTGTCCCCAAAACTACAACCAATGCTTCCTCCTCCTCCTCCATGCCACCATCTACCTAGCTGTTGTTGTTATTACATTATGGGAAGCAGCCATCTGAGCTGGACTCACTTCACTCCCTGCTGCCCACCCCCCAAAACTGACTTCTGAATCAGCTGTCACCATTACCTGGACCCCTAACCACAGACACTGGACCAGCATGGGGGTGGTAGCTGGTTCTTCTTGCCTCCTTTGCTTCCATTCATGGGATCATGTCTTCTCTTCCCACTTTGGGAATTATGTGGCCCCGTCACTCCCTTTTCAATCTTGCTCAGGTCTGCTTCCCCTGCATGTTCCTGGGGGAACACATTGACAAAGCATCCCATGCTCGCCATCTGGTGAGTGGAGATTCAGGTCTGTTCACATTTGATTACTCACATGGGTCTTCTCCTGCTGGGAGCCAGTACACAAAGTGCAGTGCTTGGACTCCCTCTTGCAAACAGCTCAGGGCTGCCATTTGCAGAGGCCACCTGCCTCTCCTTTCTTTTGGTCCAATACCCCTCAGTAGTAGTGGTAGTAGTAGTAATAGTAGCAGTAGTAGTAGTAGTAATAATAATAATAATAATAATAATAATAATAATAATAATAATTTATTATTTATACCCCGCCCATCTGGCTGGGTTTCCCCAGCCACTCTGGGCAGCTTCCAACAAAATATTAAAATACAGTAGTCCATCAAACATTAAAAACTTCCCAAAACAGGGCTGCCTTCAGATGTCTTCTAAAAGTCTGGTGGTTGTTTTTCTCTTTGACATCTGGTGGGAGGGTGTTCCACAGGGCAGGTGCCACTACAGAGAAGGCCCTCTGCCTGGTTCCCTGTAACTTGGCTTCTTGCAGCGAGGGAACCTCAATGTCTGGGCAGAATGATGGGGGTGGAGACGCTCCTTCAGGTGTACTGGACCGAGCCCTGGTTGGCCACTGTGAGAACAGGATGTTGGATTAGATGGGCCACTGGTCTGATCCAACAGGCTATTCTTATGCTGATCATGCCAAATTGAGTGATAATATATTCAGAGGCAATGAAATCACTGAAGTTTGGAATGGTTCCGTCCATCATTTGCATTCAGAACAGACCAAAACCCAAGCTCACTCTTGGGAACTGTCACACCAAAATAAGTGACAATATCTTCAGAACCATCACAATCAGAACATTTTGGAACCACCATACCAAACTGGATGATGATAGCTTAAGAGGCATCTGAATCAGCATAGTTTGGAACTGCCATGCCAAATTGGGCAAAGTTATGCCAAAGTCATGCTTCAGTCCACCATCTTGATCCAAAATGGCATCTGGCATCCAAACATAGATGAAAACCAGCTCCTTGGCCACAGGAATCATCATGCCAAATTGGGTGAGAATATTTCAAGAGGTGTCTGAATGCATAAACTGACAAACCCCATATATATGGTAAAAGTTCATTCAAACTCAGATAAGTTCACTGAAATGGCAGCGATGTCATGTGTCACAATTACAGTCCCTGAGGGAAAGCCAAACAATGATCACTATTTACTCTTGGGAGGATATCTAGAAGGATGGATTGCTGCTCTGATATGGGACAAGGGACCTTTGGTACCCATGAAGCGACAGTCAGAGCAGCACAGAGGGATGAGCAGAGGATTGCTTGTGTCCTTAAAAGCAAGACAGGAAATCTTTGGTTTGGCAATCAAAAAACATGCTAGGTATTGTACATCAGATATGAGAATTTAGTCAGAATTAATTAATAACAAATGATTTAGTTATTGTAACAATAATTTATTCCTGTCCACTCAAACAGAATCTCTGGCAGCCGTTCAGTCAGAATCTTTGGCAAGAGAAGATAAACAGAAAACATCCCTTCCCAACTACATGAGACTCATTCTCTGCATTTCCAGTATGATGTGGCTTCTGATTCTGTCTGGGAATGCAACAGCTGTTCATGCCATGTACATTAATTCATAAATACACGAGAATGTAGTTATCTCAAAAGGAAGGAAGCAACAAAGAACCCGTGTATCATAGGATGATGTTCATAGGCAAAGTTCACACACAAATAATGCTGGCTATGGCAAGGCTGTGAATAAGGAGAGATCTAGAAAAGATAATTCACTTGACTTCCCAAAAGCTATTGACAAGAGTCCCTCATGAAACAATAAATTTAGCAGGCCTGAGACGGAAGAGTTGGTCATCTTATGGGGGGGGGGTGACTAGCTAAAAAAATAAGAATAGGAAAGTAAATGAAGAATTCTCACAGTGGAAGAAAGGAAGTAGCTCCTCAAGGAGTAGTGCTATTTAATTGTTTCATAAGAAGAACCCTGCTGAATCAGACCTATGAAGTCTACAAGCCAGCATCTCACAGGAAACAGGTGCCTAGAGGAAGCTTATAAGCAGGACATAAGGGGGTAAAGCTCTTTCTCACTTTTGTCCCCCAGTTACTGGGATTCAGAGGCATGCTGCTTCTATATATATATATAGTTGCCATGACTAGTGGTCATTGCTAGCGATAACAGTCTATTATCCACCTACTTGTCTAATCCCCATTAAAACCATCTAAATTGATGACCATTACCACTTCATGAGGCAGCAAAAATCATTGCTTAACTACACACATTGCTTAACTACTTGTGCTGTACTGATTTCAGTGTTATGGCAACCGAATGGGCCCAAACTGGTGCTCCACATAACATCTAGAAGAGTAATTTGCCCATATGCAGTTCTGTCATGGGAACCACCATCTTCCCACTTGGACCAGCCCAAAGTGAGAGGTAGCATTAATCATTACCTTAGCTATTAGAGTTGTAGTTGAAAGATGAGTGGACCAAGATCCTGAGCTAACTATTTCTACACCTAACTATTTCTGCAGAAGGCTGTTTGTCTAGTTGTCTGGACTGCCTGGAGCAATTTGATCTATCAAAGGATCCAAGCACTCCTCACCATTTAAGTGTGGGATAGAACTCTAAACTAGAATACCAATTCTACAAGCACCAGGTGGTGGAGCCATGGCAGGATTAATTTAAGCCAGCACTAAAAAAGGTAAAGGTACCCCTGCCCGTCAGGGCCAGTTGTGACCGACTCTAGGGTTGCGCGCTCATCTCGCTCAAGAGGCCAGGAGCCGGCACTGTCCGATGACACTTCCGAAGTCACATGGCCAGCGTGACGAAGCTGCATCTGGCGAGCCAGCACCAGCGCCGCACACGAAAACGCCGTTTACCTTCCCGCTAGAAAGCGGTCCCTATTTATCTACTTGCACTTAGGGGTGCTTTCGAACTGCTAGGTGGGCAGGAGCTGGGACCGAACAACGGGAGCTCACCCCGTCGCGCGGGGATTCGAACCGCCGACCTTTCGATCAGCAAGTCCTAGGCACTGTGGTTTAACCCACAGCACCACCCGCGGTCCCCAGCACTAAGCCAACATTAATTTAAGCCATTTTTTTGTAGTTTCGACTGAAAGCAATCAAGATTATAATTTATTAAATTATCATATAAGGGAAATCTGAAGAGGACTCTTGTATGAGTGGGAGGCTAGAAACATGCTTCATTGGAGACCTAAAGCCGTTCTCCATAAGGCTGAGTCAGGAGTTCCAATATTTATGGTCCTACCTTCAGCATCCTGAGATTCAAGATCTATAAGCATTTCAGTGCTTGGAGCATTTGAACATTCCAAATTGTTTGTTGTTGGGGAATGCTGGCCTATGGCTTCCTTAATAATTTGTGGTCCATTAACAAAGTTCTAAAAGGCCCTTGAACCCTAATTTTGTATTTGCCCAATTGTGACCTGGCTGCATATATTTCTTTAGCAAAGCTAGAGTGTTATTACACATCTGATTTAAATATGGTAGGATTGGGAGGGTATGGGTAGTTATGAGATTTCTTGAATAGATTGTTAATTTCAATAATTCATTCTGTTTCCTCCCCAACAACTTGGCAATGGTGATCAAGGCCACCTGGTCTAGCTGGTCTAGCTCGGAAGCAATTAAGGAGCTCTATAATCCTATCAAGCTGATCTCCACATCCAGCAACGGGAATTAATTTGTCATTTATAACTCATGGAGTCCCAAAAAATATTGTTTAGAGTCTTTACCATTGGTAGGAACTGTTCTCCCATAACATCAGTGAGTGAAGCATTCTCACCTCCAGGCTGAGATCCAAAATACTCATGACTTCTATTAGTCCATTCTTGGCTGTCCTCGTTGGCTTCCTCCACCAGAGCAGTTGCTGGAACTGAATAACACTTAGATGTGGGAAGGGAAAACCCAGAGGGACCAGAGTTTCCATAACTGCCAAACAAGAAACTATCAGTCTTAGGTTGCTTGGAATTTGGGTGGGCTGGAGATTTCAATTGTCCTTTAGATCTCATTTCTTATAGCATAGTTAATATATTATCATCTAATGTGAAGTATTATAGTTTTGAAGGGTTCTGCTCAACACTATCTCCTCCATCTTAGCAAAGCTGTTTTAGTTCACTATAATACTTCAGTTAATATAATACTATAATACTGCAGCTAAGCCTGCAGTTTTCAATTAGTTCACTCAACTGACTTATATGTCTGTCTTTCTCGCACCCTATGCTCAGGAGTTTCTTTCATTTGATGGCTTTTTATTGAGGTGCTTCTTCTTTCTCAATCAGTAAATTTCTGATGGTACATGTGAGTAAGGGTCAGCAAAATGCAATAAGAGTATTTCACAAAGATCTACAATCTGTATAAGTGAAAAATTCAGCAAAAGCATTTGCCATGCATCCTGAACACCAAAGTCTCCAACTTTAGCAAGGACCTTGGGATGCTTTAAAGCACAAGAGGCAAGGCAGAAAGTTGGCATGCATAAGCTGTTTGCCTTGAGCTCAGCAAATGATAAATTGTGGACTTAAAACAATTTAAAACATTTAGAAAACAATTAAATTTAGACTTAAAATAAACTTAAACCATGGAGCTTATGTGAAAAGCTGCTGCTAATGTTGCCGCCTTGCTTCTCAGCCTTTTGGCTAAGATCAAGTGTAGTAATAATACTTTGATGATAGAAACAGAAAAACTACTCTCCATCCACTTGCCATCTCCAACTTTGCAAACATGTACTCTATTTATATGGGTGGCGCTATGGTCTAAACCACTGAGCCTAGGGCTTGCTGACTGGAAGGTCTGTGGTTTGAATCCCCGCGACGGGGTGAGCTCCCATTGCTCGGTCCCAGCTCCTGCCAACCCAGCAGTTCAAAAGCATGTCAAAGTGCAAGTAGATAAATAGATACCACTCCGGTGGGAAGGTAAACGGTGTTTCCGTGCACTGCTCTGGTTTCACCAGAAACGGCTTAGTCATGCTAGCCACATGACCTGGAAAAACTATCTGCGGACAACCCCAGAGTCGTTTGCGACTGGACTTAACTGTCAGGGGTCCTTTACCTTTTACCTTTTTACTCTATCATATCCTGCCTAACTCACCATTCTCCCCCACCCTAAACTAGACATGCCACATAAGAGGGAAGAGTTTCCAGCCCAATAGTAACATTGGTTGCTTTTTTTCTGCACTTTCCCCTGCTATCCCCTTTTCAAAAATGTGGCTTACATTGTTTCCCCTTGTTTTGTACTCAAGCAGTGCAATATTGGTAGCTTTATCTTTTATTCCTTTCTTGATTGTCTCTAACTGGGATCATAAGCATAAAATCTCACTATGTGGGGGGGGGGGGGAGGACAAAGGAAGGCTGCCACTCTGACAGCTTGAGCCAAGCAGGACACTAGATAGGGTGGAAGAACCAAAAGCAGTTTGCTGAGTGGGGTGGAACCACAATGCTAGCTTCCATGTTGGTAGGTTGCAGTTGCTTACCAGGAGGCATGACGCAGCAGTGAGGCTGGTTTGGTGCAGAGACACCAGCAGGAGAGCTGGATTGGCTCCTTCACTGCACCAGCCTCCGCCTCAGTTCCTCCTTTCCCTCTTCATCTGTGTAAGCAGAAGTGACCCACCTAGCAGGAATCTATTATAGCGTCTCTGCCTCACTTCTGCGAACCACCTGTGTATCCCCCTCCACCATCTCAGGATTCCACTGTTAAGTTTTTATCATTACCACCTGCTTTTTATTCATTGTTGCATCCTGGTGAAATTTGTACAGCTCATTCTTAGGGGTGTATTTTTTTATATAAATATTGTTATGCTTTCTGTATAATCACTTTGTGCAAAACCCAAATAGTCTCCATATAAATTGTGATAAAATATTTACTTATTAAATATAACTTATTAAAGATAACGATGACCCTCCAATTATCTAGGATAAGTCATGAGTAACCAGTTCATAGCAATATTGCAAAATTTAAAATATGCAGATCTTCTTGGCAAAGATATTGAAATGGAAACAGTATTAGCTTTGCTCTCCTTATTTAGAGGCCGCAACAAGGACCTCCCTTGTAAGAATCTGATAGGTTACCTTCTTGTGGCAGTGCACATGGAGCTGGGGTTCAACTGGAAAAGTGCAGAGGAGTTTACTATCTACAACTGGTATAACAGTGTATGGTACTTGGCTTTGACTGACAAACTCACACAGTGAAGTAGAGTGATGTGTGAAGCAATGAAAAAGATACTTTTGATGCTGGTTAGTTTATATTTATTTCTATTATTAATTCTCACACAGAAGAGCCTAGACCCCCAGTACCTTATACATCCTTTTGGTTAGTTAACTTAATATGCTGCTATTATTTCCTGCCTTATACATGCGATGACTGCATTTTGCTTTGTACCTGGTGACCGATGCCCATTGCTGTTTGTGGTATTTCATGTTATTCTTAATAAAAATGATATTTTACACACACACAGTGAGATCTTGAGACTCAGAGCAGAAGTCTCAAACTGGAGAGAATCTTAGCCCTGTATTCATTTAGTTCCCACTGTGGTTGAAATGAACCATGTGGTCTTCCCGTAATCTGACATTCATATTCATATTAAATGGTAAACATTTGCGTAACAACTGTAGAAAACAGGAATCATGCTATAAGATCTCTCTCTCTCTCCATCTGTGTCATTTTCATCCCCCTCCATTCTTCGGTTCAGTGTCCTCTTCCAGCCGCTCACTTGGAAAAAGGCCATACCTCACTGACAGAGCTTTGCATGTGTAAGGTCTCACATTTAATCCCAGCTAAAAGTTTTCCTGTGGCAAAAAGGCCATTGCTTGAAATTTCAAAAAGTCACTTGAAGTAACTGAACCAACCAGAACTGTGCTGGCTAGACTGTTTTCTGTCTTGGATCTGAAGGAACAATATTGCCAAATCTGTCACAGCTGAGACGTATGGAACTGGGCCTTCCCTGGAGTGTGGCCTGCCCACTCTGTAAACACACTTTCCCCTTGCTATACAGGGGGCTCCAACAGTGAGGTGCTTCCCAGACTGTTAAAACTATGTTTGCCTGCTCAGGTTTCCCCTGACTAGGTTATTGGTATATTTTAAATATTTCACAGCTAGATTATTGGCACACTTTAGATATTTCACAACTAGGTGATTGGCACATTTTAGATATTGCATGTGGCTCCCTGTTTGTAGAATGCTCTCCCCAGGGAGGTTTGGCTGGCGCCTTCGTTATACACCTTTATGTGCCAGGCAAAAATGTTCCTGTTCAACCAGCCCTTGGGCTGATTAATAGCTTATACACCTTCTAAATGTGTTTGGGGGAGGGGTGGGGGGGTTATTGGTTTGTTTTGTTCCTGTTTTTATCTTGTATTTTTATGTTGTGAACTGCCCTGAGATCTACAGATGAAGGGTGGTAGAGAAATCTATTTAAAATGAACAAATGTATTCCTGGCATTTGCTTTCTGCTTGTGGTTGAGCTTATATGACTTTTGTGTACATTTAATACTTATTTCATTTATGCGTGGTTAACATTTAATGTTGGAATTTCACTCTGCAAACCACTTTGGAAACCTTGGATGGGAAGTGATCTATAAATATCTCTCATTCTCTCTCTCTCTCTCTCTCTCTCTCTCTCACACACACACACACACACACACACACACACACACACACACACATTCTATAAATCATATAATGGAGACACTAGGGGCCAAGTGATGGTTTTCTTTTATTTTGCAAAAGATGTTGTATATCCATTTGCAAAATTGTGTGTACATGGCTCTGTGTCCTTTGTTGGGCATTCTCATGTATCTGTGCAGTAGTAAGCCTATGGGGATATAATTAAAGTTCTTTTAATGCCTGATACTAGATATTAAATTTGAAAATACTCTGGCGGTGCTATGAAGTATTATTACAACACTCATTGTCTTTTCTCTCCTCATTTCCTACATCACTTAAAATTTAAATCCCCTTAATCACAAAGATAATATAACCAGATTCCTCTTGGATACTGGGACTTTGCATCCCTGCTTAAAACCACTCTATAATTAAATTTACCTTGGATACCTCTAGCCAATATACCCTGCTTATTCAAAGCTCTTTGAAGAATCATAATGTGTGAAGTAGGGCTGGTCAGAGAAATGGACACTGTCCTATGTGCCTGGCTGTTCCCTCCTTAGAACCCTCTAACTGGTTCCTGTGTCTTCCTGTCTGGGCTTTGGGTTGGGTTCTTTTCTGGCTCTGCTGTGAAGGTCCAAGAGGTTATTATGGTGAGGACCCACAGCAAAGAGGTGAATCTAGGTAGGGCACATTAGATGCCCCATTCCTACTTACCCTGCCATGTGGCTTAAAGTTTGCTTTACCGGAGAAGCCAAGGAGCTGTCCAGTAGGTCAGAGATAAGGTTGTTCAGGAGACCAGGGGAGCTGTCCAGCAAGAAACCACAGAAAGCTGGCTCAGGTACTGTACTATTTCAGCACTGTTTAGGAACCAATGGAGCTGCTTTGTAACTGGTTCAGCTGCTCCATCCATTCTTGGCCTGCTATCCTTATCCTAGTTGGCATCTCTCTTGCTTTTGTTTAGTCCTGTTGCTGTTTTAATCGTGTGTGTGTGGTGTTTGAAAAATAATTTTAATATATGCAACTGTTTTCATAGATCCAGTAGTAGATAGGTAGCCGTGTTGGTCTGCCATAGTCAAAATAAAAAATTCCTTCCAGTAGCACCTTAAAGACCAACTAAGTTAGTTCTTGGTATGAGCTTTCGTGTGCATGCACACTTCTTCAGATACACATGTACTTAAATGTACACATGTACTTACACATGTACACTGTGTATCTGAAGAAGTGTGCATGCACACGAAAGCTCATACCAAGAACTAACTTAGTTGGTCTTTAAGGTGCTACTGGAAGGAATTTTTTGTTTTCATAGAGATAGCTTTTATATATGTTATATTGTAAATCACTTTGGAATATTTCTCGGGAAACAGTTCATAAGTGAAATGCAAAAAAATAATGCTATACCCCTCTGACTTTTAGAACAGAGTAATCTCAAAGATTAGAACAAAGATATATACCCTGAATGGCCAATGGTCTGATTCAGTAAATTAATTACCCAGAAAATAATGCATATGAATGCAAACTGGATTAGTTTATGATTTTTTGGGGGGGGTGTAAGAAAATCTAGAGTGAAACTTAAAACAAGTTTTAAAAAGCAAAAGGAATATCAAATTCTTTGTTCCGATCAGGGAATGCAAAGTTAATATCATTCCGACACGCTGACACAATTTTAATTAAGCTGACTTTGTTCTTAAGCCACTAATTCATCTTTTTGTTCTGTCGTTGAGTTAATGTTGCCACATGTGTGACAACTGTAAAGGCACGCCAGTTTCAAAATGCAGTTTTGATATGCATGTAAATATGATCATTTCTCTTAAGATTAGAAATGTCTCATTTACATAGAAATTATTGAAATAATTGTAGGATAAGCACAAGTAAGAATGCTTTTTGTCTTTTCTTCAGTTCAGGAGGTTTTGTCCTTATATTTTGCCCCCGGCAATATCAAACAGATAGATCAATAAGTACTTGGAAGAATAAAAATGAAATAAACATGATCGGTAGTTGAAGACATTGAAATTTGAGCCAGTTAGTTTTTTCTTGTGCTGTTATCAGGCATGAGAAATTCAGCTCGCTGTGTTGTTCTTTGGAAAGAGATAGAACAAGTCCCAGCTACATTAACTGACTGCATTAGCGATTGACGTGTGAAGAATGAGTGATGATGTGCCAGAAGGCAGGAAGAATGGGCATGTAGTAGTATGAAGCGGAACAAGGGAGAGACTAGAAGAAGCAAGCAAGCAGTCAAACAACTTCTACTGTCATTGGCAGGGCAGCAGAACTTGCCTCTCTGAAGCTCTAGATTCTTGATACATTTTCTGGGAAAAACTGAACTAAATGAGTAACTCGGTTGAATGCCTCCCAAGCCTTGCAATATTTGCTGTTTTGCTGGCACTTTATCGCCTCTCCTATGACACCAGAAAGTAGAGAGAGTACTGGACTAGGCAAATACTTTTTTGTTCAGACAGCCATCCGGCCACTCACTGGCTGTTGCAGTAGGGTATGTGGAAAGGTGTTGTGCATTTTCTTTGCCTCATGGGCTTTTAAGTGGATTTAAGTTGCTTTGATTCCATGCTGTTTCAATATTGTACAGTGGTACCTCGGGTTAAGTACTTAATTCGATCCAGAGGTCCGTTCTTAACATGAAACTGTACTTAACCTGAGGTACCACTGTAGCTAATGGGGTCTCCCACTGCCGCCGCACCGTCAGAGCACGATTTCTGTTCTCATCCTGAAGCAAAGTTCTTAACCCGAGGTACTATTTCTGAGTTAGCGAAATCTGTAACCTGAAGCGTATGTAACCTGAAGCGTATGTAACCCGAGGTACCACTGTAACTTATTAAATTAAAAAAATATATTTATCACTGGTTGGTGCATTTTTAAAATCCATTTCTAATGCATGTTGTGAGCCAGTTTGGGTTATGTATGGGGAGAAAGGTGGGATATAAAGCAAGCAAGCAAGAAACAACAAAAAAACAAACAAACTGCACCTGAAATTAGAGTTTAAACCCTGATTAAACATGTGGTGTGGGGGGAGGGAGTAGGAGATATACTCAATCTTCTCCCCCCACAATGTTTAATTGGAATTTAAAACCCTAATTAAAATGTGTTCCCCGTTTCAATTTAGCCCCAGATCATTCCGGATCAGATTGGGCAACTGCAGATTGGGACCTGAATTAGATCGGGGGCATGCAGAACTCCAGTTTCTTCCCACCCACTTCTCTCTCTCTCTCTCTCTCTCTCTCTCTCTCTCTCTCTCTCTCTCACACACACACACACACACACACACACACACACACACCTCCATCCAGGCAAGCTAAGGACTATCTCAAATCCTTCCCACTAGGCAAAAGCACTCAGGAGGGCATAGCACTGGGCTTCCCACCCCTGTATTAAGGGAGTCTTGTGACAGTCATTAAAAGCATTTTTATAACACCCTCCAATCACATTCCCAGGGCACTTTACAAAAAGAATGGAACAATTAAAATGCAAATTAAAGGTGTGGGGGGGGGGCAGGAAACCAACAATACCATGCTAATAAACTAAAAGCCACAAAATTATTAAACCAGTACAACAACATGGTCAGCAGGAATACTCAGGAAACTAATGAAGTGTTTGTTGGGCACCAAAAGGATAATAGCAGCCATTGAGGTGTAGTGGTTAGAGTACTGGACTAGGACCCGGGAGACCAGGGTTCAAATCCCCCCTCAGCTATGAAGCTCACTTGTGTTGCTTTAAGTCGCTTACAGAGTTATGATGATAATATGGGGAGGGGGAGAGCCATGTACACCTTTGTAAGCTCCCCAGAGGAAATGGGAATGGATATAAATGAAGGAAATAAATAACAAAGAAGGCAGCAGGTAACCCTATTTAGGGAGAGCGTACCATAAGTGGGACATCTCCACCAAGTAGCCCTTGTCTGGGGATAGCCACCTGCCTCATGTCTAATTGGAGTGGGGCACCTGCAGGAGGTACCCCACTGATAAAGGGCCTCTTCCACCATTAGTGATTTGTCTGGAGCTTTTGGAGTTGCTGTTTAGCTACTGACAGGGTTTTCCCTCCCCATGGCTGAAAGAGAAAGACTGTGGTTTGAACGTTCTGGAAGAAAAATGTTCCTGGTCTCTATCAATTATACATTGTGGTTTGCTTGAGAATGTTTTGTATGAACCCCGGCATGAAGCAAGCATGTTGTCATCTCTCAAGAGCAGCAGGATCCAATCAAGCCTCAAAGCTAAGACTGGAGTATCCATTTATCTGTTGCAACAGGGCTTTCCAGCCCACTATCTCAAGACAGTCGAGATTTATATTGAAATGATTTGAGTTCATTAAGAGTACAGCTGCTAACTCGCAACTGTAAACATCCTGCACATTGTTGCCGGTATTAAAGAAATTATATAACTGGGTAGGTCAATTACTGTTGGCCGCAAGTTCCAAATAAAATTCACAGAGGATACAGTGGAATGGTGTGGGTGGACCATAGGGAATGTTAACAGGGGATAATAATAGATGAAATTGCTCAAGAAAAATGTCAGGAGGGAGGAAGTTAACTCTGACATTTAGGGACACTCTTAACAACAAACTCAAGGAGCCACTGCACACTCCTTCTAAAACTGCTTGGACTGATCATTAAGATAGATGAGGGCATTGGTCTGAACCAGAACTACTATCCTTGAGTTCTTGAGTGATGGAGTAATAATACCCTCATTATTGCACTCAGCAGAACATCTAAAAGAGTGGGAGAGTTAAATGGTTACTCCAGGCTAGCTCCAATAGTTAATATGATTCCAGGAAAAGGCTTTAGGGGGTCCAAAGGTTTTAGTGAGAGATGGCTGCAGTGGAGGTTTAGACCTGAAACACGAGCAATCAATGACATGTTTGAGGAGAGCTGAAGCATCATCTGGGATGAGAGGAACACAGCACTGTGAAGGTCCCAGCGATGGAAGCCTAGAAAACGGGTTGAGGATTCATCCTCCTGCAGAGGAGGAGAACCTTTCCCCTGTTGGATACTTGGGGTCACGAGAGCCTCTTGGTAAGTGAAAATGCTGCAGGACATTGAAGCAGTGTAGCATAGTGGTTAGATTGCTGGACCAGGGGTTCTAGCTGGGGTTCTAGTTCCCACTTAGCTCACTAGGTGACCTCAGGCCAGTCACTGCCTCTCAGCCTAACCAACCTCACAGGGTTGTTGTGAGGATAAAATTGGGAGACAGAGAGCCATCCTGAACTCCTTGGTGGAAAAGTAGGAAATAAATAATAGAATCAGAGAGTTGGAAGGAACCCAAAGGGTGATTTGGCCAACCGCCCCCCCCCCCCAATGCAGGAATCACAGCTAATGTAATAAATATTAAATAAAATAAATTTTTGGACAAAGGCACCTTGGTATGTTGCATAGTGTTAAGGCCACTAAGAAACACCTGAAGATTATTGGTAAAATAAATTGAGGAAAAGTGACTCATCTAAGACCCTCCAGGAGGGTGTGGAAGAGGGGCTGATAAAGGATTGATCCAGGTCAAGAAGTTGGCTTTTGCCTGTTTTTCATGGCCCAAGCCGTCTACTAAAGTCTCCATCGGGTTTAGAAATAATTAAGTCTAGAGAATAAGAGTTCCATAACCATAATGGCACCACAGAAAGGCCACCTGCCTTCTCCCTGCAAGTGGGGGTATTTGGAAAAGGGTCTCAGGAAATGATCTCAATGAATAGGCACGTTCATAGGGCAGAAGCTGGCCCTTCCTAAACTGAGTTTCCCAGCCACTTAGTGGTTTAAAAGATCGAAACCAGCACTCTTAATTGAAACCAAAAGCAAACTGGAAACTGGTGAAGATCTTTTCATGCTGGAGTTCTGTATTCAAGGATCCAGTTGCAGTCCTCCTGTGACAAGCGTCTCCAGTTCTCATGTAATCTATGCATCATTGTGGCCAGATCGATTCTTTTAAAATTGATGGCATTGCTTATGTATGAAACTTACACAACAATTTGTGAGGCCCGTTTGATAGCCAGCCACCTCATATATTATTTGTTTTTCCTAAAGGGAAAGGAAGTGGCTAACAGCAGTCCATTCTTAGGAGTGGCATCTATCAGTGGGAGGTGTATCTGACCATTCTAAAAGCCTATCAAGGTGGCTCTTGACAGCAGCCTTTCTCATTCACTTAAAGGATGACACAATCATATCAGATGAGAGAGAGAAAGGAAAAGCAACCCAGGTTGCTTCCAGATGACCTGTTTATTCATTCTGATTTGTTGGCAGGGAGATTAGATGACGGAGAGCCACTTTCCTTATTGCAAAAAGTCTACTCTTCTGGGGAGGCGTGTTTGCTGCACACTACCTCCCAGTCAATTGTGCAACCTGAATTTGCTGGTATGCAATTGAATCCCAGCTGAAAACAGCAAGCATTTGGAGCCACCGGTCTGTGTCAGATGCAGGAGACCACATCATCTGGGGGAGAGGGCAGAGAAGCTGCTTATGAAACGTAACAGGGAATTAACAGCATGTGATGAGAAATTGTCTGATTGTACAGACTAAGCAAGCATGGCGCAGCTGCAGATACATCATGAAATGCCCTATTAAGCCTGAAAACGATGGGTAGTAGCAACCTCAATAATTCCATGTACAATTACCAAGAGGGTCAGCCACCTCTTAGGAAGGGCTAGATCTAATTTTGGAAACACTTGTGTGGTTGATTCCAGCTATTTATTTGGGGGCATTCTGCACGGCAGCTTGTCAGCTTGACATCTTTCTCTCATAAAACACTAGGCTGCAATCCTAATTATCTTTTTAATTGCTTAACTGATTCATCTCTCCATTACTACATCACTCTCAGTTTCACCTCCCTCTGATCATCACCTATTTCAAGACAACCACGTGGGCTGCAGAGAAAACTATACAAACGTACCCACTAGTGGAAATTGATAATAAATTATTACTCCAGTGGAACGGTACTCAAAGATTTGGGGCACAGGGAGCTCTGGTACTGATCAGGTGGGGTTGGGACCAAAATTCATGGCCTCATGTCCCCAGCATGGATTAGTATTTCCTGTTCAGTCATAATTCCTGATCATGGCTACAGTTGTTACTCTGAAATATTATAAAGCAACACTAACAAAGTGCTGTTTTGGACTTGAATATTGGATATAACCAAAAGCATGTCAAAATTTACATGCATGATTTCTGGATTGACCTATGCTTTTCTTTTGTGTTTCCAGGCTCATTTCTTAGATGGCTAGAAACAGCATATTTCTAATAATTAATGCAGAGCATGAAAGAAAAAACCCCAAATGCCATGGTAGATACAAGTGTCTATACTTGGTCAGTGAAAATGGGAGACTTGTAGAATACCTACAATCCTGGTTATAATACTGTAGCAATGTTGGACAGTGATGTTCTTAAAGTAAATTAACTGGGATGGGGTTTAGCATCAATAAGTGCTTGTTATTGACAAAGGGACTACTGAGAAGCACTATGAAGAAGGTAAAAGTGTTCTTTTTGTAATGTTTTACAAAACACATCAAGCCATTCACCTATATATTGATAATGGGACCAATTTACCAATAGCTAATATGCTTCCTGGGGAAATGCCATTCCATTAGCTGCTACCTTTGTTATCAGTGATCACTGTGCATTGTACATTCACGCCTTGTATATTCCAAGCTTTTCTGTCTTGACATGATTGATGGTGAACACTGGAGAGAAAGAGAGAGAGAGAACGCACACTAAAATGCATTTTGATTGATTCTAAAATAAATCCCCTTACATTTAATCAAGTGTTACCATGCAAATGGAAGTGTTTTTAATAATGTAAATAGTGGGGAGGTAGAGGAGAACTGGATTGGGATCCCAGTGGAGGGAAAGAGTTAAAGCTCTCTACACCAGGCATGTGTGCCCGCCGTTTCGTTTAATCCGGCCCCTGTGGCAGTTTATTTCCTGGGGTAAAATCCTAAAAAACCCCTCAACAACTTCAATCCTTAAAAAAAGTCAACAACTTTGGTTGGCCCTCATGGCTCTTCACAGCATCAAATCTGGCCCTCTTTGGAAAAAGTTTGGACACCACTGCAGTCTATGCCAATGTCGGAGTCCTGATTCAGATTACCCTCACCATGCCTGCTATTTGCTTTTTTAAAAAGGCATTCATATTGTTACTAATTGTGTGGATTCCACCTCGTTCAGTTTGGCCCTAGGTAAGCATGCACAGGACTCTACTGTAATCTTACAAACACCCAAAAGCAACTTGGGCTTAATTCTCACTTAACATTCTAAAGTTCAGGTTTTAAGCCATTTCATGAATAACATGAATTGAAAATAATTCATAATATCAGGCCTAGTGAAGACTGAACACCTTAGTTCATTAATAATTAGGCACAGAATTTAGTGAACGTCGGGGGACGACGACGACGACACAAAATGAGTTTAAAATTGGCTTCCGGCTTTATTAAAGCTTGCATGTAAGTCATTAGCACATTTGTGAAGGGTTCATTTACATAACTTTAATTTAGAGTCCTGAGCAAAATCTCTTTTTCTTCCCTTTATAATCCTTCCTCCAATTTAGATTGGATTGCGAGAGTTCTGAATCAATTCCATATTGACAGCGTTACTGTGAGAGGAAAGATCTCAGATCAATCTGTATGAGGAAAAAGAGCAGCTGGTTAAACTATGCTGGCATTTAGCCTAAAGCAATTTTCTGTAGAGTAACGGAAACGGATCGATATGCCTACACCTCCGATTACATCTTCTTACTTGCTGTGTATCTAAAAGGGAAGCAGCTTGTAAGTACTTAGCAGCTTATTTGCTATAATGAGATAACAAGGATGTGCTTAATAAACATGGCATCACCTCAGAATTTTGTGATTCTTGCAAACTGCAGCTGTTTCGGATGAGTTAAAAATCTGACTGCCTCTATGTGTCAGTGGTCTTGGCACTGATCTAACTCAGCCAAGTGACTGATGAAACATGATTTTGTCTTGGAGTGACATGCCATGCACAAGGACAGAGAAAGAATAATATACAGCTTTCACAATGGCACAATTCTATGTGACTGCCACCACTCATTTTTCCAGTTACATAAAGCTACCTAGCAAACCCAAAGGCTGTCTGGAAGATGTGTGACGCCTATCCATTCTTCTTTACTTAATGCTGAAACTTCCTAAAATTATTGTTTATAAAGCAATATCCAGCATTGCCAAGGATATGTTAAAATTGTTGTGCACACCCGAATCTCTGAGTAGCAAGAGACCCCAGGACTTCCAGCACTGACTCAGCATTCAGTTTCCTTGGAATGAAGGGAAATGGAGTCTGTGGTATCTTTCGGATACATTCCTACCTTGGAAGTCAAACAGCTTAGTTCCCAAACGTCGCAAACCCGGAAGTGAGTGTTCTGGTTTGCAAACGTTCTTTGGAACCCAAACTTCCTGCGCTTTAGTTTTCAAATGTTTTGGAAGTTGAATGGATTTCTGGAACGGATTCTGTTCGGCTTCCAAGGTACAACTGTATATGGTTTTATTCACACATATCTACAACTTGAGCATAGGATGGAGTAATAACAAAAGGCTGGTGTATCCCATTGATTTCAATGGGAAATGGCTGTGGATAGGAGGTAAATTGCTTCCATTGCTTTACCACAGCAGCAAAATCAGTTTTTAAAAGAAATGAAAAAGTTGAAAGAGAATCCTCTGCTATTACAAATAGATATCCCCTGACTCCAAACTGTGTAAGAATTTAGCCAGCTCACTGGGCCTCCTTGCACCACCCTTTTAACCCATCTGCCATGAAGGAGAATTTAAGGCTTTACTCCTAAGGATCACCTGATGTCAAAAAAAGTCCCCTTTGTTACCACTTCAGTCACGTTGTGTGATTCTCACCCACCCACCCCTCACCCTGCTGAAGAAAGAGATCAGTTTCCAGCATAGCACACATGAATTCACTGTATCAGAATATAACATGGTTTGGATCCCCTGAAATAATCACATAAGGACTGTACATTCACCTAACAATAAGCCAATCAACTGGCAAGGCCTCACACTTAGCATAACAAATGTACTGCAGTAAGAGAGACTGTTGAAGTAAATGATTTTAACACGGTAGCCACGCTGTTCCTTGTCAAAAAAAGAAAAAGAATGATGGGGTTATTTCAATCAAGCTTTGAAATATGAAAAAGGCGAAACCACCAGTCCATTTCTGACAATGCTTGGAGGAATTAAGATTCAGGTACTTCGTTCTCCTAACAAAGGCAGTAATGAGAACAGGAAATGGCTTCACATTAATCTAATCCACTGACAAGCATTGTGGCAAGTAGAAGAAAAGGTTGCAATTTAAAACTGCGCTTGTTAGGACCTTCACGCGACAATCATACTGCTCACCCCATAGATAAGATGGAATAGTCAGGGCGTTAGAACATCGATGTAGCTCCTCCTCACATTTGAAATGCATTGTGTCAAGAGAGTAAAGAAATATTTCAGGACTGGGGGAAAAGAATATGTGTACTGTTTGACAAGGGGACAGACTTCGGAAGGAAATGGGGAAGGAAATGGCTTTCACTTGGTTTCTTTTTTTTCATTTAAAGAAGTCTGAATGAGTCACATAACTCATCTCTGCACGACTCGGCTTTGATACTTCTCTATAAAGCAGTGGCATTTGCAAACAGTTCAGTAAGGGATTCTACCAATGGCATTCTAGCCACCAGGAAATTAAAAAGACCCAGTTTTTCTCCTTTGCGTGGGCTCCCAGAAAAACCTTTTAAAGTATTTTTGTAGTGGTGGAAAAATGGGTCACCTAGATACAGCTTTTGTTTGAAAAATGGCTGGGCTAAATTTTCCACCAGTGAGAATTTGGGAAGTTAAGTAGATCTACTCCTGCTGTTTTCTTTCTTTCTTTCTTTCTTTCTTTCTTTCTTTCTTTCTTTCTTTTTTTTACATGTTGCTACCTGCAGCTGAACTGCAGCTTTAGTGCCATTTTTTTCTTTTGAAACAAAGCAAAAAAGTGCTTCTTCTAGAGATAATCCGAGGGCTCATGGTGGTATCACTACATCAAACAGCCAATGAGATTGAACTTTGTGACATCATGAAACCAGGATAAGCATATGTGATAGCATTACAAAACTAGAGCAGAGGGATGGCAACACATCCTGCCCTCACTCTGAATGACGATTTTGCCCCTTTTTGCAGTCTCCTCCCAATCATTGAAAGAGAGGTTGCAGGAAGTGAGTGATGTTCTTTGTGAAACACAGAATGTGTTTCAGCAAGTCCTTATCTGGAACCCACAAATAACAATAGTTGTTCATTTCCTAAAGCCTCCAGACAAATGCAGACTTTCCAACAATGCTGTTGGAGTGTTGTTTATGCTATACTTTTATATTGTTTTATTGTTGTTAGCCGCCCTGAGCCCGGCTTCGGCTGGGGAGGGCGGGATATAAATAAATTTATTATTATTATTATTATTATTATTATTATTATTATTATTATTATTATTATTACAACTTAACTCCAAAATATAAGGCGGTGTGATTCCAGTGCAAATAATTGCATATATAGAGTCCTCACCATGCTTTAGGTCTTTTCTTCTGGTCAAGTAGAGAAGGCTGTTTTCAGTGTAGATTTTTATTCCCTGCTTGTTCCTGATGTAGATCTTCACGCATCTCTTTCCCCCTGGCACCATTTTTTTGTTTACCTCAGTTGCCAAAATGTCTTGGGCCAGCCTTGCCTACCCTTGTCTTTTTCTCATGATCCGCTCATATGGAATTGACTTTCACCTGCTAGTCAGCCATAAACCCCTCTAGCACTTCAGCCTGCCCATCTTGCCCTTTGAATCCTATATAAGTACTATAGCTTATCTTATGCCATATGTTCTCTAAGGCACTCACCTGCAATGTATTGAATCCATTTCCAGAGGTACTGATCCTGCAAAAAGCTTCAGCACCACCCAAGGTGTAAGGATTTTGTTGCAATCCTGAAAATTCAAGCTTCTTTATATAGCGAGAAATAGAGAAAATAAAAGCTCTGATTGCAGAGATAGATCTGATCAAAAATCTATGGATCCCAGTTGTTTCCCAAAGCCTGCTAATTCTTTGACACATTCGTTGTTTAAAACTGGGGGGCCTGCTTTTAGCACATTTATCAAAATGGATTAATCTTTTTTATTCAGCATGTGTGTGAGATGTCCTAGTGATTTATAGAGCTGGAAATGAAGCCCAGCAGACTCAGTAAAAATTTGGTTGTTATTATCGAAGTAATTAATTGCATTTCTTACACTTGCAACTGATTGATTGCATTTGTACCACTGTGGCTCTACTTTATTATTGGGGGTGGGGGTGGGGGGCACAATTGGGTAAAGTGCAGCATATCAAATCCCCATATCATTCCCTTTCAAAATATGCAGCATAATTTTGAGAAATTATTTGCTTCATCAAGGGCGCAATCCTCTGCTCAAGTGCTGCTGGCTGAGGTGGTTTTGAGAGCAGTAAAAGCTCTGCTATGCCAGCAGAACTTGAGGCAGGTCACTGGCATGCTAGATGTAGGGCCCTCTCGCCAGAGCTCGGCTGGTGTAATACTCTGCCAGTGGAACTGCATTGCCTGCAGAACAATGAAAAAGCGATTCATCTGTGGGTTGGATGTGGGCAGCTTGGAGAAGGGGAGATTTCCAGGGATGTATCTGTCATGGCAGCGGTGTGCCTGGCTTCTGCCAAACCCTATACCTGAAATAGAGTGTCTCACCCCTTCTATACCTGCTCAATCACTGAGGACTGCCTGCAGGCACCATCTTATTAGGAGAACCATTCCACACAATATAGGAATCAGGCCTCTGGTGTTGTGACACCTTCCATTTGGAGTTCACTCCTGTTAAATATTAGCACATGTACAGTGGTACCTCGGGTTACAGACGCTTCAGGTTCATAGCTGTCAACTTTTCACTTTTCTTGAGAGGAATCCTATTCAGCATAAGGGAATTTGCCTTAAAAAAGGGGAAATGTTGACAGCTATGTTCAGGTTACAGACACCACTAACCCAGAAATAGTACTTTGGGTTAAGAACTTTGCTTCAGGATGAGAACAGAAATCGCGTGGTGGGGTGCGGTAGCAGCTGGAGGCCCCATTAGCTAAAGTGGTGCTTCAGGTTAAGAACAGTTTCAGGTTAAGAACGGACCTCCGGAATGAATTAACTTCTTAACCCGAGGTACCACTGTATTTTTGGCACTTACTGATGACCTTTCTCTTCTAGCAAACCTTTTGAGTATAGCTCTTTCCCAATCTGTATCTGTAGTGGAATTGTTTTAAGACATTTGCCACGCTTGACTCCTTTGGGAGAAATACTACCACTACTACCAATAATAATAATAATTGAAACCTTTTTCAGGCCAAAAGGAACTTTCTAGGAGCTGCATGCATGCATGGGTGGGGCCAAAGGCAAAGGTGGGTGGGGCAATATTATTATTTTTTTACTTTGCTTAGTAGACTACATTCCAACCACACAACATTCATCGGTTTCTGTGCACACACCTCTACCCAGGCAGACAAGAGGCATTCTAGTCACATTCTAGTCAGGCAAAAGCATTTGAGAAGGGTGCAGAGTGTGTCCCAATGGCTGGATAGGGAAGCTGAATTTGACTCCTGGGCCTGAGGTTCCCTTCCCTTGCTGTATCCCATCAGCTAGTAGATTATTCCTATAGAAAGGACATGTCCTTAATTTCTATACATAAGCTTTGCTTGAAAGTGTGGGAAGAATCTAACAGTGCAATATGCCAATCATTTTGTCAGCACAAGCATTTCAGCTTGCCAGATGGAACCATCCTCCCTCTTCCTTCTCTCATACACAAAGCAATTTAAAGGCGGTGGGGGTGCCCACTGCAGGAGGAGGGGGGAAACACCATGGCACAGGCAGAAGTTGTTTTGCAGGTTTCCAGTGATGGGGCTCATTAGGTGAATTTTACCCTGCTGTGGGTAGTATCTGAGTAAATCATATTCAGAGTAGTAGGCCCACTGAAATAAATGTACCAATTGAAATAAATGAAATAAATGTAACACAAAGATTGAGATTAAACAAGATATTAGCCCCAGTAGGTTTTAGTGTGTTGTTCTTCTTTAATAAAAAATGCTATCTTCTGAAATATATTACCAAAATGTAGTTACACTCTTTATTATTTTTTCTACTCTGTTTTCTAAAATTTACAAAGGAGAACAATATCATTCAATATTAATTATTTAACTCTCTGCGCCCACGCCAATATATTATTAAGAAATGGCTCAGCACTGAAAAATCTCCTGCCACCCCAACCCACCCACACTGGTGTGTCTAAAAATAGTGAATAGCATCTGGAGTGAAGCATTCCTTCTGTAACAGAAAGAGCAGTCAAACTGGTATTTCAATAAATCCTTGTCAGCACAGGAAATAACATGCGCTGAAGTGATTGGAGAACTGGAGATCCATAATGTTTTTTACAGGTAGGTGAAATCAATATATTAATACCTTGGGGGGTAAACAAGTGGAAGCATTTTATGGAGGGTCACTAGGTGCAGCCAAGGAAAGAGATTCTTCCCTTTAATAACTGTGCAGTGGAGGGAATTTCAACATAGGCATTTATCAGCTGCCTTTTCCAATTAAATATGGCCCAAGGCAAAATATAAAATAAATATAAAGATACATATAAAATGAACGATAAACTCGTACAAGAAAAACAACACAACAGCAACTATACAAACCATAAATAGATAGAAATCAGCAGTAGCAAGTATAAAATGTAAACAAGAAAAATAACCCCATCCAGTTGAAGGTGAGTTATGGAATTCAAAATAGAACTGGGGGGGGGGGGGGGCTGATGAATTTGCCTTGGTTATCTCCCACTTGGGCTACTACTGTGTGGGGCTACTTTTGAAGGTGACTACAACTAATCCAGAATGCGGCAGCCAGACTGGTGACTGGGAGTGGCCACTGGGACCATATATAACACTGGTCCTGAAAGTCCTACTTTGGCTCCCAATATGTTTCCGAGCACAATGCAAAGTCCTGGTACTGACCTTTAAAGCCTTAAATGGCCTCAGGGCTGTATACCTGAAGGAGCATCTCCACCTGCAGCATTCAGCCTGGACACAGAGATCCAGCACCAAGGGCCTCCTGACAGTTCCCTCCCTGTGAGAAGGGAGGTCACAGGGAGCCAGGCAGAGGGCCTTCTCAGTAGTGGAGCCTGCCCTGTGGAATGCCCGCCAGCCAGATGTCAAACAGATAAACTACTATAAGACTTTTAGAAGACATCTGAAGGCAGCCCTGTAGAGAGATGTTTTAAATGTTTAATGTTTTATTATGTTTTTATATATGCTGGAAGCCACCCAGAGTGTCTGGGGCAAGCAGACCTATAGACACCTTCTGCTTCCCATTTAGCAGACCATTTGCCATGCATGTAGAAGGGCCTAGGTTCAATCCCTGATAACTTCAGGTAGGGCTGGGATTGTCCCCTGCCTGAAACCCTGGAGAGCCACTTCCAGTACTGACTGGACAGTACTGACAATATTGAGCAAGATGGACCATTGGTCTAGCATTGGCATAAGGTGCTTATCTGGTGCTTCCAGTGGTTCCAGGGATGCTCTCCTGGAGACCACAGGATGTTAGATTGTGTGGATCAGCCATTGCGTCTAAGTTGCATAAAGCTGATGACAAAAGAAGAGAGGGACAGCTCCCAAAGATGGAAAGCGTATATCTGTGGGTACCCACTACAGACGTTTAGAGTTCTGAAGCAAATAAATTGGCTGGTTTGACTGAAAAGCATTAAAGTGAAATTGCCATCTAGAAAGTCCCAAAGCTGCACTTTTGCTGTGTCTTGACAAAGCAGTTTTATTCAATCTCGACTCTTTCCCTGGATGTATAAAAAATTCAGTGAGCATTTACCATTAAAAAAAAAATCTTCAAAAAATATATTGGGAGGGGAAAAAGCCTTGGGAGTATTACCATTTTTTATGGCAACCATTGTGCCTAATGAAGTTAGATTAAAGGAGCAATCCTGTTCTAGAGTTATGTAGGCTGAAGGGTTCAGGGATTTTGAAGAATCCCTATTATGCAAGCAGAATGCCAGGCACATAGGCCAGTGGTGCTCCCTGATACGCCAGCAGGAGGAAAATGCTCATGGGGACCAGATCCATCCATGAATATAGTCCAGCAGAACAATCCAAATAGGGCAGAACTGTTGATGGAAAGTGAAAAGCACCGTGAAGGAGCATGTTTATTCATTTCATTTCATTTCAAAACTCTCTTCCATCAGTTAAAATTCCAACCAAGATAGAATGGCAAGCTAAACTGGTAGAATATCTAATGTTAGCGGGGGGAAATGGAACCAGTGAGAGGAGCCTCAGAAAAGGAGGTGGACAAGGAATGGAAAATGGTGAGAGAATATCTCCAGGGATACTGCAATAGTAGAGGCTTTCTGACGTTAGAGGAATGAGTAACAACATATGGTATTAATACAAAAAACAATAATGATGAAATTAAATAATAGATATAAGTAGGAAGACAGTGTATGGATCTAATGGTTACAGCAGGAAGAGTGTTATGGACTTAATCGGAAGTATTCACATTTCTTTTTATTACTGTTTGTTACATTGTATATAGGCATATTACATTACAGTGGTACCTCTGGTTACATACGCTTCAGATTACATACGCTTCAGGTTACAGACTCCACTAACCCAGAAATAGTACCTCGGGTTAAGAACTTTGCTTCAGGAAGAGAACAGAAATCGTGCTCCGGTGGCACGGAGGCAGCGGGAGGCCCCATTAGGTAAAATGGTGCTTCAGGTTAAGAACAGTTTCAGGTTAAGAACGGACCTCCAGAACGAAATAAGTACTTAACCCGAGGTACCACTGTATATGTAGGTAGCAACGATTAATTGAATTGGAACACAGATATGAGCAGTTTGTAAACTTAAATGCCACCTTTTTTCCTTTATGGGAAATTCTTGGCTATTTGTATTTTCTTTCTTCTTATTATTTTCTTTGTTTATAAACTCAATAAAGATAATTTTAAAATAAAATAAGAAATCCAGGGTGGTTTACAGCAAGTACATAAAAACCTCAGACAACAACAAGCACAGCAGAGAGATCCACAGACAGCAACAATTCTAAGCTGAAACGTTGGGAGCTGTGAGGGGGTGATGCAAACAAGGGCATTGGGCTTGCATGCTCATGTCTGTGAGTTGAGGGCATCATTACCAGCAGAGTCTCAGATTGGTGGGCATTGGCACCATTTCCCAAGAAGCTGTGTGTGTCCTTCATTTTCTGCCATTTTTGTATTTTCTGCATTTGTGCCTTTATCTTCCCTTCCCTGGCTGTGTAGACATTGGGCATGGCAGATTTTCTGACAGAATACCTGCGGTGTATTTCCAGCCCTGGTGTGATGTTAGTATAGAGCTGCTTTAGATTTACAATTAATTGAATGTGTTTGACCATCTCTTTCAATGTAGCAGCGGGAAATCTTCCGCTTGCAGGCCAGTATTTCGTTGCAAATTACGTTGATCTACCTGTGACATACGTCAACTACATTAGCGATCTTAAGCTGGTGGGTCTGGACCCACTAGGGGGTCATGACTTGATCCAAAGTAGGTCACAACAGGAGCACTACCCACCATGCAAATGTATGGTAAATGTTTAAAAATGATTTGCATCTGAAAAGCCTGAAGATACCTAAATTACATAGATTTTACTTGTTATGCTATTAATTTTAAGGCCTGACATAAGCAAAAGTGTACCAAATCTTGCTAATACCAAACTAATTTAGGGATTAGTAAGGATTATCTCTGCAGGATGAGTTATGAGAACTACAAAAAAAAAGTGCGTATGAGTGACAGAGTGTGAATGGGACTGTTTCAGTCTTGGTCTTTAATTCAAGAATTTGAATGCAGTGCTGAAACTTATGGATCTATTGCAGGAAGAAATAACCAATGGCCTTCCGGATGTGGTTTGACTCCAGCTCTCGCTCCTCTAGCTGCCTCTTCAGCTAACAAGGATATTGTTAAAAAAAGCATGGAATATAAAAGAGGATTGATTGCATATTTTAAAATAAAGTATTTCCCCCCTCCCCTGCCCAGCATCTATTAGAACATGCCAGCCACAAACCAGCCAAAATTAAGAACAGTTTAAGACCCACTGATACCAAAGGAGAGAGATTTAAGCACTTCTTAAGTATCCTGTTCAAAGCACATCTCAGATAATTGCCAAGTAGTAGCTAGTGGGGGGGATTCAACATTGTCTGCAAGTCTGCGCTCACTTACCTGATGCAAAAACCTCACTGGATACAAAGGAGTTTTCTTCTGATGAGATGTACATAGGATTGTGTGGCTAGTTATTTTGTATGCTAGGATTTTTCTTGCATCTGCATTTATTTTCATGCAGGCATTTATGCATAGCATCTGTGTTTTGCTTTTTGCCCAGGTCTCCAAAAGTAAAGGTATTTGGTACTGAAAGGATCTTTGATGTGGTGGACAATGGTGAGACTGTCTCCATTCCAGGATGCATATTTAATTCTCGTGGAGCTGGCTTTTGAAATCGAACCCCAACTGTAAGAATATTCTCCACATCAGCATGGTACAAAAGCACTAAATAATTGTAACATCTAGGGAAGCAATGCAACCATCAATTAAACTCTGTTGTATAACCTGATAAATTATTCAGTCTACTAATGGGATCTGATTTTTTCAAAGTGTGGTTGAGTATCAAATATTGCTAGCATAGACTGATACACTTAGTATAATAAACACATACAATTATTCAATCTTGCTCAACCCCCTCCCCCAATCTATCCACCCATGCCCAGCTTAGGACTTCTGTATGAGAGTAGACACTAAACCTACACTGTTTATGAAACTAAACCCACAAGCCCACACTGTATAGTCAATGTGAGCCTCAAGAAGTAAATAATCTGGCTTAAAGACATTTCTGCGGCTCTCCTACAGCTGAATCCACCCACAGAACTGTAGGATGATTTGCTGTAGATTCACTGGCATCATCCTTTTTGTTTGTATGTGGAGGAATTAAAAGCAATATTTCCATTACTGAGAGCAGATTAGTTTTGATTGCTACTTTTGGTCCTCATCCGGTGACATTTGCTCTCCATGTGTGTGTGGGCCCTGCAGGATCAGGCCAATGGCCCATCTAGTCCAGCATCCTGTTCTCACTGTGGCCAACCAAATGCCTATGGAAGCAGGATCTGAGTTCAACAGCATTCTTCCCTCTTGCGATTCCCAGCAATGGGTGTTCAGAGGCATGAATATAAACAGAGGCAGAGCACAGCCATTGTGACTAGTAGTCATTGATGATCCTCCATGAATTTGTCTAATACTCTACTAAGTTGGTAGTCAGTGTTGTGGGATTCACCACTGAAGTTCTCTGAAGTTTTTCAAAGTCCTATAAACCTAGCAATTGCCACGTTTAGGGCAGCTGGTGCACACTTCATACACACAAGCACAAAGCGAATTTGTGGCTCTAATGAACACAAATAATTTGTTTTAAATAGTTTTAGGCTGCCTTTCTGGGCAAAGGTCCATCCCAAGTGGCCTACAAACAAGACGACAGATTTAAGGGCAGCGCAACACTGCAAAATGTAAAACATTAAAACAACTCCAGATCAACACTTGATGCAAAACAGTACAGAAGCAGAGAGAGAACATAACCGGCTGTCATCCAACTAACGAACATCATGCCTGAGAGGCTAGTTGAAAGAAAGGTGTGTCTTCAGGCTGTTCTGCAGAGCCTGAAATGTAAAGATTTGATGCTGGTCCAGTGGAAGGGAGCTGCACAGTCACCCTAGAGAAGGACTTCTTCCCAATGGAGGCTGGTCCACTAGGGCAAATGGAGCACGGCCCAACCAGTCTCACTCTGCCCTCAGCCAGCCCCCTCCTGCCCACCTTCTTACAAACCTATCAACCACCACTACCTCTCCTTCCTGGCCTCTCACTTTACTGACCTAGGGAGTGGGAAAGCTGATCTTAAGATGAGGGCAGGAAAGTATGGGTGAAAGTAGCTCAACAGCCTGGTCCTGAGAAGTTTAGGGCTTTCAATGGCTTTAAAACCAGCCCTTTGGATTGGGTCCAGAAAGGCACCAGCAACCACAGATGTAATAAATGTATTACAAATGCCGACTGCCTTGCCCTTAACAGGACTCTTGTCAATCACATTCTGAACCAACTGAAATGAACACCATCATTTTGTTTTGTTTTTACATGCTGGGCTTTTTGTTGAGTTCCCCCTCTTTGCTATATGAAGCATTCATTCAAGAAGTCTGTTTGGAGTATTGTTTTACGTTGTTTGTCTTTGAAAACTCTTCCCTACAGCTCTTGATTTGTAGAATTGTTTGCAGAAGCACCACAGTAACACCCGAAGCAGAGTGGAGGAAGGCACTCACTGAAGCAGAAAGGGTTTCAGGCTGAAATGACAGCAATGAAACACCTTGCGGCTCTTGCAGAAATCTCTCTGGCAAGCTTTGTTAAAGCTAAGGCAAACTCAGGGCAGGAACTGAACCCTGATCTGGATGGCTGGTTCTATCTCACACTATAAGGAATGTACCTTTGGGTCACCAGGGGACAGTTAAGGAGATCAATAGGAAATCCAAAGTAGTTCTCAGTAGCTGACCCTGCCTCAGGTGAAGCATACGATGGTGCTCTCTCTTCCCTGTGCAGAAGTTAGGGCCAGAGCTCAGTGGTATAGTGTCTGCTTGCATGCAGAAGATCTCAGGTTCAGTCGCTGGCATTTCCAGACAGGGCTGGGAGAGAGACTTGCTTGAAAGCCTGCAGACCTGCGACCAGTGAGTGTGGGCAATACTAGAGTCGATGGATGAACAGTAACTTCCCATGTATTTTCCTAAGCTGACTGCTTCTTCTTCTTCTTTCTTCTTCTTCTTTGGCGATCACTCGTAGCCGAGGAAGATTATCTTCCATAAACACGGTTTTAACAAAGAGTCCGTAAGTGACTGTGGAGGCCAATTCTGGATCCACATGTACTTCCACAGTGGGGACAGAGGTTTCCGGGCGGGAGTTGATCATGGTGAGGGTTTGCCAAATGTGCCTTCCTTTTAGCACGTTTCTCCCTTGCATCCTGAGTTCGAGTGTCTTCAAAGCCCATGACACCTTTGGTAAAGGCTGTTCTCAACAATGGTGGTATAGCGTGGGTTGCCAGTGCCTGGGACCACACGGGGGGGGGGGGAGGGAAGGAAGTAGATGAAGTACCGGTAAGCATGCACATTCAGCTGCCTAACAGCATCCTTGTCACCCAGGAGATGGCAGCTGCAGAGATATAAAAAAGAAGAGTCGTTCCACTATCTGGAGAGGTCACTTCCTGGTTCACATGGAGAAGCTGTTTTCAAACCTTTTTTTTTTTTTTTTGACCAACAATATTTCAATTGAAGAGTGTTAACCACATGCTTAACATTCCAATTTAAATACTAAGTCTGTTTTGAAGTGGGGAGTGTGTTATACGTCAGAGCATAAGCAGAAGGTCCCTGGGTCTTTCAAAACAGGCCCAGGAAAGACCCCTTGGACTCTCCTTCCTTTGGAGGTTTTTAAGCAGAGGTCAGATGACCATCTGTCATGGGTGCTTTAGTTGAGATCCCTGCATTGCAGGGGGTTGACCTGGATGACCCTCAGCATCCCTTCCAACTGTATGATTCTATGGAAAACCTGGAGAGCTTCTGCCAATCAGTGCAGACAATACTGAGCTGGATGTCCAAATGGCCTGATGACAGAAGGCAGCCTTGTCTAGAGCATATCCATTTTTATGTGGCATGGTGACTCGCGGTATTTTATTCTTATTTAAAGGGAACTGATCTTACACTGCAATCCAATTATGAGCAATTTCCTCAGGACTGTGATGCGGTCTGTGCATACCTAGAACAGCTCTGCTCAATGTGTGTGCGTGTCTTGCATTCTGTGACATGAAACAAAGGTAATTGGTTTTAAAGGCTGATGTTCTGTATCAATGCTTTTAATCGCTCCTGTTATTTATTTTTTGCCTGGAAGCAGGACCTGTCACTTTGATAAAGAATTTCGGCACACTTATGCTACCCTAGTAGTAGCTATAGATGAACGGCAATTTTAAATGCCAAGCATGCAATGTGCTCTTCTAGTAAAGCCTTTCTGTTCTTCCCCACCTCCATTCAACTCCCAACCTCCCTCCCTCTCTCCTTTACAGCGACACATGAAGGCACACACTTATTTTCATTCTACGTCTTATCTCTCACTGTCTGGCTTGTGAATTATGTGTCTGCTCTTGTGTTTTCTGCCAGCGTTGTTTGCTCATCACAGGTTGGTCATTTTTCATCGACGGAGTTATATAAAGTCATCACGTTTACCGGTTGCATTCCCAAGGCAGAAAATGAAATCTGTGTATGTCCTTTTTGCGATACAGGATTTAACCCCCTTCTCTCAAGCACATCGGAATTTAAGCCTGATACATTATGACACCGAACCCACGCAACTATGTTTGCTGGATTTGACAGGTGAAATCTATCACATCAGTGCTGTATACAGCATTGCGGTTAATAGCATGACGGGAAAAACTGGTACTGGGTTCTTAGCCATGGAGACTCACAATTTATTACTCAGCCTAGCTTCTGGAAAGTCAATACTGCACAAATATTTTAACCACCAATAAAGCTTAATTCAGGTTTCCAGCACACCTAGTTACAAAGAATGAGTCGAGTGGTTGCACTGATATTCTGCTGTGGTTTCCAAGGTGACAACCTATGAGGGCTCAGGTGTGATTATATACTAGTGTGTAACATATGCATGCACTAGTAATTGGGAGACATTGCAGCAGAAGAGAGTTCCTTGTGTTAGAAGGATGGGGTGGCTTGGAATGGGCCATTTGACGTTGCACAACTCCTTCTGCTAGAGTAAAAGGCAGCATTTCTCCCCTCCCCCTGATCCAAGTGCTGGGTGGAGAGGGCTGGAAGCCCTGTCTTTTAGTTTGCATTGGAGGATTTGTGCAAAGGAAAGGGCAACATTTACACACACACACACACACACACACACACTCCTTTTACTCTCAAAGAGCAGACAAAGGGTTCTCCTTGTTCTCAGTGCTGTGGCGCTTAGCACTGAGGCCATAGATAAAAGTGTTAGAATTCCTGCTCCGTGATTGCAGTCATGGGATTTCTGTCTATCACATGACGGTGTATATTTTGACTCCGCAGAGTGGGAAGTGACGGAGACAGGATGTTTGCGTTACTGTGTTCTGTGAAGTGGGACTATTGTCCTTTGTTCTTTTCCTCTTTGCTGTCTGATGCTAGAAAGAGAGGCAGCCATGTTGCAGTGCTCCGTGTGTGTTTTTATGTAAATAAAGTAGATTAGCCAAAATGTTGAGTTGCTGAGGTCTGTCACGCAAGCTGCGAAGACTCTGCGGATCCCTAAGTGTGCCGATGTCTGTTGGCATCGGTCACTGTGATGTTCGGGCAGAAGAAAGCTTTTGAAGCTCTCAAATGATCGACCAGAAGGGAGGGAACATGCCAGTCAGCATGTGTCTCTACCAAGGTCCTACTCGATGTAGAACAAGCTCCTGACAACAAGATCCTCCTGCCTGCTGTTGAGAGTGGATCTCTTAAAAAGCAGACAGAGGCATTATTCCCCCACCCCTCTGATCACAGCCCTGAGATCAGCAGAATTTTGTTTGCTCTTTAGACCACACTCTAAATACCAAGCACTGCACTTTATCTCTGGGTCAGATTCCAGTGGCTTGGAAGGCCACTTCTGGCTCCCAGGCTCTGTGTTAGAACACATCTGCCTCAGTCACTATTAACAATGTAGGTTACTTCCAGTTCCCATTTTACGAGTAAGTTACTAAGCTTGATCGATGCTGTTGTGAACTAGGCCACCCAATGGCCACCCATCGCAAAAATGAGGCCTGGACCCATGTCTCCCAGCTCTGAATCTACCAAGCCTGTACGCAGGAAACTGATCTAAAAGCATTTTGCTTTTCTATTACTGAGGCTGCTCAACTGTTTCAGACACTGTTTGTGCTACACTAGAGAAAGGAGTCAGAGGTGATGGCGGCGGCTGACTGAGAGGAAGAGAGCGCTCCAAGGCAAACCGCAAGGGAGTTTCCCTTAACAGCTTGTTGAAAGGAAGGAGCCTGAAGAGCTGCAAAACTGCTTTCCCCAAAAGGACAGTATTGGAGAGAACATGAGAATGGCAGGCTAGACATTCTGCCTTTCTGAGAATGAAAGCAATTCTCAAGAACGGTGTACTTTGCCCAGTACAGTTGCTATTAAACACCATGACAGCCGTTCACACCTTTCAACTTAACTAGGCAACGGGGGGGGGGGGGGTAGTCTGAGCCAGTAATAAGCATCCATGAAATTATATTGCGGTCTCTGATGGGCGATAACCTCCTGGGCATTGACTTGCATTGGAAGTTGTCTTTTGCATGGTCAATGAAAGCAATTAAAACTCTGCCCATAAAGTGCCTGGAGCTGAAGAGTCTGTCACACAAAATACTTATGATAACTGTCATTCTGGCAGTTTCCATTCTGTTGTCTGCAAAGGACATTTTTATCACTCTTAAACCCGCATTCTGTAAATTGAACAAATGGACTGTAATGTGTACATTTGAATTTTTAAACACCATGTTGCTTCAGGCATGGCTCTTGGGGGAAATCTCTTGACCTTTCAGAGTGGGTTTTGATGAGTGTCAGAGAACGAGAAAGTGAATGTAAGTGAAGGAAATTTGGATCCTGGCACACCCACCCACCTATGAAAATATCATCAGCAAAACACTTCATCTGCTGCTGTCAGGAGGTGTAATTTTTTGCCAAATTCCCAATTATCCAAATATTTGGGGTTTCCATCAAGTCCATTTGGATATGTTGAGGTTAATAAATGCATAATTTGCCACCTATTTCACAGCAATATTTTCTTAAAATGTGGGCACAACAACTGATCTCTTTCCCTTTCAAGCCAATTTGCAGTAAATTGATACAAAGCTTCTTCTACATTAGCAGCAGTTTGCTGCCAATTCTAAAAGGATATAGGCTACTTATACACTAAGCACATTCAAAGCACACCCTTTCCCCAAAAAGAATTCTGGGCCCTGTAGTTTATCCCACACAGAGTTCTCAGCAGCCCTTAACAAAGTACAGTGTCCAAAATTCCTTGAGGGTGGAAATGTGTTTCAAATTTGCTTTTAAAGGGGAGACGTATCACTTTGGGCTTGTTCATACTTATGCTTGTCCTGTGCTTAGAAAGCAGTTTTCCATTTGACCTGTACTTTCTAGGTACCCTTGCCCTACTCCTTTCCCAGGAAAAATATGCTCTTTAGCTCTAAATTGGAGCAAACATCTGTCTGGAGATGAACACTTTTATTATTCTTACGTTTTTCTGTGTTCTGTATTTTAATTATTTGATATTCTGTACAGTTGTACCTTGGAAGTTCGACTTCCAAAACGTTTGCAAATCAAAGCATGGTTTCTGATTGGCTGCAGCCAATTGGAAGCCACAGAAGCCCTGTCGGACATTCAACTTCCAAAAATAGTTCAAAAACCAGAACACTCACTTCCGGGTTTCGATCATCTGGGAGCCAAGGTGTTTGAGATCCAAGGTATGACTGTATTTTGATATTTTGTAAGCTGCTTTGAGAAGCTTTGTAGAAAGTGATGAACAAATATTAGCAACCACAACAACATCCATTTATGTAAGTATGGAGGTGCTTTTATCTTATGCTGGTCTACGACTGTAATAAAGATTTGCATTGGATTAGAACATCCATTGACACCCCTTCTAACATTTTCTTTTGAAACGGTGCAGTTATCATCTTAATACAATAGAAATTCATTCTGCTATGTTTTATCAGTGTTAATTTTATTTAGTAAATGACTTTTACATTTAATTTTTATTCATCATTGTTGCAAAATTAAATTTAAACTGTGGTCACAGTCTGAGCATCCATGACATAAACTGAAAGCAAACACCATTAAACTTGCAATATTTCTTCAGTTATCTTTATTTTTGCATGTTTTCCCCAAAGCAGATGATATATCTTTTCTCATTTCTTGAGTTAATTTATTCTTCCTTCTCTGAATTTAATAAGTCAACGTTGACGTTTCTATAATATTCAGGACTTTATTTGGCTGTATATCAATTGATGGTGCATTATAGTTCTTCAATATTGTGCCATGAGCAGTTTTGTAATAACTAATAAGTTAGAAATGGTTCTCTTTCCATCTTCTTTGTTTCTGAAATAATCCAGGGGTGGCCACTTCTGCATTGCCAAAAAAGAGGACAAAATAAAGATGAGGATCTTCAGAAAATGTTAGAATGCAAATTCATATGCATAGGTGCACATTTAAAAATTATTATCATAATTTAAAGAGAAATATAGCAAGGAACCATGCTATTATAATTGTTTCACTAGCAGCCTAGTACCTGGTGTTGCTCAGGAATTCTGAGAAACTAAAAAAAACCCTTCCGTTTTTAAATGTGTCCTCTGACATCTTGATTCAAAATAGCATCCCATTGTATCAAAACATAGACATGCTCCTTGATATCAGGAACTATCATGCAAAATTTGGTTACAATATCTTAAGAAGTATTGTATGCATAGAAAACAGATGGGCACACAATTACAAAATATATACTAGACAGGCTGAAAGTACATGGCATTGATCTGGAATTCTAAGAAACCAAAACACGTTGAGATTTATAAATGGATATAGTGTAACTTGTAAGTTTTACGACCTCCACCTCGGGGCCCTGACCCGACCTAGAGAACACCCAACCTAGATATGGACCATAATCAATTGAGACGATGGGCACCCAGTAGTATCCAAATATAGAACAAAACCCAGTCCTTGCTCTTAGGAATCATCTTGCCAAATTGGGCAACCATAACTTCAAAGCCATCCAAATCAAAACAGTTTAGAACTGTCACAGCAAACTGGGCAAAGTCACATTTTGGTCCACAGTCTTGATTCAAAATGGCATCTGACATCCAAACATAAATGAAAACCAGCTCCTCCACCTCAGGAACTCTTACGCCAAATTGAGCAGTAGTATCTCATGAGGCATCCAATTGCATAGAGAACAGACGGGAGGACAGACAGAAAAACCACTTTCCTATATATATATAGTAGATAAGCACACCAGAAATGTAGAAATCCCCACACTGGATATTAGAGTCAGTGCCAATATTCAACACAAAGAAACTGTTGTGGAAACTTAGGGGAATTCCAACAAGAACTTGTGATGAGATGTGGAGGTCTCATTGGGGAGGAACTTGAAAAAGCTGCATTGTGCAAGCAATTCTTTCCTCATGCTTCTTAAAACGTGGCACGTGGCTCCCAAAAATGGGTTAAGCTACTCATCTTACAGATCCAGAAGTATTTTTTTTAATAGAAGGCCCCAAATTGTTTATTTCTTTCTTTGTTTGTTTAATTTGTATAGCGCCCTTCAACCAAAGATCACAGGGTATTTCACAACATAAAAATACAAAATGAGAACACTAGATACATAAAAAAACAAGAACAAAAGCAAGCCAATAACCACCTTCCCACAAAACACAGAATGTAGAGAAATGTTTTCACTTGGCGCCTACAATCAGGATTAGTCCTCCCTAGTAAATATTATAGGACTACTGCCTAAACATTTTCAGTCATTTCCCTGATATCCACGTGACAAAATGTGAAGCATCTTACCACAGTTGTCCTTATTTCAGATTTAGAGGTATGAACTCAGTGAATGCAAATATTGAAATTACTATGGCTAGTACTGTCGTTTTATTGCTCAGTTAGTGGGGGGGCAACTGAAGGGGACTTTAGAATAAGTGGAAGGAACCAAAATTTTGAATTTTCAAAAGTGGTATCAGAAAGTAGAGCTGGTCCAAAACATTTTGCTGCCTGTGGCAAAGGACAATTCCCATTCACCCAGAAGGACCAAAGAGCATTATTGGCTGTTTATCACACCTGAGGGCAGCAAGCAAGCTTAACTGGACAAGGTAGCCCCCCTGCCCATCACACACAGTTTTGTCCTTCAGTTCCTCACAGCTGTTACCCATCTGCTAGCATCTGACACTTCAGGTGACTGTACTACTCTGCCTAACGGTGGGGTCGGCCCTTTCAGAAAGTACACGAAAGCTATATTGAACCAAGTAAGCATTTAGTATTTGAATGTATTGGGGAACTTACTTGCAAAGTGTAGCCCTATTAAAAAAAAACTTCTTAGGCACAGCTGCCTAAAAATAAGAATCTACTAAACCATTTGAGTTTAGGGTATATGTTGCTTAGCATACATTTTGTGTTTGGTGGTCAAAATTTCAAAACATTACCACTCCTCTCCTGACAGTGGGTGGCTTGTCTAACTTGTGTCAATGCTTATAGCAGCTTTCTTCTGCTTTTTGTTAAGCAACTCACCTAGAATAAACGAAGAGTCACTGAAATATAACTTTAGCTTGAGGGATACCATTACATAGGATTTTCATGAAGCATTAGACCATTTTGTTAAGATAAAAGTGCTGTCAATACACACATGACTCACTTCTGCTACGCAAGCAAGCTATTTTGTTATTCTTCACATCCTTGAAGCAACCGATGCACAGAAAACAATTGTCTGCAACCTCAATAAGTAAGACAAACCTCCATGTCTGCTTTTCAAATGGTTGATTAAATTTCGTTATATGCACCTACAAGACTACAATTTCAGATCATCACAGGGAACAAGTTATTTCAGGAATATATATATTCTGCATATATGAGAAGACCTCTGCACTGAAGTGCATCTCACTCCAGCATAATATTATTTTCCAAAACCAGGCCTGCTTATTCATGCTATTATAAGCTAACTACCCTGTTTTCATTTTTGTGAAGTGCAGTATGGGACTATCTTAATAAATAAATAGAGTGTGTGTGTGTGTGTGTGTGTGTGTGTGTGTGTGGTATGTATTAGGGGCTGTGCCCCTGTTTGCTTCACTTGCCAACAGTTGCAACCTGTCTCCTCAAACCCCCAACCACTAGACCTCACCAACCCCTACTCCCCACACTGCCCCCTTTGCTCAAACAGCAAATGAACTGCAGCTTGACGACAGTCTTACATTATGTAGCAAGATATGCAAGTGTGTGTGTGTGTGTGTGTGTGTGTGTGTGTGTGTAGATAAATCACAAATAAATCATAAATCACAAACACACTTGATGCATATCAGAGCCCCTGAATACTAGAACATTTTGCTTTAACACCTTAATGTCTCTTTTTGTTGTTGTTAGTATATTAAATCTCCTACCAGAATCCAGAGCAAACCTGCCTAAAGTGCCGTTGTTGCTTTAAAAAGTGTGTGTGCAAAAGTGTGTGTGTGTGTAATCTCCTTGGGAATTTTTCTTAGAGCTAATGGTATTTCATATAATCATAGAATTTCAAAGGACCACAAGAGACATCTAGTCCAGCCCCAGTGATGCAGGAATCTTTTGTCCAGCCCTGAGATTAAGTGTCTCATGCTGTAGTAACTGAGCTATCCTTGGCCCATTATAGATTTCAGATGTCATGAGACATATCATGCCAAGCAAGCAATTTTAGTAAGGATTTGATCATATAATTGTTCTCAGTTCAGTTGATGGAATGTTTTCCCCCTCTGCAGAATTGCAAGTACACATGAAGAAAACTGATTATTATAATAATAATAATAAAATGCCAATGCGTCTGCCGTGATCTTTGTGAGAAAATCCTTACAGCTTATTTTGCACTTGCTGGCAGTTTATGTTGTGATAGCCTAATACACTCATGAAGCTCACCTCATCTGCCAGATTCCCTGTTTACATCAATGAAAGTGTTATCCATTGTGTTATCTATTGAAGCTTATGTGAATAGATTTGATTTAAAAGGCTTGCATACCATTTACCTAAGAAACTGCTCCGACTACCATGTAATCCACCGTATTCCATTTCATATTCCGAAAATGGACAATTATTCCAATTATGTCTGATTCTATCTGATTTGTTTCCATCAGCTGTGCAATAATTTTGTGCAAGTTATATAGAGGGAAGGACAGGAGACGAATGGGAGGGACAAAAGCTTGCTGGCAAAGTACATGCTTTGCATTCAGAAGGTCCCAGGTTTAGTCCCTATCATCTCAAACTAAAAAAAGACTGTGGTGGTTTGAAAGACTTCTGTCTCAGAGCAGGAGAAATGGTACCAGTCAAAGTAAACATTGCTGGTTTTGATGGACTGGCCTAGTTTGACTTCCAGTAAGGCAGGTTCTTGTGTCACAGAATGTGAATAGATATCTGTTAGCGCTGCATTAGTGGGATAATATTTCAATGTGCACTTGCAATATGAACATGTACAACTATACAGGATTGAGGTTGAATTGAATACCTATGAGTTCATTCCTTAAAGCCTCTCAGAAGTATGTGATACACAGACTGTATTATTCATCTGGCTGGAGTGTCCTGGCTAGAGTGTCCAAGCTGGTGCCCAATAGTTTAATTTTTACAATCTGCTTACATTCAGAATCTGAACATTATGGACACTACATCAGCACCATGGGGAATGATGATGGTCTGGGTATTATCACCAATTTTGTTGCAATTGCCTAAAGTAGGGATTGATAGCACCCTCATTGATGAGCTGAGGAAACTTGACTTGTCTTAATCTGCCTTGTAGGGCATCTTCAGAAGAAAAGACGAAGGAGTAAACCCTACACAAATCCAGGGTGGAGTCCCTAAGATGGCACCTTGTACACCTCTTTCTGGCAACTCCTGCAGCCAAGATGGTGCCAAATGTATTGCTCTGCTTTCCTTTTGACCACATCCGTGAGAGCGGGGGTCTTGCTCTCTGGGCAGCCCAGGAACTCCAGACACACTGTCTAGGCTTGTGCCCTGGAGAAGCCACTTCGGTGCTGCTAACACAGCAAAAACAATGCAGAAGACCGCAGTTACAAGTTACTGGTCTTTTCAGCCACAGCAGGCGCTGTGATTCTCCAGCAGTTTGACTTCATTCCCAGAGGCACATTCCATTGTCTTTCAAGGCAGACAGATGCCAACAACATAGTAATGCCAAGTGCAAACTTTGATATTTATCAAGGCATTGTTGGGTTAGTCTCTTTGGTCATACTACTGTTATTGATTTCAGTTTCAGTTAAGGAAGCTCTTAATGTCCTGTTATTTGACTGGTTTTATAGGTTCATGCTTAAATGTGGAATTTGGGTGCTCCTTTTCTTATTGTAAGTCAGAGACCTTTGATGCAGAATGATGCCTATAAACCTACATCTAAAAAAAGATCACTTTTTTCAGAGGCTATACTTCTCTCTCTGCATGTGTGTGTGTGTGTGTGTGTGTGTGTGAGTGTGTTTGTACATTTTGCACCCCACACTAAGTTCTTGAACACCAGATAATATATAAATCAGAAGCAATCTGATTTGGAATGGAATGGAAAATTATCTTTTATTATTTCTTCATAACTGGGAGTTGGGCAAGAATTTATGTTATGAATTTATTGCTTATGATGAAATACAGGAACATTCCATTTTAGTCACCCATTTTTACAATGTGCAGTAATTAGAGTTTATTATTTTGACTAAATATTTCTAGTTTGCCCTATGGCTGCGCACACTGATGCACAGTTAGTCACACTGAAATCAATGAGGATTAGATAGGCTTGCTCAATATATTGTTATTGTTGTAAAGATTCATAATATTGATGTGACATACAATTATTTTAATCCCATTGTATTTATGGAATATGTAAATTGTAATTTTGCCTTGTTTACAGTAATGTAAAAAATTCATCCAGAAAATCCACTCGTGTACTAATAGCAGCCTAAAAAAGTATACCTTCATCATTCTAGGTATACTTTTCTAGGTTGCTATCAGTACACAAGTGGACTTTCTGGATGAAATTTTTAGATTATTGTAAACAAGGCGAAGGAGTGATAGGTGGCGACTTAAATCTTGTACTTAATAACTATTTTGATAAAAGCAGAATTTCTCCGCTATCACAAAACATGTGCAAATCACCATCTTTTAAAACACCCTTCTACAAAATATTACATAAACATAATAACTTTGACACTTAGCACATAGCCAACCCAGAACTAAGAAGCTATACACATATGCCAGCAAGGTACACAAATTACCCCTGACTGGGTTATTTATTAATCACAGAAAGCCTTATCTCTCAGGTTTACAAGTCGGAGATTGATCTTCTTAATATCTCGGACCATGCCGCTGTAATCATGAAGAGTACACAAACCTAAACTTTTCTATCGGAAGTTAGACTACTGGATATTAAATAGTTATTTTTACTACAGAGAAACTCTTTAAAGATATTCCTAAAAACTATAATCATCAGCCACTATTTTTTTATTTTTTTTGTAAAGCTAATAAGCTCTGTTTTCCTTGTATGGATGTTTTGTTACTTGAAATTAAAAATTTGTTAAAAATACTATTAAATATACTTCACATTAAAGTATACTTGTTGGCGCAAGCGACAAGCCATATATGATTTACAAACTGCAGTCTTTAGAACATTGTGATTTCTCCAGGTATTCAAGAGACAGTTTGGGCTCCCTCTAGTGGCGACTTTAGTTTGTGACAGTCTTTGTTTCACTGTCGCTATAGAGACTTGTTTCCTACTTGGTGAACAGGTAATAAATAGTCACCCCACCCCAAATGTATTGCCTTCTAAATCCTATTAATCCTGATGGAATGCACTTTAACTGTACTTAGCAGTTTGTGTAAAGCCATGTAAACCAAATGAAGTATGATTTTGATCCAAGAGTTAAGTCCCATTAATGTCATGTAATTACATGTCTTCCACTGGAACCAATGATACTTAAAAGTTATTTGGCTGTGCTGTGCCCACTCCTTTTTACAAAAATGCCTGGATAGATTTTATTTGCTCAGCTATTTAAAATATTTACATTCTCTTATTTTGTGCAAGGCACTTCAGGGAGAAGGGGATGTAAGTCGTATAAAGCCATAAAACAGACAAGCCAACAACAGAAAGCAATCCTATTTGAGCAGATCTCTGAAATAAAATACTTGTAAATTGCTGCTGGAAGCCTACTATCTAGGGAGCAGAACATACCTCCCCCAGACCTTTGGCACATGGTGAAGAAAACAAGATCCTGGGGAACCCTCAGACAATGGAGCAGAGCCTCTGAAACAGATCTTCATAAACACTCACAGTGGTACCTCGCTTTACGTACTTAATTCATTCCGGAGGGCCGTTCTTAACCTGAAACTGTTCTTAACCTGAAGCACCACTTTAGCTAATGGGGCCTCCCGCTGCTGCCACACTGCCGCGCGATTTCTGTTCTTATCCTGAAGCAAAGTTCTTAACCTGAAACGCTATTTCTGGGTTAGCGGAGTCTGTAACCTGAAGCATCTGTAACCTGAAGCGTCTGTAACCCGAGGTTCCACTGTACATTCATGCAAGAGAAGATGAGCTTGAAAGTATTAAACCAGGGGTCAGCAAACTTTTTCAGCAGGGGGCCGGTCCACTGTCCCTCAGACCTTGTGTGGGTCCAGACTATATTTTTTTTGGGGGGGGGGGGAATGAACAAATTCCTATGCCCCACAAATAACCCAGAGATGCATTTTAAATAAAAGGACACATTCTACTCATGTAAAAACACCAGGCAGGCCCCACAAATAACCCAGAGGTGCATTTTAAATAAAAGGGCACATTCTACTCATGTAAAACACGCTGATTCCCAGACCGTCCGCAGGCCGGATTGAGAAGGCAATTGGGCCGGATCCGGCCCCTGGGCCTTAGTTTGCCTACCCATGTATTAGACAATGTCTGTTGAAACCTAAATAGCAGAGGGTGTGTTGAATGAGGACCAAATTACATGGGAATCTGCCTTATTCTGAGTCAGAGCATTATCCCAGATCTAGACTTATCCACTCTGATTCGCACAGCTTCCAGGAGTTTTTGCAAGCCCCACCTGGAAATACCCAGCATTGAATTTGGGAGCTTTTGCAGCGCTGCTATGCTACGTTCCTTCTATGATAAGTTGACTACCAGATCATGTATAGTACACCTTTCTAATAAACATATTTCTCTCTCCGCGTGTGTGACTCAGGACTAGCAATACAGCACAACAGAGGCTATCCCTTTCTGTTCACAACATGGGCGGGAGACAACTCGAGAGCTCTGCCAGTGGAAGCCAGCGGACTTTTGCTAGTGCAACAGGGCATTTCCCCCTGTGGCCCACAAACTGGATCTGCCAAGATCAGGAGAACCATCAGAACAGCACACAGCGAGAGGAAAGGGCAGATTGTTCCATTTGCAAAGCAGAAATACTTATGCTGACCCAGTTTTGAGCTACATTGAATGCCTCCTGATGTTTCTGGCAAAAAAAATGTAAAAATAGAAAATTCCCCTGGAGCTTGTTGTTCCCCCCACAAGAGAGGCTGTTATTGGCACCAATAGCAGCTTCTGTCACTCTGTAACTCTTGTTATGGTATGTACATGTGATGTCACTGGTACAGTAGTGTTGGTAGAGAAGGAGAAACCCCTCCTTCCTGATTCTGATGCTGATTCATGATTCTGGTGTCGATTATCCACCAAATTCTGTATGGTCAAGAAAAGGGGGGGAGAAACTAGACACGTCCTGCACATAGGCTTACAATGTATAAGACACAACACAAAAGAAAACTGGGCTAGAAGGGAAGAGAAAAGAGATGTAGTTGTAAATATCAATATAATTACCGTATCCTCTGTATTACAGCTCTGAGGGTGGGGGTCTAATGTGGGGAGAGGTGGGGAGAAAGAGATGTCTCTAACACCACCTTATGATGACATGGCAGAGATAAGATTGAGTCATTTAATTAATATGTAATTTGGCCCTAAGATTTCTCCTGGTCAAGAGGGCTTCAGTGCTCTGCATGGGTCTAAGAAGCAGGATAAATTTGTGCAAAACGTTTTATGGAAGTTTATAATGTTTAATGCTGTATTGTGTTTTAATATTTGGTTGGGAGCCATATGTGTTGGGAACCCAGCCAGGTGGGCAGGGTATTAATAATAATAATAATAATAATAATAATAATAATAATAATAATTTATTAGCATAATTTTCTCCTGATAGCAAAATTTAGATTTTCTTATTCAAGCTGTTCGACAGTGGAATTTGCTGCCAAGGAGTGTGGTGGAGTCTCCTTCTTTGGAGGTCTTTAAGCAGAGGCTTGACAACCATGTGTCAGGAGTGCTCTGATGGTGTTTCCTGCTTGGCAGGGGGTTGGACTCGATGGCCCTTGTGGTCTCTTCCAACCCTATGATTCTATGATTCTAAGAAATGGAACTAACTTTGTGAAGCTGTTGTTTCATGCACACGGTTCTGGTCTCTCTTTACAAAGGATGCTCCATGTTTGTGTTCCTTCTTAATGCTTCCCAATATTTCTCATGAACTAGCCAAGGCATGAAATTCTAGCTATTTTATCTATTTGAAACATGAAAGTCAGTGTCGGAATATGTTGGCTTCAGACTGAGATTCAGGCCCTGATGACATAAATCATGGTTTCTCCTTCAACTCCCCATCTTTCAGATAAAGTTTGAATACATGGGCTATCTTGTTTTTTCAGCACATTTATGAATTTCCCGGTGGAAACCAGAGTGCTAGATATTCTCTGTGCTATGAAGACTTAATGAATAGCAAGCACAAAAAGCTTAAGTGAGCTCTATAGTGAGGGCCACTTACTGTTTTCCCGCCCTCATTCATGTGTTCCATGTCTGACTAATATGTAAGACTTGCAATGACCCCCAAGTAAAACAAAAGCTTATTTGTAAAGCTTGGTTGGAATACACAACCCACAGACATGTTTTTAATATGTAAATTGAATTTGTGGTGAACTCTCCAGAACACTCACCTGCTAGACAAGACAGAACAACACACAAATGTAGCTTGAGCCTCCCAAACTCAGCTCAAAACAAATCCATAATAAGACACCTAAAAACGCTCACCAGTTTTTATATTTAACATGTTAGGATCTCTGCAAATGACATGGGTTTCAGCCGTGTCCCATTTGGCTTATACCAAATGGACAGCATTTGAGGTGTTTGGTTTAGTTAATGCGTCAGATTTTTATTCATTTGTATCAGGAGACATTTCTGTAGGACATGGCACAGCTTTTGGATATTTAATTCAAGAACACTCTGGAGATTCTTTGAGAGGTGCCCATGTCTAAACACCCTGATAATTGGTTTCTAAAACTGAAACTTCTTGATATGATCACACACACACACAAAAACCCACAAGGTCCACTGCGCATGACCGACTCAGTCGGTCAGAAAATCTTGGTGATGATAAAAATTCATCATTAAAAGACACTGAAATATACTTGGAGTCGAGAGTGGATTTCATGCTCTTTATTCAGCTCATAGTAGTGAGGAGGAATGGAAGTTCCCCCAGAATGTCTGCTTTATATACATTATTTACACAATGGGCCCCACGTGATTGGCTAATTCTGGGATTCTCCTGTAGGCCAATCAGGTTGTGGATTCACCACCACCTGGAGCTGGATTGGGTGGCTCCTGTGGACCAACCAGACTGCTGCATTCAGGTCCTATTGTTCTAGGACCAATCAGACTGCTGCATTCTGAATCCTATTGTTCTAGGACCAATCAGACTGCTGCATTCTGAATCCTATTGTTCTAGGACCAATCAGACTGCTGCATTTTGGATCCTATTCAACTCAGTACATAACAGACACAATCTGCACTTCTGGAGACCCTTCTTGATATACTCCAGCAAAACGAAATCATTTCAAGGAGGCTTCCATATGAGTTTATAAAAGTGTATGAAAGATGTTCTTATTGAAACTTTATTTCAGGACTGATACTGTGTGCATGTGCGTGTGCGTGCACATACATGTTTATTATCTATCTCTATCTGTCATCTATCTAATTTATTTTTAAAAGTTAAGGAAACATCTGATGAAATAGCTTGAAACTTTGAATCACGTCACTTAAGGAAAACAGCCGCTTTGGTTTGGACTAAGAGTAGGTTTCTGAATCATCTTTGAAACAGCTGGTGAGAGTGTTCTTGTACACCCATGCCTGGGAAAGCAGCGACTATAGGACATGCATGTCTGGAATGAATATTGAGGACATGAAGCAGACTGTTTATGCTGCTTAAGAAGAGCAGGCTAGAAAGCTGTAACCTTGGAATGTATATACTGTAGACACCTTGCTAAACTGGGACTGATTATGGGAAAGCATATTCCACTGGGTTTTGACTGATTTTACAACACACACACACAAAATTAATAAAATAAATCTTCAGAATCTATTCATTGTTGACTGAATGAGATGGCTCATATAGGTAAGCTACCTTTATTATATCTGTTTTTCCTTGGAATTTTCACCTGGAGTTTCAGACTATGTAGATTAATGGGTAGAAAAGGTATATAATTGGGTTCTCTCTCTCTCTCTCTCTCTCTCACACACACACACACACACACACACACACACACACACAATGTTTTAGATTGTCACAGATTTCCCCTTATATAGTATGGCTATAGAATGAGATTTCTGCTAGTGGTTGGAAATAAACTTTAAGATCATGAATAATTTCACTTTATATATTGAATAACAAAAAGATGATGATATACACAGAAAATAGTTGGTTTCAGTGCTTTTTTTCGGGGGGGAATGTTTAGGGGTACTCTCATTTTCCTACTGGTATTGAAATACTGCCCCTCAATGAGGCCAAACTTAGATTCACAAAATGTTTAGGGGTATGCGTCCCCCCCAGAAAAAAGCACTGGTTGGTTTTACAATTATGGAAATACATGTCTCTTATGTTATTTGGTTTTCTTATTCATTCACCCATGCTTCTGTTTTTTGCTGATATTTTTAACATTGTGATAAATGTTTTCCAAATGACTCATAGTTAGACATATTTGCATTGTTTGCTGATAAGTTAGTGTTGCATGTGAGATAAGATGGAACCAAGTTGCGCCCTGTAGGCCAAGAGGTGGAAATGTTGTTCTTCAGGAATACCATCTGGACCTGGTCCTCCAGAAAGAACTGGAGCCACCATTGTTTTGTGCTTCCAACTCCCAACCCAAACAACAACTCTAGAAGAATGCCATGGTGAATAGTATTGAATGTTACTAAGAGGGTCAAAGTGACACATAAACAGAGGAAGAATGAACACGCTGAGCTTGATACCCATTAGGAACAGGAGAGAAAATTAATTTAGTTCACATTTAAAGATGAACATACCTAATTCATACTTTCTGAAGCAATACATGAACTGAAACCTCTTGAAAATTTGCAGCTCTCTGAATTTTGCAAAGCAGCTCCAGCCAAATGAGTAAACAGAGATGTTTATATTAGGGTAAAGCGCACCTATAAATACACATATCAATGGCAATAACTTAATAAATGCATTACATTTGGGGAAACGGCTTTGCAAAAATGTGTATGTTCAGAGAAATTCACATGATGCCTTTGAAGATGGTTCAGAAACCTCAGCTGCTGCAGATGTCAGTGGCCACATTGTTCACCAGAGCATCGGAAGTCCAAGCCTTTCACATCAACCCTGGCTTGACTGCACAATTCAAAGTTTTGTTTGCGACCTATAAAACTTTATGCAGCTCAGCACCTCAGCGACAGCCTCTCCCCATATGAACCGACCCAGACCCTGCCATCGTAATCTGAGGCCCTTCTTTGTGTGCTCCCTACATGGAAGACTCAGGGGGTGGCAACACGAGAATGCACTTTCTCTACGGTAGCAATGCTCTTCCCAGGGAGGCCAACCTGGTGTCTTCATCACTTATCTTTAAGTGCCAGGTAAAAACTTTCCTCTACAATCAGGCCTTTGGCCATTAACAATCCATGGCTTTTTAAAGGGGGGGGGTGTTGTCTAATACATGGGTAGGCAAACTAAGGTCCGGGGGCCAGATCCAGCCCAATCACCTTCTATATCCGGCCTGCGGACGGTCCGGGAATCAGTATGTTTTTACATGAGTAGCGTGTGTCCTTTTATTTAAAATGCATCTCTGGGTTATTTGTGGGGCCTGCCTGGTGTTTTTACATGAGTAGAATGTGTCCTTTTATTTAAAATGCATCTCTGGGTTGTTTGTCGGACATAGGAATTCATTCATTTCCCCCCAAAAAATATAGTCTGGCCCCCCCACAAGGTCTGAGGGACAGTGGACCAGCCCCCTGCTGAAAATGTTTGCTCATTCCTGGTTTACGCACAAGCACCTAACTACAACTAGAAATGCATTCCCCTCCAAGCACACCTGCGCAGGATCGACACACTCGCATCACTCAAATACATCAAATTGTACTCTTTATGCTGTGCAAGCACTCCCATAATTGCATCTCACATCCTCAATCAACAACCCACTCAAATGCCTACACCCTGGGTCCTAGACAAACCTGGACAAATGCTAACACAGAACAGCTGTCAGCACCATATTTGTCTATACCTTTGGCAGGAATTCTAGGGTGGCCTCTTCCTTGTCTATGTGGCTGACAGAAGACTGACAGCTCTGAATGAGTAGTCTGGTAATTTGCCACCCGAACATCCCTCAGTTCACTTAATGACTCCAATGCAGGAAGCCTTATGAGCTTTAATTTTGCAAATCAGTTTTCCTTTCTCGTTTCTTCTGAAAAAGAATTGCAGCTGAAAATTAAAAGGTAAAGATTTCGTATAATACATAGTCTGACTTTGTGACATTTAATTGCATAGCAGGGTGTTGGTTTAAATGTAGTGGAAAGTAAAATAACGACAATTGAATGATTTATTTAACAGGTAAATCTCCAGCTTCTGCTAAATTCATTGTGTGAGTTGAGGGGAGGCAGCGATGGGGACGTTATTCACTTCCACTGGCAGGTTTTTAATAGAATTCTCTCCCTTTCGATAGTGTAATTAAGTCTAGTGAGGTCTTAAATTAGACTTGGTGAATGCAGTATTTCCCCTTGAAAGAGCTACAGTTAAGGTTGCATTTCTGCATGGAGGAAAACTGCTGAAGTTCCAGCAATTTCAGTGGGGCTAACAATGCAATCCTATCTATGCATGTCTACTGAGAAGTGAGCTCCATTTACTTCAGTGGGACTTACTCTCAAGGAAGGACAGGAGCCTAACTCAATATATAGGTTTGCAAGCAGCCTAAGTAAACAGCCTTTCTGAGAGAGGTAGGAGCAATGGGTGCCCAGGAGGAGGAATTGAACCTTGAACTGTTCCTGGAAACAGACTGGTAGCCAGTGGAACTACTGAAACAAGGGATATGGCTGTTGTCTAGGGAATTGAGGGGAAATAAGCCTTTTAGTCCACAGTCCGCCAGTTATGGGTTCTACTTCTCCTGTAGTAGCATAACCCGACAATTCTACTGGGGGAAAACCAAATGCAAGAACAGTGCAGGAGAATAAGTCATTACTGAACCACAACTTCCACTGTCCCTGACAGGCGTGCCAACTCTATGGGGATGAAGGCACCTCAGCCCCTTCAATATTTGTTTTAAGGGGTCTGGGTTCCCTCAATCTTCAGGTGGCTCTTAATAAATTTAACAAAACACGCCTGTTTTATTCTACCAATCTACTTTATGTTTTAGTAAGAGACAGGCCCCATGCCTTCCTTCTGGTCATCTTCATCTATAAGGCTATAATCCTATACACACTTACCAAGTTCCATTGAACTCCATGGGGCTTGCTTTCATATATCACAGAGGAAGTTGTGTTATACAAGTCGGTCCATTGGTCCATCTGTCTACATTGCCAGGCAGTATCTCTCCTGGATTTCAGACAGGGGTCCTAATAGCTACAGGTGATGGAGACTGAACCTGAGATATTCTGTATGCAATAATCTGATCTATCATTGAGCTACACCAACGAGGAGCATTTGTTGATTGCAAGTCTTGTGGAGGTGCCTCTGTGTTTTTTATATGCTTTCAGACACATGTCATAGAAAAGATTCTATCAACTCATACAGATATACAAACCATCTATACCAGCAGTTCTCAACCTGTGGGTTTGCAGGTGTTGTTGGACTACAACTCCCATCATCTCTGAGCTCTGGCCTTCCTAGCTAGGGGTGATGGGAGTTGTAGTTCAACAACATCTGCGGACCCACAGGTTGAGAAAGGCTGATCTATACTGTAGTGTGAGGTGCACAGCACACTAACATAATTTAGCCCAAACCAACCTGTAACTTAAGACATCCCAACTCTGGATTTCCCTCCCAAGAAATCATCAGTTGACCTCTTTTATGGTGGTAAACTCTTTTATTTATTTATTTATTTTAATTTTATAATAACAAAAACCCAAAATAAAAAGATCGCAATCAAAATCATACATCTTAATTGACTCCAACTCCCCCTCCTGGCTCCATTATTGTATACTTATTTATACACGTCCACAAAGTCTTATACTCTTAACTGCCCTTTTTAAAAACCGTATTCATGTTATTACAAGCCATCTTTAAAAGTTCAGCTAATGTAAAAACCTATACACAAAGCTCACAGCGCTATGCTTAAAACATTTCCCCTATTTCCCAACAACAAAAAAGAAAAAAGAAAAAACTACTGTTCTTTTGGGTTTCAAATTGTCTAATATGTGCTGCATAGTTCATTAGATTATTCTGCCAGTCTTCTTTATCTTCTTTGGCGGTGGCTTCTTCCTTCTATAGGCTGGTCTTGGCCTGGTGTCCACTCTCAGGTGCAGGAACAAATCCATTAAGTAAATCCATTAAGCCCTGTACCTTTCAAAATCATAGCTTCTGTTTTTTTAAAAAAAACAAAAGTCATTTTCAACATTCTCTTCAGATCTTTATATATCACTTCCCAGGCTTTTGAAAAATATATATTTTTTTTACATTGCCACCACACATGGTAGCCTCTCATACCTTTTACCTGCCTTTCATGCTTCATCTCCATCACCGTCAAAGCTTCCCAAATCCATGCACACATGGTATTGTTTTTATATTGAACCAAATCATAGGCCTCCCAAATCAATTCACACGAGGTGTAAATATTAATGCTGAAACAAATTAGCAAACCAGCAAAAGGTGAATTATTCGACTTGCTTTAGAATTTAAAAGAGAATTGTTTGATCAGATAAAAGAAATAAAGCAAAATGCTGTTAAGGCAGCCTCCAGAGTTTGGGAAAACACTAAATTACTTTCAGAGGCTGTGGAACAATTTAAAGAGGTGAATCCACAAACTACTGAGGTGGGAAAGGCTGAGATTCGAGGAAATTGCAAGGGAAAGTAAGGGTGGTCTATGACAAAAAACGATTGCCTGATAGATGCAAGCTAGTTTGCTTTATTGTTCAGCTGGTTAGAATGAAGTTCCTACCCATAGTTTCCTACATCACTTTTTAGTTGGCAGAATCTCAAGAGTGATGTATAGGGGGGGAAAGAACATACAGATGGTTTAAAAATGAAGCGCTATGCTTAAAAAAAAGGACAACAAACCAACGAGAGAAACGGCTTTTGTTTAGAAGGTGAATCTTCTCGCTTAAAAAAAAACCAAAATCCTGTTGTGACATTATATTGACTCTCCATGCATCATGGAGTTGCCATAAATGTAGCAGACTCTGTCAATGTTTGACAAAGTTGTCCGGCAGTTGTGAAAAACTCCCATGATTATTTCAGTCTCCCATTGAGAACTATCATGATCTTGGCAAGGTTCCACATGGCATCACTGGAGAAATGAATGGCAAATTTACACAACAGAGGAAACTACCCTGAAAGTGTCAGAGGATTAACTGCTGGGGTTAAAAAGCTGAATGCTTAAATTTGTGCTCAGAGTTTGCTAATTTTCTTATCTATATAAATCAATCATACCTTTTCAATACCCATTCAGATAGTCCTTTTGGCGAGCTAATACACACATACCCCACTGAAATTTGTACACCGAAAGCATAAACATATATTCTGGGTAGCTACTGTATGTTCTCTGAAGGCCAATTAAAAGGAATGACAGAACTCATAGGCTGGGCTGTAAGGTGTGGTTATTTAAAAACAAATTAACTTTAATTTATGCATTAGAGTATTGTTCCTTTGAAGTCAACCCCATGTACTTTTAACTGCTAGTTTTAAAAATGTCCCAGTTTTTAGCTTTGTTTTGTTCGCCAAGTGATAAATGTAAATTCCATGGTAGGGATCAATAGGAAAGGGATTGAAAACAAAAGTGGCTGTGCCTTTATATAGTTCTATGGCGTGATGGCAATGGGAATATGGTATAGAGTTTTGCCCATCAAATCTCTAATGGTTTTACAGTGACATAACCATTTGGGGATATACTTTTGAGATTCCTTTTTTAAAATGTTCTGTTGTTGTTGTTGTTGTTGTTGTTGTTTAATGCATCTATTGCCCACTCTGCACTAAAGATTTCAGGGCAGGTTGCAGAATAATAAAACAGTAAATTACAGTGCTTTTCATGAGGGAGATGGTGCCATGCTGTTTTCATTGCGATTGTCTGTATAATAAATAATAATAATAATAATAATAATAATAATAATAATAATAATAATAATTTATTTGTACCCCGTCCATCTGGCTGGGTCTCCCCAGCCACTCTGGGCGGCTTCCAAAAATACATTAAAATGTCACACATTAAAAACTTCCCTGAACAAGGCTGCCTTCAGATGTCTTCTAAATATCAGGTAGTTGTTTATCTCTTTGACATCTGATGGGAGGGTGTTCCACAGGGTGGGCGCCACTACCAAAAAGGCCCTCTGCCTGGTTCCCTGTAGCTTTGCTTCTTGCAGTGAGGGAACTGCCAGAAGGCCCTCAGAGCTGGACCTCAGTGTCTGGGCAGAACGATGGAGGTGGAGATGCTCCTTCAGGTATACTGGACCGAGGCCGTTTAGGGCTTTCAAGGTCAGCACCAACACCTTGAATTGTGCTTGGAAACATACTGGGAGCCAATGTAGGTCTTTCAGGACTGGTGTTATATGGTCTCGGCGGCTGCCACCAGTCACCAGTCTAGCTGCCGCATTCTGGATTAGTTGTAGTTTCCAGGTCACCTTCAAAGGTAGCCCCACGTATATTACGAAGGGTGCATGTGCTCATATAGGCACAGTGGGAGATGCTTGGCTTACTGTTTTATCTGCATATCCTTGGATCAGGGCTCTCCCTGCATGCACACCCAGAGGTGCTGAACGCAGAGCAACCCTCATTCTATAGCAAGAAGGGGGAACCTGTGGCATTGTTGAACTCCAATTCCTATTAGCCATGGCCACCATAGCCAATGAGCAGGGATGATGGGAGTTGTAGTCTGGCAATCTGGGGAGCAGCATGATCCCCATGCCTGTCTACACCAACCCTTGAGGAGCAAAACTGTGCATGGAAACCATTTTTTCTGTGTGGATCACTCTTATTGGACAGGGACCACAGCAAAGTTCAAGAAGCTTTCCCCTCCATCTGGCTGGGTCTAGCAAACAAAAGTGTCTCTCTGATAAAAATGTGCATGAGGCGCATGCTTTGGCTAACTATTCCACATAAGCCTTGCTCTCCAGCAGCTGATAGAAGGGTTAATGCCCATTTAGGTATGTTTGCTTTGTGATAAGTCCATGATGCCAGTTCCAGTAAATGCGAGCCATGTATTATGACGCTGCCTGCTATTAAACAATGTTATATAAGCCGAGGCTTTTAAATGTTTAACTTCTCTGCTCCTATAATATTTTATTAACAGGCATATTCTCAGTGTTCAGACTTCGAGAAATGGAGTAAGAGCAAAATAACAAAAGCTCATTTTTGTGTGAGGAAGCATGGTCTCTTTAAGGGAAAAACAAACCCATTTTCTCCACAGGAGGGATTGAGAACCTGTGGCCCTCTAGATGTTGCTGGACTCCTACTACCCCTAACTATCGGCCACACTAGCTGCGATGAGGGGCATGGCATCCAACATCTGGTGGTTCAAAGTTTCTCCAGCCCTGCATTGCAACATAGCAACCTAAGCTCAACGAAGCCTTTGGCCAATAATAAAATAGATCTGCTTAATGCATAGCATTGAAATGATTGCTTAGGTTTTATAATTTTATTTTAACAATATTCAACAACCTTCCCTGCCATCAAAAATTACGCATCATTATCATGGCTGTGAAGGGGTCAATGAGCTTGCCCTCCAACCCATATAACTATCTGCCTTGTATATCCCAATGCTCCAGGCCTCAGAAGGAAGCATGGATATTGGCAGGTGCCCGAGCTGTTTGTCCTGGGCACGGGTTGCTTAGAATCAGCTCAGGAGATCCTTGCTCCTTCTTGTCTCCAGCTTTCCTCCATTCCCTACCTCCCTACTCATGGGTGGGATATCACTCATTAAGAACATAGTGCTTGCGTACAAGCAGGCCTGTAATATGTACTGCTGGCTGCAATGCATTGTTGAACTCTGATGTTCCTTGCTCTCTGAGGGGACTAAGGGTCTCCTGACAACTCTCAACACCCTTAACAAACTACACTTCCCAGGATTCTTTGGGGGGAGCCAAGACTGTTTAAAGTGATACGATACAGCTTTAAATCTACAGCACAGATGGGGTCCAAGACTCATATCTGAGGCAATGGGATTTTTGTGTGTGTACAGTTGCTGTTATACTTGGCAAGTTGGACAGTCTCTGGGTTCTTACCCTCCAGAAGCAGGTGTTAAAATTCTGGCTGGATGACAGTCTTATCTTTTTGGCAGCAGCCCAGGCAGCGAGATAGTGCATGACGTCTTTCTAACAAGGGTGTTTGCTTTTGATGTTATTTTCTCATATTTTTATCCCATTTTTCTATTGCATGCTTATCTGTGTGGTCATTGAGCAGGCCTGTGTACTAAGGCGACACACCATGCACACCAAGCAACTGCTGCATACCTCAGGCAAGATGTGTGTTCTGTACCTTGGTTCTCAAACGCCTTGGTATTCAAACAACTTGGAAACCAAATACTGCAAACCCGGAAGTAAGTGCTCTGGTTTGCAAACTTTTTTCAGAAGCCTTTGAGTGCCACACTTCTGTTTTGAGTGTTATGCTGTTTTTGCTATTTATTTTGCGTTTTTGTGGCTCTTTTTTCTTTTCTTTTTGTGACTGTGTGGAACTCAGTTCAGCTACTGACTGATTGATTGTGTGACTGCAGTACATTGTTCGTTGCTTTCATTTTATGGATCAATGGTCTTGTGAGATAGCAAAATTCATGTTAAATTGCTGTTTTAGGGGTTGTTTTCAAAAGTCTGGAACGGATTAATCCATTTTGCATTACTTTCTATGGGAAAGTGCGCCTTGGTTTTGGAATGCTTTGGTTTTGGAATGGACTTCCGGAACCCATTAAGTTTGAGGAGCAAGGTATCACTGTAAAGGCAAAAGCTGAGGCACAGTGTGCTCCAACATGGAGCTCTGGTGCCAGTTATAGAGGTGGCTGGAGAGACAACCAGACCAGAGCACAGCCCTGTCACCTAGTTGAGGGCTTGCCAGCTCAGGCAGTAGCACCTAAGAAAACACTCTACTGCTGGACAACCAGGCTAATGGTGAGAACCAAGACAGCAGGTTCCATAATATATGGCTAGCAGAATCAGGAACCTTAACAAAGGAAAACCAGCATTTCCATGGACATATTCCAATAAATGAGGGCTGGTGACTCGGTGACCCTGCAGGTGTTGTTGGAAGAAGAAGAGTTTGGATTTGATATCCCGCTTTATCACTACCCTAAGGAGTCTCAAAGTGGCTAACGATCTCCTTTCCCTTCCTCCCCCACGACAAACACTCTGTGAGGTGAGTGGGGCTGAGAAACTTCAAAGAAGTGTGACTAGTCCAAGGTCACCCAGCAGCTGCATGTGGAGGAGCGGAGATGCAAACCTGGTTCACCAGATTACGAGGCTACCGCTCTTAGCCACTACACCACACTGGCTCCCTAGTTGTTGGATCACAACTACCATCATACATTGACAATCCTGGCTGGGATGGATGGGAGATGGAGTCCAACAACAGATTCCAATCCTTGCCATAGGCCTTTCTAAAAAAATGTTTTCTTTTTTCTTGCACTTGTTAGAAGCAGACAGCTCTAGGTATTTGGATTTTTGTAACCTAAAAGTGACAGCTGATCTGGTGCTACTCTGACTGTCCTTAAAAGGTTGCCTTGGGATTGACATTGCTTCTGGACAAGCCATCTCCCCACCTGCTGTTCTGCCCAAGCCTTATAAGATTCTTACTCAAACAGTTATGCCCAGACCCTATCAGTAGCATAAGGCGGCTTAACAGGCCCAATGCAACCCATAAAAGAAGACAGAATTTATTGTTTCATGTTCAGTTCAGCCAACAGGAAAAGACACCAAGAATAAATGTTAATGAGCTTTATTAAAGAATATGAGGAATGTCAGGATACACCAAATTCAGGTTTAACAAAATATAATAAAGAAAAGAAAAACCAAAAAAATTGTCTGCAGCTTTCCTGTCAAAGACACCTTTATTTTATTTATGCTCATTCAACAAAAAAATAGGAAATGTATATATAAACTGTTTTCATAAACAGTATTAGAAGCAGTCTTGCTGGTTTTATTGAAAGCTGTTATGTGTACAATGAAAAATTATATATATATATATATATATATATATATATATATATATCCCCATTCTAACTGTGTTCAGAGCAAGGATCCCTTGATCAGGAAGTCTCTGATGCACTTATTTCAGCATACCACCTTCACCGTAATTTATGTTAACTTGTGTTAATTTAAAAGAAATGCAAAACTGACCTAAATGGTAGAATACCAGCTGTTAGTATCAGCATTTTACCAACAGGAAAAGGGAAACTTAAATCTTCAATTTAGGATTTTCACAGGGTACAACCAGACCTCAGTGGCTTCCCGGCATAAGATATAATATATTGTAACTAATTCATGGTCCCTAAAATAAAAAAGTACTCCATAGTGTGGCCAACTGAGATGTGGAAGACTGAGCCAAGCCGTTCCGTGGGTAATCTCAGGAAAACTGAATGATCAGGGCAAAATATAGTTATTGAAGACAAAGGATTGAGGAATGGCAACTGGAGAGGTTTCACCAATCTGCAACTTCTCTGCCAAGCCCTTACCAATCTAAGAGAGAATGGTTGGTTGGATCCAGGAGTAATAAATGCTGATGAGAGCAAAGGTGGTTTTGATGTGGTTAAAAAAGCTGTTTGTAAGAGTAAGAAAACACCCATTTTCATTCCAGCCTGTATTTGCCACATTCAATGCTGCTTCTGATCCACTGCATTTTGCTTTCTACTGAACACTACACTATTTGTCTTGCTGTCTGCTATTTAACATAAGTTAAACAACTTACGTAAATATTTCTGTAACTTACATTTATTTCAATGGAAAGGAAATGCCAGAGCAATGAAACAAAAGTAATTAATTCGATATCATTTGCAGCAATGATGTGAACGAATACGGATTGTATTTGCTCAAAGGATTTCTATTCCTCACCACAGACAAACAGCAATTTCTATTGCAGCAATTTCTACTTCCTTTCCCATTTCTGTCTGAATTCGCTGACATCCCTAGTTCTGAGCTGCCTTTTAAAAAAGCCTACCTTAGACCCCAACGATATAAGTACTGACCAGGACCAAATCTCCCTTTCTCAGGCAATTCCTTGGTTGGTCAGTCATTTTCAGGTAATTCGAACGTGTGCTGAGCAGGAAAAGCAAACAGTCTCTCCTGTGTTGTGTTTTGTTGAGGGGGTGTTTACAAAGACCTTTTGTGGGTACCATAGAAAATACTGCTGAACCCACTGCCTACATTGGCATCTCCTAATTAAAAATGTATTTTTACCATTTTCAGCTTCAGTTTGGAAATTTCTTAACTACTGTTAAATATGCTCTGTTCGGTACTTTGGATTCCACTTGGTCTACAACCCGGTCAAATAAAATTCCTTGCACTCTATATGGGCTTGAAACCAGATAACTTGAGCTTGATTCCTTTGTGGCTCAGGCTATTTAGTCTGAGTGGTATTTAGTCCTCCATGCTACGAAATGGAGAATATGCATGGAATGTAGATCCAAAAAGAATGTGGTTGGAGCTCTCAAGGGTGGTAGGAAGACCACAAAAATCATTTTTAAAGAACGAAACTACAACTATCTCTTCCTATGGTTTTCTTTTTAAAGAGCCACTTAGGTTAATAAAAAGAGCCAGGAAAGGATAGCCTCTTTCTGACTGTATTTATTTTACAATATTTGTGCACCATGTTCAACCTTAATTGTTATCGGAGCAATTCGCAATAATGAAATCAGATTTATAGGCAGATGGTCTCGCCTTCATAAAAAGAGAACCAGATCTCATGGGTGTCAGGAGCACATGCAGGAGCCAGTCCCTGTGAGCAGTAGGGCTCTGCAAGACTGGGGCTTTCCTAGGTTTGTTCTGAAGAGGCAAGGCGCGGCCGCACAGGTGAGGCCGATTGGTAACTCACAGCACCTGGTGGCAAGAGCATTTCCCTTTAGCTCTTTGCCAGAGCAACACACTTCCTGCCTTGCTGCGTTTGGCTTTTTGATTCCTTGCTTCCTGATCCTCGGACCCTTGGCTTCTTGACTCCTTGCTTCCTGATCCTCAGACCCTTGGCTTCTTGACTCCCGGCTCTCTGACCCTTGGATCCTCAGCTTCCGGATTCCCGTTCCTTCTCCCATCCCCGCCATCTTGCCCCCCGGTCCTGACACCCTCAGCCAGGACTTTGACCGCCCGTGAACCGGACTGTGACAATGGGATGTTGATTGTATCAATGATATAATGACTCCTGGCTCTGCTACACATAAAGACTTTGATATTTTGTATCAAAATTATTAAGAGTACTTCTGCATGACAAACAGATCTAGAATTTAAGCATAGTCCCAAACACCCAGGTTCCTAATTCAAAGAGTGACACCATTCCCTTGAATTTCCCTGGGAATGCTGCTACATCCTTTCCAGGAAAACTTTGGGCCAGAAACACAGTATATTTGGGAGCAGTGAAGCTACCACTTGAAGCAGATGCAAGGCTCCTTTATTTTGGTTTAAGAATAAGAGAGACAGAAAGAGAGAACAAAAGAGAAAGAGAAACTGAGGAGGGAAACCATTGGCCACCGTGTATTTAAGTTAGAACAAAAAAAAATTTAAATTCATACACTTTCAAAAGGTGAACACAAACTTCAGGGAATGTGGACTGAATGAATGCTTTTTGGCCCAGTACTAGTTGTGGTGGCATATTTTTTAAATAATTTACATTAGTGATAGGGAACAGCTCGTGTCTGTGCCAAATCTAGCCAGTGGCATGTTCCTGTGTTCCGTATTTCTGCATACCTTGGTTTTCCCTGAGACAGCAGATACCTCTCAGGTAGGCTACACACCCCTAAACTTCACAAAATAGTTTAAGTGACAATAATATCACACATAATTCACAATTGATAAACCTTATAATGTTGTTGTTGTTTAGTCGTGTCCGACTCTTCGTGATCCCATGGACCAGAGCATGCCAGGCACTTCTGTCTTCCACTGTCTCCCGCAGTTTGGTCAGACTCATGTTTGTAGCTTCGAGAACACTGTCCAACCATCTCGTCCTCTGTCGTCCCCTTCTCCTTGTGCCCTCCATCTTTCCCAACATCAGGGTCTTTTCCAGGGAGTCTTCTCTTCTTATGAGGTGGCCAAAGTATTGGAGCCTCAGCTTCACGATCTGTCCTTCCAGTGAGCACTCAGGGCTAATTTCCTTAAGAATGGATGCGTTTGATCTTCTTGCAGTCAATGGGACTCTCAAGAGTCTCCTCCAGCACCATAATTCAAAAGCATCAATTCTTTGGCGAGCAACCTTCTTTATGGTCCAATAATATCTTGGAACAATTGTGTTCAACCCTTCTAAAACAAAACAAGTATTTTTGCGGGGAGGGGGTAGGAAAATTACCCTGTGGTAATTTAAAACTTTACTCAGAAGGGCAGTGAGTTCAGAATTAATTCAATCAGCAAAACTCTCTGGTCTTTACATGTGAAGAGAGCTTCCTGTTTTAACCAATCACATGCCATATTTTTACAATGAATTGCATCAAAAGGAAGAGAAAGAAAGAAAAACATTTACTGTAACTGGATTTCACCATTGAGGAACTTCTTTAACTGTGAATTTTAGAATAATTGGTTAAGCAATATACAGACTATTGTTGCTCTGTATGGTGCCACTGTCTGGTGCCTTCCTTATATGATTTGAAGCAATGGCTGCATTCTACTTTATTGGAGTGGATTTTATTTACTGAATTTACACCCCACCTTTTTTCTCCAGTACATGGGCTATTTTCTCCATACTTTGAGTCGGCCCCTCCTCATTTAACCCCCACAACAAACCTGTGAGGTAGATTAAGCTGAGAAGCAGTGATTGCCCCATGAGTTTCATGGCCAAGTGGACATTTGAACCTTGGTCTCTTAGGTCTAGTTTAATTTACTTGGGAGATGTTTACTATTGTATTTTGATTTGTGATTGGTATCTGTAACCCACCACATGGCCCACAGCCCTCTGAGAGGCTAATGAAGAAGAAACAATATCAAATTCAATATTGAATACTAGAACCACCACCACCACCAACAAAAACACCAAAGGGCACATAGTAGAACCAATAAACCAAGCTACATCCCTGCCCCATTTCCCCCTATGAATGCTTGCTAGAACACAAATGTGAGAAGGGCATTAGCTTGCTGGACTGTCCCACAGTTGCAAAATGATGGCATTACTGCATGGAAACCCCTAACAGGCAATTTCCACATTTATTTTTGTTAGTGTTTAGGGCCTGTCCCCTATCCACAAGCGCTCAGGAAAGGCAACGGTTGAAGGCTTGGTGTCTGAGTTTGATTTTTTCTTCTTCTCTCCCTATCCGTTTCCCCTTGTGTGTCATGCATTGGGGGGGGGGGAGAGAGAGAGAGAGAGAGAGAGAGAGAGAGAGAGAATGAATGCCTGCTGGCAGCAACTGTCTTATTTTCATTGATTCTACATAAGCCACTGAGCGAACCTTCTTGGCTGAAGAGTAGGGTACAAATGCAATAGTGGTGAACTTGTTGACACTATTACAGTGAAGGCACAACACGATCCATGCGAACATCTGCAAGGAAGTGCAACGTGTTTATGCACAGAGAACTATACTTTCAGAGTGTCCTTGCAATAGAAAAGCTTCCCCTCTCTATATATACATTCCACCCATCACAATGACAGGCATTTCAAAAGAAAAAATATATAAAAGCCATTCCTGTTTAATTACATGTTAGGATGACCAAGTAATCGAACCTTGGGCAGCGCTACTCCATGACTCTCATGGCTGTAGGTTTTATAGGACAAAAAAAGCCCACACTGCAATGGACAAAATTGTTGAAAGAGAGGCTAAAAGTGGCTGGAGGGGGGGCGGAGAAGCAGCACCATACCTTCATAATGAGGTACCCCAAAAAGGCACTATAAAAACATTTTATTTGCAAAAGCATTGCATTATGCATATTGCATTATGCTTTGGGTATTCTGAAGGCATTATACTGTTCATCAGCATCAGCTAGAAAACAACTATTAAAAATCAACATATTGTGCATTTTGCACTGTATGCAACATACTGTATAAATTTGGAACTGCATAACACATTTTTATAAATGTAAAAGATGCCCAATGGAATTTCACTAGAAACAGATATCAAAGTTACTGAAAGCAAACATGTTCTGGATGTTGATTGCTGCAAAAGAGTCACTTCCAGATGGAGTGTATATCATGCAAATACTCCTGATTTGTTTTCACAACATTTGTGTGGTTTATTTGTTGCCATGACATGTTTTTTATCCAGCACTTCTGACTCTTCCCTTACCACGAAAGTCTTTTTTTAAAAAAAGATGTGTATTTGTTTCACAAGAGTGCTATAGTTCCTTTGCCTCTTGCAATGTACCTGCTTTATCTGCATTCTTACAGTACCAATGACATATACCATATTTCTAACTGAGTGGGAGATACACACAAAAGTCTGACAATCTGGAAATGGCCCAGGACAGTTCTCACAAGTAGATGTGCCACTGACTTTTTGCATGAGTGCAAGGGAGTTTTCCGCCCTCCTCTTCCATCCATATACTCCCTCTACACTGGAGGATAAACCTGAACAGATGGGGGGGGGAGGAAAACATTCAACCCCATCCCCTCACCTACTTCAACTCCCCCATTCCAGTGTACCCATCAACCCTGACCCCAATTCATTGCCAATCCTCATCCCCTCATCAGCTCGCCCCAATACAGTGGTATCTTGGGTTACAGACGCTTCAGGTTACAGACTCTGCTAATTCAGAAATAGTACCTCAGGTTAAGAACTTTGCTTCAGGATGAGAACAGAAATTGTGTGGCAGTGGCACGGTGGCAGCGGGAGGCCCCATTAGCTAAAGTGGTACCTCAGGTTAAGAACAGTTTCAGGTTAAGAACGGACCTCCAGAATGAATTAAGTTCTTAACCCGAGGTACCTCTGTACACAGTTCCCCCTGTTGCTGCCGCCACTGGTGATAGGATGGTGGCGATAAAGAGGAGAAAGTATTTCACCTTCACCACCAGAAGGAAGCAGACGAAGGAGACTGCCCCCCTGCCTGTCTTACTCGTTCTGTTGGCCCCATCATCCACCCCATCTCCCAAATCAACCAGTAATAGCGACAGGGGAAGAGCAGGCGTGCTCGCAAAGCCCTCTCTGTTGGCAGCCATACCAACTGCAGTGTGATGGAATGTTTCCTTACAAAAATTAACATACAGAGATAAGAATCCATAATTAAAATTCACAATAAATAGGGGTGGGGAAGCTCCAGCCTGCAAACCTAATCTGGGTCAGCACGGGCTCCAGTTTGGCCTACAAGGCCCAGCTGCTCCGTGTGATGTGATGGCAGGTGACAGGTGGAGATGTAGCTGCCAAGATGCAGCTCTTGGGAGCCTCAGAGGGTCCTCCTGGTGGTGTATTGGCAAGGGAAGGTTGTTGTCAGTACCAATCAGTTGATGCTTGAAGGGCCTTGCAAAGAGACCTGCTTAACACCTAGAAGTTGCTGATGATCAGCTCACTACAACAAAGCACTGCACAGGGCTCTTTCCAAGTCCTGCATTGTGCTTTGACGTCCTGAGCATCACAGAGACTTCAAAGCACCTTGCTGCATGACATCTTGGTGACATCAGGAGACTGACACATGAGTGCCTGCCCCCACCTGTCATATTAGGCAAATGAAGGATAGAGCTCTAGCCCACTGGTCGGATTCAGTTCCCCATTCCTACATTAAAACAACACAGAAATTAAAACAGAAGAGAGATCAAGGGAATGCCTGTGTAAACATGTTTTTGTCCTCCATTTCAACAGGTTTGTTGAACGTGTATGTATAAAGGAAGCAAAGCTCTGCTTTGCAGTTATAAAATGTATTAAAATATTTAGCTGTTTTTAGAATTCCACAAAACTTGAACATCTTCAATTTACTGTAAGAAATGCTTACGTATCAAAATATGTGCAATACTTCCTTTCACTGGTCTGATTTGATGCCTTATTTCACCATGTATATGACAGCTGATTTAGCAACAGAATGTATACCAACCCCAATTGTTTTTTTGTTGGTTACTTTGACTACAATTCTGATGAAATCATATTTTTCCTCTGTTACTTTGACTACAAGTCCAATGAAATAATATTTAAACACAAAACTAATTTGTAAAAATAATCTGGCAGGACCTTGCAGATTTTGAAAACTGGTCTTAACAAGAAAGAAGTGTTACCTGTCCACTGCCCATTAATTAGTTAACATTATCCAGTCATTTATTAATGATTAAAGCTAGGGGTTTTTTTTGCCCCTGATCCTGAATCTGGTTTGGTGTGTATGTGGCACTAAGCGAAAATTTTGGGATTATTATTTATAGTTTTGGTTTTTAAAAAGTCTCAATACATGCAAAATATTTCCCCTGCTATTTTACTCAAAAGCAAACATCCACCGTTTCACACCTAGACATGACAAACATTTGTTATGAATAAATAGCAGGAAAAATTATTTCAGTTATCAAATAAGATTTTTTAAAAAATATAGAAAAATTATTTAAATTTTTCAGTGTGGAAGCACCTGCTCTCTGAAATTCCAACTGCATTTATGTGTTGCATTTTGTGTCTTCTGAAAACGTGTTTGTTCAGGCAAGCTAATAATAATAATAATAATAATAATAATAATAATAATAATAATAATAATAATAATGGTGATGTTATTATTTATACCCTGTCCATCTAATAAGGTTTCCCCAGTCACTCTGGGTGGCTCCCAACAGAAAATTAACAGCACAGTAAAACGTCAAACATTAAAAACTTCCCTAAACAGGGCTGCCTTCAGATGTCTTCTAAAAGTCAGATAGTAGTTTATTTCCTTGACATCTTTTGACACCTTGACAGCCTACCCAGACATGTAATTTTATTATGTACACTTGCATCAAAACTGCTGGTTTTACCTATGTTTTTGATCAATCATATATCTTTTTTCTTCTTCTAAAGTTTTATTTTATCAGCTCTGCCCAGGGAAATACTCTGGGCACCATCATTTTGTCTGTTAGGTGCCATTCAAAAATATTTTTTATTGACTCAAGTTCTTAACTGGGAGGGTAACTATGTGTCCTCTTTCTGTATGCATCCTTTTAATTAGGGTGGGTGAGCTTTGCATGTGTTTTGGATGAGCCATAGAATTGTAGTGTTGCAAGGGACCCTGAGTATCACGTAGTCCAGCCCCCAGCAATGCAGGAATATGCAGCTCATAAGATTGTAAGAAGAGTCTGCACGTGGTTGGGATGAATCATAGAATGATAGTCTAGTATCCTGTTTACAAGTGGCCAACCAAAAGCCTGTGGGAAACCTGCAAACAGGATTTGAGTACAAGAGCACTCGTTTAATTTCCATGAGCTCTAGTATTAGGAGGGAGAAAAACTCTTCTCTATCTCTGCCTCTTCAGTGCCAGATTTACATATAAGCTAAACAAGCTATAGCTTAGGGGCCCACTCTCTTGGGCCCCCCAAAAAAATTAAAGGAAAAAAACCACTGGATGTACATTTCCAAAATATACGTTCAACAATTACTTTGATAAAATAAATATTTTGTTATGTGCAAATGGCTTTAGATACCTGTTAGGTCCATAAATTACCACATAACATATATTCAACACAAAAAACAGCGACAATTTATGGTTGACAAAGGACAGCTGGACATATAAAGGGCCCTATTACGTTCAGTAGCTTAGGGCCTCATCAAGCCTAAATCCAACTCTGCTTCATCTCTAAACTAAAAAGTCTCAAACAATGCAACCTTGATCATTTTGGCTGCCCATTTCTGAACCTTGATACCACCTGAGGTCTTGTTTCACTGCTCTTTCTATGTTTGATTTTAACATACTTTTTTTTTAGTTATTTCCATTTTTTGTTTTGTTTTTACACTTCAGTGTGAGATGACAAATAAATATAACAAACAGCAGAAATATTTTAATAAATATTTCATATTGTTTTACATAAACTACTCAGAGGCTTTTGATGATTACGTGGTTTATTATATATTGTTAAATAAACCACAAAATCTACACTAATTTTCCCTTAAACATTAACTGACTGTGGTATAGGTAGCATCTAGGCTGCTTCATCTTTCATGAATGGAGTAGCTGTAGGTTGTTGTAGCAAAGTTGTTGTCCTTACCGTGTGCATGTGAAAGGGGATCCATTTATAAATTTCAACCCCTCTGCCCCTGCTTTAAAATGAGGAACCATGACTCTCGAAAATGAATGAATGAAAAGGAGGAACAACGTGAAATGAGACACAAAATGGTGTATGAGAATTCTCTAAAGAAAATAAAAAATAACTTCTATGAATATTTTTTTAAGAGGGCCCATGAAGTTTTTAGGCTGCTATCCTATACAATCCAGAGGTACTTACTTTTGAGTAGACATAAATTAGATTATCCTTATTAGATGCTGTCAGGGGTTCAGGAGCAGAGGCGAGGGCAAGGGAGGAAACAGAGAGCGAGGGGGAGGAGTCCGAAGAAAAGATGAGTGATGACGACGACCCGAGATCTCCGAGTCTTTCCAGTGAATCAGAAGATTCACAGAAAGGAGTGCCAGTGGCCAGAGCAAGGGGGGAGCTTAGGGGGGCACCCCAGGAAGAAGGGTCCAGAGAGGGTTCAGAGGGCAGCAGTTGGAAATCGGGGCCAGCGTCACCAACAGAGCGCAGTGGGGAGGAAAGGCGCCAGGTATCGAGCTCTGGCAGCTCGCAGCAGGGGGGAGGGCATGAGTCAGGAGTGGCCACACCTCCATCGGAGAGCGAAGAAACGGTCAAGCGGAAAGTGGAAGGTTGGGCGCGCGCGCCAAGTTCAAATGCACAGGAAGGCGGCGCAGTAAGCAGCCCGGAAAGGGAGCCAGGTCCTAAAGCCCGACGCAAGGAGACAGAAGGGTCCGGGGGGTCAGCGTCAGAAGAGTCCAGGAAGGAAGAGACCACGGGGGGCAGAGGGACCCAGAGAAGAATGGTCAGGCGGAAAAGGTGGAGTAAGGCTAGGGTATTAAGTTGGTGTACAGGGGGCGGAGACTCAGACGGAGCTTTGCTGGTCTAGCTTATAAGACGTAGAGCTGCACGCGGCAGCTTGAAAATGGAAACTGTAACTCAATAAAGACTTTTATAAAGTGAACGCTGGCTAGCGTGATCCTCTGTGAGCTAGGATCTGGGAGCAGCTCTGACAGATGCTTTTTGCAAAAAAAAAAAAAAAAGGTAGGAAGGCAGAGTGCCTGTTTATGGATGGGCCCGTACTTTACATAACCAGAGGTGAATGTTGAGAAAGAAAGTGTATTTTCCTACAATCAGGCTTCTGAAGCTGTTTCGTTTTACTGTGATTTGTGAGGCACCACAGTTGTCTCCGACAGCCATTTGACACTTTTACATACAGACCCAGAAGACAAGATATGCATGGTGAAAATAAGGGGCATTAATGATTATAAAGGTTCCAATTTAGGCTCAGATCTGGAATGTCCCCCTGAATTCATGTTTGCAGACAGAATAAGCACTCCTTCCCTAAACTGTGATATGTACAGTTTTGCTTTCTGGGGCGGGGCAGGAGGGAATGACACACAACATAATACGTCAATATGGAGACAGCACCAGCTTTATACATGTATTTTATCAAAGTATTTTTCATGTATTTTATTTGGTCCTCTTTCCAGCTACACTTAACTGCAAAAGAGATGACAATAGAAGCATTTACCAGTAAAGCACAGAGCATTGGCTTTTATAGGAAACACCACCAAGAGATTGTGATTGGAACACGAGTTCCTGTTTTGGAAAAGAACCCCCTTATGCTGTTGTTGTGCATATAATCTGCTGGCCACTGATTTTAGACTCCCCCCCCCCCAAAAAAAAAATCAGTCCCGCCCCACCCCCAAGCCTGGTGCTTTATATTTCTAGGGATTTTTCCACCTTGTTTCATATGTTCAATAATAAAAATTAATGGATGCCGATAGTATTTTGGGCAAGTGCGCCAGTTGCAAAGTGGTAATGCTTTTCAAGTGATTATCCCTGGCATGTAAACGAGGAAAACATGTACTGTATATATCTCAAGTCAAATGCTTGTGGCATATTGGGACAAAAAAATAGCACGAGGTACAATTTAGAAAAGCCTTTGTTTATTAAATAAAAGTAAAATAAGCATGCTCAGTTAGATCACTCTCCAGAGCACCAGAAATTTTTCCATCCTACCATCTGCATTGGTATATCTGATGAATTGAAGCTGCACTTATGTAAACTTGCCTTTCTCACACTCCCTGCTCACCCTCCTCCACTGCTGAAATGCTGTTTCATCTGGGGCCAACGGCCAAACTCGGGCATGCCATAATTTAATAAGATATGAAGTATTTCAAAACACTTTCCTCTCATTGCACAATTTTTGCTTTCTTTAAGTTCAACTAAAACTTTTTTTGTTCAGCAATTTATGTTCACAGAGAATAATCTTTCAGCAAAAGAGCATACCAGTAGTGAGGAGAACAACTCACTTCAGGAAGTAAATGGCCAATTCAGAAAGTAAAAGGGGAAAGTATTGCAGTATACTCTACTTACTGAGTACTGTTATGCTGGCCCTTAGAAAGAGAACACTGCAGAAAATATTTTGTTCTGCTATTTTTGGCAGCGTGTATCCAGATTTCTCAGGGTTCGGCTATAATTGCTAACCTCTGAAATTTTAACTCAATAAAAAGCTTGGCTATTAGCATGTGGTTTTTGGGTTTTTTTTGTATTTTCAAGCCCCAAACACAACTTTTTCTGTCTCCCTTCCCTCATCCTCCCTATGTATCAGTGGTGGCTAACCATTTTTGGTTCACCTTTGCCCAGTCCTCCAGGGGCCACATGCCACAGGTGGGTAAGACCATAGTGGGTATGGCCATTTTTAAGTGCATGCATTTATGCACGTACACATATATGCAGGGCACAACTAGGGATGGGAGGATATGTCAATTTCAGTTCCCTCCTGTTTTCATTCTTCCAAGTTCTCCACATTTTGCAGCTTAAAAAAAAAATCATCACGAAAATTCATCAGTATTTTTGTGAAAATCTGTCCTAAACCACACATTTTAAAGTTAGTTTTGACGATCATACCCATTCATATTTACAGCTCACCAATAGGCTGCTTGATATATGCAAATTTTCTTTCAAGTATTGTACTCTTCAAGATAATGTTCTGACAGAACCAAACGTCACTAGGTTACCTGCCTGCACTTTGGCACAAACCTTTAAAGCAAACAGATTAGCTGTTATCTGCAGCGTGTCACAGAATAGGAAGGGACCAAGGTGCGCCATGCCCAGGTTTGTCCTCGCTGGGCTCCTGCCAGCTCCCACACCCCTGCCGAGGGGGCACTCTCAAGTCCAGCAACCCTTGGTCACTCACTGCCTGTTCACCTTCCACTCTCAGGTCATGCACACAGTGCGAAGCATGAGGGGTAAGAGCAAACGGGGCTCAGACGGAGAGTGCAAGTGAGAATTGGCAAGAAACTCAGTTCAGACTGCATGGGAAGGTGAATTTACCTAATCTGCACTGCCCCAAATAACAAGGCAACCTAGGCACTGGGCATCCTTTGAAATTTGAACTTCCCTGAATTTTTACAATGTAGTTCTCCAACCAAGTATTGAGAAGAAAAATGCACATGTAATTAGGGTAAACTCTGCATTAAAATGCATAGAAATGTGAAGACAACATGCAAAATGCATTACATTGGGGGACTATAAAATGTGCGTAACAAGGGAATATGCAGTAAAATGCTGGCTTATTTTCATGACGACTGTTCTCCTATTAATTGCAAACGGAGGTGCACAGGTGCCAAGTCTCTGGGGCCCTGGGTGCCCGAGTACCCACATTCCCCATGATGGGGCCAGGCACCCACAAATTTCGGTGCCAGGGCCATGCACACTGCATGGCACCCATGGTTGCAGAACCAAGTTGGAAATGGGGAGAACCGAATTTAAGACTGGAAAAAATGGGAAAGCAGGGAAACAGATTATCCAGTTACCAGAAGGCAGTGGGAAAGAAGTGACTCCAGGGATCTTGCCCAAGGTCACCCTCACCCCACTCTTTGACCACGCCAGAGTACAACTCCATAAGCCGAGGAACCTTCCCTAGGCGGGGAGGCCAGCCCTTTCTTTCCCCTCCCACCAGCCTCTGCGCTCTTGGAAGCTTCTTGGTCTCAGGGAAAGAGCGAGGAGTTCGCCAAACCTCCAACAAAAAGAGAGCAGCGCCACTCCGGAGAAAGTCTTCCTTTTTGCGCTTTCCATCTCTGGCAAATGGGAACCCGAGTTCCAAGCTCCGGCCCTCCCAGCCCCCTCGGAGAAAACCCCACCCAACCTGACACTCGCTGGCATCTCCATGAATGGCTCCTTCCAGCCGCCAAGCCCCAAGTTTCTTGGCTGCCTCCGCCGCAAACGCTCCCATGGCGTGGCTGGGAGTGGAGACCCGCTTGATCCCACCTCCTCTGCCATTCAGCCGGCACCGTGCAAAAACCCACCCGCAGCGCCGTCCACGCCTCTCGCCGAGGAACCTCGGAGGAGCGCTCAAGAGCTCCGTCACTGCGCGCCAGCGGACCCAGCCTGAAGGGAAAGCGCTGGGCAAGCCGGAGCGGCGGGACGGAGCAGCGCGGCGAGCCCTGCGCTCGCGTGCGCCTTGCGCCGGCTCCTCACCGCGGCGCCTGGCTACAGGCGGGTGGGACGCCGTGCGCTCCTTGCCGACTGACTGGAGCCCTCCGCGGCTAGTGGCTACGTCGCAAAGCGAAACTTAATTGGACCCAGTCGGAAGCCTCCCGGGTTGGGCTGCCTGCCGTCCCCAGAAAACGAAGGCTGAGGCAAAACAAACCAAGAGACGCTGCCAGTTGTGTTTGTTGGAACGTTTTATTTCAACCTTCGCTGAAAGCTTCGCGCAGCCAGCCGGCCATATTCAGCCTCGGCTCGCGTCCCCGTCCCCCGCCCCCACCCCCGGCACTCGAGGTCTCGCCTCAAGGCGGCAGCGCGATGGGCACGAGCCTGGCCCCACCACCATCATGAGCGGAAAACTCCCTCCGCGCGGACCATGTTCCATGGTAAGGAGACGGCGGCGAGGCTCTGCGCGCGCATAGCCCGCTTCGGCCTTGCGTCGCGGGCGCACGCGCCCTGCTCGCCGACCCTTTCGCTTCGGCGCCGCGTAGACCCTCCGCGGAAGACGGGAGAGGGAAGCGGAGACCCCGAGTCGCCCCCGTGGCCCCTTCTCCGCAGCGCCTCTCTCCCGACAACCCACCTTTGCGCTTTGCCTGAGCACGCGCTCTCCTGCTGCTGCTGCCGCTGCTGCTTCTGCTGCGCCTCCTCGGCGACTCTCGAGCCTTTGCGCGCCGCGGGAGAGGCTTCCGCGCTTTTATCCCCTCGGCCCGCGGAGGGAATTTCCCCGCGTTTCCAGAGCGAAACTGGAAGCGCCTTATTCCCAGCAGCGCTGGGCAGAGACACCCGAAATCTCCCGGAGACAAAGGCAGGGGAGTGGTGGAGGACATTTGTTTGCGAGGCGAGGCACGTTGGGGCGAGCGAGTCCTCGGAGCCAAGTGTCACCCCGCCCTCGAAGGGTGCCATTAACCCCGTTCCCAAGTCTTCGGAAGCCAGGCGTCTCCACACGCCGCGCGGAGTCCAGAAAATCCCGAGGGCGCCGGGCTTAATTCCAGCTGGCAAGGCGCGGGGCTTCGCTTCTTCCTGCAGGTGCTGCGCGCCGCTGGCATGGCAGCATTCGCGCCTTCTTTTCCCGTAAAACTTCCCCGGGACGACCCCAAAAGTAAAGCACCAGCCAAAAGCCATTAAAAAAAAAAGATAGCGTTGCAAAAGATGGTAACCCCTTAGTTGACTTTCTCTCAAACAAGGAAATAATAAAAAAAATACATAAGGTTAAGAATTGCAGTGTCCATAAGAATTGCAATGCAAATAAGGGTATCAAAATGAGACTTCTGCCTCTCCAGAAGGGTTTGTGGGATCCTTTCCAAAAATGATCTTGGCCGGCCAGAGCTGAACGTGAAGATTTTTCTCCAACAGGTGCTTTTGCAAGTGCCCTTGGCCACAGTTCAAATATACACAGCACCATCTCTCTGTGTCAGGTGTCTGGGGGATAAACTTAAGAGGACTCTTATACTGCAAACAGTATGGGATAGTTCCATGTACTTATTCCAGATTGTCATTAGTTCCTTAATACGCACGGGCCATGATTTAAACTAAGGGTGGCATTAAAAACCCACCCCATTTTTAGACACCCCCATTCCAGTGGCTTTGGGTCAGTCACAGGCTACCAGCTGCAGTAGTTTTTAGTGGAATCCCAATCCCTAGCAAGAAAAACTCAGAGGGTTATACTAGCTCTTGAATCCAGGCTGGTGCTCTTTTAAAAATACCACTTTTAGGCTTTTCACCAGTTCTGTATCTTCTTTGCTGCAGGATGTTTCACTTTCGATGGGTAAAGAGGAATGAGACAGACAGATAAGGTTGCCAGGCAGCACTGTTTGCTGCTAATTCCCAGAACTGTGCAGACTATGCCCACTAGCATGGAAAAGCTGCCAAGTGAGGACTGTAGAACAGTATTGTGGAAGTTTATGTCGACTGTGTTCCAACTCACCTTGTTCAGCAAAGGAATACCTGTACTGTATAGCTCTCCCCACTTTTTTGCTTGCAAGCTTGTTCATGTGCTTGTTTCTTTCTGCTGCCATTTCTTCCTGTTGGCTGGGAAAACCATGCTGTACAGCAGGATGCTGTGTCTTCTTGGCTTGCCCTAATCTCCACTCTTCCTACCTCCACCCTTGGCTGTGTAGCAGTGATAATGTTCAGAAATAACATAATAGTTTCCCTGCTTGTTGTTTCCATTGCGTTCCTATAGTGCCTGGTTTTGGCCATATGTGTAGAAATACAGGTGGGTGGTGCATGAGTCATTTGTTTTTAAAAATAATTTTTTGAAATATTTTAAACCACCCTTCATTTTCATGGATACCAGGGCAAGCTACAATAGGCACGAATAAAAGGGGATTACAGCTGTAAAAGATTAAGTAAAAGAAAAGAACAAGGGAAAAATTTGATAAAAAATTGATAAAACCAAGGGCTAGGATTTGCTGAAACAAATTTGGAAAATGGGATGTAGAAAGGGGAGGTATGGGGAAGTGGGTGAAGTAAGGTTTAAGAAAAAAGGATATGAAATTATACATGTTTGTTTGTTTGTGTGTTTGTTTGTTTGTATTGTGTATTGTTTGTGTTTATAAAAACTGTGAAAAACCAATAAAAATCTTATAAAAAAAAAACCAATAGGCACAAAAAAACCAATATGCAATAACCCTGGTGGCTGGTAGCTGTTGGCATTGGAAGGGCAGAAGAAAGCAGAAAACCAACAGTAGATGGAGCCAGAGCTGATGACAGACAGAGCCAGCTAAATTAAAGTTTTCCATTTTTTTCCTCCATTGAGATAGAAATTCAACATAGGGTTAAGCATATTGCTCCATCGACACAAGCATTTCTTGCTTGCCTGAAGGAACAATCTGCCCTCTCATCCTCCTGCGAGGTGCACACAACGGGAGGACAGGAGGGGAGCCTCATTGTGCTAGCAGAAGTCCTTGTGTGGGCTTCCATTCGTGGGACTTCTACTACAGTAGTTGAAACTGCTATACTGAGACTAAGGAGAAGGCAGCTGCCATCCAGTGCCATCCCCTGGGCTGGTTGTAAGTGTGAAGTTAAGCAAGTGGGGGCTGGCTGGGGGTCGTCTGAGCTTGATGGGGGCACTGTACCATTTGCCCTAATGGACCTCTGCTGCAGTAAGACAATAGAATTACCTAAAACTTAATTACCAAACACTTAGAAGTGTCTTAAAAAGCCAGAAATATTTCTATTAAGCATATTGCCAAAAGAAATAGGGAAATTGAAAAGAACATTGTTCATGTACGGGATAACGGCGACCAGAATTTTAGTAGTAAGAAATTGGAAAAATACAACAATACCTAACACGGCAGATTGGCAAATCCTGATGGTAGAATATCTGCAGCTAGCAAAGGTGACAGGAAGGATAAGAGGCCAAACAAAACGAATAGTCTATAAGGATTGGAACATTTTTAAAGAATACTGTACTTTAAAAACTATGGTATAAAAGGAAACCTCTTGGCAGAATTAGACTGACCCTTGTATAGATATAAGTTCGTAGGGAGGTAAAAAGAAACTATATAAGAAATATGTAACTGTGTGGTATAAGGTAACCAATAGATAAAGTACAGTGAGACTAATTGGAAGTCATTTTTAATTTTTCTCTTTACAAGTTTTATAATTGGTTTCATTATTGGGAGTATAAATGATGTTAGTCATATTAATTTTGTTGTTTTTTATATTGTTGTTGTTTGTTTTTGTTTTGTTGTTGTATTTGCTTTTTTATTGTTTGCCTGCCTGCTTGCTTGTATGTTTGTTTGTTTGTTTTCTCTTCATAAATGTATTTATTTTAAAACAATAAAGATATATTCACGAAGAAAGAAAAAAAGAAAAGAAGTGTCTTCAAACCAAGTAGAGCAGGCTAAACAATAAGCCAACTTTGAAATGCCCATAGGAAATATGGTTTGTGAATTTCCCCTTTAATAGAATTTGATAAAAGGAATTCCACCCTCATGATTTAGTGCCATTGGCCTAGTATTGTGGAATGATCTGCTCACATAGATTCAGGTGGCACCTTCTGCTGAAAACTATTCCACCAGGCCTATGTAGCCAGTTAAGTATAGATCTTTCCAGTGATTAATTGATAATCTGTTTTCAACTTTTTAATATGGTTTTTATTATCTGAATAATGTTATCAAGCAGTAATCTGTTACATATCTCCAACCCATCACTATTTAATATTAAGTCATATTACCATAGTCAGCTGAGCATATAACTTCCTTGGTACAAGCTGTAATTCAATGTCATTTTGTAATCTAGCTTTTTTAAGGTATATCTTTGGGATTCTGCCACTGTTCCTAGCTTTGGTACCAGTTGGTTCATCTGCTTCCATGAATGCTTTCCTGAAAAAATATGAAATGTTTCTATCTTTCAACATTCGCTTGCTGGTAGGTAACATTTAATATACATATACATACATATATAGAGAGGGGGGGATGTATTTATCTGAGCAATTTTAACACCCTGAATGTTAAAACATTCCCAATGGAGATGTTAGCAATCCCGTTGTCTTGAAATATAGAAATGAGGTGTACTATGTGGGAATCTATGAATATATGGTATCGTTTGTGTAATAAATTACACCTGCATACTGCCCTTCAATCAGAGAGTTCCCAGGACGGGAATATAACAATAAAACCATTAAAAAAGACAAAAGATTTAGTAAGGCCAGTGGTTAAAACAACAGATAACAACAAACTTGAATTGGTTTGAACAGACAAAGTTAACGGTGCCATGGCTTTGCAAATGGCCAGTGCTGGGCAAACATTGAATTGTTGAATCCCCCCCCCCCCCCAGTCTACTCACATGAGCTATCATACTTCTCTCTCCTCCATAGGAATGTATGGCAATTATATTATGAAACAAATCCTGGTGTAGTTCCATGCAAAATTGAAATGTTCTCTTTGAAAGAACTATGACAGGTGAATTGGTGACAGAACATCAGACCCGAGGCAATGGTGGCATTAGAAAAGAAAGCAGAACTAGTCCTTGGTACACACTTGGAGAAATGGGAGATGCTAGGATTCAAGCCTGCCTCTTTCAACTGATAATAACATAAGAACAAATGCATATAACGCCTCAGTTGCTGATTTGCATTAGCATCGCTTTGTTTGGAAGAGATGTGCTTCCACTTGCATCTTCATGCCTTGTGGTTGTTTCTCTCTACTATCTCAGCTGCTGAGTCAACAGTAATTTGTCATTGGGTTGTTGCCAGTGTTTAATACCAAGAAAACAAGCTATGCTTCTGATTACAGTGTTTGTTTGTTTGGCATCCAACATGCAGGTAGCTGAGTTCACATTGAATGTCTTGAAGTGATTTCAGAACTGCTGTAATTCATGGATTGGATCCAAACTAAGTGAGTTGAACTTCATCTCCGTTTAAGTCACTGTTGTTAAACCATGACTAATTTGCACCATTGAAATCAATAGGATCTTAGTTCAACTCACTTACAGTGCAGTCCTAACCATATCTACTAAGAAGTAAGTCCCACAGTTCAATGCAGCTTACTCCCAGGTAGGTAAGTAGGGTTAGGACTGCAGCCTATGTCTGGATCCAATCTATTACATCGTTACCTAATTTGTTATCAAAATTCCATAATACGTTGCTAGGAAGCAGCTATAGTTTTCCTCCCAGAAGCTAATCCTTTCTCTATTCTTGTTCTAGGGAAATGGGTTTTTCCTTGCTTATTTGCAAGTCACTTTCCCATCATTCTGGTGCATCTGTTGCCAGGCATCTCTGTGCCAAAATGTAGGAAATAGAGCAAACATTTTAAATGCCAAGGGATGAATAATTAGCAAACTTTCACAATGGAAAAGATTGCAGTACTGAGACACCAAAACTGGATCTTCTTAAATACTTGTGAGCCAAATTTTGTTTTGTACTTGCTACAGGCTGCCTTGTGGTCATTTTCCGTTTAGATGGAGAGGTTGCCTTTTTAGAGCAGCATGACAGGAAGGTGATTGATTGACACCCAGCCAGATGGGCGGGGTCAAAATAATAAAATTTATTTTTATTTTTACAGAAATTTAGGATAAATTGATAGCAGGATAAATAGACTTAGTAAACTGTTCATTGAGTGTTTGCATGCACTTAGTAAAAGGGATGTTTTGTTTATTCCTGGTCTCTGCTTTGTAGTGTGCTGTGATTGGGAAGATGGGATTAATCTCGAAAAGGATTGTGGTATAGAGGTGATTAAAGTAAATGACTGCAGCTGTAGGAAAAGGGGTTCAAAAAGAGATTGAGAAGAGCTTCCCAATAACCTCTCCAGACTGAGCAAATGGAGAATAAGATGGCGAATGCAATTCGATGTAAACAAGTGTAAAGTAAAGGTAAAGGACCCTGACCATTAAGTCCAGTCATGGATGACTCTGGGATTGCGGCGCTCATCTCGCTTTACTGGCTGAGGGAGCCGGTGTTTGTCCGCAGACAGCTTCTGGGTCATGTGGCATGACTAAGCAGCTTCTGGCGAACCAGAGCAGCACACAGAAACGCCATTTACCTTCCTGCCGGAGCAGTACCTATTTATCTACTTGCACTTTGACGTGCTTTTGAACTGCTAGGTGGGCAGGAGCAGGGACCGAACAACAGGAGCTCACCCTGTCGTGGGGATTTGAACCGCCGACTTTCTGATCAGCAAGCCACCTTCTGATCGGTTTAGACCACAGTGCCACAAGTGTAAATGTAGGTGTAAAGAAGCCCCTTCATATCACATAATAATAGTCATGGGGCCTGAACTGACCAGGCAGTGACTGACCAGGAAAGAAACCTTGGAATCATAATTCAATGAAGATGTTGACGCAGGGTGTGGCAGCTGTCAAAAAGGTTAATTCCATGCTAGGAATCATTAGGAAAGGAACTGAAAATCGTAATGCCGTTATCTAAATTTATGGTACAACCACAAATGGAATACTGTGTGTCGTTCCGGTTTGCCGGTTTGTTGTAAAGTTGGAATATGTTCAGAAAAGGGCAACCAAAATTACTGGGGAGGTTGGGTGGGTGGATCAACTCCCTGGTGCAGAAGGGTTACAGCATTTGGGAGTTTTTGATTTACAGAGAAGGCAAGTAAGAGAGAAGTTTATAAACCCATGTACGGCATGGGAAAAGTGGACAGAGAGCAGTTTTTCCTCCCTCTCCCAACGCTAGAACTCGTGTACATCTAATAAAGCAGAATGCAGGAAGATAAGCACATAGTTAAGCTGTAGAACTCATTCTCATAGGAGGTAGTGATGACCACAAATTTGGATGGCTTTAAAAGGGGATTAGACAAATGAATTGAGTACAGTGGTACCTCGCAAGACGAATGCCTCGCAAGACAAAAAACTCGCTAGACGAAAGGTTTTTCCGTTTTCGATTTGCCTCGCAAGACGAATTTCCCCTATGGGCTTGCTTCGCAAGACGAAAACGTCTCGCGACTTTGTTTTCTTTGTCTAAAAACAAAGACATGTTTTGTTTATAAAGTTAATTTATTTTCCCATCAATTTTTGAACTGCTCTTTACAGTATGTGTGACTTTAAAGAGCAGTTAATAAACTGTTGTTGTACCAAATTTGGCTTTGTTTGGACTTTTTTTGACCATAGGAACGCATTAATTGATTTTCAATGCATTCCTATGGGATTTCGTGCTTCGCAAGACAAAAAATTCGCTAGACGACAAAAATTGTGGAACGAATTAATTTCGTCTTGCGGGGCACCACTGTATAAGTCTCATGGCTACTAGCCATGGTGGCTATGTTCTGCGTCCACAGCTGGAGGCTGCTTCTGAATAGCAGCTACTGGAATCCACCGGAGGGGGAGAGTGCGAATGTGCTGAAGTCCTGCTTGTAGCTTCCTCACAGGCATCTGGTTGGCCACCGCGAGAAAAGGATGCTGGACCAGATAAGCTGCCTGATCCAGCAGGATCGTGTTAAGTTCCCTTGTAGAGTTGGCCAAGAGTGGATGCCACCCCAGCCAGAGCCAAAAAAGGCTAGCTACCCCTTTTCTAACAAAGTATCCAGTTGAATTCCCCTGTGCCATAGTTTTTCTAGCTTAAAATGAAATAAAAAAATTCCTTCCAGTAGCACCTTAAAGACCAACTAAGTTAGTTCTTGGTATGAGCTTTCGTGTGCATGCATGGTCTTTAAGGTCCTACTGGAAGGAATTTTTTTTATTTTGACTATGGCAGACCAACACGGCTACGTATCTGTAACTAGCTTAAAATGCTTATTTATGGATCTAGGAAAAGGGAAAGTCTAGCCCTCTGATTTCTGAGTAAACATGCTTACAGTCAATCTATTAAAACAGTAAGGAAATTCCGTAGGAATAGCAACATGCAAAACTGAAGCAGTTGACGACATACAGTGCTTCCAGGATGTCCTCTCATATGGCTGGCAATAAATCATAATAAAATCCTGCATTAGAACATTTGTGGTGTTCATGTACAGACCTAGATACTTGGGGTGGGGGGAATGCTGAAATAACAAAAAGCTTTTTAAAATGTGAAATGAAGCTAAAGTATGCAGGCAAGCATGTATTTTCCTCTTCAACAACTTCTTTTATGTCTTCCTTTTAAAAAACAAACAAACAAACAAACAAACATATTAATCTATTCTTGAGGTTTGGACATAAAATGCTGTTGTATCCAACTGACTTCATACTGTCTACATGTAAATGTACCCAGCAAGGCAGATCAGTTACTCCAGGCTGATGAACCAAATGGAGGGAAAACAGACCGCTGCATATGAATGCTTGCAGAAACGATTCTCATGCTTTCACAATGGATCTCAGGGACATGGTCAAATCATTGAGTGCATTGAGCTTATTACACTGGAAAAAGAGATGCAGAAGCGTCTAAATTTAAACGTTGTTACTTGCATTCTAATTTATAGGAAAACCAGATTGAACAAAATGATGGATGCAACCGGTCTAACACCAATAGAGTTTTCTGCAACACAATGGAGGTAATGTTGCTTAAAAACAACAACACATTGTAGTTTCTGTAGAGCAAGCACAATAGGAAAGGATTTCACAATTATGAGACATTGTTGACTTTTGGGGGGGAACATCTCCCCCTCCCCCCCCAAAAGTCTTCGGGCTTTTTTTGGATTGAAATCTGCTCAGACGCCATTTTGATAGTCTGATTCCTGGATGCGTTGATGGAACTGCCAAGAGAGGACCTTATGTTGATCTTCACACCTGGGAAGGTGTGTAGGGAAGTGGTGTGGGATGGTGCCAAAGGGAATCCTGACAGCGCCCAACAAAATGATAGTTGTAAATGAATACTTGTAGAAACATTTATCACAGAGTTTCAGAACTGACCACAGTAATGTGCACAAGCCATTGACTGGTTATACAACAGTGGGTTTATTTACACTGGGAAGAGAAATGCGGAAACGTCTGAATTAACATGCTTGTTCCTTGTGTTCTAATTTGTTATAGGTGAATACAACTGGACTAGAAGTCTTCTGCAATTCAGCTTTGGTAATGTTGATTTTTCTGGAGTTAGTATATACTGTATCCTTAGTTTCTGTGGAGCAAATACAAGCAAGGAAAGATACCATAACTATGAAAGACACTATAACTTACTTACTTTCTTCCTTCCCTTTTCCCTGCCTGTGACCTGCTCAGGGTATCAGCAGGATGAGTGTGTTGTCCTTCCAGACTTTCTTATACTTGGCCTGAAGCTGATGTGCTTTAAGTATAGCATGGACAAGCATGACTAAGGCATGAACAGCCTGGTCAAATGGCTTGAGCTTTTATAAAGGCATGATAAAGCATTTTTACAACTCACGGGGGCATTTTGACTTTATCTTCTATTTGCATTTTATATTGTTTCACAGGCAGCACTTACTAGGGTTTGGAAGGAAGGAAGCATCCCTGGAAATTTATGGCATCTTGTAATATTTGAATTTATTCATAAATCTAGGGTGGTATTCAAGTGTAAGCCCTGTTTAGACTAGACCCATTTAAAGTAATAAACACAGCTAGCTTAGGGTCATTCGTTCCAATGAGTCTACTTTGCGTAAAACCTAGTTGATTACAACCCTATATATACTCTCCGTCTGTCATAAAGTATCAGAGCTGCGTATGATATATATATGTATATACTAAAATAGGAAAACCATTAAGAACAGAACTAATCTTGGCACTTAAATTAGCCCAAGCCATTGTGAAAAGTGGTACACGGATAGTGCCCGCTGGCCTTAGAGCTGCACAGGATTACCCAATATAAAAGAAACAGTCCTATGGAAAGTTTAACTGTTTTTAATGTTAGAACAGTTATTTGGAGGCACCAGCATTAAATGGAGAAGACCTAGCAAAGTGTCGGTGTCACTTGAAAGTAGTTTAAAGGAGAGACTGGGAATTAAACTCCACACTGAAGTAAAAGTGGGGCGTAGGGATCAACATATTGAATATTTTATTCAATTTTGAGAGCCAAGAGCCTGAAGGATCGGTATGTAAGAAAGTTGTATCAAGCCTAATAGCACTCCAACTCATTAACATTTTTTTTTTGTTTACAGAAGAGAGACATTCGTGACGTGGCATGCCATCTTCAAAGAATGACCAGGAGATGTAACTTCACTGAAAGTGTAGAGAAGAACATGAATGAGGTTTCCGGTATGACATTGGTAATGCTCAAGGTATGCTTTGTTTTTGCAGCTTGTTTCCTTTCAGCTACTTTTACTTGCCCCTCACATCTGTGCACCTCTCTTTACTTCTGGAAGATTTGACACTGAATTTGCTGATTCAATAACATATCCATCATTTTCCTAGTGTTAGTTAGCATAGTACTTAACTGCTTTTCCCCCTAGCTGATTTATTGAAACACCTTGTACAGGGGTCAGCAAACTTTTTCAGCAGGGGACCGGTCCACTGTCCCTCAGACCTTGTGGGGGGCCAGACTATAATTTCTTTTTTGGGGGGGGGGATGAATGAATTCCTATGCCCCATAAATAACCCAGAGATGCATTTTAAATAAAAGCACACATTCTAGTCATGTAAAAACACGCTAATTCCCAAAATGTCCGCGGCCGGATTTAGAAGGCGATTGAACCGGATCCGGCCCCCAGGCCTTAGTTTACCTACCCATGACCTTGTACAACTTTTTTTTGTTTTGTAGTGGCTTAAAATCTAGCTAGTATATTCTTAAGCCTACCAATTTCAAAATGTTTTGTGTACAGACTTCATATATTGTCACTCAAAAAGATGATCTATGTACACTTCAACAGCCATCTTTTCTTTTCTTTTCTTTTCTTTAAAAAAATATAGGACTGTAACAACAACACTGGTATAAAACGACAAAGAGGAAACCCATGTCCAAATGTAAGATATATCAAAAGGCTCTGTCGTGAATGTTTGATAAAGGATATAACTTTTCAGTTTAAGTTATGTTGGGATCAACTGATGTCACTTTGGACTTAAGTGGAATAGGATGAAGCATTTTAAAGCTTGTTACAATTAAGTGAAGCTTTATGAACTACACAATGCTCTGGTTTTTCAGAGCACACCGGTTTTCTACAAAAATACTTTTAAGCACTGCAACGATGTCCTCTTTGCTTATGCAAATCTTCTGCACCAAGTCCCTGAGAAGACGGCAGTTCTTTCGTTCTTGGGAAGAGGGGTCACAGAGGCAAAAGTTGGAAGTATGTAGTCAAAGCACTCTGTGTCTCAAGGAAACTTTCAACACCAGTGGAAGCAGAGAACTGACCAGTGGGGTGGAGAACTGCAATCTGTACTTCATCAGTCATTAAAACCTGTACCTGCCCTTTAAAATATATTATTTAAACCGACAACTGTTTTAAATGTACAACTGAAACAATGAAGCACTTTAAAAAATACAAAGGAGCTTAGAAAATTATGTGTTTGTAATACATTGTGGTGTTGTTGTTGTTTTTTTAAAAAGTCATTACAAGGGATTTCTTAAGTTACTAATACTGTACTTCATGGATTTCAAAACCACTTTAGGACCAAAGGCAAGCTTGGAAGGAAAAAAGGATGAATGAAGAGTACAGTTTCTTGGTTTGGGGATTTGTAGTGAGGAGGAGTGTAGGTAGCTTCTAGGAGCTAAACTGTGAATATGAGGAAAGTACTGCTGCTTTGTTTTGTGGAAGTTAGAAAGGTACTTGCAGGAATACTCAGGAATTGCTCAAATTTGGGATTGACTTCTTGGGTGCCAGCCATTTAATGCAACAAACAGCCATTTAACTTAAAATATTTAGATTTTTAAAAATAAAATAATACTGGCATTTTACAGCTAGAACGTTTTAATTTAACAAATGCTTTTTATATTTGTCTTGTATAAAATTGCAGAGTTCTGAACTATTTTTAGTATTAAAAGTATCTATATTGCTGTCTCCTATATTGTATCTATATTGCTGTCTAATGATATTTGTAGTGCATTCTAGCATTAACTAGGGAGAAAACAGTCTTGAAGCAGAAAACAGAAAGCTTGGAAGCGGAAAGTTGTTAGCTCTTCTTTAAAGAACAACAACCTTAAAGCCAAAAAATGTAACCATGATCTCAATTCTCAGGGATTAAGCTAAATAAATTTGGAATGCAAACAAAGCACTACTATAACATGTGTAGTTAATAGCTATAAATGCAGTGCTATTTTTCCAGAAAAAGAGGTGCCAGAACTCACCATGAATGCCTCCCTCATCCTCTTAGAATGACAATAGTGCCCACCTGAGAGACGCTGGAACTGAATTTCAGTGAGCTCTCGCTGAAAAAAAAGCCCTGTATAAATGTCTTAGTACATAACATCCTGTTTCTAGGAAGATGTTTGATATCTGTTAAAACTTGCGTCTTCTTCCTTTAGTCAAGTTGAGCCCAAGAGTAGAGTGGTCTCCCTATATCCCTCCCTCTGCGATGGCCAGCACTTGTTCACCTGCCAGACTCTCTGCTGGCTCTTCTGTTTATCATCATGGCAGAGTTAGTTTCTTGGTTTCCCAGTCAGCCTCCTTCTGTGCCCCATGATGTACCTTTGCGCTGCTTCAATGAGAAACGGAAGATCCATCAGGAAGGCAGCCAGGTGTCCCAACCTATGTCACTAGATTGTCTTACTCCTGTAGCTGGGCTGTCTGACTTTCTGCAGCAATCCTACAGAACACATGCACCTAGAAAGAGAGCCAGCGGTACTCTAGCTATCATGCTGTGGTTGGCTAATGTCTTCCCAATGGCTCTTTTGTTCCTCTTCACAGCACTGAGGAGGAAAAGCTGAGGGTTGCATGCAGTCCATAGGTTGCCACCTGTGTTTTACCCTACCTGTGCATTAGACCTGAATTCTCCTGTTTCATGCTTCCAGTTATTCTTATTTCCCACCTGGTCAAGCCAGTAAGGCACACTGACCCAGCTCTCCATTGTAACATTGTACAAGCACTGAAGTATGGGAGTAGACTTCTGTGGATTTTATTATTTTTCAAGAGAGTGCATGGAGGTATTTTGAGCACAAGTTTGACATGGAAAGTGTTATCAGCAGTTTCTTAAACACAGCAAATATACATAGTAGAGGAGTATTAACTCACCTGTGTTAAGTTCTTTCCAGTGCATTTCCAGGTGCAATGCAAATGGGGTTTTAGACCTGAGTAGAGGACTGCCAAATAAGCCTTTCCAAAATCTAAGGTTGGGTTCAGAGTCATTTTCTGGATTCCCCCAATTTCTGATACTAGGCTTGCATGGCCCACTTTTAGTGGGGGCTCCCCCCCCCACTTACTAAATATGTACATGTTGACTATACAAAAAAAATCTTCAAGGTTTTTAATGGCAATCAGTGGTTTGTTCTTAATTTCAACTGATTTTTGACTGCTTTCCTCATTCATGCTGCTGCTTTAAACTGTGTGTATTTCTTTTATATTGAGTTGGATGGATTTTTGATGTAAACAATTTTGTATATTTAATAAAACAAAAATATTTTAAATAAAAATAAAATGTTGGAGGTTTGACTTGCATATAAGCTTAAGCTGCAGGGACCCAGTTAATAGCACACTATATACTTTAACAATTTCTATTGCACACGAATACCCAGTCTCAAACTTTAGGTCAGCTTGCTTGATCAGGGAAGGATGAACCCTTTCAATAGTGTGACAAGCCACAAGACCATTATGTTGGCCCCATCAGGATTCAGTGTCAAGTAGCTTGCCCACATCTAGTTCACATCACCCAGGTATTGAGAAAGATTTCAGGATTGGACAGCTCATGTACTAACTTAGCAGCAAGGGTGCTGCCAGAAAAACAAAACAAAGGAACCTACTATGCAACATTAAGAATAATAATAATAAAAAATGTATGCAACAATTGCTTTATTGTTAACAAAGGACTAGATAACATACAGCAAGCATGTACAGATTGCTTTCGCAATGATCCGAATAAACATTTAGGAAAATCCAAAACGCAAGTCAGAGCAAAGAATAAAAGGTCACATAACTAGAAATTAGATGACAGTTACAAAAGAGAGAGAGGATACAATATATTAAAAGATCAGGCAGATGCAGTAAGAAATCTGTATTGTTAGGTAGGTGTAATAAAGCATCTGTAGAAACACAGGAAAGCATTTCTGTTACATAAATATTTGAGATCTTTGGTGAATGAAGATGCATATGAAGTCTCACCCAAAACAAAGCAATATCCACACAAGACTCTCAAAAGGGTCCATGTAGATCATTCAGAAATTTCCCAACGTACCAGTCATCTCTTTCACAAAATGCAAAAAAATTAAGTGGAATACCAGAGATTGATCACTAGATTTCCACCACTAAGTACAATACAAATTAGCTTTTCTGATGCTAAGACTGATCTGTGCTGCTCTGCCATCTCTCTGCTGCTCGGCAATACAAGGTGTACATTTTTCAAATGTGTAGGGTCAACTCTGTGGCTAAAAGTAACCTGAAGTAACTTTGAGTGAATTCTTAAATATATTGAGCTCATCTCAGTATCATCATTTACATGAGATATAAATCTGTGGCATAACGTTAACGTATTTAAAAGTAAAATTTCAAGCAAATAAACAAGATGTATAATATAACTTACCAGCTTTTCTAGTAAATGAAAAGGCAAAAGGAATGTTTTGAAAAACTCTTGTTTTCCTTAGTATTCTGAGGACTGGAAGAGGGGGAGACCCTTTCATATGGAAACAAAATGTTACTGCATGTTTAAAGTGATTATTTTATAGATGAACCACCACCATTTAATGACAGAGAACCCTATTATGAAATGATGCAATGTCATTGATTGGTTCAGAAATGTGATTCTCCATTAACATCAATAACATTTTCGTTATAAGTGGTTAGGTTTGTCGATGCCTTTTTGATTTCTATCACATGGACGAGCTCATCACACAGAACAATCACTCTTTAAGATTTTATAACGGTGCCTTCAAGTACTAAATCAACACACATAATTATTTCTGGTTTAGGTTGAACATGCCCATTATAGTGATTTCATCATGAAGCAATATGATATATTGGGCTCAGTTTTTTGTTTTAATGAAAACCTTTAAAAGTGCAACTTCCTAAATTATTGAATTTACCCCCGCCATTAAAATGTAACTATATATAATCAAAGATAGTACACTAGTCTACTAATACAGATTGCAGACAAAGTATTCATAATTTTTTTTAATAAAAAGAAAAGGTCTGGAAGGAACACCTAAGAAAAGAGGGAGAATAATGTGAGCTATGCATAATAGTGCACACCTCAATGAAGTTCTAGACATCTTCTCCAGTACTGGTTCAGTTTCCCCACATTTAGCCAGTGTAGCACATCAACTAAGCATTATATAATGGCTGAATATTAGCCATTTGTATAGAACTGAAAATTGGGTCACAGGACAAGGTTTTGGATACTGCAGTTAAAATTGTACTTATCATTTCTGAGCAACCTAAGATCCACAAATAACAACCCTACATCAATGAATTTGTTAACTCTAATAATAAGGGGTCTTCAATTTATCACCAGCAAAGCATACTAGAAAGTTGAAGCAGGAAAAGTAGCTTGATCAACCAGTTGTATTTCCAGTTGCCATTAGTCACATCATTTGAAAAGATGAAAATAAGGTTAGATTAATGTCAGGTCAGATACTACAAAGTGCCCAGCTGACAGGTTAAATTGTTTCTTTTGTAAGATGTGACCACGGCTTAGAAATAACTGTTGGAACCAAAAAGGTCAAAATGATTTTGAGAAAGGCAGAAATGAGGGCTCTTCTCCATAGGAAAAATAATTTCTGTGAAAATGTATGCTATTACTAAGACAAACAACAATACTGATATAGGTTAAGGGCTCCAGTGGGTCAATGTACTCCCTGTGAAGCCAGTTTATTTTGATTTGGCTGCAGAAGGTACCAAAAACCCCTAAGCAAAAGATACTGCAAAGAAGAAGAAAAAGCATTATTCAGGTACCATGTTCTGAAACTCATTTTTTCTACTAATTATTATTATTATTATATAACAAGTGATTCTTTTTCTATTGTATCTTACCATCATTGCAATAGCCACAAAACTCTATAAAGTGGGCATAATAATTTAGACCATACTGGACAAACATTAAAACTATGCTTATGATTTTTACTTGTTATTAGAAAATAAGGAGCAGGGCTTTACAAATAATGGAAAAAAGAGAGAGGTGTAGGAGAAGCTTGATAAAGGATGAGATTCAGAGTACCACTTATACATCCTCCATTCATTATAGTGAGGTTTGCAGGAAAAGCTGCCCTTGGCAATTGATTCCATAGATATCTGAAGGTGAACTATTTTGCAAAACTAAGGATTATATTTAAAGAAAGGAATGTGAAAATTGGCTGGGGAAAATCTGGTACCACACACAAAGGAAGCATCTGTACAATGGACATTATAACATGTTTTGAAAGCAGATTCAGAAAAAAAGCCAATCAGGTAGAATAATATCATAAACAAGATCGGTAAATCTGAACCTTTTTTGTTTGTTAGTAAGGTTTATGAGAACCTACTCATCAAGTTATCTACAGCAGCCAATATTCTCTAGATTCCCTTACTGGATGAACTTATTCGGGGGTAACACTATTATGGGTGAATAAGGAGAACAATGTAAGAATATACAGTAATACATAGCAGGATTACAAAAACAAAACGAACCCCCCCCCACACACTTCTTGAGTTAATTCACTCCATTAAAGATATTTCCAACAGTGTCTCAAGAATACCTTCTTGAATGGCACAGTTTCAGGTACCTATCAATTATATACAGTATATTTATATCTATATAAATTATTCTGCAACCAAAAAGAATTGCTCTCAGAAAATTACTATGGTGTTTTAGCACAAGTTCAGATGGGAAAGTACAGCGCAGAATTCCATGCAGCCATAGCAAACAGAGGAGCTCTCTTTTATCCTGTTTTACAGAAGGTGTTCACAAAACCATTCTTCGAACTCCACATTCACAGCAGAATTTTGCAGATTCCACCGGGTATTTGGCGCCGCATTCGTAACAGAATTTTGGTAACTGTGCAGGTGAATTTCCCTCATTGCTTTTTGAACTTGCTCCATTGACAGAAGATGAGCAGTCTCCACTGTCATATCCAGTTCTTCACCAATTCATTGAACATTCAAAATGGAGAACATTATAGAGATTAGATAAATGTTAACAGTTTATGCGTGATTTGCAAAGCATTCATTCTGACCTTTCCCTTACAATAGTTCTTCAGTAACGTATCATTCCAAAAACATGGCCTTCTTACTAGAAAATAAAATCCCACAATACTTCCTTGCTGGATTATACAACTCAAACACCATGCTAGCACTGGAGAACCTTAGGCCAATGGAATAAACTGAAGGAATCAAATTAATAGGCCCTCGTGTCAAATCTAAGGGCCCAATTGAACACGAAATAGAAGTTCCTTCATCAGGATATTCTGTACTTCTTGCACTGCTAACTGGAAACCTCATTAGTCTTCCTTGTAAGATTAGGAGGTGATATTCAGTATGCCTTCCATGCTATTTCAGCTGATATAAAGCCATTCCCGTTAAATGACTACTAGCTGCCCTAATCTGCCCCTCTACAGAAAGGTTACACCATCTCTTCCCAGAAAACAGTCCTGATTTTTAAAGCAATCCTGTGGGGAAAGATATGGAAGGGTCTGGATCGTGTCATATCTAGAAGGGACATAAAGGACACAAGTAAGCTCAAATTCTGTGGGCATTGGAGTAGGGCAGAGAATAGAAGTCCATGGTGCTATATATAAAGCAGAGGAAGATGCTAGCAGTTAACCTCTGAGCCTCTTAGAATATAATAATTATTGCATTTGTTAATTTCCTGCCTTTCCCCCAGAACCAGGACTCAAGGTGGCATACAGGAACATGAAAAAAACACAGAAATGTAAAAACATAAAAGACAGGTAGCTTCAAATTAAATTAAACTATGATAGAATAAAAACAATATAAAAAAGAAAACTATTAACATGCAGATAGTAAAAAATAAAAAAGCACAGAACTATTAAAATCATTTTCCTTAAAAAACCGTCAGTTCCCAAAAGCCTGTTGGAATAAGGTCTTCATTTGCGGGCGGAAGAACAAGGAGGGAGTCTAGCCTCTCTAGGAAGGGAGTAGCAAAGTCTGGGAGCAGCCACTGAGAAGGCCCTCTCATGTCCCCACCAAACATGCCTGTCATTCTTTTAAGTATTCCATTCTAAGGCCAGTTGTCTTATCCTTCAGTATTTATTTGTGATGTTATCCCCTCTCCCCCCCCCCCCAATCAAGTGTCTAGGATGGATTGTTTTTTTAAAGTGTAACTGCAACACCCCCACAACAAGACATTAATCTTCAGATATATGGAAGCCGTAAATACTTCCAGAAAGGTAAAAATCATGAATTACCTGTTTGAGTAGTTTTCAGTACTATAAGCTTTTCTTTTGTTTGCCATCATACCTATACCAGCATTCCGTGCCACGTTAGTAGGTGCAACTGTCCGTGATTTCATGGACCCTCTAAAAGATAACAGTAATTCAGTTAATTAGGCAGAATTTTGAAGCAAGCAAAAGCTTAGGGTACGATACAGTGTCAACACACAATAAGCTGCTGTGCACACAGAGGTCTCTCTGGATGTAGCAGGGCTTCCAGTGGGGACTGGTGCTTGGGGTGTGAAGGGAGGCATTAGGGTTCACTGACCATCCTAAACAACGAATTGGCTCTGACAACAAGTTACACTGGGATCAACTGCAGTAGGAAGTTCCCTCCCAAAGGTGTGCTGTCATTTAGAACTGTCACTGGTGTCATCACGATGTCAGGTGATTGACAGGTGGCTGGCCCCACCCACCTGTCAAAATGGCACCCTGGGTGGAGAGGTTGGGATCTGGCCTGCCAGATGGGAATAGTTTTCCACCTTTGATACGCAAACGTTTGCTATGTTAAATTATCTGGCTCGGATCCCAAATTCTAGAGGTGCTTAGATGTGCGCATGAAATTCAATTTCTGCAGGCTTCCCCATTAACTTCAGTGGGGAAGAGGCAGTTCCAAGCATTCATCTCCATGTTCAGAGCAGTTTACTACTAACAGAAGTGAACGGGGAAGCTCTTGCACATATGGGCTCCAGTGGGCAGGTGATTGCAGCTGCTAGTCTGGTTCTGTTTTCTGGTTAGATAATTACCCACAAACTAAACTGTCATATACACTGAAGTCTCTCAAACCAATTCCAGGTTCAGTAGCTTGACGTACTGTCCAAAGATAAAAATCTCTACTTTAGATTTGGTTCTTCTCCTTTAAACAAGAACAGACTTAAAACAACAAAGGAGAAATGGGAAAACAAAATTTGGCTAAATGAGAGGGCAGAAGTCAAGCAGCCCCAACCAAACACTATACTAAATTCAAAATGCACAAGAGCCACATACATATTCTGCATAGCATTCTTTTAATTGTCACACACGGTCTCATATCAGCAGCAATTAAAAAACAATGTCTAAATTTATTTTCAAATATAAGCCCTAAACCCTATTGCTGCTAATACGTTTATCTGCTTTTCATGCAGAGATCAAATACTGCCACCTAGAGTACAAGAGAAAAATATGCGTTTGTTTGGGGCCGTTAGCCCAAATTAGCATTGACTATTGATATCAAGAGCTTCCTGCTGATGTTCCTCCATTGCTTCTACCACACAAACATTCAGCAACAAGAGTAATCGCAATACACAGAATATATTGATTGACACAGCGCCTGAGAATCTGTGTGAGACAAACTGATTTTCAACCTAGCGATTTTCAACAAAATATTATTGTGCTGCACAGGTTGTCCCTGTATTTATAAAACTCACTCTTTTACATAGAAACCACCACGAAGGACAAAGTATTCAAAGGTGTTTATTAAATACTATGCGTACAGCGTTAACTGTGCACTTACCCTGTTTGGGGGCTTGTCCTTGTTGAGTTTTTATGAGCTGGAGACAAACTTTGGATTTTACTTCCCACTGGCCCACTTGCAGACAGAATTTTATTTGCAGGTGTACCTTTTTGAATAAACACGGAAACATCATTTCTGTGCTTAGCAGCTTTACTTTATTCTTACTTCACATCATGAAACTACATGTGATGAGGGAGTTTCTGTGACTTGATACCCTGAATTAAGAGGAGACGTCAGAGCTGACAAATAGGATTGCAGCTGCAGTACTGCTGGGTGGGTGGGTGTTATCCTCCTCCCCAGTACAGTTGTACCTTGGAAGTTGAACAGAATCCGTTCCGGAAGTCCATTCAACTTCCAAAATGTTCAGAAACAAAAGCGCGGCTTCTGATTGGCTGCAGGAACCTCCTGCAGCCAATCGGAATCCATGGAAGCCCCATCGGACGTTCAGCTTCCAAAGTACGCAAACCAGAACAGTCACTTCCGTGTTTGCAACCTTCGGGAGCCAAAATGTTCAGGAACTAAGCTGTTTGACCTCCAAGGTACGACTGTATTAGTCCTAGTGAAGTACAGTGGTACCTCGGGTTAAGTACTTAATTCGTTCTGGAGGTCCGTTCTTAACCTGAAACTGTTCTTAACCTGAAGCACCACTTTAGCTAATGGGGCCTCCTGCTGCCGCCGGAGCACGATTTCTGTTCTCATCCTGAAGCAAAATTCCTAACCCAAGGTACTATTTCTGGGTTAAGCGGAGTCTGTAACCTGAAGCATATGTAACCCGAGGTACCACTGTACCTTAATTGTGAGTCTCCCCAACCTTCCCCTGCTGTAAATAAACAGCAACTTCAGGATAGGCAGATTTTGACCGAGAAAGCAGCAAAGCTGGGCCAGTGGGGAGAGGAAGCATTGGCCAATTGAGGCAGAGAGAAATGAAGTCCAGAGTTATTCACTATAAAGAGCACCGAAGTGACCCTGTAACTGCCTAGTATCATCTTAGCAGGGCAATCATGGAAGATAATGACTTGCCCAGAATTATTATCCAGAAGACTTCAGGCTGTGTGGGGGTTATGAACATAAAAATACTTTTTCTGTATTAGAAAAAAATACAGTTCTAGTTCAGCATCCTATTTTTCATAATAGCCAACTAGATTTCAAGCCACGTTTCCCCATCCAAACCCAAAGCTCTATGCAATAGAACATGCTGACTCATTATTCAGGAAGCAAATCAATACCACAAGCAAGGCTAGCTGCCCTACAAGTCATAATTTAATGTATTTTACAGTAGCCATGCAAATGTTTAAAAATAAATCTGTCTGTTTTCCAGCATTCCCCACTGTTTGATACATCATCTTCCTACCCAATCACTGAAATGTTCATCTCAAGTCAGGACGAACAAGCATCATAGTTTCTTTGTGTAGTTTTAAATGGCTACAAGAAGCAGCCACAACAGGCACCGCAAGAAAGCAAGAGAGGCAATGTACCCTGTCTCGAAAGCGTAGCTTTTTCTCATCTCCTACTCTCCTAGCGGTAATACTTCCTTAGTAACAGGCCTGAAAGCACTGAACAATTGTTTTCAAGATTCTAGGTAAAGGTAAAGGGACCCCTGACCATTCGGTCCAGTCGTGACTGACTCTGGGGTTGCGGTGCTCATCTCGCTTTATTGGCCGAGGGAGCCGGCGTACAGCTTCCGGGTCATGCGGCTAGCATGACTAAGCCGGTTCTGGCGAACCAGAGCAGCGCACGGTAATGCCATTTACCTTCCCGCTGGAGCGGTACCTACTTACACTTGACGTGATTTCAAACTGCTAGATTGGCAGGAGCTGGGACCGAACAACGGGAGCTCACCCCGCCGCGGGGATTCGAACCGCTGACCTTCTGATCGGCAAGTCCTAGGCTCTGTGGTTTAACCCACAGCGCCACCCACATCCCTTTTCCAAGATTCTACATCTCACCTTTAAAGCAATAAAATAAATCTTTCATCTTTTAAAATGTGATGACTGAGAAGAGCACAAAGAGTTTATCACAGTATGCAGCCTCAAAGCATTCACTCAATCACCTTCTGGTTATACTATACATAGTTGAGCCACTGGTCTACCTAGCTCAATAGTGTCTACACTGACAGGCAACAGCTCTCCAGGGATGTCTGCACATATCAGAGATTAATCCTGCTACTGAACTCTGTAGCAACATTTGCAAGTAAGAAGCTCCATGGGAAGGTGTATATCATTGGCCTTCTGTTTCAACTTGAATTTTTTCAGCCATGAAGATAAACACCAATAAACCATGGGAGAGCTGGGGTGGGGAAACCAGATGTGGTTGGTTTGCAATTCCCATTAGCTTCTGTCCGTATGGCCAAATGCCAGGGATAATGGGAGGTGCAGACCAACAACCTCCTGAAGACTACAGAAGTTTGCATGCACATTGCAATGGCTTGGGTCCTTGATTCACATAAAGTAATGGCTGCAACAGCCATCTGTAGACATCTTGTACCAAGGATTCCTCAGCCCCCGGGAACAGAGAAAATGGGGTGGCAGGAAAACTGTGTTCCATTCATGGAAAGAAAATCAGGATCCAAGCCATTATATCTGTTAGCCTTGAGGCAATATTTATTCATGCATTCCTGATATGCAACCACAAGAACAATTTTATTGGCATTACTTGGTTGTGGTAAGCGTGATGAGGCTGGTGGTGTTATTCCTGATGGAGGCATCTTCTTTACTGATGGCGACTTGTACTGAAACAGACACAAAAACCAGTCACTGAACAGCTCAGTCATACAGTTCCATGTCTTGAAATACTGTAATGATCAATAGCTCTGCATCTCATGGGGTGTTTGCAAATGTACCATAAAAATAGGGTTCGAAATGCTGTGGTTTTTTCACTTCATCCAGGAAAATCTAGCGTCTACTCACCTATTACTATGAAAAGAACAATGTACGTACCAGATATTCCAATGCTGATTTAAGTAAAGGCTGAGTGATCATCTTTTTATATGTTCGTAAGAAAATGAAAGCTGTGCTGGATCAGGCCCAAGGCCCATATCATCCAGTACTCTGTTCTCACAGTGGCCAACCAAACATTCCTGGGAAGCCTGCAAGCAGAACCTGAGTGCATCAGAGCTCTCCCTACCTGCATTTCCTAGCACCTGGTACACACAGGCATGATTCTTATAGTGGAGGTAGAACACAGCCATAATAGCTAGCAGCCATTGATATCCTTGTCCCTCATTAATCTGTCTAATTCCCTTTTAAAGACATTCAGGGTGGTAGTTACCACCATCTCCTCTAACAACAAATTCCATAATTTGACTATGTTTTGTGTGAAGCAATACGGACACTTCCAACATTCATCTTCACTGGATTTCGATCAATTCCAGTACAGTCGTACCCTGGATCCCAAACACCTTGGTACTCGGGCATTCTGGCTCCCGAAAACCGCAAATCCGGAAGTGAGTGTTCCGGTTTGTGAACGTTCTTTGGAACCTGAACATCCAAAGGGGCTTCCGCGGCTTCTGATTGGCTGCAGGAGCTTCCTGCAGCCAATCAGAAGCCGCACTTTGGTTTCCGAACGTTTTGGAAGTCGAACGGACTTCCGGAACGGATTCCGTTCGACTTCCAAGGTATGACTGTATTATAAAAGTGGGAGGAAAACTTTTCTTTACCAACTTTCTCTACACCATGCATAATTTTATACACCTCTATCAAGTCCTCCAATACTTGCCTTTCCTCTAAGTTATAAAGCTGCAAATGTTGTCACCTTCCTCATAGCAGAGTTGTTTTATCTTCTTGACCATTTTGGTTGCCTTTTCCTGCTCCACAATACCCTTCATGAGGAGAAGTGACCAGAACTGTACACAGTATTCCAAGTGTGACTGCCCCATGGATTGGTATAACAGCACAATGCTACTGGCTTTTCAATTTTTAATCCCTTTCCTGATGATCCCTAGTATGGAATTACTTCACTTCAGGCAGGGTTTATTATTCATCTGAGCAAATAATAATCATTCACCTGCGTTCGGGTAGGAAGCTTCCCTTTAGAATCAGTAACCACTTTTCCTTTATTAGTAATACGCGCTGCCTGTTCTTTGCAGAAATTGATGTGCCGATCAGCTGCACTTTCATTAAATCTTCTCTGGCAATATGGGCACTGGATATAATCTATATTCATCAGCAATTCATGAAACACAAAGAACAGTACAGGTTATTTATTAATTTAGCCACTCTGCTTTTATCCCAGCTTTAACTCTAGACCAGACCCACAAAGTGCATGACAATAAAAACAGAAAACATAAAACTGCTATAATATCTGAAACAGCATTATAATTTAAACCTGTTAAAAATCAAAAGCAAGTCAGTAAAAATCAATGAAGATTCCTGAGTATTGAAGCCATCAGCATTCAAAAGCCTTCCCAAAAAATGCAAATAAAAGCCAAAAGCAAATGGGTCTTTGCTTTTTAAGGAGGCAGGTCCATGTGATAGAGGCCACTATTAAAAGAAGTCTGCTGAACAATACAAGCCTAGCTTTTGAGTGTTAATGCAGGAGGAGTAGCTGGAGCCTGCCTGACCACCTAATCCCAAAATATCAAGTTGGAGATTGACAAATAACTCCTAACCCTAAGGGACCTAGAATATGATTTTTCTATAAAGGTTTAGCCACCACCTCAACTACTGGGACAGGCAATGAAGGGAGATTATCACCTCTCAACTTGTCTTCAGTCGAGACTTAACAAATCAAGTTGGGCAGGAGTCAAGCAAGCAGGTAATATGTTAGACCTTTCCAATAATCCTACAGCTTCAGATGATGAAAGTTAGAATTTATGCAAACACACACAACTGATTAATGCATTGGATGTTTCCAATACAGTCGTACCTCCATTTATGTATCCCTCCAGTTATGTAAACTTTGGGATATGTAAGCGGCAAACCTGGAAGTATACTTTTGTGCTCTATGTACTGCGCGTATGCGCAGAAGTGCCACCTCCGGCAGCAAATTCCTCGGGCTGCGGCCGGAGCTCTGGAACAGATCCTGTTTGCAACCGGAGGTACCACTGTACAAAATCAGTTGCCAATGTGAAATCCAGCTGGAATAGATCTGAGTGGCTGCAAAATCTCAACACATATAGCAAATATACACCTTTAAGTGGCAGGCAAAAACATTCCTTTTTAACCAGGCCTTTGGTTGATTTGATTGACATGCTATGCCCTTTTAAAATGTGGTGGGGGTTTTTTTGGGGGGGGGTTATTGGGTTGTTCTTTTTATTTTTATTTGATTAAGTATTTTGTGGTTTTCTATTTTTCTTTTATTCTGTAAACTGCCTTGAGACCTCCGGGTAGAGGGCGGTATACAAATTATTCAACAACAGCAACAACAAGTAAGTCACAGGGGGCTATTCTGACCATGTTTAGGGCCTTTAACCAACTGGAAACTTTCTGTTAGACAACACAGCAGACATCACAGTAAAGGAGAAACACAGGAGGTTTTGCCATCACTGGCAAGGAATACACTTTCAAATTAGCTCAAGCCTGTGTTTTGTCAGACTTCTTGGAATTCTCAGTCACTGGCACTCCAAGCACTATTCCTACTGTCTCATCCTTTGCCGGTACAAGATGCAGCAAAACATTCTGGGAACCAAATATATAGCAAGCAGACTCAGCTTTTGGTTAACTATAAGCTTTCCAGATTACATCTGAGTGCCACCAAAATACTCCTACAAAGCAAAGACAAAAATGCCAAGAGGAGAGCCTAACAATAGTTTTATTATTTATACCCCACCCATCTGGCTGGGTTGCTCCAGCCACTTGAGGATCTGACGGTAGCTTGGAGAACTTTCTCTTACAGACATGTAACTTTTTCCAGCATTGCAATTTTTGACACAAGAATGATTCTGTCACAGCTCCTTCCCACTCCTTTGGGAAGGAGAATAGATGGAAAAAACAAGATTATATCCACGGCTGTGTGAAGCCCAAGCTAAAAAAAAATTAAAATTCTGCATAACTTATTTTGCATTGCTTATTCTGTGATTTTATTCTTAGTATAATTTATTTAGATTTTGCTAGATGCGAAGTTGATATTCAGCTTTGCTGGGCACTAAAGTAATTCCAAATACATAAAACATTTATTCAGGAACATCCCTAGTTTCAGAGACTTCAGTGAGCACTGCTTACTTAAGCAATATCTTTCAAGTCTATCTTTGCAGCCATAACGGCTAAAAAAACTCATCTGGAGGAAAGTGGAAAAGGTTGATGCCAAGTTACCGTCATTTTGTCTCACGCCTCCATTTTATTTTCAGTCTCTACCTTCTCTGCAAGTGCAATGTCAAGTGACTAAAGAAAATGGTGCCAGTCACCACCCTCTACTGAACTGAAAAGAAAGAATTCCTAACACTAGGTGCTCTGCTAGGACATGCAAAAGCCAATAATCCCTTCCAGGGTGGAATAATCCCTTCCACCCTAATGCAATCAGGACTAGGGACAGATGAACCCATAAGAGTCTGGTCCATGCCAGTTCTCAGAAGAGACAAGACTACATCTGTCACTCGTAGATATTTAATGGATTTTTAAAAATCTACCTGAAAACAAATGGTAAAATAATAATAACAAGAACTTAAAAAGTAGTCTAAAACTTGTTTGATGCTTGTTTCTTTCCCCCCCCTTTCTTTTAAACTTCTAAAAGTATGACACTCTTGGCTCCACACTGTAAACACTGGGGGCAGCCATGTTTTTTGCCATATAATTTCCCTAAAGCAACAGGACACCATCAAGGCTCCATGCCTCACAAGGGGACTTGCTGTAAGTGCATTCAAAGTGCACAGCAGCAAAAAGTCTCATGTGCTACAGGCTGAGGCAAGCGATGTATCCTATTTTCACAAAGGGGGAAAAAAATTTAATGAACAGAGGCAGAACAGAACCCTCCAACTGCCTCTCAAATGATTCCACAAGGCTGCAATTTTTCAAGTCAACCACTGATCTGGGATCAAATCAGGCGAGTCCATTTTGCAATCTGAGCAGGAAAAGATTCACACCCCACATCCCTATCAGCACAACACAAAACTACTAATGGACCAACGATGTTTTGTTTTGTTTTATTTAATAACATTTATACACCTTTCGATTGTAAAAAGGCTCAAATCAGTTTACAAAGTATCAATAAACCTGTGTTCTTTTATGCTCTAGTACCAAGCACAGCCTTCCTGAATCCTGCCTCTCTTTTCAAGTAGCTTCACCATCTCTGCCCTTGTTGTTCCCCTAGAGAGCACCTTTCTACAGATTTTGTAGATTTTGGATTTCTAAGACTATAATGGGTGTGACTTCTGAAAGTGTGGTTTCAAGAGCAGACTTACTGGTCCAAACTCAGCCACTTGGGATGACTGTTTCTATGTTCCACCACCCCCTGAACCTGCCAGCTGAAAGCTCTGCCATGGCCTAGGAGAATGCCTGCTCTTTTTAGGATGCTACTGGGGATTCTGCTTCCCCTTCCCTTCATCTGTGCATTTAAGAGGTAAATCTCACCTTCTTAGTCTACCTTGCCTGCAGGCTTTTTGGATTAATTCCTTGCCCTCCCATTATGAAGCAATGAAATGCCTTGAACTGTACGTTAGTCTTGTTTATGACCAGACAAAACACCTGACCCTTTGAGAGAGACAGGATGTGTCTGCCTAGCCATTCATTGGCAATATCGCTCAAAACAGATGCTGCAGTTGAAGCCCACAATGTCACATTACATACCAGGATCATAAGTAGGTGGTGGCGGCGGCGGCAGTTTTCCACCTTCTTTAAGGACCTGATCAACTCCTTTGGCTGCTCGTATAGCTGCTATGAGTTCCTCATGCTTTCTCCTCCAGTTTGATTGTTTCTTTGGGGGCTCCGGCTAAGAAGACAACAGAAGCAGCATACACAAATTAGCAATTTGATAAAAGTGATTTCTTCAGCTGTGCATGCAATATTATATATAACATCACTAAATACATATCTTCCCTTAACCATGAAATAATGTTGCTTTTCAGGAGATAAGGAGAGTTTATACAAAAGCTGTATTTAGATCCTTTGACAGGGAAGTTGTGAGAGCACTTATGAAACAAATATAGAAAAATACATTTAATATTTCATTAGACACTGCTGACAGTGATTTACAAATAAGAGCTCTGTATACCTAAGCGGAAGCAATGTGCACCTTTTCCATGGTCCTATACACTGGGTTAACCACTTCACTCTTTTGGCTGTATTTTCGTATTGACATTATTTACTTATCTCTGTGTTGTTGTTGTTATTTAAATAACGCCATGTGTATAAGTCACCTTTCTGGTCCATGGAAAATCACTGCTAATGCCACATGCCCAAAAAACAAACAAAATCCTGTACCAGTAAAACCAATGGAAACAAAGTTTTGGAAAGTCTGTTTGAATAGTGTAACTCTGCCCACCAATCTAACTGATCTCAAAAGCCAATGATATCAGCAGGGCCTCCCCAATACCTATCTTAAGGCACAGACTCATACAGGCAGTCATTCAAATAACCTGACTTCCAGCCACCTAGGGCTTTAAACGTCAAAATCAGTACTGTCGACGCTCGGGTTGCAAACATGATTCATGCAGGAGGCATGTTTGCAACCCACAGCGTCGCGTCTGCGCATGCGCGAGTTGCAATTCAGTGCTTCTGCGCATGCACAAAGCACAATTTAGTGTTTCTGCGTAAGCACCGAAACTCGGAAGTAACCCGTTACGGTACTTCCAGGTTCGGCGTGGTGCGCAACCCAAAATTGCGCAACTGGAAGCATCTGTAACCTGAGATATGACTGTACTTGAATTGAGCCTAGGTCTGCATCAGTAATTAGTGCAACTGGTACAGAATCAATAAAATATGTTCTGAGAACCTGGGTCAAATGAGCACCCAAGCAGACATATTCTGCACCAGCAGAACTTTCTGAGTTGCATTCAAAGGCAGTCCCCTGTAGATATCACCTATGTGGCCTGGTTAGGAAGAGCCATTCTTTGGGAATCACTAGCATCGCCTGCTTTCATTCATAGTTTGGTAATTAGGTGCTGTGTTACGTCTGTTCCACCAAATATTGTTATACAAAATAAACTCCAGGTGGTGTATGACTAGGCAAGCTTTTGATCTTAAGCACTGAAGACATTCTGTATAATCAAACAGCTTGCAGACTTCTATACCAACAGAAACTGGGCTGGCACATGATGTATTTCCTCATTTCGTATACCACACAAGAAAAATGAGTCTTCTGAGATGCAGCATTTTTCACAGACACAATTTCTCTCTCTTTGCTGACTTAAAAAAAAAAATCCTTGCCACAGAATCTGTGTTCAAAGCCAAAGTCCAAGGGCTGTGCAGCAGGCTGCTATCCGCAGCGTGGGGAGCCCTGTGGGAACTCCCGCAGGGCTCCCGATGCTGCGGATGTCTGCCCGGCGCGAGGGGCGCTCTGCTTAAGGGTGCCCCGCGCGCCGGGCGGCAGGCTGCTATTCGCAGCCTAGGGAGCCCTGCGGGAACTCCCGTGGGCTCCCCAGGCTTGCTGATAGCTTCCTGAAGCCTGGAGAGCGAGAGGGGTGCACCGACCCCTCTCGCTCTCCAAGCTTCAGCGAAAGCCTGTATTCACCCTATAGGACGCACACACATTTCCCCTTCATTTTATAGGGCGAAAAATACGGTACATGCCCATGGACATACAATTGTCTAAAAAAATGGAATAGTCTATGCTGCAGTACCTACCCGTGGCTTCAGAGGTTTGACAGTGGAAATATCAGTTCCCTCCGCTCTCTGTCTGCTGGAGTCAAATGCTTTTCTTTTTTTATTAGCAGCTCTTTGGCAAATGGGAACATGCTTCTTCTACAAGTAGAAGAGGAAAGAAACACAACATTTATATTTCGAAAGCAGGTTTCCTCCCCTCCTCCTCCTTTCCATCCCATCAAATAAGCAGGGAGACGTGGCAGGATAAAACTTATATGTATTCTTCGCCATCCCACCTTACTCAATAGTATAAAACAAAGTTGAGGTTTCAAAAGCAAATCCATCCCATAATGTACTCAGGACTTTTATGAATAGATTCATTAATACTGACCAAGGCTGCATTCATACGACACTTTACTCTGGCTCCCCAACATTTCCTTACCTTTATGTGATCATCCACACGATACAAAAGTCATTCCTGGAAATTTAGATGAAGTTCAGTGCTCATTTCCATATTAATTGTTTCCATAAAAAATCCATTTTGAAAATCATGAGTTTTGTGTTGTCATTTTCTTGCAATTTCATGGTCAGGGATTTCATTTTTTTGAAAAATAGTTTTATAAGTTGTGTGTCTTTGTTTCTCAATTTGATCTTTTTACATAGTTTTGTACGTTTTGTGGTATTTTATGCATTGTGATTTGCTGTTTTGTTTTCTGATTATAGATTGGTAATTCTTTCTTGTGGTTGATAAGTGTGAACTGCTTAATTATTATTTGCTGGTGTTTAATTTAACTGTTTACTATTAGATTCTGATGGATTGCTGGAATGTTGCTTTGTGTGATATAAGTTGTTTATTTTAAAGTTATTGTGACTTTTATATTGGACCAGATTGTTACTATTAATGTTCTATTATGTTTTATTATTACTTTTTTATGTGTTGGAAGCTGCCCAAAGTGGCTGGGACAACCCAGCCAGATGGGCGGGGTATGAATAACATATTATTATTATTATTATTATTATTATTATTATTATTATTATTATTATTATCACACAGCCACCCCACATCTGAATAATATGGGCAATAAACCCCACGTCTGAATACAGCCCATATTATTAGGAACAAAACCAACTATGTCTGTAACCAGTGATAACTGCTTAAATGTATTTACAATTAAGTAGTATACAAGTTCCACCAATTAATTAAATAAAACAATTCAAATTGGCACAATAGCTTCACTTTTAAATGAAGGTTTAGACATGAACATGTTTTTAAGTCACCTGACTTTTATACTCACTAATGCATTTGGGAAAAAAGTCCTCCCACAAATCTTGCATGGTAAAAGATCTTCAGCTGGTCCCACACTTCCGTTATCTTAAAAGAAACACAGACATACATTATGGCATTGCAATTCCTACTTAACTCTTAATCTGCAATTATATTTATGCTTTCTGTAAATTGCTAAAAATTAAACTACAATAAAGTCAGGCCTTAATTATAATAGAGCTCACAGGAGTCATTCATAAAATTGCCTGCAGAGAGTGAAATGATCTGCATTTCTCACATGGGAACATTAAAAGTTTTTCCTTCCATGAGCAGGAATAGAAAACCTGTGGAAATCGATGGTCTTTAGTGATCTAATTATTGATTGGGACAATGCCCCTAGTTTCTAACACTGAAATCCTACCATTATAAAATAGAATCAATCAGTATCTGAAGAACTGCACTGCTGTGTAATATTTTGGAGGAGCTGAATAAAAGAGGCTAGATATGCAAGAAATTGTCTACATCAATAAATAATTTTTAGCACACAACTCCACCAGACAATACACTCATTTTAAAAAATTAAACTATGGACAGAAACAAGGCCTATCAATGAGGTGTTGCCTAGTTTTGTACATTGAATAAGACTGTGTTTTCTGTTCAGCAGAAAACAATGACTAGATAAGCATTCAAATCTTTTTGTTCATTTTAAATGAAGCAGCATAAAAATCAACTATACTGACAGCAAAGAAGGCCACAGACCTTCATCGGTATTTCAAGCAAATGTCTAAATATTACTATTCATTACCTCAACCCAGACAATGTAAATAGCAAAGAAGAGAAAAAGAAAAAGCTTATCATCCTCCTTTTACATTTCATTTATGGATTCTATATTGAGATTGCCAGCAAAACTCTAGATACAAGACGATCCTTTTGTTGAGAGGACTCCCCCCCCCAAAAAAATCACTCATTAGTTCATCATCAAATATTAGCCAAATTCCCAATTAAAATTGCCTGTGACAATGTACTAAAATATTGTACCAATACACAATAACTATATCAGAACAACATATTATAAAAGTTCCTCTGCTGAGAAACCTCTTAAAGGGCAGGAAACTACAAGAAGGAAGCAGCTGGACTGGAATGACTTATGGTATCAGTTGTCTCTATACCAGTGCACAGAGAATGGAAAACAAATAAGATGAATTTGAACCCTCAATACAGGATGACAAATATGATCTAATAGGCAGTACTGAAACCTGGTGGGAAGACATCAATGACTGGAATGTAAGAATTGAGGGGTATATGGCCTATTCAAAAGAAATAGCCCAAACAGGAAAGAAGGAGAAGTAGCATTATATGTAATGGATGTGTACAGTTGTGAAGAAATCAATGACTTAGAGCAAGGAATGCAGTTTGAGAGTGCATGGGATAAAAACTGTAGGAGAGGGAAACAACAGTGACCTTACTGTGAGTGTCCGCTATAGACCTTCACTCCAGGCTAAAGACTTGAATGATACCTTCCTACAGCAGATTACCGAACATTCAAAAAGGAGAGACATAGTAGTTGTGGCAGACTTGAACGGCCCCAATACTTGCTGGAAGTCAAACTCTGCCAAAAATGTAAGGTCCTACAAATTCCTCAATTGCCTCACTGACAAGAGCAGCAACTCCTCACCAATGTCAGCAGTGGCACTGGCTCTCTTCTCTTGATAAAGAACATCTCCCACCCCCACTCCTTCCCCATAGATTAAATCCAAGAGCAGAGTAAATGACAGCCTCCAGGCCAGGAGGACAGGCAGGTCCTGGCATATAGTCCTGATTTGATGTCAGTTAGAATCATTACAAATGGGACTCAAAGGAGACACTGCCCTCCCTTGCCCATGTCAGTGCTGGTTCTGTTTTGTGCTAATAGCATAATGACAATGTACAGCACTACAGAACACTCAACAAATAGTGTTGTATTGTTGCAGCCGTACTACTTTTTTTTCAGTCTCCCTATATGAGTGAACTACTGTTCTTGGCAGATGTCCAATCAACTACAGCTGTATTTACAAAAAGGAAAAAAAAGTAATCTATTAGGAAATTGAATTATTTCCTTTGTACTTCAACTGAGCAACAGAAAGAGAAAAGTCATTCTCTTTTAAAATGTACAAGAAACCATTATTGTCTCGTTTTTCTCATTAAGTTCATATATGCGTGGACTTTTTAAAAAGTAGGTTTTTAACATACAAATAAAAAGACCATCAGAAAGAAAAGTTGCACGTTCTCATAATCTAGAACCCTCTAGACATACAGCCACAGGGTTTCCTCCCTATGGAAACTGTTTCAATCAATCAATCAATCAATCAATCAATCATTTTATTTGTATGCTGCTTTCGGAAAGCCCAAACCATGCTCAAAGTGGCTCACAACATACATAAAACTACAGGCATAACAAAGTAGCCATAAACAATAAATAAAACACTGAAAAGTACACAACCAAACTGAACAATTTCCACATAAGATACAATTGTAAGATACAAATTAACAGCAACAACAGCAACAACCTCCACCCAACAAAACATGCTAAATAATGCCGCAGCCCAATAGTCTGTTCACCAGACTTAGCTTTTGAAGCTTGAGTCAGTCAAGGCCCTGCCCTCCCAGACCACGTGGGAAAAGGCCTTCAGGGCAGGGAGCAGGTCTTCTAGGTCTAGGACACACAGCCAAGATGGTCTAAAACCCTGGGGAGTTGCTGCCAGTCAGTGTAGCAGATAATACTGAGCTCAGGAGAGCAAGAAAAAATTTTAGGGACGACTCACACCCTGGCCAGCACTTTTTTAATCTCCTACCTTCGGGCAGAAGGTATATATACAAAAATATAGTCAGCTGCACCAACAGGTTAAAGAACAGTTTTTATCCGTGGGCTGGTGGGCTGCTGAATGGGGAAAAAATAGTGGTGTAATTGACTTCTGACAAGCACACAGAGTGCAAACAAGACTGAGTGTATGTGTGTGGGGGAGGGGTTTAATTTCACTGCACACAGGAGTGACAATAAAGGATTATTATTATTATTATTATTATTATTATTATTATTATTATTAGCTATAGGGACTAATGGTATGACTCAGCCAATGGTATGTAAAGCCACGTCCTTTTGCAAGCTTGAATAAGCTTCTTTATTTAAAGTTAGCTTGATGACACTTTATATGTGTCCGCCTCTCCTGGTATGTCCCACAGAAGAACTTACGGTCTGCAAATAAAAACATCCTGAAGATCCCAGACCACAGAGAGGTTAGGCTGGCCTCAACTAGAGCCAGGGCTTTCTCGGCCGCGGCTCCAATCTGGTGGAACGCTCTGTCACAAGAGACTAGGGCCCTGCGGGACCTGACATCTTTCCGCAGGGCCTGTAAGACAGAGCTGTTCCACCAGGCCTTTGGTCAGGGCGCAGCCTGACCCCCTCCGCTGGCAATCTGCACAGAATTTTTATAATGAAAGGTTCTTAGAATGTTGGATTATTTTGATTGTTGTTAGCCGCCCTGAGCCCAGCTTATTATTATTATTATTATTATTATTATTATTATTATTATTATATTTAAGCACTTTCCTGGGAGGCACAGGCAACCTGGAACTTCATGCATCCTCCCTCTGCAACCTGCACAGAAGTAAAAGCTGGCTTCCAGAGGAGGGAAACCCTCCACTCTGCACCCAGCATAGAATTACAGCATGGTGCTGCAGGAGTCTCTAGTATTGTTGTTGTTGTTGTTGTTGTTGCTGCTGCTGCTGCAGGCTAATAACTTTTGTGAGTTTATTTACAAGGCTGAATTACACAATCAATAAGATCCAACATCCTGTAAGCCTTCATTGAGAGACTTAACAAAGAAAAAGGGGGCGTGGAGGTTAGGTTTGACTCCGGTTGGCCATACCAGGAAGTCTCACAGGCCTTTATTAACAGAAATAATAGCAAAGAAATTCGACTTCGCATTCAATCTGCATACAGCAGCAGACCACCAGTGCTGTTAATCCATCTTTGTTTCACATAGCAAAGTACCACTTATCATCATCATCATATAGCATCCTATATTATAGTTCTGATACATTTATTCAAGTGCCATCACTTACAGAACCAAAATGATAATAACTACACACAAGACTGATGTATCGGATATGGAAGAACACCTAGCCTTGCAGAAGCAGTGTAACAGGAGCAGAGTGTATCTACAAACAGCTCAACCGATTATCATGGGTAGCGGATCAATGGCAGCAATCTTGCTACTGCGTGCTCTTGTGAGTCTATACAAGATCAATGAAAGAAAAGATATCACTGGCCCTATTCCCTAACTATCAGTGGTATTTAATTATGCATGTACGCTTCAAGGCATTTTCTGATATTTGTCTTTGCAACATGAAGCAATTCACCTCTCAAAGAAGTCCTGGAAAAGAATATACAAAGAATGACACAAAGATCAGTACTTGGAAGCTGGCTTCCTCGTACTGACTTCATGAGCGTTTTTCAATAAATATGTTGCTGACACTTCCTGACTCAGCTATCAGTAATCGAAAATATAATTAATGGGAACTCATCTTTCCTTTGTGTATATAATGAAGGAAACTGTTTTGAATGGATAATGATAAATATTTTATTGCCATTCAATCCTGCATCTTTATTTATCATCTTTACATACCTTTCAGATATATTCGTGCAGTGATTTTTTCGGGGGGGGGGCATAGGGGTACGCATACCCCTAAACATTTTGTGAATCTAATGGGAGAAGAAACTAAAAAAATTAAAATTTTAAGTTTCTTCTCTAGCACAGAGAATCATCAGTTCCGTTGCAACCCCCAATGGCGGCCTCGTTTCCTGAGTCTCAGACAGAATGAGAGTACCCCTATACATTTCTTAGGGGGGGGAGCACTGTATTTATGTATATGTCAAGCATGCATACCAGTTACAATACAGTATATGGATTGGACTCCAATTCAACACTTCAGAAAAACGCTGGCTAGTGGTCCTGTGTTCCCTGCTATAGTTTGCTCTGAATGTAGTTGTTGTATGCTAAATAAGTTCAAAAGACAAGGTAAAAATATCTTAAATAAATAAAGACTAGAGTTGCAATGTACTAGAAGGCAAAGTTGAAGGTCAGAAACTGAGAAAGCTTTGAATAGATGGTCACTTTAAAAAACCCCAGGCCAATTCCATAGCATCCTTAAACGACTGTGACATTTAACAAGTACAGTAGTGACCTAGATAGCAAGGAAAACCAGACAGAAAAAAGAAGTACAGTGGTATTGTAACTTTCATAATTATGCAGAATGTATCTTTATTTAACTTTCACAATTGAGGAAACCAGTGTTAAAAAATGAGATGTGAAAGCTAGGAGCTAAATGGCACCTTAAACCTATGTTATGCGCGCAACAACGGAATGTCTAGGTGTGCTTTTTTAATACCAATACAAAGCTGAAAATGAATGAATTGCAGCTAAAATATTATGTTCATTTTTCACATGCTCTAGTCCTTCCTCTGCCCAACCCCCTAAAATTATTAAGAGGGTATCTTCTCCAGTCTTCAGAGAGTAGCTGGGAAGCAGAAAAAGGTCTTCCTTTCTCTCCATTCCAGTTTTAATCTGAAATCTTAGGCGCAGCACTGCGCCCAGAGCTCAGAAACTGCTCACGCTAATGAAATTCCCAGTCGCAAAATGCTCCTAGAACAATGAGAGTTTTGAACACTGAAGCAAAGAGATGCATTTTTATTGCCCCTGAATAACAAGTTGTAACTGCAATTTCTTCTTTTACAGAATTATTAAAAATAAAGAGCTTGGAGGTTTTATTTATAATTAAATAGAACACAAATACAGCCGAATAGATAAAAAACACACGGGAGAAGCCCTGTTCTTTGCACCTGGTTGCATCAAGTGGAGACATCTAGTCTGGACCACATGATGCTCTCCATCTGCTCTTGGATTACCACTCCCAGCATGGCCAATGATTAGGGCTCATGGGAACTGTAGTTCAGGGACTCAGCCATACAGCCGCAAATAAAACATTTTAAGTGTGTTGTAAAGTGCAATACATAAATGTGACACTAGATGGCGATGATAAGCCAAGGCAAATTCAATATATTTTTCAAAATGTTTTTTTAAAAAGCATTTCCACAGCGTTTTTTATATGTGTGTAGATTCCACCCAACGATGCCTAGAGGCCATTGGGTACCATGTTCTTGATGGAAGGTGCTTTGTTAATTTTAAAACATAAAATATATTGTGTATAACCTGGTTTGGTCACCATTTTGTGCCATAAATTCCTCATATTATTTTTGCTTTCTCACACACTGGAATGACTTATCAGCTACCCTGATAAATCAGTTTTAGTCATCTTACTCCAATGAACACTTATGTAAATAAAAGGGGGGAGGGACATTGGGGAAACCTATATAGTGGAACCTCAGGTTGCGGACATAATCCGTGACGGAGGCACATCTGCAACCTGCAGGATTCACATCCTGAAGTCTGTGTGACTTGGCGTTTCTGTGCATAGCGCGATTTAGCACTTCTGGGCATGTGGTGGAACCCGGAAGGAACCCGTTCCAGTACTTCCGGGTTTTCCCATGGTCCACAGCCTGAAAATACGTAACCTGAAGCATCCATAACATTAGGTATGACTATACAAGACCTTACCACCCAGTGTTTAATTCCCCATGGTTAATTAGTCCATTCTACATAGACATATATTAAAGAACTTGCATTTTTTTTAAAAAAAAGTTTGAAGCAGTATTGAAGCAATATGCCTAATAAGCTCTTCATACAACCAACACCAAGAATCTGCACAAATCTCATATTAACATTTCAACATGCATGAATACCGTACAGAGTAGCAAGTCTCTAAGGAGAAAAATAAAATGAGATAAATCATTAAAACAGTAATGATCTATGGCAAAACTGCTTAACGGATTACTGCAGAAAGCACTAGTCCAATTACCTGCATTTCTTCAACAGGATTAAATTTTCTTCTGTTGTGCTACCATCTTTTTAAGATTAGTTGTATTTCTAGTTATCAAGAGGCCCTGCTTGAGTTTGCAACCTAAGTGTTATCCAGCTGGCAAGTCCCACAAGTTTTTTTAAAACTAAGAAATTTGACACATTCCATAAATAGTCTATTATAATTTAATTTCCAGAAAACTTCAGCACCAATTTTTTAAGGAAAAGTACTTAAAGACTGTTCTCTAATCCTAAATTCGCAGACAGTGGTCAATAAAGGCTGAAAGAATGAGGAATAGCAGAATACCTTCTCTAACATTAGCTACTGGTGAATAATTTTCTAGGGCACAATATGAAGTAGAAGATCCACGCTCCATCAGTCAGAGCACTCAACGCTAGACTAGCCAGAACAATTATATTCATCACTACAGATTAAGCTTACTGGGCCGCCTGCTTCCTTTCCACGCCATCCCATTTTGTCCAATGTTACCCAGTCTCCTTTTCTCATGTCCCAGTCTTTCCTATCACATTTTGGCTGAATAGCCAGCACATGTGTGGTTTGAGTGTTTTAGCTGTCTGAATATTTTTTTAAGCAGCGTAACTCTGGCAAAGAAGCTCAACCCCTAAGAGTGCATCACCGCAGCACAGATCATCATGAGTATGAGCAACCAAGTCAAGAAAGAGAAAAGGTGGGCATCTGTGAGAAGCTGAGAAGTTCATTGTAGAATACTGAGCTGTACTCCTAGAAGACTGCCAAGATACAACTCCTGTATGATGCCCCTTGTAGCTATTGCCAACTATTACTTGTTGGATTTGCTGCTAGATGTCTTATTAACTACTGCCAGGGTAGTGTTATTACTACTACAGTGGTACCTTGGGTTACATACGCTTCAGGTTACATACGCTTCAGGTTACAGACTCTGCTAACCCAGAAATATTACCTCGGGTTAAGAAGTTTGCTTCAGGATGAGAACAGAAATCGTGCAGCGGCGGTGCGGCAGCAACAGGAGGCCCCATTAGCTAAAGTGGTGCTTCAGGTTAAGAACAGTTTCAGGTTAAGAACGGACCTCCAGAACGAATTAACCCGAGGTACCACTGTACTGCAGGGTAGCAGCCAATGCTCTGGTGTGACAGAACCATGTGGCTTTACTTTCCAAGTGTTGCTCCTGTCCTTTCTCATGCCCTTCTCTTAACCTGTGTTAAGAGTGGCTGTATGGCGTGATGGTGGTTAGTCATGCTGCTGACACTTTTCTGTATAATAATGACATGTGGTCTGTATTTAAAACTGACTAGTATAGGTGGCCAGGATAACAATGGAGTGTGCACACATCACTTTACATCAGTGCAACAAAGCGTTCCGGGAGCCTGTAATGAAGCCACAATGCTAACATCACTACAGCCACCTCTCCAATACAGCTCCATGTAAATCTTGCAATAACTTACTTTATTGCAACAGCTACTTGGAACATAAACATAGCTGCCTTATCTTCAATCAGGTCACTGGACCATATAGCTCAGAACTGTTTACACTGACTAGAAGCAACTATTTGGGGTTTCAAAGAGGAAACATTCCCACCTCTACCTGGATAATGAATTCTGGACTTTCTAAATGCAAAGCAGACACTCTGCAACCCTTTACTGCAGCTGCACACTTCAATCCTTAGTTTTCTGCAACAACCCACCACAGAAACACTAAAAGTATATTGCTACAAAAATGTGCTTATCAACAATGTGAAGCAAAGGACTATTTATGGCCTCCTTGACAAGGGTAAACCCTTAGCTAAACTTGAGCAATGTGGTTGTGGCAGCAATAAACTGAAGTTTTACATTAACGTTCTTAAAGAGATAGGAGTGCAGTGTTTCATTAAATCATGAGTATTTTGACTCATTAATACGACTCCCCTGATTTACACATATACACATAATACATACATCTTAGCCATGGGGGCAGGAATCATCGAATATAATCAGGCTTTTCTCTCTCTCTTATGCTGGAGGAAAGGTCTCTGTTAAGGTGGTGTTGCTGCAAAAGATGCATACATCACCTAAAAGCCAAGACCAGATGACAGAGCGAATCAGGCACTCTTGGGTGGAAACTGATTTTCTAGATCCATTTCCATTGGGGTTTAGTCCTGGTTTTGACACAGAACTGCTTTGGTCACCCTGTATGACCTCTGTTGGAAGATGGTAATTGTGCCCGTTAATGCTCCTTGACCTCAACCATGTTATCCTTCTGGAGTGGCTGTCTGAGTTAGGAGGGGTTGGCACTGCTTTGCGGTGGTTCCAGTCCTACTTGGATGGTCGTTTCTAGAGGGTGATACATGAAACCACTGAGTTTTGGAGTACTTTGTCAGCATTATGCTGATGGAACACTTCTCCTTTACATCCGCAGGTGTAGCAGCAGATCTGCTGGATCGTTCTTGCCTCGGTAATGGACTGGAGAGCCAATAAACTGAAGCTCAATCCAGGTTAGACTGAGGCATAGATAGGATGGATGAGAGGTTTCCTGAACATATAACACCAATCTGAGTCTGACTTGCACTGGCTGCCAATTAGTTTGTGGGCCCAATTCAAAGTTCTGGTTTTTACATATAAACTTAAAAGGCTCAGGGGTGCAATACCTCAAGGGCCGCCTCTCCCCATATGAATCAACCCAGACCGTGATCATCATCTGAGGCCCTCCTTTGTGTGCCCCCTCCATGAGAGGTCCAGAGGGTTGCTCCCCATTTGTAGAATATTCTCCCCTGGAAGGCTCACTTGGAACCATCATTATTTACCTTTAAGCACCAGGCAAAAACTTCCCTCTATAACCAGGCCTTTGGCTTTTAATTATTTGTGGCATTTTCGAAGTGGATGGGATTTTTTAAAATGTATTTCTTTTTCCTCTTGGTTTTAATGTATCTATGTGACATTTATTGTCTGTCTGCTTAGTTGTAAGTCCCTTTGGGTTTCCTGAGAATTACAAAATGGCTGACAAATTTAATAAACAAAAAGAAGAAAGTAAGTATTTTTATTTGGAATCATTGGTTTATTGAGTTTTATATTTCAGTAGAATTGAAAGGATGAAAATTCACAATTAACCTACAATTTATTTTTTTTAGCTGAGCGACAGCCCTGAAAAGATGTAGGGGGTTGTTTGAAAATGCCAAAACATTTCCTTTTCTGAAGGGTATGTACACATATGCCTAGAATGCGTGAAACAACTAAAATTTCTAATAATAGCAGTACTTCATTCTTTCACATGAAAGAGAAAACTATCCCCACTAGAGAGGCCACGGTTTCAATGCCCCTGAAGAGGCTGTGCCACTCTTTTGCCCCCTTTCACCACCCCTAAATCTCAATAGAGGCCACTAGAGTGAAAGTAGGTAATGTAGGAGACCATTAGTTATGCTACTACAAAATGTGCTGTGATTTGCATGGCTTAAGTTATTTTATTTTATCATGTTAGGTCTGCAACTATTGCCTTAGCTGTACATCTAAACTGTTTTAACTATGGTAATCTGATTAGCTTTTAGTACTGTTGTGTTGGGCTTAGGTAGCAATCCTCTACACAAGAAGCCGGTGTAAATTAAGCTGGTGTAAAGTTACACCACATCCAAACTCTGTTCAGTCGCAGGATTGCTGCTGGCAGAGGGAAAAGAAGTCTTTAAAATAGTGTTCGAGTGACACTATACAGTGGTACCTTGGGTTAAGAACTTAATTCATTCTGGAGGTCTGTTCTTAACCTGAAACTGTTCTTAACCTGAAGCACCACTTTAGCTAATGGGGCCTCCTGCTGCTGCTGCGCCGCTGCACAATTTCTGTTCTCATCCTGAAGCAAAGTTCTTAACCTGAGGTACTATTTCTGGTTAGCAGAGTCTGTAACCTGAAGCATATGTAACCCGAGGTACCACTGTACTTTTTTGCCAGCTTAATTTATGAAAGGTTGCAAGGTCACATGACCAAGCTGAGTGAGTTTAGGATCCAGACCCCACCCCTGTGGTCCTTTCTCTGCCATGCCCCGCCCCCATCTCTTTTTCACGACTTACTCTGGCTGAGCCAAGGATGAGGGACATAAGGCACTAGATCCTAACCTGCTCACCTTGCTGAATCTGGCAGTAGGATGGCTCCCTTAATGTTTTATTGCTAGGGCTGGTTTGTTGGTTCTCAACTAGGAACCACAGATTACCTCAATTACTTCTCTTGTTTTTGTTCTACGAATATTGGTTTTTTAATTGTAAGAAGAAGAAGAAGAGTTTGGATTTGATATCCCGCTTTATCACTACTCAAAGGAGTCTCAAAGCGGCTAACATTCTCCTTTCCCTTCCTCCCCCACAACAAACACTCTGTGAGGTGAGTGGGGCTGAGAGACTTCAAAGAAGTGTGACTAGCCCAAGGTCACCCAGCAGCTGCATGTGGAGGAGCAGAGACGCGAACCCGGTTCCCCAGATTACGAGACCACCGCTCTTAACCACTACACCACACTGGCTCTCTAGAGAATCAGTAAGAACAAAAGTTCTTACCAGTAAGAACAGGTTCTAGAGAACCTGTAAGAACAAAAGAATCACCTGCTGGTTCAGGCCAAAGACCCATATAGCCCAGCACTCTGTCTTCCCATTGGCTAACCAAATGTCTATGGGATGTTTGCAAGCAGAACCTGCATGCAGCAGTGTATACACCCTAAATGTAAAATGAAGACCTGCAGAAGCCAATAATCCTGGAACATCTTGCTTTTAACAAGAAGTAGGCATATACAAAAATCCTCTTCTCATGTTTTCAGACATTAAGATGCAGAAGTGCTCCTGCAAGTAGCTTCAAGACAATAACTAGAATCCTTCAGTGAGCATCAGTTTTAATGGGATTTAAGCAGAGGAGAGCAGTCCAAGTGGGAAATTGTCTTAAAGGGCTACCATTTTCAATTCTTTACTGAGGTCAGATTGTTTAGTTCTAGTTATTTGAATGTTTTTCTTAGTAAAACATCACCTCCTCTTCCACAGTGCATGTAAGTGTGAAAGATTATAAATGTCGGAAAAACATTTCTTCAGTGCAATTGTTAGAATTGCGAAATAAATAAATCAGATGACAAACCGCCCAAAATAATGCTGTCATCACCCTCAGAATGTCAGCTGTCCATAGCAAAAATAAATGAGTATATTGTTGGCTAAATGTGACAAGAATGCTGAGTAGCTAAGTAGAGGGAACTACTATACATGTAACATTTTAAAACAAACAATATATTAAAGGCTTAGGAAAGCAATGAATGCTCAGCTTGCACAGCCAAAACTAGCCATACAAGGTCATTGCTCAGGAATGAGAAAACATGGGCATGCCAGGAGAACTCAGCCAAACACTACTTCACCACGGGGGAGATATGCTAAGCCAGCAAAGGACTCATTCCCAGTCTAAAAGGTTTTAGGCCTTTCCGCACAAATGGCACTGAAATCATCTTTCCACCCACCCAGCTTCCGCTCTTGCATTTCCCACTGCTGCAACAGAAATATAAAACTTGCACTGGGTGCTAAAGTATATACCTGCATTAAAAATGGTTCTCTCAAGTTTCCTGTGCCAATATCCTCCATGTGATGCCTTCCATGCCACAAGCAATCCCTCCCAATGCTCCTGAAAGCACCCTTCCCTTCCCCTCTTGTCTTGCACTGATTTTTTTTTAAAAGCAAAGAAACAAGATTCACCAAAACAGTTATGCAGTAAGCAAGATAACATTGAGAAGCCCGGACCTTAAAACTTGTCAGTTTTAGATAGGAAGAGTCATTGCTGATGTCGCTCTTTTATATTATTACTGTTGTTCAGTGATTTTCTTTCTGGGGGGATGCACGCCCCTAAACATTTTGTGAATCTAAGTTTGGCCTCATTGAGGGGCAGTGTTTCAAGATGAGTAGGAAAATGAGAGTACCCCTGAACATTTTTTGGGGGGGAGGGGGGACACTGCTGTTGCTGCTGCTGTTATTATTATTATTGGCTTCAGCAGCCTGCCAAGCAAATCCCTGAGAACCTAAGGGCGGCCTGCCTGGGACTAACCAGCCACTGGACCCTTCAAGTCAGCCTAGCTTCACAGAATAACAAGCCCATCCCTGCCTTCCTCCCTTTCTGAGGAGCAGATCTTGCCCAGGACCGGATTTAGGTTTGACGAGGCCCTAAGCTACTGAAGGTAATGTCCAGCTGTCCTTTGTCAACAAATTGTCGCTGTTTTTTTGTTAAATATATGCTATATGGTAATTTATGGAGACCTAATAGGTCCACACAGAATACAAAACACTGTTGCTGTATGTAGGTTTTATTTTATTTCTTTTTTATCTTCTATTTTGGAAATGTACATCCAGGGGTTTTTTTCCCTTTAATTTTTTGGGGGGACCCCGGGGCCCTAAACTATAGCTTGTTTAGCTTATACGTAAATCTGGCACTGGCCTTGCCCCTTGGCGACGAGTTCTGCAAACAGGGGAAGGAAGGGCTGGGCAAGGGAGGAGCAGCAGCAGCAGCGCACCAAACGGCCAAGGGGCGAGGCGAGGCGGAGGCGCTTTACGCAGGCGGCTTGCGCCCACCTTCCCGGCCCATTCTCGGGGGTCGGCGAAGGACCTTCTCCCGCCGCCTTCCCGGAGGAAGCCACCATTTCTTGCCTCCCTCCGGCACCTCCCTTCTTCCCAGCTCCGGAGAAACACACAAAGGCTCGGCCCTCCTCTCTGTCGCGCGCGCAGCGGCTGCAGCCTTTTCCTCAGCGGAGAAGGCCTCCTCCCCGGGCCTTCTTCCTCCGCGTCTCCTCGCATCCCTCCCTTACCGTCCAGCTCTTCCATGGCGCCGCCGCCCCTTCAGGCTCTAGCTCCCCGCCGCTGCCGCGAGTGTGGCCGCTGCTGTAGCAACCCGGCCGCCTCCCCGGCGCCAGCATCCCCCGCGCCCATTGGCTTCCCGGCGCAAGGAGGGGTGGGGAGGTGGGCGGCGCGGCGCGCGCAGTGCGCATGGGATGGGCCGCCTTTGGAGACGCCCGGGACGCGTTGGGTTTTTCTTCCAAGGTCGCCCGGGTGTGATTTTCACAGCACGGTCCAGCCCGTGGGCGTTTGGGCGGCGACCTCCCGCCACGATTATTTCTCAACGTTTTTCGGTAGCCTGAGGCGTCTCTCTCTCTCTCGCACGCAGACATAATAACATGGGGAAAAAGAAGTCGTCTTTTCCCCCCACCCCATGTCTTTTGCATCAGCGTGACGAGCAAAAATGCAAGGAATGTTCCGCAGGAATATCTTTCACTCTGCAAGGGGTGATTCGCGTAGGGGCGTGTGTGGAGGGCATGAGGAAAAGTGTGAGGTTTTCCCCACCCACGCCGGCAGGCTAAAGGGACAGCAGCAGCAGCGTGGCGAAAAGAAATCAAAATCGCAGCTTTTTGCTGGCGTGCACCTCTTGAGTTATTAGTGCGGTGCGTGGCTGTTAAAAGGAGATTTGCGGGGGGGGGGGATCGGATGCAAGAAAAAAGCGGGGGTTCTTGTGCATATTTAATAGTTATATAGAAGAGGGAATTTCAGCAGGTGTTGCTTACAGGCTATGACAATGTTTCTTTGCTTTCTCTGATGGAGAGAGGTGTGTGGGCTTTGTGTGGTTCAAAAGTAGTCTAATGTACAAGGTAACAAGGCACATCCAGTGCATCGCATCCTTTTGTATCTGTCTCTGCTTGCTGCTGGCATGTGGCCCCACAATATTTCCTGCAATTGAATGTGGTTGCCTTGAAAATTGTTTTCCATCCCTCTGCTGCAATAGCGAAATAATCATTACAAGTCTTCAGGGTTTTAGGCAGTGTTTTTTTCTGGGGGGATGCAGGGGGTACACATACTCCTAAACATTTTGTGAATCTTTGTACTTTTGCCCATTTACTGTATTTATTTTTCCTAATTTGAACTATAAAATGCTGATTTTCTTGAGTCAAAATAAGAGTACCCCTAAACATTTTTTAAAGAAAAAAACTGGATTTTCTGTGTGTAGCGTTGTAGGATAAAATTCATCATCATGGCCTCGCATATCCTTCAGAGATGAGGCCAAGAACACTATGTTTTACTTTAAAAAAGCAAAGAGGCTGATAGAAATGCAGTAGGCAAACCAGAATGTCAAATGCTACTTCTAGTTGGATACAGGGGCGCCGACTTATAAAAAATATTGGGGGGGGCCCATGCTGGTCAAGGAAGGCTCCCCTCCTCCAAAGCAGACCCGATCCAGGCGGCTCCATAAAGCTCCTGGAGAGAGGCGGGGGGGGGGGGGCGCGGAGAGACAATGCCAAAACTCAGGGGGCTCCTTGAGCCAATTGCCAGAGATGAGCCCCGCAGGGGGAGGCAGGGTCCTCTATAGCCCACCCCAGCTGCCCTTCTTGTATCTACAGCCAGTTTGGCAGGGGGCGGTGGAAGGAGCGGGGACCACCGCGGAGCACACATACCGGGAGCTGGAGAGGCGAGGCCCAGCCGAGAAGGGGCCAGCCCGGAAGGCGCAGCTTCACAGCCGAAGCTGTCCTCGGCTTGGGGAGCCGGAGAAGCTGTCGGGTCAGGGCCCTGGCGCAGGCCTAGCCGCTCCCGCGACGCCTCTTTGCTCCTGGGATCGGGGCCGCCAGCTCAGCGCTGGAGCCGAGGGAGCCCCCAGGCAGGCCTGCGAGCAAAGGCAGAGCCGCCGGGCGGTGGCCGCTTCTGCAAGGCGGCCGGAGAAGCGGGAACCCCCTCCCCTCCCCGTGTCCCCCCCACTCGCTCCTCCCTCTGAAACTTTGTTAACACTTCCACGCTGAGCCTCTGACAATAGGGGCGGGCTGAGGGCACGACGCGGCTGGGCCCTCTGGACTCGCGCCCCCCCCCCAGATGTTGCGCCCGGTGTGGCAAAGCATAATATAACTAATAATTTTCTTAAATTATTGGGGGGGCAGAGCCCCCCCAAACGAATTTTTGAGGGGGCTCGGGCCCCCTCAGGCCCCATGGAGTCGGCGCCTATGGTTGGATACACTATACTGTACATTCAAAGCTCATCTAAAGCACACAGTTTCCTCAAAGCATTCTGGGCACTGTAGTTTGCTAAGCGTTGCTGGAAATAGTAACTCCTTGAGGGATAGATTACAGTGGCCAGAATTTGTTGAGAGAAATAATGTTTTTCCCCTCCCTCCAAAAATGTAGTGTGTACACTGCTGGCGTGCTCCATCTAAGATGGTTTGTTGTGAAGAGGAATAATGAAGTGTTTTCATACATGAAGCTTACATTCCTTTTTCATTAAGCATATGAAACATCCCCACTATCACCCAATCCCCATTTTCTGTAGTAATTAAGTTGAAATACATGTAACTGAAATGATACTATTTCCCGTTTATCCCTCCTTCCATTTCCCTCCCACTTTGTTTCCCTTTTGTCTCTTAGATTGTTCTTGTGGTTTCAGATTATAGGCTCCCTGAGGAAGATTTCACCCTCTTCATAGTAAAGCACCATGTACATAAATAGGCACACACACAGTCATACAGTCCCCCCCCCCCCATTGAAAATATCCAAAGGTGCTCTAGCAGACTGGGTTTCCTAGGGTAGGACATATCCGGAATACTGCATTCGGCAGCAGTGTCCTAGCAGAAATCAGAAATGTCCAGGGAAATCTGGATGTATGGCAACCCGCGTCAGCAGTGCCATTTTGGGCGATTTTCCATAATTGCTCAAAAATGGCTTTTCTTTTCTTTCTTTCTTTTTGCAATTTTGCCAAAAAAGCTCAAAACTTTAAGCAACTCAACAACTTTTTTGTCCGGATTTTCACTGTTTGAAATATGGCAACCCTAGTTTTCTTCTTTTGAAAACAATCCCACACATTTCAAGCTTACGGCCCTTTACCAAGGACATGCCCTGCTTACAACTCTTCCTAGGAAGATCAAATGATATTTCCTTGCAACACATTTCTGTCTCAACATGTGCATGGTATACAAACACACACCATTCCACACCCCTGCCATGGAATCTTCACACTGCTTTTAAAACCCAGGACAGATCTGGTTCCACTTTCAATATTTGTCTTCCAAGAAGCAGTGTTGGAATTTTTGAAGAACTTGCGGTAAATGTACCTTAGATTGCCTCGCAGCCTCAGATTACAGAACTCCTCCAGAGTATGCCTTCATTATACACCTTTAGGCACCAGGCAAAAACATTCCGCTTTAAACAGGCCTTTGGTTGATTTGATTGACAGCCTATGCCTTTTAAAATGTGTTGGGGTGTTATTGGGTATAGGACAGTATATAAATTCAATTAACAACAACAACACCTGTTCCCCATAAAGCTGACAAGCAGAAGACAGGAGACACAATGGTAGGCAGCCGCAAACAGTAAAGAGGTCATTGACTTGCTAAGTGGATAAATTGGTGGGTAAGGGCAAGGAGATGTGAAGAAACTGAGGCATTGTAGGATTTCAGAAATGGAGAATGGTTTGAATGGATTGAAGAAGGAACAAGAGCTCATGGAGCAAGTGTGAGAAGGTCAGCAGACCCCAGCTATCAGCAACCTAAGCATCCTACAGAAACAGTATATCACACCCACAGGGCAATAAGAGAACTGTCATGGACACCCTAGTGATAAAAAGGGACACCCTAACAAGATAAGGGAGTTGTATCAAGGGTAAATGGCTTCTTGCACTCCACGATAAAATGAAAAGACAACAGTTAAAGCTAAGATCCCAAAAGAATATAGACACTGGATTGAGACAAAGTTCCAGTTGTGGTTCTGCAGCTCAGGTGCTGAGATTCCAAGACAGACTGATCATCTTCAGAGGTTTTCTTTTGGCAAACATCATCTGTTCTTTCTCACATTTTATGCACCACCAGGTTATGTTTTATGCATGGTAGATCTCTGGGTGATTTGCAGTAGATCAGCAAAGGTTTCTTATGGCTCATCCACACTTTCCTTGAGTGTGCATTGTAAGTTGCTTTTCTCCCCTTAAAATGTCTGATGTTCCCATGGTGTTTCCCGGAAATCACTTTTGTCCCACACCAATCCTTCATTTAATCCAGATTTTCTCCCACCTCCACAAATCTAGAAATGAGGATGGAAAGTGTTTTAAAGGACTGGTGGGCATTTGCCTCACCTGTGTGTGGTGTTTGGACAAGACCTGTCTACAAAAATTCAAGAGCTTGGTCAAATGGAGAGGATCTTGGACCATCTTCAAAATATGCAAATACCTCTGGGGAAAATCAGAAAACACATATTTCTAAGTTTTTTGGCTTTCTTTGCCAAATCTGTCATTTTCTCAGAGCACCAAGAATCAATTTAAAAAAATTAAGGTGGTGGAAAGAGGGAAGGTGTCCAGGGGAAAAAACTTCAGCAATCCCACCCACCACTGTACCCAATGTGTTTTGTCTATGCACAATTTTTGCTTTAGGCGTGATCACTGGAATGTAGCCCCTGTGTAAGTTGCAGGCTTACTGTACTCTGATAGGTTTAAGAAATTGTTCCACAAGTTCCATTCATTTCAATGGAGGTAGAGCAGAACTTCTAGGTAAATTGTGCTCAAGAACTAGGGAAGGAAGGACTTCTTCAGATGTTGAAATTTAAATGTGGTTCCCACATTTACAGAGTCAAAGATCCTATCTAGTGGAGAATCAATGTGCATGCCTGGACAACTCACATGCTGTAATCTTCACACATATTTGTGCAATCACTCTCCCACACTACCAGGTGTGGAATAGTCACATGAACTGGGCATCCATGCATATAGGCCAATGCATGGAGCACATAGCTCCCACATGTTTTTTCACATGAGTGATTAAGAGACACCTATTTCTCTACAATGCCAACATTCCCCATTGTGGTAACTTTATAAAGCAGTCCTTTTTCTGGACCTCTCTGCATTTTAACAACCAAGATAGTTTATAGGACTCACAATTCTAGCTCTCTGCTTAATGCTTGGAATGTATTTTGCTTACTTCCTCTTCTCCTTTCAGCTTACAAGAGAGTTCCTTGCAATCAAATGGTTTTTTCCCCCCATTAAGTAATTTTATTTTCCTCTTAAAGTACTGTACCTGTAGTGACAAAAGTTGAAATCCAGTGTAAGAACTCCCCCTACTGGCTCTGGGGGAAAAAAGATTTTGGTTGCAAGCTTTCGCTTTGTACAAATTCTTGCTGCAAAGCATATACACGGATCCAGCCAAATTGAATAACTTTTCGAACTCCCTTTTGAGTTGAGTAAGAGAGAATGCTTATCTCCTTTTGAAATCAATGGGACCTGAATGTGCCTTCTGCAACATATTGCTATGGCTGTTATCTTGGGGTGTTAGGGGTGCTAAGGGAGGGGTAGTACCTATAGTGGGAGACATGCCATGCTCCTTTGGGGGTAGTTTGTCCACCTTTGGTCCCCACCCTGCACTCCGCTCTCATCTGCGGCCCCTGGAAGCTGTCAGCATGCAGCAGCGATCACACATCACACTCCAGGAAATGGCTTCAACTGGTCAGCTAAACCAGGGTAAGGGTAGCCGATGGGTCTCCAAACCTGAGGTCAGTTAGGGATTTCCCTGCATGCAAAGGCAGGCTCTGGCAAATTGAGCAAAGGAGACCAATAGTGGGTCCAAGAAGGCAGTTTCTGCACATGCTGTAGAGGGAAATGAGGAGCAGATGGGGTCCATCAACTTGGGAAGGTAGCCTTTCTAGGAGAAGGAAAACTCTGATCCTAAATCTCTGCTGCCTTGTGGCTACACTCATGCATGAGAAAGGCTTCAGGACTAAACCCCAAGGAAAAATCTGTACCTGCTGCCTTGCAGGACATCTTCGGGACAAGAAAAGGCAAAGGAGTAAACCATACACAAATCTGGAGTGAAATCCGGAAGACAGATGGCATCTTGTATGCCTGATTCGAGCAACTCCTGCAGATAAGCTGGTGCCAAATGTATTGCTCTGTTTTCCTTTGAACTACATCAGCGAGGCCAAGAGCAGGTGGGTCTTGTTGTCTGGGCAGCCCAGGACCTCCAGACACACTGCCCAAGAGAGGTCACTTCGGTGCTGTAATACAGCAGAAACAATGCAGGAGGCAGCAGACACGAGTTCCTGGTATCTGCAACCATTCGGTGCTGTAATACAGCAGAAACAATGCAGGAGGCAGCAGACACGAGTTCCTGGTATCTGCAACCACAGCAGGTACTGTGATTCTCCTGCTTTTTGACTTCACCCTGGGGGCACATTCCATTGTCTCTTAAGACAGACGGATGCCCAAAACAAAAACTATTTCTTTGTTGGTTAATAACTGAAAAAAAAAAATCTATATATGTTTCCTGAAAGGCGCTACCTGTTAGGAGATCATTGGTGTTCTCTCCTAAGTGTTAGCCATCAAGTTTGAGAGAAATGAGCCAACTCTAGGGCTGATGTGTATGTGAAGAAACCATATATCTGGGAGCCAAAGAAATGTATATGGGACTCCAGCTACTGTCATTTCTGAAAAATTAGCCCTGCTAACAATGAGAGTAAAGGGTTCAACAATCTCTGGAGGGCATAGGTTCCTAATATCTTATATAAGTATTTAGCTGGCACCTAAAAGGTTGGAAAAAACCATTTCTTCTCTAGGAGCTATCTGAACGGGCACCAGCAGCCACTGATTTCCTGAGCTCCTCCATAGTTCTACCTACTTACTTTACAGCTGAATAAGCCACATCCTATAAGTAAAGAGGCAGAAACTTTGCCTGTTAATGTCAGAGGACACTTTGGTAATCTAGGCCAGGGGTAGCCAGGTGGTAGTCTGCAGACATTATTTGGTTTATGGTCCAAATTTTACTGCCCATAGAATGTTGCAGAAATCTAGACAAATGTCCCATTTATCCAGTGGAATTTCTTTTCCTCCAAGTCCAGCTGACACAGGAGCATGGACTAAGTTGGGGGTTGAGAACTTCATGTTACATGCCAAAATTTCATGTAAAAAGCCAAAATTATTGTGGCTGTGGAGGAAAAAACCTAGTCCCTGGAAAGTAGGCTCATGGGGAAATTGCTTCTTTTCCACCCAAAGCTAACAGAGGCTAACATTTCCATGGCAAAGAAGATTACACAGACAGAAACAGATTAAGCTTGGATTTCCTTTTGTGCAGCATCAAGGTCACGCGTCTGCGTCATCTCATGGAGTAGAGCACATTTGTATTCTTGAAATGTACAGTTTCACTCTGCTGGTTTCCAGATTGTATGGCAGGGAAAATAAACCCACTGCTATCCACAGTTTTAAAATGTCTCCACACTGAATTGCTTAGCTTGCCATCACAATACTTAGAGAGACTAGCCTGACAGCACATTACAACACCTTCTGCAGCGTATGAGCTTTATCCCTGCTGTCCTTCTCATGTGTTGACTTAAACTCGAAATGTAAAACTGGAAGAGAAAGACTCACTAAATGAAATAATACATTAGCTCCATATCTGTGCCCCATAGGTTAAAAACAAAACAAATTGCCAGCATTGGGGGCCTGATCCAGACTGTAACCCTAGCAAAGCAGGCCTCTTTGCCTCTGCTGTGTTCCTAATTCATATTGGTTGCCCAGCACTGGCAATTTGTATAGGGGAAAATGCCCATTCACTTCCTCTTCCTTCTTCTTTCTTTTCCTCTTCCTATTAAATAAAGCCTAGTTATTGTTCTCTGTTCTAAGAAGTTGCATCTGTGGGATAACCAGCCTCATATAGCCAACATGCGTTAATCAAGCCTTTGTTTCCACTCATGGCTCTAACAAGCCTCTCTTGAGTTCCTATACCAATATTTTAGGAACTTTCACCAAGGTTTTGCTGCTTATACGACTTTCTCTGAATGCACATGAATTTGACCTTTGAAGAGTTTGTAAGTAATACATTTTTAACTTGCCAAATGTGTTGTCTTGTTCTATGCTAGGCAAAGTGGGGAACTTTGGAAGGAACTTAGAAGGGCGTATTTTAAAGCTCTAACAGCCTATATTTCCACACTTAACTTTGCTGCATATTTTGTGATTTTAAAACTCAGCTCAGGTTCTTTAATCAAAGAGTAATTGCCCCAAACTTGGATCTTGGCACTCAGGAATTCTACTTTTATACCTCCTGAACCAACAGCCTCCTAGTGACATTCTTTCCCCCTCACCTACCATGGAACTGTTTGAATCCAACCCCAAGTTCTTTACACAACGGTGGGTTTCTGGGAAGCATAGTCATGTTACATAAATTATTGGTATTACTGTAGATGCACTTTCAGCCAAATAGATAGGAAGCTATTGCAGTATTTCTAATCGTACTAGTCCCCAAAGGGAAAACAAAGCAATCAGTCAGCAGGACTACAAAGCCAATAGTTTGAGAATGTGCCTAGCTTTGTGGCCTGCAATCTCCACCAAATTATTTCTGGAGATGAGAAGGATGCCCTGCAGAAAGTTGGCTAAATATTTTATAGCGACTCAGCAAGCAGAACAAATACGGTAGGCTGTGAGTGCTTTCTATGGTTCCCCAGAGAACCTTACGGGAATGCAAAACTCACACAGAAATAACGTTGCAGGAGACAGAGGCTTAGTTCTCAGAGATGAGGATGGCAAACCTGTTTCTCAGATTTACCCGTTCAGAATGTAGAGAATGTGTGAGAAACACACCATCAGGACAGAAAGCTTTTCTGCACTCAAAAAACTTTTCTCGCAGAAAACTGGATTGCAGTGCTCTTACCTAGGCTTTCTCTGCAGCCTGGATTAGATACAGATTTAGCCTATGGCTGAGAAGTAGATCAAGATGTCAGTTCGCCCTCAAACTCAAGTCTCTTGGCAGAGGTATATTTCAACTCTGTGCCAAAAAGTGACCTCCACTTCCTTGAGTGTTTTCTTCCTTTAGAAAAGAAGCTTCCATTTGTCTGCCCCCTTCTCAAGGCACTCTAGAATCTCCACTGATGTGGAGCTTCAAGTTTAACTTTTTATTGCAAGGTATCCAAGGTTTGTTAGGGTGGTGTGTGTGGTTTTCTTTTCAGTAAATGTTTCTGCAGCACTCTGCAGCTTCCTGGCACATGGTCAGAGTTACTTTATGATGTCTTACCCTGAGTTTTGATTGAAGTGTGGGCACCTGGGAATACTGCCGACCACTGTTGACATGGGGCTCATCCAGACTTCCCTTTGTGCCTCATTTCTAGGCACAGGCCCACACTTCAAAGCGTCATGTCGGAGCAAGTTTTTTTTGTTCCATGAAGCTTTCCCACTCTTTACTGCTGAATTGGAGTAAATGGCAATCTGTGGAAAACTGGATTGCACAGTGAAAGAAAGGATACTCACAAACTCCCCTGGACCACCTTGAAGTTATGATAATGATAATAATGATTTGATTTATATACAACTTATGTGCAAAAAAAAGGTAAGGTAAGCACAATAAAACCCTGCCCACTACCATAATACAGTGGTACCTCGGGTTACATATGCTTCAGGTTACATACACTTCAGGTTACAGACTCCACTAACCCAGAAATAGTGCTTCAGGTTAAGAACTTTGTTTCAGGATAAGAACAGAAATTGTGCTCCGGTGGTGTGGCGGCAGCAGGAGGTCCCATTAGCTAAAGTGGTGCTTCAGGTTAAGAACAGTTTCAGGTTAAGAACGGACCTCCGGAACGAATTAAGTACTTAACCCGAGGTACCAGTGTAATAATAATAATAATAATAATAATAATAATAATAATAATAATAATTTATTTATATCCCGTCCATCTGGTTGGGTTTCCCCAGCCACGCTGGGTGGCTTCCAACAAAGTATTAAAATACAGTGGTCTGTTAAACACTATAAGCGTCCCTAAACAGGGCTGCCTTCAGATGTCTTCTAAAAGTCTGGTAGTTGTTTTTCTCTTTGACATCTGGTGGGAGGGCATTCCACAGGGCCGGTGCCACTACTGAGAAGGCCCTCTGCCTGGTTCCCTGTAACTTGGCTTCTCGCAGTGAGGGAACTGCCAGAAGGCCCTTGGCGCTGGACCTCAGTGTCTGGGCAGAATGATAGGGGTGGAGATGCTCTAAATTAGAGAATTTCACTAATTTTTGTCTCAATTTTGATATTTTCAAATGCACCCCCCCCTTTAACTGACAGAAAATGTTGGGGGGAAATGCAGGAGACATTTTCAGCACGGCACAAATAAAAACACAGATGCTCAAGATCTTTAGCCTTTTGCAGCAAAAATTCCTCTTAGGATATGTCAGTTACTCATTTATTTGAGTAGGTAAGCAGGCAAAGTCAGTTGTAATATTGTAAGGACGTAAGCCATTCAGATGATATCTTAAGACTGGTTTCCTGAGATGACAGACCACATTGGGTTGGTTGACATCAGTCTGACAAGATATATGAGGTGAGGTGGTGAGAGATGGAGAGGTGAAGTTAAATTTGTACCAGTAGGAAGGAGAAACAACACCAGTTTGTGGGAAGCATGGCTTTCACTAACTAAATGAGTAAGCAGACAAGCAACATTTTAAGAGCATAAGGGGTGCTGTAAGAGGTGACAAATTGCAATGCATGGGAGGCTAGAAAGATCAGAGGCCTAAGCATTGGTTGGTGATTTCAAAGTTGCTGAGCCTTTTTTGGCAAAATCTCACAAATCTCTATTTTTCATGAAAAACTTCTGATATAGGCTGCTATACATGTCTGGATGTATGACAGCATGATATTATAGTCTTCTAGTACTAGCTCTTCATTTTGAGTATCAAAATAGGAAATCTTATCTTTGTTTTCCCCAATGATGGAGGAGAAATTATGTTTAGTTGAATTTTTATGTGAGTTGATGTAAATTGCACTTTACTGAAACAATGCAGAAACTGAAAAACATCCATCTTTTGAAATTTGCATTTATCCAGCCAAATAATGTGTGCAATAATATATATCATGGGAGAGTATGCATAAGGGTGGCCTGTTGTGGTTACAGAGCAGTCCTAACCATGCCTACTCAAAGGTAAATCCTATTGAATTTTATAGGGTTTACTCCCAGTTTAGGATGGTAGCCTTAAGAGTTAGTGAGGTCATACAAAAAGATAACTCATCCTAATTTTAGATTCAATTTATTCTAATTTTCTAGCAATCAACAGCAAGGAAAACTGAAAACTAGAAGTACTCAGCTATATCATCTAAAAAACCCACACTCCTGAGAAGAAATAGTCATTACTAGACCACACCAAGTGTTCTTTCTGGATGGTAAAAAGAACTAAGCACTTACCATTTGTGTTCTGTCAAATATTGACATGAACCGTTTTATAAATTTGCAAGTAAATATCATACACAGCCAGATGAATCCATGCTGGTGAAAAGCAAGTTTTAATTGCTTGTTAGCAGATTTCAAACAAAAAAACCTATTTTTTAAAGGAATAGTAACCACTAGGGGGCATGTGTGTGCTGCTTTGTTAGGCTTACCTAAATGAGGACTACAGATGAGAAATAAGCTTCTAATTTTCTGCATCTTCTTTACTGACATCATGTGAGCAAAAATGGCTTCCCAAAATTCTACACCCTATTTACAGACAGCAAAATTTGAAGTGGGGAGAGGATTTTGTTGAATGGCCTCCAGCAGAATTTTCCAATAGTGTTCTTATGAGAAAGTTTTGCCTAATTTAATACTGAATCAATAAAACTATGTTGTTAGAATACGGGTCAGTATGATTTCCTTTAACATTATTGCAATATTATCAAAGAAAATGAAAAGTGGGCATGCAATTGCAGCTGCAGTTCACCACCTCATTGGAGAGAGGACATTTCACTGTCTATTCATCATTCGTGGTGTGTACACTAAATTTCTCCAACAGTTTGGTGAGAGAAGGGAGAAAATTCATGGTATATTTTTTTCTGGGGATTTTTGGCCCAACCCTAGTTTCTGTATTCAGGTATCACAGAGCCTGATTATCTATGGATGGAGAAATCTGTCAATTTTCTTTTCTCTTCTCATTTTTTTCTATCTTATGCTTAGTTTGCCACATTTGCACATCACTCTGCAAACCTTTTAAAGGAAGGAAATATGCATATTTGTACCCCAAAGGTTTTTGTCTTATTTTTTGTTTGCCTACTCTGGTTCTGTGGCTGATTTTTTTTGTACTGCCCTCTGTAGCAGCAGAATCATAGAAAACAGATGATTTGCACTATCATCCATGTGGCAGCTTATCAAATATTTGAAGGTGGCTGTTACATCATGTGTTAATTTTATTTTCTCTATGATAAACATATCCAACCCTTTCAACTTTTCTTCACATATATTACCGGTTGGGATTAGTGAAATATAGTGTTCTACTCAGGGCATGCTGATCTGTTTATACAGTATGCTTGAATTGTTGAAAACCTTTGGTATTGCACTAAATGAAAGTGAAAGTAATATGCCTGGGATTCTCTCACTGAGATTACTGTATTGCAAAGGGTTGGATTGGATGACCCTCAAGGTCCCTTAACAATACTGTGATTCTATTATTCATCATGAAAGTAAAAGTCGCTATAGCACTGCAATGAAGGATGTGATACAAATTGTTTCGAGTCAATCAAGCGAAATGTAAAGTTTCGTTAATGGAGGGTATAGTTTCATTACTCGTACAGCTTTATGTATTATGGAAGGACCCTTTCAGAAAGTCGAGTGCCTTCCTCATAGCGATCACAGTATATCTTTAAATACCGAAGCTCATGGAGAGCTCTAGATTGGAACAAGTTAAGCGGCTCTCTCCTTTCTTGGTGATCTACAGCTGTTTTGGATTCCCAAAGACCACCAGCCCTAGTCAGCTGTCAGATGATGTGAATTGTAGCCCCAAACACCTGGAGGGTATCAGGTGGGGAAAAACTGAGATATAGCCTGAATAGATTGGAACTTCACTGATGTGAGCAATTAACAGGCACATTTCAAAAAATTGAGATTGCTGCCCTAGGAGTAGGACAAGCAGGAGGAAGCACAAGAGATTAACTATATTCCCTGCCCCACTACAGCCCCAGCCCCAACCCCCCCCCCACCTTATTAGCTAAGGCAGAGAAACTCCTGCTCGCCTGCCCCCTTCCCTGCAGTGGGTAGTTTCTTTTCTTTTAAGGTCTTACATGCAATTAATGCCATATGTTGTGTGGCCCATAGCTGTGGTTGGACAGAACGACAAATGAGGCGTGTAAAGAGCAACCAGTGTGTATACTGCAGTGTTTATTCTATGAAGAAAAGCTTTGTTCAGGAAGGGAGGGCCTTCACAAAACCAACATGTTAATAATAACGCAATGCTCATTAAGCTCAGAAGGCCTCTGAGGACTCGGTAACCACCCTGGAGAAGCTTCTGTGGATTGTGGTAGGCAGCGCCTTCTGTTGTCGACATGGGGCTTCATGATGAAACGAGGAAATGGGCCTTGACATGAATAAACAGTCTCCAGGGGAGTTGCCTCTGCACATTGCCTTTCAAAGCCAACCCATAACAGCACGTTCTCTGGAGCACCTCTGCTACTGCTGAGCCACAAATGTCTCCTTTATTCTTATTTTTACCATTCTCCATCAATGAATGAGAAAAGAAACCATGTTAGAAAATTATCAAAGGGTAAAAGTTATGTACTGCTGACATCTTAATTCTTGTTGTCCTAAGATGTATTAATAGTAATCTGTCTCCCAGTTGATGGAGGGCAGGGCAAATGGGGTTCTTGAATGCATATGTGGTGGCCCTGTCCCTATGGTGCTGAATTTGGCTTTTTTCTCTTTATCTTACCGGGAATCGCTGCCCAGCAAGATCCTAAATCACCTTTGCTAGCTCTTCTCGCTGCCTTCCAGGGTTCCAAGATTTGATGACTCAGCTCTTAGTAGCTACACACGACTATAGCTGGAGTAAGTCATGTGACTATCCTCCAGAAAGCTGGTACAACCATATTTGGAATATAGCTCTATCAGGAGAGAAAAAAATTACTGACAGCATCAGGCTGGCACAAAGCCTGTCTGAACCGGATCAGTGGAAGGCCTGTGGCTACGGAGACACCAAGACACTCTTTGCACTAACAGTTGGTCTCATCTTTGTCTTGTAGCACTGACTTCTGTGCCAAGATCTTTCTGTATTGCCCCTCCTTTTCTGAATGCTTATATGTGTACATAGTGAGCAACCTGACATTGTGTTGCGTTGTTTTCTTATTGTTACTCACATGCTTATTTGAATGTGGCTGCTGTGTACTATATATTGAAAACAGTAAGTTTTTTTTAAAAAAATCAAAGGGCAGGGGGGGGGGATCTGACATTCTTAAGGCAGAGTGGGGGACGTTCAATGCACTTACTGAACTTCTGAGGTGGCCCAGGGAAATTTGTGTCCTTTCTTCTATTGTAACAAATAATCTCAACAGTGGTCTGCACTCAGCAGCCTTCCCAGGTGCCTGTGCTTCAATCAAAACCCAGAGTAAGACATCATGAAGTAACTTCTCCCAGTGGATTTTTTCTAGATTAAGCAGCACAAGCAGCCAGGAAGGCTGCAGAGGGCTGGATAAATCTCTAGTGGAAAGAAAACCACATGCACATCACCCTTGCATATTTTGGGCATTGTTTTTGTTTGTTTGTTTCTGAATGCAAATAGCCTAAGGGCTCTCTGGTTACAGTAGCTGAATATAAACACCTTAAATAAATATAACTTGCTCCCATGAAATGGTGTGTATTATACTTACTTTACCCCATTCCTGAGAAGTGACACATTTATTTTTATTGTATAAATAAATCCCAATGGCAATAGTCGGAGCTACTTATGAGTATAGGTCCATCAGATTACAGTGGTACCTCTGGTTACATACTTAATTCGTTCTGGACGTCCATTCTTAACCTGAAGCACCACTTTAGCTAATGGGGCCTCCCGCTGCGGCACGCTTTCTGTTCTCATCCTGAAGCGAAGTTCTTAACCCGAGGTACTATTGCTGGGTTAGCGGAGTCTGTAACCTGAAGCGTATGTAACCTGAGGTACCACTGTATATGGTAAATCTACCTTATTCCAGCTACGGGGCTCAGTGTATTTCTCCAAAGGTCAAGCTGAAACTCCTCTGAACAAGGACTATTCATAACACTAAATGGCCTGTCTAGAAAATCTGTTTTTTTGTGTGCAACTGTTGTTCTGTTTTCCTGGAATAGTATTTGCAAGTGAGACAGTTGGATCAATTAGCGTCTATGAAATAGAAAAGGAAAATATATTGAAACATTTTCTATTTCTCCATCTGTTTTTGTTTCCACTTGCCTGTTCGTTAAACTTCACAGCTGAAAACTAACAGGGATTGGGGGTGGGTAGAAATAGTATCAAGTTTGCAAGAACTTGGGGTCCAAGCAATGGTTCAGTTCCATGATGACCACGTTCTACCTCCACCGTCAGACGTAGTATGCCTCTGAAAAACAGTAGCTGGGAATTGTAGGTGCGCAGAATGCTTCAGCTTGAGGGCTTCTAATGGGCATCTAGTGAGAACAGTATGAGAACAGGATTCTGGAATAGATGGGCTATTGGCCTGATTCAGCAGGCTCTTATGTTCTCCAGTGAGAGTTCATCCATACAATATGCTAAAATTGTGTAAGACTACTTTGTGTGTCTGCACTCAAATTTCCCATATTCTCCGGTACATGGAGAGTTGCAATTTTGCCACCTATGCTATATTCAGAGCAAATAGTTGCCATATCAGCTGGTTCAACTTTCTGCATCTCTAGAGAAGTCATCCACTATGTTTGCAGGTGTAGACTGAGAAAATGTGCATCTATTGAGCAAATCCCTTTACATCAGGCTCTACTTGCTCACTTTTGATCACAAAATTTTGGAAATGCTTCTGGAGCAAATCAAATGAGGTTGGCAGAGCAATCAACTCAACACAACCGATAAACCAGGGATGGCACACCTGTGGCCCTCTGGCGGTTGTTGGACTACAACTGGTATTATCCCTACTGGCCGTGCTGACTGGGGCTGATGGAAGTCGCAGTCCAACAACATGCTGTAGAACTTCCTGCTGCTCAAAATGTTGCCCGTAGGAGCTTCTCTCTCTCTCTCTCTGTCTTCTGATTGCAGAATTTTGAAAACTGCAGCGAGAACTAGAAAGAGAGAGACTTAACAGATGACAGAGAAGAAGGATCTCAGAATGATGCCTGAGACCTATACTTGCATCCCATGTCTGTATAGCCAGACTAGTCTGAGAGACTTTAACCTCTCACCCATGTGTAATTCATGTTATTGGGACTCCATACTCCTTTAATCTGTTGCTCAAGGATACTCAAAATTGTATACCAACCTGAGTTGTTTCCCTTCCTGTCAAACCAATCCTACCTCTTGGATTTTCTTAAATTGCCCACTACTTCTTCTCCCCTGCCCCCTTTTGAGAAACATGAGGTCTACTGGGCAAAAACCTCTCAGCCTGAATGTGTTGTTTCTTCCTTCCGTATCTCCCATGTCACTATTGTCCACAGCTCCCACACCTTAGAATCTCTGTGATTTGCTTATAAATTTAATATAGACACATACTCTATAGACTCAAGTTCTCTTTAATAGTTGGCATAAATTAATCTGTCTTGAGTGATCCCAACAATGCACATTTCCTTAAAAAATATAATAAGTGCCCAGTCAAGCATTCCTGGCAAAAAATCTAAGCAACCAGCAGGCACTGAAATGTTTTTCAAAAAAACTGGCCAGCAGACTAAGATCTTTCTTCCACCTACCTTACACATGCATGTCAAATATGCACCATGGAAGCTTTCCTAGAAACCAAACTCGTGTATCAGACTTGTCACTTTTATTGATCTCTGTCTAATAATAATTAGTGTTCTTATTTAAAAATGTATGCATATGTGACGGTAAAGATGAAATGAAACATAAGAGAAGCAGGTCACCAGAATGGAAACCACATTTCTAATTAGGTTGTGCATGTTTAAAGTCAAACCTCAACCATAAGTGGACTGTTCTTCAATTAAAATAGGAGTCTGATAGCTAGTTAAGCATCAAGGAAAGGACCTTCTAAATAAACTAGAGGTGTAGCAGGAGCAAACTGTGCTAACGAGCCATAAACATACTGCTGGGTTTGTTATTTATTCAACACTAATTACTGAACTCAATACTGATTAGAGAGTTTACACATCTCACACACAAAAAAACCTCTAAGTGACAACTAACCACAATATGTATATATTGTAGAAACAGCCGTGGCCACAACAGTAAAGGTTGTTTCATTAACCAACGTTCAAATTTACTAGAAAGCAAAATTACACTAGTCCTTTAGTAAAGTTTATAAACATTTTAAAAAGTGCATAACATCTGAAAACAAGAAGAAAACAGGACAACACTTAAAAATAAAAATAAAGAAAACAAATTGGGATGGGAAGGGGGACTTGTGATTGCTGCTCCACTTGATTGCCACAGGAATATTCATGTTTAACTCCAATCTCAGCTGCTGAGAGACAAGGTGACCCCAGTTCTAAACACTACAATAAATTTATGCTTCATTTCAGGACACAAGTATTCAGCAACTTTCTGGGGCTTCTGTTTCATCAGCTCCCAACATATTATTTCTCCTTTAAAAAAAAAAGTTGTACTGATAAGTTTGCTCTTAAAACCTCAGCACTAACATCATGTTTGTGTTTTGGGTTTTTTTGGCTTTTTAGTGGAAAAGGCCAGTTCCCTAAGGGATGAGATTAAATAAAAGATTCTGTCTGAATCTTGGATTTCCAACTATCTACAAGCAAAGTGACCGAACTGTACTGAGAAAACAACAAGACACACCAGACTATACGTTAATTACACTGTATGTTCTTATAAATGAAAGAATGCAGTTTCATCAGATTAGCAGCTGATTTGATAATCTTATCATGTGCACACCCACCACACTATGCGAAAATAAAACCCTAGCCCTTTTAAAACAAGTGGTAGAAAAAAATCACAGTCACAGAAGTTGCCTTCATAAGCATTTTGAGAAGGGGCAGTGTGGCGCATCTAAACTGTACAATATAAAACATTGTAAGTAATAGAGCTGAAAACACAGAAGCAGAGTTCTTAAAAAAACCAACCAACGGTGCTTCCTTGACAGGTGATTTTAATAGGTGAACACCCTCTGAAGGTCAGACAACCTCTGAAGATCACTGGAGCCATTGTCATACAATGCAATTCAAGCCTCTGGTGAGTTGAGGGCCGTTTGCTACACGATGTAGTTTGCTCTACTTCCTACGAGCATTTCATCAAGTGGTCATTTGTGGTGAGATCCATGTTGAGAGAGTCTTGAGATGAGCAACAAAGTCTCAACCATTGCTAACAGAGGTAGAGAAAGTTCTGTCTGCTGCTACAGCCTGCTTTGCCCCTTTCAGCATTGGACCGTTCAGCTCCCAGTAACGAGGCGCATCCATTTTCATTTTTTGTTCAATCAGCTTGCTCACAAAATACCTTTTTCCCAGTAGGCTTTTGCAATTTGAAAACATCCCACAGTTGCGGCTGTCGGTCAAAGTAGGATGTCAACTTTCTTGCTTTGCTGTTTCCCCCTGGGCTTCCCCAGCTTGCTCAGTGGGATTTCTCTGTGCATCTCCTTCCCCTTCTGTAAGGAAAAAAAAAGTGAAGCAGTGGTGAAATAGCATCCAGACCACATAATCATAGAGTTGGACGGGATCCTCCAAGGGTAATCTAGTCCAACCCCTTGCAATGCAGGAATCTCAGCTAAAGCATCCATGACAGATGGCCACCCAACCTCTGCTTAAAAACCTCAGAGGAAGGGAAGTCCGTAACCTCCTGAGGGAGTCCTTTCCACTGTTGAACAGCTCTTGCTGTCAAAGTTCTTCCTGATCTTTGGCTGGAATCTCCTTTCTTGTAACTTGAAGCCGTTGGTACGGATCCTACCCCTCCAGACCAGGGGCTAGCAAACTTTTTCAGCAAGGGGCTGGTCCACTGTCCCTCAGACCTTGTGGGGGGCCGGACTATATTTTTTTGGGGGGGGATGAACAAATTCCTATGCCCCACAAATAACCCAGAGATGCAATTTAAATAAAAGGGCACATCCTACTCTTGTAAAAACACGCTGATTCCCGAACCGTCTGCAGGCCGGATTTAGAAGGCGATTGGGCCGGATCTGGCCCCCGGGCCTTAGTTTGCCTATCCATGCTCCAGACTAATCTAGTTTAAGCCTGCAAATTCCATGGCACTGAAAGACATGGATGGGTGTTTGGTTTGGCTTCTTTAATAGTCAATGAGTTTTAAAAATGTGCCTGGTAACTAGCTAATTTAGAGTACATAAAGAAGAATGGAAGCGCGTGATGTACTTCACACTTGGATGTACATTGCTTGAGGTGTAAGCATTATGTCATGTTATAACTGCACTCATGCAGCTGTGTGTGCCATCCAGCTTATTGTACAGTGGTGCCTCGCAAGACGAAATTAATTCGTTCCGCAATTCTCTTCGTCTTGCGGTTTTTTCGTCTTGCGATGCACGGTTTCCCATAGGAATGCATTGAAAATCAATTAATGCGTTCCTAGGGAAACCGCCTTCAGACCAGGTCCGGGGACAGTCTGTCCCCGGACCTCTTCTGAAGGCTGGGGGGGGGGGGACAAGGGCTTTTCTTCCCACCCCCAGCATTTTAAAAAACCCTGGGACAGCGGAGGACTTCTCCGCTGTGAGGGGCTATCTTAAAATGCTGGCGGGCGGCATTTTAAAATCGCTCCGGACAGCGGAGGACTTCTCCGCTGTCCGGGGCGATTTAAAAGCCCCTGGGAAGGCAGGCAGGGGGGACAAAGACTTTCGCCCCCTGCCCGCCTTCAGAAGGTGTTCCCGCCCCCCGCCCCACTTCGGAACAGCTTTCCGAAGTGGGGCGGATGGGGCAGGTGTCCCCCCCCGCCCCACTTCGGAACAGCTTTCCGAAGTGGGGCGGATGGGGCCGGGTGTCCCCGCCCCCCGCCCCACTTCGGAACAGCTTTCCGAAGTGGGGCGGCGGGGCCGGGTGTCCCCGCCCCCCCCGCCCCACTTCGGAACAGCTTTCCGAAGTGGGGCGGCGGGGCCGGGTGTCCCCGCCCCCCGCCCCACTTCGGAACAGCTTTCCGAAGTGGGGCGGATGGGGCCGGGTGTCCCAGCCCCCCGCCCCACTTCGGAACAGCTTTCCGAAGTGGGGCGGATGGGGCCGGGTGTCCCCGCCCCCCGCCCCACTTCGGAACAGCTTTCCGAAGTGGGGCGGATGGGGCCGGGTGTCCCCGCCCCCCGCCCCACTTCGGAACAGCTTTCCGAAGTGGGGCGGCGGGGCCGGGTGTCCCCCCCCGCCCCACTTCGGAACAGCTTTCCGAAGTGGGGCGGCGGGGGCAGGTGTTCCCCCGAGCGCTTCTAAAGGCGGGCGGCGGTGAGGGAATCCCTTGGCCCCCCGCTGGACTTCAAAAGAGCTTCGGGAAGTCCAGCAGGGGGCCAAGGGATTCCCTCCCAGCCGCCCGCATTTAAAAGCACTCGGGGAAAGCTGCGAAGTGCGCTGCTTTCCCCGAGCGCTTCTAAATGCGGGCGGCGGTGAGGGAATCCCTTGGCCCCCCGCTGGACTTCAAAAGAGCTTCGGGAAGTCCGGCGGGGGGCCAAGGGATTCCCTCCCAGCCGCCCGCATTTAAAAGCACTCTGGGCAAAGCAGCGAAGTGCGCTGCTTTCCCTGAGCGCTTCTAAATGCGCTGCGCTTCCCCGCTGTCCCAGAGATTTCCCTATGGGCTTTCGTCTTGCGAAGCAAGCCCATAGGGAAATTCGTTTTGCGAAGCGCCTCCAAAACGGAAAACCCTTTCGTCTAGCGGGTTTTCCGTCTTGCGAGGCGTTCGTCTTGCGGGGTACCACTGTACTTAGCTGCCAGAATTATTATTATTATTATTATTATTATTATTAGGAAGAAGAAGAAGAGGCTGAGGAGTTTGGATTTGATATCCCGCCTTTCACTCCCTTTAAGGAGTCTCAAAGCGGCTAACATTCTCCTTTCCCTTCCTCCCCCACAACAAGCACTCTGTGAGGTGAGTGGGGCTGAGAGACTTCAAATAAGTGTGACTAGCCCAAGGTCACCCAGTAGCTGCATGTGGAGGAGCAGAGTCGCGAATCTGGTTCCCCAGATTACGAGTCTACCACTCTTAACCACTACACCACACTGGCATCAAAGGAGTGATGGGAAAACCCTTGGCTTTTTTCCAGTACCATGCATAAAAATGGCATTTATGTTATGGGAAATGGAATCCCATAGGAGGGACGAATTCTCTTTTGCGCTCACATTCCAACCACTCTGCAAATATTCACTAGTGGATCTCTCCACAAGCTGTTCCCAGGAACTGGGAGGTGGTTTCAGCCACCTCCCATACAACCTTTATTACACCAAGAAATTCCATGCTTAGGTAGAGCTGTCATAACTTGTGTCAGTTCAATGGAAACAAGTTTTTTCAGACACAGTAACACAGCCAATATTCGCACCCTCACACATGGGAAATAGCAGACAGAAATAAAATGTCCTTCTATTCCCTGTTGCAGCTCTGTCCCTTGAGAGTGGGGAGGGTTGTCTCACACCTCTAGATTCCTCTTTATGGTACCTAAGAGTACAGAAACCTTGCAGAGGCATGCGAGAATGGCATGAAAGGGAAGGTGTTTGCCCTTTGCTCCCTGTACATGCCTTCCTACCTAGAGAGTCCCCATGGAGCAAGTGGCCAAATAAACCCAGGACCCAAAAAGTATTGTGCCTACCGTAATTACAAGGCCACTCTGCTGCAGGGATGTGGATGGAAAATGTAAAAAGGAAAATCTGTTTCATAAGTTCATTAGTAGCAATCAGTGGATGCCAACTGCAAATACAGTATTAGGCAAGCTTGGCAGTTTCACAGTTTTTATCTGTGTTTGCTAAATACAAGCAAAATAAACATGCCAAATTGGATCGCTCTCTAGGGTATCAGGAAATCGAAAACTAAAAGGAAATTCTGATGCAAATTTCCAATGCAAAAATTTCCAGAAACCCAAATCACTGCTCTGTGGATAGGATTTCCTGGGGTATGTTAGCTTCATGGTAGATGGTTCTGAGTTGCTAAGGTGTTGTTGGAGACCGTCTCCCATCAGCTGAAGCCAACATGGCCAGTGGTCAGCGATGAGAAGAATCAATGACATTCTGCACAGCAACAGTTTCCCCAATCCTGTGCCGAGCAGATTGACTTAAGTGGCTCTTATTAACACCATGAAACTTTCTCCGTATCACAGAGCTCATGTCCATTGTGGAGATATTGGGGTGGGGGAAGAGAACTTCCTTCATAGAAGCTGGAAAGACTGAGTGGTATCCGACTAACTCCTTCCATCAGTGCAAGGGAATCCACTTGTGCAATGCAACTCCACCCTCCACCTGTGTGTCCCTGAAATCTGTTCTGGGGGTTCTCCCAACCCTCCAGAACAGATCTGGAGACAGCATGAGAGGAGAGAGGAGAGGAGGGAAATCACAGACAGAAATCCTTGCACTGATGGGATGCGTTAGGTTAGGCCACAACTGCACCATACATTTAAAGTAGCAGTATACAACTTTAATAGACATGGCTTCCCCAAAGAATCCTGGGAAATGTAGTTTGTAATGAGTGCTAAGAGTTTTTTTGGGAACTGTAGGATCTGTGAAAGGAATAGGGGTCTCCCAACAACTCTTAGCAAGCTGTACATGGGTGTACTGTTTGAAGTGGTATAATAGTGTTTTAAATGGATGGTGTGGGTTTAGTCTTAGCTGGTAAACCAGGGTTATCAATTGGACTCCTCAAAGCACATTTTTATTATACATTTCTCTAATATAGGCCCACCAGCTTGGCCAAAACTAACCAGCCACATAAAAGGCTAAATGACAATCCATCTGTTTTTGAAGGGGGAAGTTAGCATATTGTAGGTGGGTTGTGGTAGCCTGCACTAACTCAAAAAAGCAGAGGAGATGTTGTCCTTTTTATACAGCAACATATTTCATGAACTAGTCTACTATTCTGCTATGGCCTTGCACTAGATAGAAGTACATAAAATGCCCTCATATACAAACCAGCTAAAGACTAATTTTTAATACTGAATTTTAAATTTTTGTAGCCTGCTTTGGAACCTTAAGGAGAAGAGCAGGTAAGACATTTATTTTTTTAAAAAAGTAAATAAATTAATAACAATAAATGTGAAAAGCCACTAAAGCCCAGCATGCTGTTTCCATGAATGATGTCCCTTGCAGACTTATTAATGCTTTTTCTCTTAACCTTTCAGATTAGTACTTACCAGTTTTGTTTATATCAAGTTCTGATAACTTCAAGGATAGTTCACTAGAATTTCCACTTGCAGAGGACACAAGGATATCGTGAAGGGCATTTCTTCTCCCGGTTCTCCCAGAAGCAATGAAATCTGCATATGTAGATTCCACATCAGTCATTGCTAACCAGTATCCACATAGCAGTACCTAAGAAAAACCAAAGAAAATCAAAAGCTACATTAGGGATAATAGGAGGGCATGAAGCAAGGAGACAAATATGGAATCTTTAGATGATTTGTACAACTGGTAAGACAATTTCACACCTTGTATCGTGGAAGGCTTTGGGGAAGGGATAGCTAACCTGTGTCCCTTCAGGTTTTGTTGAACACCAGATCCTGTTAGCGCCAGCTAGCATGGCCAAAGCTCAAGGGTAGTGGGAGCTGAAGGGCACCAGGTTAAAATAAGCTGATCTAAAAATGATGTTAATCTATTAATTAACATCATCAAAAATGGTTTACTTTAAAGGTAAAGGTACCCCTGCCTGTACGGGCCAGTCTTGCCAGACTCTAGGGTTGTGCGCTCATCTCACTCCATAGACTGGGAGCCAGCGCTGTCTGCAGACACTTCCGGGTCACGTGGCCAGCGTGACAAGCTGCATTTGGCGAGCCAGTGCAGCACACGGAACGCCGTTTACCTTCCCGCTGGTAAGCGGTCCCTATTTATCTACTTGCACCCAGAGGTGCTTTCGAACTGCTAGGTTGGCAGGCGCTGGGACCGAACGACGAGAGTGCACCCCGCCGCGGGGATTCGAACCACCGACCATGCGATCGGCAAGTCCTAGGCGCTGAGGTTTTACCCACAGCGCCACCCGCGCCCCATGGTTTACTTTAGCTGGTGGAAAATACCATGGCTGTCCATCATTTGCTAATGGGTCAGCCAAAGCACATTAGACTGGTGCTGCATCAGCTGCTTCTGCAGTTGCACAACATCTGGAAGGCACAATATTGTCTACCCAGAGTGTCTGGTTTATCTGACTAGCCTGAGGTTCTCAACTAGAAAGAAGGGAACACTGGTTGGAGTGTGTTGGAGGGCTCCAGGTTGAGGAAGACTGCTTTATATCAATTCCAAATTCATGGTTGAATGAGGAGATCTGAAATAATGATTCACGTCCATCGCTATCCTAGCCCCCTCAGCCTCCATGTCTTTCCTGCTTTCAAACGGAATCATACACCTAAAATAAGCCTGCTAACAACAGGCATTTGCCTATTTTTAGCCTCTTTACTTGTGTCTCCGCCGGCCCCCAGTCTTCCTTTCGATCAGACAAGAGACAAATAGTTACATGAGCCTTCCTGGAGCCAAGTGAACAGTTATTTGAGAAGCTGGCGGAAGGGGATTAGGTACAACATTTTATACGGGCTAAATATAGCCATATCGAATGTCTCTGAGCAGTTTATCCACACAGGGCTTCACACCGACAGAACTTCTGAGAATGGCAGGCGGCAGGGCCATCAGCCCGAACAATGACACGCTAACGTTAATGCTGTAAACAACATGATCTAACACAAAGCTCAAAAATTCATTAAAACAAAGCTACACACACACACACACACACACACACACACCAGCAGAGAAAACGTTTCTCAATAAACTCATTATTTCTAGGGAAGCTCCCTAGAAAGCTCCCTCACATCTCCGCAACACATATAGCTAACAGACCTCATTCTAGGGCTGAGGTAAAATGATACCCTGATTATTTGGTGCTATCATACTAATGTGTGCCTAAATTCATCACCTTTGGGCTAATGATAGAAAGAGGTAGTAAGGTGGTAGCAGGCCTTTCTTTCTTTCCTTCTTTGCTGCTGCCTATAGAAGTGGCAATGGCCATAACCAAGCTGGCAAAGTTGTTCTTCTTCGGTGTCTCCAGCCACCATTTTCTTTCCCCTTCCCAGACTGCCTTGGGCCTGGATAGTGTCATTTGGGATGAGGATAAAGCACCACGATGAAAGGCATGGTGGCCCTTGGGAAAATTACAAACCCCTCTTATGGGAAAGGGGTGGTATGCTGTCCCCTAGTTAAAAGCTAGGTGACAGGGAGGAGGTAGACCCTTGCTGATGTCCCTGATAACCCTTTCCCTCCATCACCCGAATGCATCTTTCAGCAGGGGTGGGGAACCTGCAGCCTTCCATATATTGTTGGATAGCAACTCCCAGTCAGCTTTCCCAGCAAGAGATGATGGAGTCCAACAACAACTGGAAGACCACTGTTCCCCATCCCTGCCTACAGCCTCCTAGGAAGCTAAGGGAGCACAGAAAAAGTGGGGAAAGCACATCTGATCCAAGAAAGAAGTGTTGTCTCCATTGAACCACTGAACTCCATTGAACTCACCCAATGGGGCATCTTACATGGATAGCCATTATTAAAGAGAAAGAAAAAGGGCAGATGAACTGGAGTGGCTGCAATTCACTTACAGCAATAGGAAGCCTCTCTAAAACACCAGTTTGAAATATGATGCAAGGCAAAAAAATAAAAAAGGCTTGTGGAGGGGGGAAAGCCAGGCCTGTGAAGAGTGCAGCCTGAGGGTCAAGTATGTCTACATTTGGGGCCCAGGGCCTGTGTTTCCACACCACTGACTTAGAAAGCTATCAGATTCATAGGTCAAGCAGGCAAGGCCAAAACAGCACTGGGAAAAACTATGCACAAAAGCTTCCTAGAAGGGCCGGGGGAAACTGCCCTCTGTCCCACTCGAATTATTCATTGAGGCTTTGATTGGCAGCTGGAGAGGAGAGGAGTTTGAGTGGCACCCTGAAGCTGTTCAAAGCTTCTTCCCAATACAGTGATGCCTTGGGTTAAGAACTTAATTCGTTCTGGAGGTCCGTTCTTAACCTGAAACAGTTTTTAACCTGAGGTACCACTTTAGCTAATGGGGCCTCCCGCTGCTGCCGCCACGCGATTTCTGTTCTCATCCTGAAGCAAAGTTCTTAACCCAAGGTACTATTTCTGGGTTAGCGGAGTCTGTAACCTGAAGCGTCTGTAACCTGAAGCGTATGTAACCCAAGGTACCACTGTACTGTATCTGCAGTATATGTGTGGCAGGCCCTTTCCTGCAGTGGCTCCCTGTTTCTATTTCTCTTTCCTCTTGGTTTTAATGTATCTATATGGGGTTTGTTGTCTATTTGTTTGGCTGTAAGCCGCTTTGGGTTGCCCTGGGCAAGATAACGTGACTAACAAACATTATATTATTATTATTAATAATAATAATAATACTGCATATAATTTGACTGTGAAAGGACATAACAGGTGCAAGATGGCAGAGAGAGGGACAAGGGGGAGGAAAGATTTTTCAAAGGTTCCATAGCAGACTGCCATCTCACTAGAAGGTAGACACAATGGTAAGTGAGAACTTAATGTTCTGTTTATCCTACTTAATAAATAAATAAATTAGCAGTGAAAGAGAAAAGCTTTTGCAAATAAACAATATGCAAGTCAAACAAAGTTGGGCTGACACTGTAGGAACAATTGCTCTGGATTCGATGATCAGACAATTTCCTGTATCAAAATTTCATACTTTGATCCTTCCTTCCATGTAAACATATTTACCATTTGATATTTGTCTGATCCCTTTATCCAGGGATGATTTCTGAGACTCATGTGCAAAGCCTCTGAGTAATTGGGCAAAAGACCAGCTGCAGCAAGCCACTCCTCAAAAACAAATGATAACTGGGCTCTTGGTGCTAATTTCACATCACTCCAATGTTGTTCACTAATTATTCCCTGCCAGGCTGCTGACTTACAGCAATCTGTTAATGCAAAAAGCTTATTACAAAGCCTGTTCTCATGCACCATAGAAAACTGCATCTTGCTCTGCTGATTGCAGTAAGTTTGCTGAACAACTGATAATGATGGCATTATGTCATATTTAGTCAATTGACCTAAAGAGTCACTTGTATATGGCGGATGGCAGAATTAGTAAGACTATTTTCTGAACTTTGCCCTTTTTATTATACTAATGATTATACTGTTTCGTTAATGCAGGCATCTGCAACCTGTGGCCCTCCAGATGTTTTGGCCTACAACTCCCATGATCACTAGCTAACAGGACCAGTGGTCAGGGATGATGGGAACTGTAGTCCAAAACATCTGGAGGTCTGAAGGTTGGGGATGCCTGCGTTAATGGATGCACTGCTGTCTGTGTTTTAGGATGATGATTTAGATGTACCTGCCATAAATCTGCATCATCATAAGGTCCCAGGGTGGGTGACAACAATGTAAAAATACATAAATAAAACCAGTTAAAACACTTTATCATTAGATGTATAGGGTGGATCCTAAAAATAGATGTCTTGGATGTCAAACAGGAAACGAACAGGAAGAAGAAACACTGTCTTCTGCTTCATAGATGTGGGGATACTTATGGAGACATTTGCATGGACATCATGGAGGTACTGATGGGCACACTGCCCCCTCTTAGGAAATTTCCATAGTTAAAGTGAGTACTTCATTTTAGTTCTGCCCAGGCAAAGAACCCATGTAATACAGCAGCTAATAGCAGGATCTGGGAAGCTCTTAGTTCAAATCTCAGCTCAGTCTTTAACTTGACAGATCTAGAAACCAAGGTGTATGCTTTGTTTGGGGTGCCCTATGCCATGTTGTTTCTGCTTCTTCCGGATCATAGTCTACACTTCCAAGAAGTCCCAAAGAAAGAGCAGAGGACACTCTGTATAGATAAATATGGCCCAGTACCTGGAAAGAAAAACAGGAAACAAGTCCTCTCACTAGAATTTTTCATTTTCTCTAAGGAAACAGAAAGCCTTTAAGATCTATGAAGATCCCATAAAAACACATTTAATTTTTCATGTAACTGCATTAGTTGGAAGTCCTAGATTTTAAAACATTTTTCCCCATAGAAAAACAAACCATTTACAATAAGTGAATTGCCTAGGGGTTCCTAAAAGCCTCACACATAATTATCGTGTGAGGAGACTAATGTCATTTAAATATAATAAAAAGATACAAGTCTTTTATAAATTCATGAGATTTCTTCAACTGCAACCTTATGTCCATATTCCTGGAAGAAAGACCCACAGAGCTCAGTGGGACTTATCTCTGAGTCGACATATAGATAATTGTGCTGTTGCTTCTAACTTTATGCTTACCTAACTCAGGCTGTCTCAAACACCAAACAACATGCTGAAGAGTTTGGACAACTAGAAATAAAGCTTGCCTGCCATTGGCAGAAGTGATCTCTAAGAAAATAGCCAGAACATGCAGACATTTTATTATGAACACTTGCACTTGGAAGATTGTGGTTGTGTTGGAAATACTGTATGCTAAAACATGTTTAAGCATTAGAAGTGCCACAACTCCTTTAATTTGTACAATACCATGTCTTTCATGACCCAAGCTGTGGAGGGAACACAGAGCACATAGTTCATATGTATAAGATCCCAGCTTCAGTTCCTGTCATTAAAAGGATCACATAGTAAATTTGTGAAATACTTCTGCCCGAGATTCAGGTGAGCCTGTACCAGTTATAATACCAATTCCTCCATTCCATGCCCCACCCCAAACAGAGCTTCGGCCAAACATGGGTCACTGAAACTTTATAGACCTTCAAATTGCAGATTTGGGCGACAGCCATGACATGCCAGCTAATTTGTACTGAACATTTAAATTGCAGAAGGTATTTACTTATTTAAAAGAAAGAACAAACATGTTCATTTGCTGGAGTTGGCTTGAAATTCGAGGAAAATAAACCATACACCCCCAAGGACTTGAAAGTCAGCAAGTTGGTTCAGTAATCAACACTATGATCCAGCAGGTACATCATTTGACTTCTTACTCAATCTCTTTTAAAAATAGCAGTTGCTATCATCTGACTTGGATCACCACTTCTCCTTTTATTGAAATAGAACCTGGTGGGACCTGCTGTACAGATAAGAAAGGATGCTGTGTATCAGTTCTTGCTTAATGCAACACACTAAACATTTGTCCATTCTTACTGGTCCCAGCTGAGATATCATGACATCTGCAAAAGGAAACAGATGCATTTTCAGATATTGGTGCTTCTTTATGGCAAGTATTCTTACATCAGGAGCTTTCAAAGCAGCAATAAAGAGCTGAAATTGAACAGTGTAAGCTTGAAACAGAACCATTAAGGAAACAGCATTCCAAATATTTCCAGAGAGCATCCCTGTAGAAATATGAAGTAGACCCTAGTGAGAATGTGGAAAGACAATTTAGTTCTTTAATATGACCCAGGTCATACTAACACACACTTTCCAAACAAGCTGATTTTCAGAACTACGCTTCTGATACAAGTAATTTCAATTACTGCATGCATATGAAGGTTTGGCTGCCTTGATGTCCCAAGTCAGCTGCCCCAGATAGAGCTCAATGAATGTACCTGTCAATCAATATACATGTTTCAGTGACAAAGCAAGCATGAGTTATCACTTTAAGTGGTCACGTGAAAAGAGTCAGATTTGGGTAAGCCACATACTATATACTATCATTATGCACACAAAGACACTGCATCAAAACTTTGCAGTGTATTTAAATATATGTTGTCTTGTTCTGCATATATATGTTAAAATGACATGCAATATTCTGGACCAGATTTAGAGGTTTGTTTTGTGGATTTATTTCTCTGTCCCAAATCAGCAACCCAGAGTTGGAGATAGAGGGGGAATCAGTGCGACACACTGCCTAGATGGCAAGGCCATAAGTGAAAAATGGGCATGGAACAGGACCTGGGATCTTTCACAGTTAATTTGCATGGATCTACCCACCTCTTTTACCTAAAGGCATGGGTAGGCAAACTAAGGCCCGGGGGCCGGATCCAGCCCAATCGCCTTCTAAATCCAGCCCGTGGACGGTCTGGGAATCAGCGTGTTTTTACATGAGTAGAATGTGTGCTTTTATTTAAAATGCATCTCTGGGTTATTTGTGGGGCATAGGAAACTTTTTTTTCCTTTTCAAAATATAGTCTGGTCCCCCACAAGGTCTGAGGGACAGTGGACCGGCCCCCTGCTGAAAAACTTTGTTGACCCCTGCCTTAAGGCATATAAACAAACAATTAAAAAGCAGGACTGGGAAAGACCTTGATCTGCCCCAAGGCTCTCTGGAGCACTCTTGTCAAGAGTAAACAATATGACACTTGTTGGATCAACAGAATATAAGGCAGCTTCAAATAAAATCAAGGAGGAAGATACAGGAGGCTGTAGAGCTCTTCCCTACATTGTTTGCATTTTATGTAGAGGTTTTCAAACATAGAGGTATTAATCCTTAAGTGATTAAATCAGACAACATTGCATGGAAATACAATGGTACCTGGGGTTACATACGCTTCAGGTTAAAGACTCCGCTAACCCAGAAATAGTACCTGGGGTACAGAAATCGTGCTCCGGCGGCGCAGTGGGAGGCCTCATTAGCTAAAGTGGTGCTTCAGGTTAAGAACAGTTTCAGGTTAAGAACGGACCTCCAGAATGAATTAAGTACTTAACCCGAGGGGCCTCTGTAGTTAAAGCAAAGCAGACAGGCAATGGTTATGCATTTAACAGCCCAGTCCTCTGACTCAAGTCTTACTATGTCCAGTGGGTTTGCTCCCTGGTAAATGTGCATAGGATTGGCTTCTCAATTAATGTATGTCAAGAGACCTGGTAAATGCAAGAAAAGAGCTTGTTTCTCTTCTATCCCACACTTTTGCAAGGATGGGGAACCTGTGACAGCTCAAGTGTTGTTAAACCAATGAGCCCCAACTAGCATGGTGGGTGGTCAGGAACCATGGAAATGGTAGCCCAAACACGGCTCCCTACCCCTGCCTTTCTGTGTCATCAAACTGTCCCCGAACCCATCATTTCCAAGCTCTTTTCCTTCCCAGCTCTCAGCTCTCTGTTGGAGGCTTTCAAAGGATTACAAAACTGAAGCCTTCTGCAGATGACCCATCAGCAGTGGCAAAAAAATTAATGATTAGTGGCAAAATAGGGTTTTAAGCAAGGAGTGTGAATATACCTTTAAGCAAGGTTGTGTGTGTGTGTGTGTGTGTGTGTGTGTGTCTGTGTGTGTGTGCGATACTGTTTTATATGAGACAAAATAAATTCACATGGAGGAAGTACTCAGGAAATTAACAGAGGATGTGCACAGTAATGATATTATCCTCAAATAATGTTTCAGAACCTACGGCATTTTTCTGGGGGTGGGAATCTCTGAAACCTCTTCTATATGAAATGCAAAATAATTCAGCTGGAATGCGTGATCTATCAGCTGAATAATACCCCTAAGAGCTTTATGGTAACTGTCATAGTCCTAACAAAGGGCTTATGCACCTTATATAGAAGATTCCTCTTTAAAGAATGAAACAGCTGACAGTCAAGGAATTCCCACTGTAGCTTTCATTTAATTTGCTTGGTCCTAAAATGGCATATGAGCAACCAAGTTTTAGAATGAATTGAATTGTGTTTACTTCTCATTGGTTTAAAATTTAAAAAAGAAAATAAACAGAGTGGTCAATCATTTTTCATGTATTATTTTTCAATATCATTTTAAGCAGGAAATTATATAATCAGAAGAACTCCCAAGTCTGATGATTTGCTCCATTTTGATTTGAATCTGCTCACAGAGCTGAACTGAAAACAGCACCACACACAGACAAAGGGAAGATCTTAACAGGAAGAATAATTAGAATATATTAATTAGAAAGGGGCCCTGGGCAAAGTGGGGGGAAACCCAAATAGCCAGAAACAAACCAAAACAGTCACATACACAAAAGACTCAATGGCATGAAATATAAACTAAGGGAGTGTACAGACTGAAGATCAGGATTATAATAGAGTACCTTGTAAATAAGAACACAGGAAGAGAGCCTTAGAATTATAGAGTTGGAAGGGGCCACAAAGGTAATCTATTCCATACCACTACAGTGCAAGAATCTTTCATCCAACATGGGGTTCAAACCCATGACCCTGATATTAACAGTCTCATGCTCTACTAACTGAGCTATCCCAGGTAGTTCTGTTGTGCATCTGTTGTGCACAAATGAAGCCATAAACACAGAACTTTCTACTCTTTTCATTTGCATTGCTGCAATCTTTGTTATTTAGGAATGGGAAAAGATAACAGGATTAAACCAGGTGTGCAACTGAACCGTCATCCAAAACTTCATTCACTGGAAAGTCAATGAAACCCAGTATGATTGCACAGCTGTCAGAAAGATTCCTTTTTATTGAAGCTTCTGAGAGAACATTTGAGGGAGATGCAGTTTCACGGGCATGGAGGGCAAGGGCATAGATGAAGCTCTGTTTGCTAAATAAACATATTCAAACATGGAACCTATCTGGGCCACCCATTTTGTTGTTGAAATTAGCACAACCATCCTACTTGGCTCGCTGCTTCTGGCCTTGCGATGGAATGTAGGTCATATTCGTTCTGCTAGACTGGATGCTGTCTGAGCTTATAAAAGAACTGTCACACCAAATGGTCCATCTAGCCCAGTATCAGCAACATCTCCCCACGGCATCAACATGTAGGAATTCCCATCATTGCCAAATGAAATCAATGAACCTGGTCCATTAATGCATGATGAGGACATTAGTGACAGCTCCCCATTTCTCATTCCATCCCACCAACAAGAGGACAACTCCTTTCTCACCACCATCAGATAAGCCAGGACCCAATTCTTCAAGAAAGTCCTGAGGAGCAACACTCTTAACTGTTACTCCTCCCATGGCCAATGCCTGCAGGCAACAGATATCAGAAGCCTTCTTAACCAGGAGTCATTGATTGCCCTCTACTAAAAAACAAAAACAAAGCAAAACTGTAAACACATTGAGGATTTTACTCATTTGGAAGGCAAGCAGACAAATCATAATGAGGCACTAATAAATGTGGCGACATTTGTAAAACTAGCTTAACAGCTCAGCAATCCTCTGGATTCACAGGTCGTTAGACTTTTAAAATCATGACCAGTGCTGTCCTTTTTATGTGTGGGGCAGCACTTTTTCTATACAAGAAAACTTATGGCAGTAGGTGAAAGAAGACACACAAAATAAGTGGGGCTTTCTGAGAAAGTGGGAAGAACCACTTTTGATTCCATAGGAAGACATCTTATACCAAATAAAAAAAATCCTTCCAGTAGCACCTCAGAGACCAACTAAGTTTGTTATTGGTATGAGCTTTCTTATACCAAGTCAAACTAGTCCAGTGTGGTCTACTCTGACGTGCAGTGCCTGTCCAGGGTCTACCATATTCCCTGATACCTGAACTTCTGAAATAAAAGATGTTAGGGACTGAGCCTAGGATCTCCTGAAGGCAAGCTACACTCACCCCTAATGGCATTTTACCCACTTGCTGCAACTAGCCCCACTTGCAATTGGGAAACACAAAAAAGCAGGTGTATGGAGGAGGGCTACCACCACCAGGATAGTATTCAGCAGGACTCCAACAAAGGGTTGCCTAAGCTGATTGGGAGAAGAGCCTAAGTCCAGAAGTAGAATAACTGCTTTGCATGCAGAAGATCGCAGGTCCTATCCCCAACATCTCCTGACAAGGCAGGAAAAACAAATCTGACTAAAGTCCTAGAGACTTAATTTTAATTGAAGTATTATGATTGGATATTTAATTGGATGTTTTTTATTGGAAAATCAATAAAAATGATTAAAACAAAAAGAGAGAATAGCTGCCAGTCAGAGCTAGATGGACAAATGGTCCAACTCAGCATAAGACAGCTTCCTGTCTTCTTATTCTGTGTGTACAGATAGAAGAAATACATAAAGAATATGTATTATTCCTCACTTGAACATTTGTCTTTAGAACAAACAGCTTGCTTGTCACTTATCTACACACCTGTATCCTGGGCATTCTATTATAACTGAAGACAGTGGGATTTTGTTTTGTTTTTTCCCCACCAGCTAGGGTAAAGTCTAAGCCTCTCGGCTTCTGCTGTTATGCAACTACACAGCCTAGTTAAGACAATTATTATTTCATCAGCCTTTTTAGGTCCGTTTCCAGCAGAAATAAGTTTACTGCTTCATTACTACACGGATCATTAAAGTTCCCACCACAGTGATGGACACAGATGGTGTCCATCTGAAAATATATGTGTACCAGTTGAAAAACACAGGCAAAAACTGAAGGCAGCTGGTCTTACCCTAATTATGTCATCCTATCTTCCAGCAAGTGACTCAACATACTGCGAACTTATATATAGAATTTATAACAGCTTAACTATTGCAACATCCCAAGAATCTTGGGAATTATGAGTGGTATCCCATGTTTTCTGTCCCCTGACGGAAGGAATCTGCCAACAGAACAGGGGAGGGAGGAAATTTCTGTTTATTCCCCTTCCTCCCACATACTCCTAAATCTGCTCCAGAGCCGATGAGGGAAGGTACATGGAATCACCAGGAATTCCCCCACACTGCTGACCAGTTCCTTCCTATAGCTTTGTGAGGATGGATACAATGCTCTATTAAGAGGCACCTAGCTCAAATTTCCATGGCGCAAAGGGAATATTAAAATCAGTACGTGTCTGTACTATTTAGGTAATATTTCTAAGCATGGGCATGGAGTACAAAGTCAGAATACATCTTTTTCTCTGGGATAATTTCAGCATGGCAAAAATGAAGCAAATCAGCTTCTCTAATGACACTTCCATGCAGAGTTTATTTCATGCTCACATATGACTAACTACTTGTCAGAAGTGCCCCCCTCCCCCCGGGTATTTTATCTTGTTGCCCGATATACCCACAGAAGTAAATTGGCCTCTATGCCACTCCGCAACAGATCAACCTGAAACCGATTTCATATGCGCAGAACATTTTTAGCCTTCCACTGTCAGGGGCTCAAAATAAATAATGCAGATACAACATGGTGTTGCAAATTAACAGCCAATGTCTTCACAACCTGCTGCTGATGCTAGATATTGTATTCCTGCCCATCTGCTACATCGGGCTCTTTTGCTTTTTTTGGTTGCTGTCAAAAAGGTCCCTGTATTGAGCTACTTTCTAAGTCCTGGCAGTGAAGATGGAACTTCTGCTAGATGGAAAGAATAGCACAGTGTATGGGCAGCTGTTGGAGCTCTGGCAAGCATGCCAAGGCAGGCCTTTTCTTCCCTTCCTCCAGCCCTGGACTTTGGCTGCCAAGACTGATGACTGACTGTATCTTCCCATTTAGAAGCTAAGAGTAAAAGATCAGTGCCTCTCGGGAAGAAGCATGCTCCTGACAGCATTGTGGACCACATGGAAGTTATTAGTATTGTAATGCACATACCACTCATCTGGAAGTACTGAGTATTGGGCAGCATGAGAACATAGGAAGCTGCCTGATGAATCAGACCACTGGTCCACCTAAGCTCCATATGGTCTACACCAGGGATGGAGAACCTCATTCTCAAGAGCCAAATGTAGCCCTCTCTATCTGGCCCCAAGGATGCCACCCCTTCAGGCCACATCAGACCTGCTCCATACACTCCTTGCAGGCTGTTGCCTGGCTGAAATGGCCCTTGCTTGCTTGGATTAAAAGGCATGGTGGGTGTAGAAACATCTACCATCCAAACAGAAGCTGCCAGCATAGTTGCAGGTGCCTAGGCAGCTAGTTAGCAGGACAGTGTTGTTGTATTCTTGTACGTTAGGAGCTGATGAACCAAATGCTTTGCCAATAAAGAACTGAAAATCCAGTCATTCATCCTCACTGTCTGGTTGTGTTTGGGACAAAGCCAAGAAAGCCCACCATGCTAATCTACTTTCAGAACTCACTTATCATTGAGCTACCGGGAGATTGTAGGTGGGCAGGGTTCCATTCAAATAAGGCAAGTCTGTTTATACACTTTAAAAGGTTCTCGCTTTAGGGGGATCTGAAATGCTGCTAGACCCCCTTCTGCACTTCCACTTTGATCAGGTGCATGAAGCACTGAAGGAGATTGTTTGCTACATCTATAAGAGGATCTGGCAGTTCTTATATAGACGTTAGAATGTGCCCAGTAAGGATAGTTAGGGACTGCTTCATTTGCAACCCAAATACGTCCATGCACTGCCGCAAGTGATTGGCACTTCGTAATCATGGCTGCCTGCCAGAGCTACACCTCCAATGCAACTGAACTCACTTTGTAACATTTGCCTTGATATACTGAGACACCTGTCCCTTCTGTTGTGCCACACTGCAGTGATGCAGAAAGGGGCTGTAGCTGAGTGGCAGAGTACATGATTTGCATGCAAAAGTCTCCAGGTTCAATCTGCAGCATCTGTAGGAAGGATTATGAGTTGCCCATGTCTTAACCTTTGAAAGGCTATTTCTAGTCAGTTCTAGCCAATACTGAGCCAGATGGACCGGTGGTCCGAGGCAGCTCAACTACACTCCTTTCTGTGTTTCTTCATTAGCCTACTGAAAAATGTATGGCAGGGCCACAGCATTCAAAAGCTGCAGGAAAATCAATTCTTTCTCTTCACTTGAATGTTTCCAACAGCAAACACTGCTGAGCTCTCACAGCGCTGTGTGGTCAAGTGTGTGATTAAGCACAATTATATCCAGGAACATTCTCTGTAGTATTCACAGGAACTACCAAAGCAGGCCTATTGATTCATATCTCATGCACATATAACACCATTTAGCTGCAAGCAAACAAGATGGTGCAAATCTTGGCTGAGAGCCCCACTGAAATCAGTGTGACCTTTCCCCCCACTTTATCATTACATTTCTATCTCACCTTTCATCTAAGTAGCTCGAGATGGCTTACGTGGTTCTCCCCTCACCCCATTTTATCCTCACAACAACCCTGAAAGGTAGGGTAAGGTGAGAGACTGACTGATCCAAGGTCACCAAGTGAGCTTCATGGCTGAGTGGAGATTTGAACCCTGATGTGCAAGGTCCAAGTCGAACTTTCTAACCACTGAAACACACAGACTCTCTTGAGTAAACATGTATAAAAATCAGTCCGCAAAGAGTAATCAACCATTAGGGTGAATTATGAGCAATATTAACTGTATTCCACATATTAATTTACATGTGCATTATATTTTACACATTTACTTCTAGAGTACATTTCATATATTAATTTACTCATGGAGTATATCGTTTCTGTCTTGCACCAAAAGGAAAGGAGAAGCGAAAACACACACACACACGCCCATCATAAAAGCTTTTCTATTGCAAGAAAGATACTGACAGCTGAATGGGACCTTGCTTGGCACACATGCTACTTCCTCACTCCAGAACTATTTGAAGAGCAGCTTTGTTTGAAGTGGCTCCCATTCAGAAAAGGAAAAGGGTGACACAAACAAGCCCACGTAGATGTAACTTTTTAAAGGGCAGCAAATCCAACTGCTGAATTAATTGGCATTTGTACAACTGGGTACCATTCAAGCCGAAAGATATACATTAAGCTCTACATGAGTTCAACATCACATGAACAGCATGATGTGGGAATGTTTCTGTATGTGTGTATATATATAATAATAATATATATATATTATACCTGCTTTCCTGTAAAAACTAAAGGCCAACGTTTAATGGAATTACATTGGGTTGTGTTCAATGTACCGCTAAGCGGATTGTTCCACCAGTGCAAGCGTTTCTTCAAGCCCAACAAAATGATCTCCCCTCCCCTTGTATGCTTTGCCAGGGATTCTCCAGACCCTCTGGGGCAGATCTGAGAAGGGTGCAGGGGCACATGGTGGGGAGAGGACAGAGAGAAAGTCCTGCTTTGCCAGTATGCCCTAAAGTAAAGGCTGGTTGCTTTCTCAACCTTTGCACAACCTTCCCCTGAATACGGTTCTGCTCTTGGGATATTTCTACTGGCAAAAGAGAGGGAGAGGGAATTTTCACCTATTCCCCCTTCCCTTTTACTCCTGACAATCTGCTCTGGAAGGTATGGCCCCATCTAGAACAGCACTGGAAGACAGTGGAAGGATTGGCAGAAACGGCCTCTCCCTAATGTGAACCTCCACTGGATCTGAATCCCATCCATGAATGGAAGTCCTTCTGTCTGCAGTGTCTACTTAGGATCCAAACCACCATTTATTACATTTATACCCAGGTTTCTTACACAATGGACTCAGGCTGCTGTGCTCAGCTGGCCTCCCATTTGGGGCCTGAAGAGAACCAGATCTGCTTGGCTTCAATGTAGTAACGGTGTGTGCTTTCACAGCATAGAGAATGTAGCATCAGCTAGAAACTGATCAATATTTCTTACTGAATTAACACAAATAAAACTAACATTTCAATCAAATAAAATCTCCCTGCATCCGAGTGAAATTCCATTGACACATCATTAAAAATGGACGATGGCAATAGAAAAAAGAAAAAGGCTAGGGAAGTCCATACTAGCTAGACTTGGGCATCTCAAGTTGCCAGTACTTATCACTCTACTTTAAAGATCACTTGTGGTGAACAAGGTCTTCTAAAAACACAAACACAGGCTGTAGGGAAGTTGGCATATGGAATGTAGCCAAAGGAAAAACAAATCTTGAGTTTAACAGCTGGAGACTTGCATAGATCCAAGCCCTACACACTATTTGTTTCTGGGAGGAAGCTATGCTGTCTTAAAGACCAGCACTGTGCAGAAGGGTTGGCTGCCTGCTCCCCCATACCCAGCTTGTATTTCCTGTGAAGATGACTGATGAACTGGTCCCTTGAAGATTGCATCAGTTAGAGGATTCAAGGAGTTACTGGCTGGATCACTACAGGCTGAAAATACTATTGCTGAAATCCACCTAGGAGATGATTAGAGCTGTCAATGAATCCCAATGCCACCTGCTGAAGTTCTCTCTTGCCATGAGTGCTGCGACCTATATTGTTGATCTCTTGGTGATCCACTGTTGTTAGCTGAATAAACAACACTACTTGCACATGGCTAATGAGTGGGTGTGTATTGTGGGAAGGCTGCTACTCATAGACATCCAAACTGGAGTCCCAGAATGTAATATTAGAATATTCTCTAGATACCGAACCCGGTCCCGAATGCTGACTCAAGGGTTACACAATACAGTACATTGGAACAGGTTCCAACAGCAAAAACTCTAATATCCATATTATTTTTAGTTTCTGGTTTACTGCCCTCTCTCAAAAAAGACTGAAAAAGCAGAAATCGGACCCTCAAATGAGAAGCTAGATAAACCTGCTGGGATGACCTTACATGCAACAAATATCGAGGAGAGAGCAGCCGAGACTAAATATTGGGCCTGGTCATACTTTTATACTGCTGCTAAATGTGAAATCAAAAACTACTTGCATGGCAGCACTATTTTTATCCTTTATGACATATACACTATACAACTCTGCCATTAAACTGATCTGCTTGGGAAGAAGATTTGCCTTTCTGATCAAATGAAATGGCAACACATTTTTTGGTGCTGCACAAACAGGCTAGTTAACAGCCTTTAAGTGGGATTGCAGGAAGGAACAATTTGCTCCAAAAGGAGAGCTATAGATAAATGTGGCATTTAGGCCAGATTGGACATAAGATTAAATATGTGTCTTTCCCTTTGCGAGCATCATCATGGTTTGAATTTAGTCAGGTACACCAGAAGACTCACAAGAATAAAGTGGTCATACCACTATAATGCCTCTGAAGCACTATAGGTGAACAAATAGGAATTCATTGCCCAGAGGAAATGTTTCCAGAACAGTATTATCTTTAAAATAGGGAACTTTCAAAAAAAGGGATTGTGACCAAAGGGTTGATGTTCTCTCCAATATAGGCAGAGTTCAAATGAGTTATGAGGGCCACAGACCTAACTAAAAAACAATATGGAAATTAGAAAACAATGCAAATGAATCTTACTCCCCTATGTCACTTAGGACTGAGGGAGGACATACTTATGACATGCGGGAAATACTGTCTCCCTCCCTACACCTAAATTGAATTTTTTTCACACACACTTCCACTTGCCCTTTGCCTAGAAAGATGAGTCTCAGCGGTCTTCTGCTTGCCCCGTGCTTTCTAGACTATGGGTCCAAGCAGTTTTGCCTTTCCCCGCTTTCCCCCAGGAAACACTCTCTTTAGTAATAAATCAGAACAAATGGCAATCTGCAGAAACCTGATCGTTGCTTGTTTCAACTTAGTGCTAAATTGCCTTTCATCTCAGAAATGGAAGTGCCAAAGCTGAAACATTTGTAAAGGCTCTGGGATCTTCCAAGATAAAAACAAAATGATGTGACATAAAATAAGTGCCTACAATACGAAGAGTGGAAGACAAATGATTGCAGTTTATCTTCAGCTAAAGTATTTCTAAATACAGTGTTGCCTAACAGTGAGTAGGTCGCCCATTCTCCCTTCAAATAATTGAACCTGCATTTGTGACCATTCAAGCCAAATGCGCCCCATCGGCCCCATCCATTGTGCCTGCCAGTCCTGACATTGCCAGCTCATTTCTTGCATTTGTCACCAGCAGCTCTTCCATGCCCTCTTGCTACTGCATTGCTTAACATTAACACATTATGATACTGCATAATTCACGCCCTTGATCATGCCATGTAGCTTTGTAATGAAGCATGTCTTGAGAATAATATAACACTGCCCCTCCCCATGTAATTCGTGTTGCTCTCACATCCTACCTACATGCCCACACTGACAACAGTTATCAACAATGAACAACATATTCCTTTGACGGGTCACTGTGAAGCATGAGGCAGAATACGAGAGCACTATATTCTTGTTGGAATTTTCTACTGTTATTCTGTTTGACCATCCAAGCACTTCCAGCACTAGAGCTCGCCTGTAGAAACTATTACAAAGGGAGGTTACTTAAAATTCTGAGCCGAAGCTTGTTGTTCATTCAGTCTTTTTTCCATGCATACTCTCAACCCACTTTTTCTTCCAAAGAGAGACTGAAATTTCTACATGCTCTAATTCTTCTATGATTTAATGAGTGTCACTCTATTTTCTGTTTGCCAAGCTTTCCCTCATCCACTCTCATCTAGCAAGTGCACCACACAAGGCCGGAAAGGGGTGAGGGGAAACTCCCCATTACCAAAAAGAAAAGACAGATTTCTCATTTGAAGCATTTCATTGCATACTTGTTATGCGGTAGAATATAGAAGAACAAGCCTTACCGAGAAAACAGCAGCGTGGCTTTGGTAGAACCATGTTTCGGCAATACAGTCATACCTTGGGTTGCGAACGTGATCCGTGTGGGAGGTACGTTCGCAACCCACAGCGTTTGCAACCTGCAGTGCTGCGTGTAACGCGCATGATGTCATTTTGTGCTTCTGCGCATGCACGAGCACCAAAACCCGGAAGTAACCCCTTCCGGTACTTCTGGGTTTGGTGCAGTCTGCAACCTGAAAACGCGCAACCTGCAGCGTTCGCAACCCAAGGTATGACTGTAGTGTACAGCTACTTAACGGCATATACAGTCATGAAACAGGAAGATGTGTACAAATTCCTTATCATATACAAATGGGTTATATTTGTATTTGGGTTATCAGAGCCAACCTTTCCACTAAGCAGCCATTTTGAGAGGAGGATTCAACAGTGCTTAGTTAAAGGAATTTGCTGCCCCAAGAAGTGGTGATGACCACCAATTTGGATGGCTTTAAGAGATTCATCAGCTGAGTATCAGTTGCTAGGAATCACAAGTGGGCAAAGTGCTGTTGCACTCTGGTCCTGCTTTGTGGGCTTCGCTTTAGTCATCTGGTTGGCCACTGTGAGAACAGGATGCTGGACTAGATGCTCCATCAGGCTCTTCTTGTGTTCTTAGTATTCCCAAGGGTCCCTTTCCTGCCTCTGACCTCCACTTCTATTGGCTTGTACAGATGCTACACCAGAGGAGCAGGAGACAAGGCTTGAAGGATCACATTCCCTCTTCTCTGTCCGCTTCAGCTTGACTCACCCATGGCTATTTGGAATGACCACACCAAAGTCAATCACAGGTAAACACTAACTAGGGTTTGCTCCTTTCCAGGATTTGAAGCTTATTACTCCTAGAAGAAAAGGGTGTTACAAGCGACAAAAGCTGGTGACTGATATTACTGTGGAATAAGATGAACCATAAATCTTCTCTATGAATAGAATTGACACGGTGACAACTAATATTGACACATTTCATCGTCTACCAAGAGCGGTTTGTCTAATTAGAATGTCTATAACATTATTGGATCAAGTGTTAAGTGTGCAAAGTCAGAGAATTATTCCTGCTCAACCAGAGGAGTTCGTTCAGTAATCAGACATGGTCATCACAAACAACTGAAAACTTGGGGTATAGTCTGCCTGTCATTTATTTTAGCACGACTAGACTTAAGTTATTTAAGTGGAATTGCAGACAGGCCATCGATAAACATGACAGCCTCAATAGAACTCTTCCATCCCACCCTCAGCAATACTCATAGCAGCAGTAGCAGTGGAAACCGTATGCACGCAAGTCAATCATATTCAGCATTTCCTTCTGCACGAAGCTCCCCCTAGAGAGACAACCAGTCTAGATAAATTAAAATTAGCTCTTGAAGCTTTAGTGGATTGCATCTTTACAAAACCATGACAGGAAATAAATATCCTCCACTGTGCAGAGAACTGCAACCTTAGGAATCTCAAGAGCTTTAAAAACCTTGGAAGGGACGATAGAAACAACCTCCAGTGACAGAGAGGGAAAACTCTGGACGACAGTATCACTACAATACAGCGTAAGTTAAAACCATGTGCTAAAACTGCAGATTAAAATATATGTCAACTTTACATATCTGGGTAAAAGTAAAGGACCCCTGACAGTTAAGTCCAGTTGCAAACGACCCTGGGGTTGCGGCATTCATCTCGCTTTACTGGCCGAGCGAGCCAGCGTTTGTCTGCAGACAGTTTTCCGGGTCATGTGGCCAGCATGACTAAGCCACTTCTGGAGAAACCAGAGAAGTGCACGGAAAAGCCATTTACCTTCCTGCCGGAGTGGTACCTAGTCATCTACTTGCACTTTGACGTGCTTTCGAACTCCTAAGTTGGCAGGAGCAGGCACCAAACAATGGGAGCTCACCCCGTCGCAGGGATTTGAAACGCCAACCTTCCGATCAGCAAGCCCAAGAGGCTCAGTGGTTTAGACCACAGCGCCACCCGCACCCTCACATGTCTGGGTAGGCTAGCCTAAACAAGAGCACTTTTAGGAGGCACCAAAAAGAGAACAACAAGGCATCACAGCAAAAGATGCTTGACTGAGGAATCAATAAATTTTGAACGTTTACAAACCAGGAGAATGCAATGTCATGTTGCATCATGCAACCATAACAAATGTCATCAAGGCAGCTTTTTCATTATAGGCTGGAGTTACCAACTTGACGCCCAAGTCTTTCATTGGTGCTCCCAGGCACAGGTCCAGACTCTGAGCTTTCGTTGTTTTATATACTGTGTGTGTGTGTGTGTGTGTGTATATATATATATATATATATGCAGGTTTTGGTGTCCTCGGGTGTCTTCCCGTGTAAAAGTTGGGGTGTCTAGGCGACGTTTCGACGAGGTCTCACTCGTCATCTTCAGGCTGGTGCTTTCGGCTTCTTGTTACTGGAACAGAACAAGAAGTAACAAGAAGCCGAAAGCACCAGCCTGAAGATGACGAGTGAGACCTCGTCGAAACGTCGCCTAGACACCCCAACTTTTACACGGGAAGACACCCGAGGACACCAAAACCTGCATTCCTGTACCCGTGAAAATCTACGAAAACATATATATATATATATATATATATATATATATATATATATATATATGTATATATATATATATACATATGTATATGTATATGTGTGTGTGTATATATATATATATATATATATATATATATATATATATATGCAAGTCCCTAGCCCTCCTAGAAATAACGTTAGGAAGCAAAATGTGCAGGTACCCTCCTAAGCAATTTCTGTGAAATGATGCAGCCCGACTGCTCATGCCTTTCAGTGTTTTTAGCCAATGAGTGAAGTCAGAGCTGTCACTGACGACCGAGTTGCTTGGAAACCAGGCAATAGGAATCCCTGGAGTCCTTAACAGTTTGTATTTCCCCCTTTCCTTTAGTGCACTTCTCCTGCTTCTCTTATTTTCCAGTAACCATTGGACTACCCATAGCTTGCCCTTCCTTTTCCCCTAGCAACCAGGATGCATCTTTCCTGTCGTGGGTTTGTCAGAGATCAAGTACTCCCTAGAAGCTAATTTCCACAAATACCAATACGTAATACTAATACGTAAGTGCAGGTGAATGTTAGAGAATCCCATCTCCAAACAGCAAAGGCAGAGTGCTAAATTTGCAAACAGGCTTAGGAATGTCTCCTAGGCTTTGGGTTTAGGGTTGGCACTGCCTTTAGCAGTTATATCTGCACAGTCAGGACCAGCAGGACATCACTGACTTCCTACGGTAAGCATGAGGTTGTTCTGGGGGGTAGGGTGGGGAGAGAAGCAGCAATGACTGTATTGTCTGTAATTCCGTGTCATGCTATGCCCCACCCCCTGAGGTAGCCCTGTGGCATGCTCCAAATGACAGCTTTTTTGTATGTGACTGGTACCTACAATGTTCTCAAAATCTGAAATGTGCCCACTGGTCCGAAAAGGCTGGTGGCCCCTGCAATAGGTTAATGTCAGGTGTTGAACACAGCTTCAATGCTATTTAATTTAGAGAAAATCCTAAATAATGTTTTGGTCACGCATCATGGCATTAAAAAATTATTAATCTAACATCAGCGTAATCTTAATCCCAGCCAGTGAACACTGGAGTGACAAAGTTAACAAGCAGCTTTGGGTTCAGTTGACCCATGTATGGTGCTATTACAACGACCTATCCTTATCACGCGGGACGCGGGTGGCGCTGTGGGTAAAACCTCAGTGCCTAGGACTTGCCGATCGTATGGTCGGCGGTTCGAATCCCCGCGGCGGGGTGAGCTCCCGTCTTTAGGTCCCAGCTCCTGCCCACCTAGCAGTTCGAAAGCACCCCTAAGTGCAAGTAGATAAATAGGTACCGCTTTATAGCGGGAAGGTAAACGGCGTTTCCGTGTTGTTCTGCGCTGGTGCTGGCTCGCCAGAGCAGCTTCGTCACGCTGGCCACGTGACCCGGAAGTGTCTTCGGACAGCGCTGGCTCCCGGCCTCTTAAGTGAGATGAGCGCAGAACCCTAGAGTCGGACACGACTGGCCCGTAAGGGCAGGGGTACCTTTAACTTTTATCCTAATCACAACCAGTAGGAACGCTGCTGGCAGCAGTTTCTCAACTAATCACACTTATGGTTGGTTCCACTGGGGGCTGAGGGCTCAGAGGAGGGAGACTTTGCCCTTTATTTTCCGCTTTTTCCAACAGCACCATAGACCTGAGCATCAGGATTGATTTTACAAGTATTATAGTGTAGCCAACAATTTTTTCCCCTTCAAGTGTCAATATTTTGCAAATGTCTTATATTTCCTATCTTCTATCCAATTTGGATGCATTTCAAAGATACTCAGCAATAATATATAGACATACATAATTATTTTCACATATTCTTTGTGTTCAAAGAGAACAGCTGTACTGTAAACAAGGAGCAGAATCTAATAAAAGTCACATAGCTTTCTGAAATGGAACCACTCTAGTAGAAATGAAGAGTTGTGACCATTATTAAAAATCAGGATAATGTTGGCCACGTAATATTAGCTGCAAGCTCTAAGGGCAGTGTGGGGGGAAGACTTGCGAACCATCTAATTCAGCCTCCTGTTCAATGTAGGAAATCCAGCGCAAGGGCATCCCATTAGATGTCTGTGAAGCCTCTGTCTGGATATTGCTAGTGAGAGAGGGAATATCATCTCCTGCTAGGCAACTGTCTTCATTGTCAAACTCCTCCTACCGTTAAAGACATTTCCCCTAGATGTTCAACTGAAATCTACCATCCTGTACCTTGAGCCCTTGGCATATAGTCCTGACCTCTGGAGCAGCACAGAATAGATTTTTGCTCTTTCCTACGCAACAAGCCCTTCAGCTCCAGCCGAGTTGCTTGGATACAACCAGAGGGCTTCCAACCCAAACAAAATCCACATCTAACCACAAGTGTGTACTTAATATCCAAACCCAGTTTTGCCTCCTATGCACTCTGGTCTCAATTTAAGCATACCACTCATGATGCAAAGCTCCAGAACAATACAAAGTCCCCATATAAAATAAGACTCTCTTTAAAATCTCACCTATTTGAATATAGTCTTTTGAATTGCTAGAGATTAATCAGAGCCTTCCCTTGACTATCAGAGAGTTTAATTTGAGACTGAACTTTCCTGGGCTGAACATGCAGTAAATCTCAGGGCACAATCTGCAATACATGTTGGAGATAATGCTGCAATTTTTTTAGGCTAGTAGTGTACAGCAGGGCTGGAAAAAAACCAGGGTTTTCTGCTGGGTAATCTGCAGTAGATTAGAAAGATTTTCTGATCAATAGCAACAACTAAAAGGGCCCTCCCTCTTAATTAGCCAATTAAAATCCCTGAGTTTCAGTTACTCAGCTACAGCTACGACTCATGGCAAGGGTGGGACGATGGTAGACTGGGGTCTACCAATAGGTCTCCAAGTCGTTTGCAGATGATCAACAAGGATTTCTGACTCTCAAATTTCTAACAAACAGAAGCCAACACACACAGAGCTTGCCCACCCGAAAACTGTAAGTAGATTTTTGTGTGGCAGGAATTATGTGCTTGGTGCTGGTACTGATCACAAACTCCTGGACAGAGGCTAAACCCAGAGACATCTGGTTCCTTAGTTCCTAGCTTCCCATCTGAACCACTGTTTGGTTCTGGTTGGTAAGACTCCGAGTTCTAGTAAAAAACAAAGCAGATCTTCCAAACCTGCAGTCTGTCCACCCAGCTCATGGAGTGCCATGGATACTTAGCTCCACCCACTGACCCCCCCCCCCGTTTGAATCTTGCTCCACCCACCCCAAGTGACTATTTTGAATCTGGAGCTCTGTTCTAAAAAATGAATTAGAACCTGCAACCTTCAAGTCTGCCAACGGCTGGTGTTCTACATGATGATACCTTGGCACCAAGGACCATTTCACATACTACGCCGCAGCAGGCCTATATCCAATAGTCAGCCACAGCCTCTGCTCTTGGATGAGTGCTCAGTTTATTTTCTGTAACTTTGTCATATTCATTTTAGGTGTGAACTTTTTTAAAAAAAAAAAAAATTGATGTGGCATAACTAGTGATAGGAAGGCCCAGAAAAAAAACTGGAAAAGTTGGGGGGTGGGGAGAGAAACCAATTTCCTACCATTTTTCCAGTTTTTTCCCCCTGGATCTCCACATCTCTAGGAAAGACCCCCAGCAAGAGAACATAGGATGAACTCTGCTGGATGTGCTCAATGGTCTGTTTAGTTTTTATATCCCATCTCCCACTGTGGCCAGCCAGATTCCTCTGGGAAGTCCGTAAGTGGGGCATCAAGACAATAGCCCACTCCCTCTGACACACCTCAGCAATTGATTCTCAGAGACATGTTGCTTCCAAACAGGGATGACTCATAAAATCATCATGACTGGCAGCCATTGACAATACTTATTCTTTGTGAATTTGTAATCCTCTTTTAAAGTCTTCTAAACTAGAGATAACTGGCATATCTTGACAGCAGTGAATTCCAAAAATTCCACAGGAACCATAACCAATCACTGAACACCTGGAACTAAGGTTGCTAAGGGCTTCTGCAGTTAGATCTGATCCAATCACCTATCTTTAGAGGGGAAAAAGCCTGCTGTTAATGTAAAACCATATTGATTCTGTGTTTATCAATCTGAAACCCCTTGCTCTCTCCTCTATCACTATTGAATACAATCTTGTACTTCCAATGAGCAGAATGCATGAGAATCACCATTAGTGACAAATTCACTCCTCCTTTTTTTACCCTAGGTGGTTCCAAACTTGCATTCACAAAAATGTAACTGAACAGTACAACCCTATTCATGTCTACTCAGAAGCAAGCTGAACTGGGGGCTTACTTTAGAGTAGACATGCCTTGGTTAGGCGAGAATCCTCATTAAGTGATATCCAGTACAGGCCCCTTCTCATCTCCATTGTTGTGAAACATTACTTTCTTTTCTCTAGCAAGCACAAACAGCTCTTTGACTGCACAAAATGCTGTGTCAACATCAGCACCTACTTACGCCATCCTACACAACAAAAAGAAAAAAGGAAGAGTATTGCAGCAATGTGTTTTGCTCAGCAGAAAATAAAATTAAATATGCAGAATATGCGAACAGCATGGTAGTGGGGAGGGAAAGAGAAGGAAGTATTATTCAATCACCCATTCTATTTAGCCATACAAAATGAGGAGATGGATGGCTTAAATCATCAATCTGAAACTGCAATGTATGTTTTAAAACTCACTGTTATGTTCAAGGTTAGTACAAGGACAACTGTGAATTGAGGGAGGGGGAAAGATGACAAAAACGGATCAATACAGACCTCTGCTATTTTAGATTCCTTTTAAAACAAGCATCATAGATTAACAAGTGGATAATATTCAGCAGAGCTAAGTCAATAACTTGTACTTAGGTTCATTAAATCAAGGCTGTTTTGAGCAGAGTATCACAAGGATCATGTTTACAACAAGCATGTACTATTGGGAGCCAAGTACTGTATGTTTCAGCTCCCCAAATATGGGACTCTTAGAACTAGATGCTGAATTATAGAAGTTAGAACAATAGTTTCAGGTGCAAGGCACCTAAAAATCTGCAGCCCTCAAAACACTGCACAAAGATTTGTGAAGTCCTTTCAAGATATTCCTATGATATGCATAGGGAGTCAGCAGCTATGGCTGGAGAAACTCCATCTTTCCAAAGTCTCTGTAGTTGTAAGTTCAGCAACATGATATGCAAGAAATATATGAAAAAGAGTTTGATACACTCCTTGCTTTCTTTCACTACCAATGTGACATAACCTCAGCGCTTATACACATACATATCAGCATCATATATACAGTAGGTAGATAGATATATTTTAAATTGGGAGTCTTTTCCTGGTATATTACAGGGGAATTTGCAGTGGAAATTTTTCAGTTTAAATCAAAATGAATTCTGGTACCCTAGACTGTTACCTAATTTAGCATGTCTATTTTACTTGCATTTAATAACCAAAGCTTAAAACACTGAAACTACTAAGCTCACTTAATATTATTGGCAATTGGCATCCATTCATCATTTCCAATATGAACTTAGGAAACAGAACGTTTTCCATAGAAAGATAAAGCACTGGAGAGAAAGGAAAAGAAATCAGGATCCTGCACTATGTCATGTATATTGATGCAGAGACTTGCAGGACAACCACTCAAAGCTCACTTGCAATTCATGGTTCACGTCTTCCAATTCACGAGCACTAAGCAGGTACCTTAGCCTGGTGTTCTTTTTAGCTGGGCACACTCACATCTTGGTGGGAGCAGTCAGGTCACAATGGAGTGCACCAAATGTACTTCCCTGCTCTAACCTTCTCTCCCTGGCCCCACAAAAATGGGGCAGGGTGAGGAAAAGCTTTCCACCAAGTCCCATTTGCCTAAATGGAGGGAAGGTGGGTAACGGGTAAATGGACAATAAATGCATTACAGCACAGGGAAGAAGAAAACAAAAGGGTACAGCCTCTGTCTGGAACAGCTTTAACATTTAACATAGGCAGGCATGCAAGGGTAGCTGAAGACTTACGTTGCTATCTTCCCGCACTAATTAATGCCTCTTTCTTTCGATGCAAGATGACTTTGCCTCTTTGTCCTCCCACAAACACCTCTATATTTTTCTCCTCCTCACTGTGTGAAGTAGCTTCTCCATATCGGCTGTAATTGCCTCCCACGCTAACATCTGCTTCCAAAAGACAACTCTACCCTCTGAGGCATGTCAGGTTGTGGGAGCATTTTTATGAGAACAGAATTAAATCAGCACCCCACTCTCCCCAATTCTTCCTTTCAGCTCATGTCTTTAGAGAGACCCATTTCTTTGGGGCTAAGCTACATAAATCACACAGTTTTAGCTTTTCCTTTTTTAAAAAAAAATAAAATGCAGCCATGGAAGCAGTATTCTAAGGCAGAAGAATTTCACCCTGAATTGGGATGGGTGGGGAAGGCAAAAGCCAGTTAACTTTCCTCTCAAGTGGTTATGCCATTAAAAGCTATATACCCCCTACATGTCAATTCCTAGGCAAACGTGTGTAGCTTAACTATTCTGAGGTGTACCTTCACCCTCCTTTACAACCAATCAATACAGTTTATGGGTAAGCACAGCAAAGGCCTCAGTGGATTCCTCCTCAACTTTCATATGAATCTTGGCCACTCTGCCCAATAAATTAGTTTCCATGTTGAAAGGCAGACAACAGATGGAGATAAACCATTTCATGTTGGTATCAGCTCTACCAACGAACAGCTTGCCATAAAAGCCACAGCAACATTTGCTCTCTCAAGACAGACCACAATGAAGAACTTACTGCTAACGTTGCTGCTTTTTTGTCTGGTGGTGCTTCTGTAATAGCTGCAGAACAGGCAGCAAATCCAACAGATGCAGCTTTTGCTGGCATGTCTCATTCCCAGTTCTGGCTGCCATGCCACTTAAGGGCACAACAGCCCCAATGGCAACTTTGTAGGCATTCTCAAGCTTGCAATGCCGAACCAGTAGGATTGAATCAGCTGCAATGGATCATCAGGAATGCTTACTTCTAACAGTTCATAGAAGAATGGATTTCAGGAGGTGGAAGTCTAAGCACCCTGTCAAAAACTGCTTGACAATGCCAGATTACACCAGCCAAAATCCTTTTCCGCACAGCTACTGAAAGTACAGCAGTTTTCCTGTTCTGCTCATTCCAGAACCCAGCAAGCTGAAGAAATAGACTAACAAGGCCAGTTGCCCAAACAGTGATACAGAAGGAACGATGGTGCAGAAAACACCACTGATGGTCAAGGCTATTGCTAAGCTGAAGCTCCATGAGCACAATGCAAGATACCAACCTAAAGGTGGCTGCGGTAAATAATTATTTCATGCAGAACTAAAATCAGGACAAGCCTTGCTTAAAGACAGCAGCAAAACCACCACAGACTGCTGCTAAAACAGCTGAGGTATCCTACCACAGAAGAGGAAGAACAGAAAGGACCTCCCATAGGTTGTTCCAGTCCATCTCCTACTCTAGCAAGACTATTTTTGGCTAGCTGTAGACCAGCTGAATGGGGACGCAGATGGTGCTGTGGTCTAAACCACAGAGCCTAGGGCTTGCCGATCAGAAGGTTGGCGGTTCGAATCCCCGCAACGGGGTGAGCTCCCGTTGTTCGGTCCCAGCTCCTGCCAACCTAGCAGTTCGAAAGCACGTCAAAGTGCAAGTAGATAAATAGGTACCGTTGCGTCAGGAAGGTAAACGGCATTTCCACGCGCTGCTCTGGTTCGCCAGAAGCAGCTTAGTCATGCTGGCGACATGACCCGGAAGCTGTCTGCGGACAAACGCCGGTTCCCTCGGCCAGTAAAGCAAGATGAGTGCTGGAACCCCAGAGTCGTTCACAACTGGACTTAACGGTCAGTGGTCCCTTTACCTTTAGACCAGCTGAGGGCAACTTTTTCTTTCCCTTCCTGCCCCCACTCCAAATGGACGAAAAATTAATATTACAGCCCCAGGATGGATATAGTTTTGGATCTTCTTCAAGGCCATGATGTAGGGGGGAATCCTGCAGATCATGGCTTCCCCTGACACATGCCATTTGCCCTGCCCACTGCTGGGGAAATAAATAGTACTACCAAGACAGCTTTGACTGGCTGACTGAACCAGGTTAGGGTGGTTGATGGGTCTATCTCGGTGAGTTAAGGACATCCCCTGCATGAGAAGACAGGCTCTGGTGGATTGAGCGGATGAGACCAATAGTAGGTCCAATGGTCAAGCAGGCAGTTTCTGCATGTGCTGTAGAGGGAAATGAGGGGCAGATGGAGCTCATTAACATGGGAAGTTAGCCCTTCTAGGAGCAGGAAAACTCTGATTCTAAACCTTGCGGAATATCTTCAGGAGAAGGCTATGGATGAAATGGGAGTGGAGCCCCTGCATAAAGCACATGTGTGTTGAATGCAGAGTTCTTCTGTGCTTTAGCAATGGATACCTATTTTGTAGGCCTATCCTCTTAATTTTTATATTGGCTTATTCTTCACTGCATTTGACATCACTGACTAACTGGATATTGAAAATTCTAGAATGAGTTGCAATGAGTTTAGAGTCCAAAGTTTCTTAAAACACACACATTTGTGGTCTAAGGCACTGCAATCATTTGAAAAATGTGAATGAAGGACCTTCCTCAAAACAGGGCCTTAAAGCGTGTCCTTAAATCAGGGATCAGAAATGCTAGAGAGTTATAACTTGCACAAACCCTCACCAGTGGCCGTGTTGGCTGGTGCTGGTGGCATCTGAGAGTCCGGCAACATCTCAAAGGCCAGTTTCCCTAAACCAGCCTTCAACAATCAAGATACTTCCAAAGTGCTTGGAGCTAGAATGGGGCACATGCATAATAAAAGGTAAAGGGATCCCTCACAATTAAGTCTAGTAGTTAATGACTCTGGGGTTGCAGTGCTCATCTTGCTTTACAGGCTGAGGGAGCCGCCGTTTGTCCGCTTTCATAGACAGTTTTTCTTGGTCATGTGGCCAGAATGACTAAGCCGCTTCTGGCGCAATGGAACACCAACACCAAAACCAGAGCAGCACACACAAACACCGTTTACCTTTCCACCAGAGCGGTACCTATTTATCTACTTGCACTGCGTGCTTTCGAACTGCTAGGCTGGCAGGAGCTGGGACCGAACAACAGGAGCTCACCCCGTTGTGGGGCCTCGAACCGCAGACCTTCCAATCAGCAAGCCTAAGCAGCACAGTGGTTTAACCCACAGTGCCACCCATGTCCCTTCTGCATAATAAAAGGGTATGTCAATTACCAGAAAAGTCTGAAAGGGATACATTTTTAAATCTCCTTCCAGAAATTGTGAAGCTTAAAGTGTACCTCTGTCACAAGACCAAGATATTCCCAAATTATCTAGGAAGCTGAAATGATGTTACCTTATTCTGGGAAAGTGACCTCCTGATGAGGCTCTAGTGATTTCTGCATGTCACACAGCAGCTACAACCATAACAGCCTCATCAGAAAATAATGGAGAATTCTAAATATTGACCCCCCCCCCTAGATTTTTAGTAGTCATCAGTGGTTTAGTAAACCGATTACTAAATGAGCCACAACTATCTTTTTAATGCATTGTGTGTTCTTCTCATCTGCTTCATAAATGTAACCCTCTGTGAAAATATCTACTGGGGGGGGGAGATTATTTAAATACTGAGATCATTCTGGTAGTTGAGAAGCAGTACATAGCCAAGAACTGTGGACAATTAGGCTCTTAACCAAGATTCACACCTGTCGAGCATAGATTCTATTTTAAAACAGTTTCTCAGTTGCTCAGAAGATGGAATGTACACCAAGGAAAACAAAAGATGCCAACCTATAGCGATAATATATGCGGGTCTTCTAACAGGTCATCTATGCTGCTATATACAGAAACCTTCAAAAGTCCAGGTGTGCCATGCTAAACAGGAGAGGATGGGACACTTTGAGCCCATTTCTGTAGGCAGAAACCACTTTGATACACATCATTCCTAATTTTAATCAAACAAGATAGATGACTTGGCTGGCAGTCTCTCTCTTGAACAAGCGGTAGTGTTGATTTTAACCTATATTTATCACTTAAATTAGTAGCATGTGGGGGGGTAGAACTTGGAAAGGCCCACAGCAAGCACTTCCTTCTTTTCCGCATTTGCTAAAAAGAACAAAATGCCCACTATTAATTCGCTTCCAGCAAACATAAACGATGCTTCCATGGCATTCAGCAGACTATTGGCATAACACATTGCACATTCTGGCACAAAACCCACATTTCAGGCAGGAAGGATTTTCCATTACTGGAGGGAAATGATAGATTACTACGCAACCCACCCGTTTGTGGGTTTTTATTCAGCCAAATGCTTGAAACACTGAAGGCATCCAACAACAAATATGGGGGCTGCTGCCTGACACCTTCCCTGTGGTTGAAGAAGAGAGATTCAAATCAAGGGTCCATATAGGTGTTACGTAGCAAATGTCATCCTTCAGAGAACCTAATCCTTTAAGCCACTTTTTAAAAAATGAACACTCACACAGAAGAGGGTTAGTAGCACAAAGGACAGAAAGCATGTATTTTGGGTTATGATCCAAAACAGGCTCAAGATTAGATTGCTTCTCTTTTTGGACTCTGATACAAGAACTGGTTCGTATCCTGACACATCACTAACTAGTTCTCCACAGGCCTCACTGTTGTTACTGACATTTCTCAACTACCAGCTGTGTAACTGTATGTGCATAAAATTAAAATGGCTGCTTGTGTTTGGGGGTGGGAAGACACATGGTAGCACCCTTTAAGAGCAGCTCCCAATAAGCCCCGGGGCTGTGTGGGGAGAACCAGGAGTGTCCAGGACCCAGGAGCAGTAAATGACCACACACACCCCGCCCCTCCAACCAGCCTGACCCCCCCCCCCACCCCTGCCATAATATTTTGGCCTACCTTTAAGTAAACTGAAGTAGAGCTGTCACATGTCCCATACTTTAGGCGTCATCCCTTAGCAGTCCACCACACTGGCGCGTAGGTCCGTCGTTTATTCCATCCCGCCGGAGCGCCACAAACCCCAACGGGTGCCCCTTCTTTACGCAGGTCCTGGGGAGGAGAAGAGGAAGCAAAGGAGCCGCCGTCACGCCGGTCCTGGTTCGAGGAGAGGCAGGAGAGAGGCAGCGCCCCCCCCCTCCCGTCCCCAGCCACCATCCCTCCTTCTAAACACTCCGGGCTATTTTTAGGAAGGCGAGAAAACAAGCGCTGCCCCTCGAGGAGGCGGCTCGCTCTGCGCGCAAGCCTGCTTGGAAGACACAAGGAGAGGAGGGAGGGGGAACCCCGAAACCAGAGGGCCGGGCAACCCTTCCAAGTCAAAGTCCCCCCTCCGACCCCAATTCTCAGCAGCTTAGGGCCCCCGCTGTCACTCGACAGCAGCGGAGAGGCGGGCGTGGGACGGGGGGGAGCCCCGCTCGGATGCCAGCAAAGGAGCATCCCCGATCTCTCCGCAGCAGCTTCTCCAGCCCTCACCACGGGGCGCTCGGCCCAGCAAGCGAGGCTCTCTCGCCCACACCGTCGGTTCCGCACGTGTTGCGCCTCCCTTTGCTGAAGTGGCAGCGACGGCGGCGGCGAAAAGGGTGTGTTTGTATCTTACACATCTACTCACCTCCCCGACGGCCGATTCAGCGCATCGTCTCCTCTTTCCCCCTCGCACTGCGGCTGAACCTTCTCAGCTTTTGGGCAACTCTCCGCCCCCTGCAGGTTGTTGCGGGTGGTGGTTTATTTGCAAAGGAGGGGGGTGTCTTTATTATTTTGGAAAAAGATTACGCCGGGGGTGCTTTGGACAAACGCCCGGGCGGAGCTCCCGCTGTCATTGCCTCCCCAACGTGCAGCTGCAGCTGCTGATCCCAAATTCACGGCGCTCCGGCTGCATGAAGTCATCGTGCTCCTCCTCTTCCTCCCTCCCCCACTCCGGATCACCGCATTCAGCTCTTACTGGGGGTGGGTGGAAAGGCAACCCCCCCACCACCGCGATAGATGAATGAGGCAGGGATGGATAAATGAGGGCGTGGGGAAGCTTCGCGCCTCTCATTGCTAAAAGCTTCCATCTCCGGGAAACCGGCGAGGCTTGACGTGCCAAAGGAGATTCCCTGCCTTCCCTCCCTCAGACTTCACCCCGGCTTTGGCTGCTCGATGGGCTGCTCCGCGAAAATCTCCCCTCCCCTCTTAACTTCTCTCCGGGCTCCCCCGAGGATCTGTTTACGAGGGGGCGGGAGAGAAGCTGATGATCTGTGCGCTTTAACCGGTATCCATCCATTTGCACCTGCGAGTTGCAAACCGGAGTAGCTGTGGAATGCAGAGCTTGTGATCCCTGAGCCTCGTTCGCAGGCTGAGCAAGAAGCAAGAGTGCTTGGGAAAAAGCGATTGCTCCCTGCAGAGCGTTTTCGAGGAAAGGCTACGTAGGCCTCTGGCGTGGTTGCTGTAGATAACTGCTGCAGTCCCAACTGTTTGCAATAAGGTTTCCGCAGCGTTTTAGCAAAAATCTGTTCGATCTTTCTCATTTCTGTTTTGTTAGAGCCAGGCTTAGTCATGCTGAGAGCAAAACTGTGAACCTTGGAGCTAGTCCCATTAATTTCAGTGGGTCTGCTTTAAGCGTGAGTAACCTTCATCTCACTCGTAATTTGCATGAAGGCACTATGCTATTGGTAGCCTTATTTTTGGCCCTTTGCGCTGAATTTTCATTTTTCACCACTCCCACCAAAAGAGTTGGTACAGTGGTACCTCGGGTTACATACACTTCAGGTTACAGACTACGCTAATCCAGAAATAGTGCTTCAGGTTAAGAACTTTGCTTCAGGATGAGAACAGAAATCATGCTCCGGCGGTGCAGCAGCAGCAGGAGGCCCCATTAGCTAAAGTGGTGCTTCAGGTTAAGAACAGTTTCAGGTTATGTACGGACCTCCGGAAAGAATTAAGGTACCACTGTATTTTCATTCAGCTGTTCATCACAACCCCAAAATCACTTTTCAGTTCAGTCATGGGCAGCTCAGAGCCTATCGGTGTATTTGCGAATTTAGGGTTTAAACATGTTATTTTGCTCCAATGTGCATAATTCCACAAATACATGAAACTGCACTTACCATTTTCTTGCACATTTGCCCAGTTTGGAACAATCCTTTTGGGTGCTTGTCCTGAATAATTTGGTGTCACCATCAAACTGGCCTCTCAAGGTTCTCTTAAGACTTTTTGTGAATGGGGGGGGGGGACACACCAATCCCCCCAAATTTTAGGGGGGCACTTCTTACATTCCTCCATTGTAGGATCCACCCACTTGCACCTACCGTATTTTTCGCTCTATAACACGCACCCGGCCATAACACGCACATAGTTTTTAGAGGAGGAAAATCCATAGGCATGCCACCCGTAGGCATTCCCTCCATAACACGCACAGACATTTCCCCTTACTTTTTGGGAGGAAAAAGGTGAGTGTTATGGTGCAAAAAATACGGTACTTTATGCTCCCTGTTCTTTAACCAGTTACTATTCTGTAAAGGACCAATGCTCTGATCCCCTGACGGCTAAGTTTACACATTAACCTTTTGTATGTTTTTGTGTGTATTCCAAATCTCTTTAAAAGTCCAAGCCCAGATAACCCCATTTCCATACTTTTTGACGCTGAGTGGGACAGGACTTAACCTTTGCAGAAGCCATGTTGATTCCTCCAGTAAAGCTTGTTCATTTAAATCCATGTTATGTCTGCCTTTATTAATTATTTCTATCAATTCGTGTTAAGCTAATTGGCCTGTAATTTCCCTGGATCCCCCTTAAAAAATAATGTTGCACTGGCATATGAAGGCTGGTCTTAGGGATGTATTAAACTTTTTTGTATGTAAGCTCAACAATTTCACTTTTGAGTTCTTCAAGGACTCTTATGCAGATGCCTCCTGGACGCAATATTTTTGTCTGGCTTGAAGCATCCTCAGATTGTGATAACTCCCCTCATCGGGGTGGAGAGGTGATTTTTGCATGGCTACAATATAATTTACCATACAAAGTAAGAGTCACAACCAATATTACTCTTTCCACCTCTCCCCACACATTGTCAGTATGTGACCCTCAGAAGGTTACCCATAAAGAAATGGGCTGAAAAATGTCCCCCATCCCTAGCTTACAATGGCTAGATGTTTTCCAATGCCAGGCACATAGGAGGTTGGTAATAGGATGACAGTGGGCAGGGTTCACCTAACTAGCCTTACCAGCAGAAGCCATGCTCAAGGACTTGCACAGTAGGGTTTCCTCCCTTCTGCTCCCCCATGTGCCCCTGACCCCCTGGAATTGGCTCCCAGCAGGTGGGTAGGTCAGGAGAACGCTCAGAACCACACGTGGGGTGAGGAGAGGGGTATCATTCTTTCTGGCAAGCTGCAATACTTTCACGGAGAGAACAATTGGAAGAGTGTGACATTGAACTGCACCCAATGGTTTGCAGCATGTTCAGAGAGCCTTTTCCTACAGAATACAGAATACTCCTACAGAATACAGTGGTACCTCGGGTTACATGCGCTTCAGGTTACAGACTCTGCTAACCCAGAAATACTCCCTCGGGTTAAGAACTTTGCTTCAGGGTGAGAACAGAAATTGTGCTCCAGTGGTGTGGCGGCAGCAGGAGGCCCCATTAGCTAAAGTGGTGCTTCGGGTTAAGAACAGTTCAGGTTAAGGACAGACCTCCGGGACAAATTAAGTACTTAACCCATGGTACCAGCATGGTGTAGTGGTTAAGAGCGGTAGTCTCGTAATCTGGTGAACCGGGTTCGCGTCTCCACTCCTCCACATGCAGCTGCTGGGTGACCTTGGGCCAGTCACACTTCTCTGAAGTCTCTCACCTCACAGAGTGTTTGTTGTGGGGGAGGAAGGGAAAGGAGAATGTTAGCCGCTTTGAGACTCCTTAAAGGGAGTGAAAGGCGGGATATCAAATCCCAAACTCTTCTTCTTCTTCTTCCACTGTACCCACAACCATAGCTGGAGTTTCCAAGCAAGTATTGAGGCCTGACACCTTGCTCACTTGAGAAATTTTAGCACTGTAATCTTCAAGGTCATTGCCTCGTGCGTTTCTATGGTGATTCAGCTGGCACTTCTAAACAAAAATGCAGCCTCTTCACACAGATTATGTTTCATCAGAACCATCTGCAGAGAACGCTCAATGGCTTTCTCTCTATTGATCGCCTATTGCATTTATAACAAAGTTTGCCGTAATCCCTACCCCCTTCTCTTTCTCCCCCTCGGACTTTATAGCCCTGAGAGGCTCCCAAATATCAAATAGTTCAAAAGGTTAGCAGATCTAATGAGGGGTGGGGAGAACCATGGTGCCCAGTTTGTTCAGATGACCTTTTCTTGGCCTTCATTGGTGTGGATCTTTGAGAAAACTGACTGAGCAGGTGAACCATGAAGCTCAGTCCATAAACGGGTCAGGTCTTTGCTGGTTGGCAGTTGCCAGGCAACTGCTTCCACTGAGGACCTCTGAGGCAAAGGAGTAGTTCAGCCCATGATGCATCCAAGTTCTTCCCTTGTTGGGAGCTCTTAATCATCACTAATATTCATCTCAGTCTTAAGCCAGTTTCACCTGATGGGGTTTGAGAACCCTGAAGATACTAAACTATGAGCTACTGAGAAGGGACAGAGCTCAGTAGAGGATACTATATACTTTGCATTCGGAAGGTCCCTGGTATCTTCAGTTAAAAGTATCCCAGAGAAGAAGATCTAGAAAATCTCTCCCAAGGAGCTGCTGGCAGTCAGGGTAGAACAGATTACGCTGTCCTAACAAACAGTCTGATACAGTATAATAATCTTCTGCTACTGTGAACAATATGCTAGATTTTTAAGAGCAGCATAACCTGCTCTATATTTAGAACTTCGTATTTTTACCATGTCAGTAGAACAAAGTGAAGCCTTTTCCTGCCAGAAAAGGGTTTTTTAATTTCCTTTGTGAAATCCTGCAGCTGTGATTCAAGAGCCTGTTCAATCAAAATGGGAGAGAAGGAGAGCAGATAGTGAAAGCAACAAGAAGCTGTGCTTAAAAATATATATATATCCATGTGCACTTTCATGTCCTTGGCCACGTTAAACAAACGAAGGCGGCCATAGCTGGCTAGTAACTGACTGGTAGAATCTCAGCCCAAAGCCCTGAGAAGACAGCATTTCAACTCACTACTGCCGTGATAGGCTAGGATTGGATGAGCATTACTTGAGCTGCAGCTTTTGCTGCTGGAGGATGCTCTGAAAAGTGGAACAGGAAGGGAAGCTGCCTGTGAGCACTGATCCCACAAGCAAAAGGAGAAGCAGAAGCTCTTCAATTTTTTATACCAGAAAGTGAAGCTTGAAACCACACATTCTTCATTTGCAACTGCTTCAGATGCTGTATATCTGATTTCTCACAGCCTTTCTGCTGCTACCATTTTCATAGAGTTCAAAAACTGCACTTCGATTACTTTTTTTCTCTGCCGTCAGCTTAATTTTTGCCATCTCTTGAGGTGGGATACATCTGAAGGAACTCTCTATCTTCTAATGCTTACAGCAAGTCGGCTGCAATGGCTGTTGGCAAGGACTAGCAGTGTAAATCCTATTCATGTCTACTTTGAAGTAAGTCTTATTGAGTTCAATGAAGCTTACTTCCAGGTAATATAGGATTGTGCTGTACGATTCAACAGTAGTAATGGTCACAGTATCAGTCGCAAGAGATTGCCTGATGTACCAAAGGTCTAGAAAGGTGGAAGTATGGATTCAGTTTTGTAACACCCAATCACTCAGATTCTAAGCCCTGAAACTCTTGTGGCAGACGTGTGCAGTTGTGTGCCCTACCATGTCAACACTGAGTACTTCAGCAGCCGACTGCAGCAGAGCAGCGGTTTTCTTCCTCTTAAAAATATACTACCGCCTAATATTTTTACCTGACATTTCAACAGTCTGGTATTAGTTCCTGGTTAAAGCATCAGATATATAGTCTGGGTGTATTCCTCAACTTGACTGCCACTAGAAGCTAACATGACCTCAGTGGTGGGTAATAGATATTCCTAGCTATGGCTGGTTTGCCAGCTGTGGCCATTCCTGGACTATTACGGCTTGTCCCCAGTGATTCAAACACTAGTGACCTCCCATCTAGATGATTGCATTGCAGGGGGTTGGGCTAGATGACCTTTGGGATCATTTCCAACTCTACAGTTCTATGATTCTATGACTACAGGTTGGCTCAACATGGAGCTGGCCTTGAAAATGGTCCTGAGACTGCAGCTAGTACAAAATGCAGCAGCCAGAGCTTACTGGGTCCAATCAAGGATATAGTTTTAGCATGCAAAGTCCTGAATGTCTTAGGCCACTTGTTAATTAACTGTTCTCTATAGTGCTGAGCTACACACATATTTTAAGGATATGCATCCCTTAACATTTTCACTACCACTTCACGTTGCTATTCATCACCCGTAAGTGCTGTCAGCCTTTTCATATAAATTGCTTTCATTGATTCTGCCTTCCACTGAATGAAATGCATGGATGACTCCATTCAGACATTGAACTTCAAGGAAGAAAGAGGTGTGTGGATCACTTGCATGCCTACATTTTCTGTTGCCCCCCCCCACACCACTTTTAGACAAGCTCATGTGCTGCCAGGGCATGTGCCATTAGAGACCGGGAAGGTGTGCCTGTCTGTGTAAACCAAAACAGAAGGACCCTGTACAAGAATATACTTATAGGCAGTGATAGCTACCTGAGGAAGGGAGTACAAACCTTAACTGCTACAGCCAATGCTATTTTCCTAGAAAAAGAGGTAGTGGAACTCACTATGAACCCCTCCCTCGTTCTCTGAGAATGGCAATGGCGCCCACCTAAGAAGTGCTGGAACCTACCTGAAAGGTGCTGGAACTGAGTTCCAGCTGAAAGAAAGCCCTGGCTACAGCTGATATATTAGGTGAAACCAATTACCACCACAATTACTTAGAAACACAGCACAGTCGTGTTCTTGACTGTCTGGGCCAGCCTTTGCCAACCTGGTGCCCTGCAGATGTTTTGCATGACAGCTCTCATCAACCATGGCAGCAGAACTGTGGTGAGCAGGCCCTGTGGAGGTTTTATCCAAAAGATCTGCAGGGCATCAAGTTGGAAGCAGCTGGTTTGGGAAAGCGAAGGGTGCCTAAGAGGCAATAATAGTTGGATCATCCAAATGAAGGAATAGGAGGCGTGGAAATAGGGGGTGAAGATGAAAGGGATACTAAAGGTCTGCAGAATAGAACAGGATGGCAGCTTTGTAACTGAGTGAAAAAATGAAAAAGGTGCTTAGTGTTGCAATATGTGGGACGATGCCGGAGGTTACCATGGGGTAGGGAGTGGTATGTGTGCAGGGTGGGCAGGCTTTCCAAAAAATGGGAGGAGGCATGGACATGGGGGTAAAAGTGATGATTTGTGTGAGGTGAAAGCTGCAGAGATAGTTCAAGATAGTGTGCACCCTGAAAATGATCTCTTTCAGCTTCTGCCTTCAGGAAGAATGTACAGGGTTATAAAGACTAGGACTAGCCACCTGAGAAACAGTTTCTATCCAAATGCGATTTTGGTTTTAAACAAAGTGTAAGGTAGTCTTTATGTGAGTATATTGTATTCAATTATGGGGTATCAGAGTTTCTAGGGGCTAACCAGGCTGGGATAGCTGGGATAGCAGGCTTGTGGGTTTTTGAATGTCTGATGTAGATTTTTGCAATTTCGTTGTTCTGTATGGGACAATGACAATAAAGATTATCGTATTGTATCATATCATGGAGCTGCTAAATGGAAGAAAGAAGCTACTTCAGAAATAGGGTTGTGAAGTTGAAAATACTGTTTAGTGCATGGGGTGGGAAGAGGAAGCTCAAGGGGTCTAACATGGTGGGGAGTAGCAGGAGGTTCGGCAGGGGAGTAGCCCCTAGTTCAGCTATAAAGACACTGTACCCTTTTTGATCTTGTGTCGCAAATCTTCTGACAAAACATTGTAGCTGATGGTGTTCTGCACCTATTTATGATGTATGTAAATTCCATTGAAACCCATCAGATCTGTAATACCCTGACACTTTTGGTTTCACAACTACCTACAATCACTGAGGATGAGATAGAGAACTCTTCTAAGGTTCATGGTGCACCAGAAGCTCTGCAGAAATGAATAGTGGCAATGTAATAACAGTGATGCTATGCTCAGGAATAGGCAAGTGTGCCTACCTGTTCATTTCTGGTTCCACCTGAACTATGCGGGCTTCTTTTTGGAGGTGGAGGGCTAACGGTGGCTGAGGACCCTTGAAAGCAAAGGGTGGCCTGAACATCTTGAGTCCAGCTTTCCAGGATGCCTGTTTATGAAGGATGCACTTGGCAGTTAAAATTATGAACTGCAAGTGACTTTGTTTTCTTCCTCCTCCTGTCTGGTACCTTTGATTGCTTTCAGAACAAGTTTATCATTTGCTTCGCCTTCCGTGTGTCCAGCAGGACCCTGCCCAAACTATATCATGTTTCGCAGGCATTTCCTTTAAAACGGATTTCAGAGCTCTTCTTTATTTGCCCTCTTGTTTTCTCCACAATGTGTTTATTGTAAGCACACTGACAATATAATGAATGCCCAGATAGTCCCGATATTGTCTGGCGCTTTGTCGCTCCACTGCGTACCGTTATAAAGGATTTGTGCTAGAATATATATTTTGTGCTGTTGGTTCATTGTGGCAAACCTCATTAAAACTGAGGGATGGGGTTTGGAAATACAGCCCTGGATGCAAAGGTCACTAGGGTCACGCAGAGTTGACGAGATGGGTTGCACGTAAGGCTTTGATAATATCTTTAAAAATAGGATGGGTAGCTGAAGAAGCATTTTATTTTGCAGGTACTGCAGGGCTAAGGGAAGACGTTTTGATGTTCAAAATGGCTGTGCTTCATGACGCAAGAGATGTGCAACGATTCAGTTCCCTGGGGAAAAGCACAGCTTGTGTGATTATGGCCTCCTTGGTGTTTCTAAAAATATTACGATCCCAAGCAACCAGTTGGACTTCTTGTACCGTTGTGCTGACTCCGGTGCACTGAAGATACACAGAAATGCTCTTAGTAAGTGGATTAGTGTCATATTTAAGGCTGAAAAGCTAGGGACTAGCTCATACACTATAGAATTGAGAAAATATAAAACGCAGAAATGCAAAGTAGCTGGTATAATGCAAGGATGCCAACAGGATTTCCTGGGCCTGGTACACCGTATGCGGACTTCCCTTTCCCCCACATAATCTGTGATCTATTGGAAACAACTGCTACTTATGTACATACATTGGCACTTTGGTTCTTGAACTTAATCCATTCCGGGAGTCAGTTTGACACCCAAAACCATTTGGAAACAAAGGTGTGGCTTCCGATTGGCTGCAGGAGCTTCCTGCACTCAACTGAAAGCCGCGTAAGCCGCGTTGGACGTTCAGCTTCTGAAAAATGTTTGCAAACTGGAACACTTCTGGGTTTGTGGCATTCAGGAGCCAATTTGTTCGACAACTAAGACTTTCAGGAACCAAGGTATCACTGTATATTAACTTAACCTAAGCCTCCCTCTTGTACAGAAAAATATACATCCATCAAAGGCAGAAAAGCAGCCCCCGTCTCCTTGCAACATTTCAGAGTCCTGATAGTTACACTACAGTAATGATATTATTTGATAATTTAGTTGTTAATTTTTATGCTCCAAGGCAGCCAAAGCACTATATATGGGTTTATTCCATTTCCCCTCCCACAGCAATCCTCTGAGGTAGGCTTGGCTTGCACAAGTTCACCCAGTGACTGATTTTGTACCTAGGCCTTTCTGGCCCAAGTCTAGCACATGAAGCGCAGTACTTACTGATCCAAGTTTTTTTAAGGCAAATGCAATGGCCCCATCTCTCATATAGAAAGCTGCCTCATGCCCAGTCAGACCATTGGTCCACTTAGCCCAGTATTGTCAACACTGGCTGGCAGCATCTCTCCAGGGTTTCAGCCACGAGCCATTCCCAGCCCTACCTGCAAAGCCACTTAGACTGAGGACAGTTTATCAGCTCCAGACAGAGAGCTAATCTTGACTCCTGAGTAGCTTTGCAAGCATTGCACTCGTTCCAATTTCCTCTAATCCACTCGTTGCTTCTTTCTCACCTTTTCTTTATTTAATACATTTATAGCTTACATCTTCAACACCTAGGGTTCTCAGGTCAACAAGTAATAGAAAAATATGCAACTCCTTCCCTGAAGGTATCAAACAATTAAATAAAAACATAATAATCCAAACTCAAATCCCAACAGCAGATTCCTAATGCAAACTTCAGTTACAGGAACCTAATTCAGGAGAAGGGAAATACTTCTTCCTTGCCATATCTTAAGGCGGGGGGTAGTTTTGCAGTGTGTCATTTTTGCATCTTGTGCTAAACCTCTCATTTGAACTTGAGAGATCAAGTTGTAAAAACACCTTGAAATAGTTTATTAATTCAGGCCATACAAACAGCTTGAAAAGCTACATCGTTTTATTTGAATATATTCAAAGGCTGCCCTCGTGTGGTGGTCTTTAAAATAGGAATGTGTCTCTTACATAATGGCATTACGATTGAACACAAAAATCCCCAACCTACTGAATATTTTTGTTTTAAAAAGTTACAGAAGCAAGAGGTTTCAGAGCTTGCACAGGGCTGCCCAGCCTGATACATATCTAAACCTTGGGATTTGTACAAAACTGGTCAGCTTCCTTATTCTAGAAGGGATGAATATACAGTGGTGCCCCGCAAGACGAATGCCTCGCAAGACGAAAAGCTCGCTAGACGAAAGGGTTTTGCGGTTTTTGAGCTGCTTCGCAAGACAAATTTCCCTATGGGCTTGCTTTGCAAGACGAAAACGTCTTGCAAGTTTGTTTCCTTTTTCGTAAAACCGTTAAAACCCAAGGTGCATTGCTTGAAGAGGTGCAGTTGCGACTTGACTTCGAGGAGCAACTCATAGCACGTGGTGTGGTAGCCTTTTTGAGGTTTTTGAAGACTTTGGCGATTTTTGAAGCTTTTCCAAAACTTATTTTGCAGCCATTTGGTAAGTTAAACTTTTTTTGGGGGGGGTTTGGATTTTGGGTTGGGATGTTTGGAATTCAAGGACTTGGTGTTGAGGAGGGGTTTGCAAGAATCTGGAAGCTTGTGTGGTTTTTTCCTGCATTTTTATTTTTTTCTGTGACCATTGGGCCATGTTGTTTTTTAAAAAAAAAAAATCTGGGTTTGAATTTCTGTGTGGTGGGTGGCTGGGGGAATCTGGAAGCTTGTGTGGTTTTTTTCTGCATTTTTATGATTTTCTGTGACCATTGGGCCACTCTGCTGTTTTTTTTAAAAAAAATCTGGATTTGAATTTCTGTGTGGTGGGTGGCTGGGGGAACAGTTGAGGAGGGGTTTGCAAGAATCTCGAAGCTTGTGTGGTTTTTTTTTTTTGAATTTTTATGATTTTTATTGTTCCTTCAATTTTTGAATTTATTGTTCCTTCAATTTTTGAAATGCTCTTTACAGTATGTAAAGAGCACTTAATAAACTCTTGTTGTATCAAATTTGGCTTTGTTCGGACTTTTTTTGACCATAGGAACGCATTAATTGAATTTCAATGCATTCCTATGGGATTTCGTGCTTCGCAAGACGAAAAATTCGCTAGACGAAAAAACTCATGGAACGAATTAATTTCGTCTTGTGAGGCACCACTGTATTTATAAATCTTGGTTTCTACCGATTTATTTCATTTTTCACATGTCAAATTAAGTTCATCACATTTCTTCATTAGTTTGTGTTATGGGTTCAGTGAGAACAAACAAGGAGGTCCTGGCAGGATTCATCAAAGGGAGAGGACAATTGGGAGAAGATTACTGAATGAGTGGCAGGTAGACCCCAAGTCGTTCACTAAGAGACGTTACTGCCCACAGAGGCACGGGTATTGAGTCTTCCATCGCCCACCTCATTGAGGTTGCCCTGGTAACCAAGAAGGAATGAACATGAGTTGGACCACTAGTGAGCAGACTGAGACAAAGTTCCACAGACCCTCCAAGTGTCCCTCTTTTCCAGGGACAGTCCCAGATTTACAGAAGCTATCCTGGTTTCTGATTTGATCCCAGAATGTCCTGCGTTTCCTTAGGCCCCTGTTTTCATCAGAGGAATGTTGAAGGGTATGGTAGGGCGTCACTATTTTAATCAGAGACATGTTGGAGCGTATGGAGTTAAGTGACAACCCCCCCCTCCACCAGCCAAGGAGATAAGTAACTATGAAACCTTTAGAAAACATCTGAAGGGGCTTCTGTTTTAAAAAAAAATCTGTTTCGGAAGACCATTCGACTTCCGAAACGTTTGACAACCGAGGCGCAAAGAGCTGTTCACAATTTTCATTGCGAAAATTAAAAAAAACATGCCTTGGAAGCCGTTTGACTTCTGAGGCATGTTCAAATATGGAAGCAATTACTTTCGGGTTTTCGGTGTTCGGGTTCCGAAACGTTGTGCTACCGAGATGCTCGAAAACCAAGGTTCCGCTGTATAGGGAAGTTTCATGTTTAATGTTTTATTATGTTTTTATATATGTTGGAAGTCACCCAGAGTGGCTGGGGGAACCTAGTTAGATGGGTGAGGAACTCTCTCTCTCTCTATATATATATATGCATAAAGGTAAAGGTAAAGGGACCCCTGACCATTAGGTCCAGTTGTAGCCGACTGGGGTTGCGACACTCATCTCGCTTTATTGGCCGAGGGAGCTGGCGTACAGGTTCCGGGTCATGCAGCCAGCATTATTAAGCCACTTCTGGCGAACCAGAGCAGCGCACGGAAACGCAGTTTACCTTCCCTCCGGAGCGGTACCTATTTATCTACTTGCACTTTGACGTGCTTTCAAACTGCTAGGTTGGCAGGAGCAGGGACCAAACAACAGGAGCTCACCCCATCGCGGGGATTCAAACCGCCGACCTTCCGATCAGCAAGCCCAAGGCTCAGTGGTTTAACCCACAGCGCCACCCACATCCCTATATATAGGCATAGGACATCCCTATTTTCATCGGAGAAATGTTGGAGGGTATGGTTCCAGTGCTGCTGGATGTCCAAGTGTGAGCAGACCTGGCCTACCCACAGGAATGTCTGCTTGCGCAGTCCCATAGGGTGCAATCATGCACATAGCTAGTCCAGAGTCAATCCAGCTGAGTTTAGTGGGGCTTACTCCTAGGTATGCATGCTTAGAATGCATGCAGCCTTAGCAAACTGACATAATGTACTCAGAACCTCATTTGTCCCCAGGAATCACCTGATCCTTCTCTCTCTGTGGCCTCTGCCCATGGCTGAAATGGAGACTGGAAGCTCTTTGCAGAAAGGAAACACCCATTTTGCTTATGCTGCTATTTATTTCGTAAGGTTTAAGGGACGCAGGTGGCGCTGTGGGTTAAACCACAGAGCCTAGGACTTGCCGATCAGAAGGTCGGCGGTTCGAATCCCTGCGATAGGGTGAGCTCCCATCGCTGTGCCCTGCTCCTGCCAACCTAGCAGTTCGAAAGCATGTCAAAGTGCAAGTAGATAAATAGGTACCGCTCCGGCGGGAAGGTAAATGGCGTTTCCATGCACTGCTCTGGTTCGCCAGAAGCGGCTTAGTCATGCTGGCCACATGACCTGGAAGCTGTACACTGGCTCCCTCGGCCAATAAAGCACGATGAGCGCCGCAACCCCAGAGTCGGTCACGACTGGACCTAATGGTCAGGGGTCCCTTTACCTTTACCTTTAAGGTTTATATACCACTTGATTGTAATAAAATTCAAAGTAGTTTACAAAATCTAAAGTGCTGTATACATTTAAATAGGGCAAAGACAAATAAAAATAGACTCCCAGCCCCTGCTTGCTTGGCAACAGGCTACGAAAGACTGCAGCCTGTGTTCATGTTCAGGATATACCTACAAATGTGCCTCACCCCATTCTGGCAATCATCCATGCTTTCACCTGGTGTTTCCCATTCCTCTGCAATTGGTTTATTTTGAGCACATCTGTCTTCCCTTGCGTCCTTCACTGATGTGGAAATATACAGTGGTGCCCCGCAAGATGAATGCCTCACAAGATGGAAAACTCGCTAGACGAAAGGGTTTCCTTTTTTGAGTTGCTTCGCAAGACGAATTTCCCTATGGGCTTGCTTCGCAAGACGAAAACGTCTTGCAGTTTTTGCAAGTTTGTTTCCTTTTTCTTAACACTGTTAATACAGTTGCGACTTGACTTCGAGGAGCAACTCATAGAACGCAGTGTACATAGTAGCCTTTTTTGAGGTTTTTAAAGACTCTGGTGATTTTTGAAGTTTTTCCAAAACTTCGTTTGCAGCCATTTGGTAAATTAAGCTTTTAAAACTTGGGGGGGGGGGGATGGATTTTGGGTTGGGGTGTTTGGAATTCAAGGACTTGGTGTTGGAAAGGGGTTTGCAAGAATCTGGAAGCTTGTGTGGTTTTTTTCTGCATTTTTATGATTTTCTGTGACCATTGGGCCACTCTGCTGTTTTTTTTAAAAAAATCTGGGTTTGAATTTTGAAATGCTCTTTACAGTATGTGTGACTTTAAAGAGCACTTAATAAACTCTTGTTGTACCAAATTTGGCTTTGTTTGGACTTTTTTTGACCATAGGAACGCATCAATTGATTTTCAATGCATTCCTATGGGAAACCGTGCTTCGCAAGACGAAAAATTCGGTAGACGAAAAAATTCACGGAACGAATTAATTTCATCTTGCGAGGCACCACTGTATGGGTTTTTTACGTATATTATAGTGTACAGTAGACATGCAAACCTCAGTCACCAACAGACATTAGCAAATCAATTACCTTACCTGTGTGTTACTTTTCAAAGTTAATGAATTTCCAATTGGGTAGCCCTGTTAGTCTTTTGCAGCAGAAACAACAGAGTCTTGAGGCACCTTAAAGACAACGTTAATGAAGTGGCTAATGGCCCATCACAAAGCTGTCTACGGCTGCAATTCTAGCCATGTCTACTCAGAAACAAGTCCCATTTGATGCAATGAGGCTTACTCCCTCGTAAGTGGGGCTAGGATTGCAGCCTTTCTCACTAGCATGATTTCACAGTTCAGCAGAAGCTTGTCTTGTCTTCTCCTTTCTGTCACAGAGGTATCAGGGAGGGACAGTTTAGCACGCTTGGTATTTTGTTCTTTGTGTCCTCAATTGCATAAATTACTCCTTCACTCAATTGCAATGCTTATTCAACCACATTCAAGGCCCTTTTTATTGCAAGGTTTTGTTTCACAGATGCATATTCTAGGCATAAAAATGGATGTGTGCATCTTCTCTCAATGTTTTAGATCAGGCTCAGTGAGGCAGCTGCCTCAGGGCAGCAAGTATGGTACAGCTGGGGGGAGAAGCAGATCTGGGTCCAGGGGAAGCTAGTTGTTCGCCACCCTGCCCCTTCCCCTCTGCCACCACTGACTTCCCTTCTGCCCCCGCCACTGCTAACTCCTCCTCTGTCAATGCCCACCAATGCTGCCTGCTCCCCCTGCCAATGCTGCCAACTCCTCTCCCGAGAGAGCCAGTGCGGTGTAGCGGTTAAGAGGGGTGGACTCATAATCTGGTGAACTGGGTTCGCGTCTCCGCTCCTCCACATGCAGCTGCCGGGTGACCTTGGGCTACTCACACTTCTCTGAAGTCTCTCAGCCTCACTCACCTCACAGAGGGTTTGTTGTGGGGGAGGAAGGGAAAGGAGAATGTTAGCCGCTTTGAGACTCCTTAAGGGGAGTGAAAGGCGGGGTATCAAGTCCAAACTCCTCCTCCTCCTCCTCCTCCTCTTCTTCTTCCCGATGCCGACTCTTCCTCCCCAGCCTTCATTTCAGCCTTTTTCTTGACATCATTGACTGGGTGGGGAGGCAGAGGTGTCATTGGCAGTGGGGAGTTGCAGCATTTTCTGTGTTGCCCAAAGCAGCAAAACATCCTGTTTTATATACAGTGGTACCTCAGGTTACAGATACTTCAGGGGTTACAGTTGCTTACAGACTCCGCTAACCCAGAAATAGTACCTCGGGTTAAGAACTTTGCTTCAGGGTGAGAACAGAAATCGCGTAGTGGCGGCGCGGCGGCAGCAGTGGTTGGCCAATTAGCTAAAGTGGTACCTCAGGTTAAGAACAGTTTCAGGTTAAGAACAGACTTCCAGAGCGAATTAAGTTCTTAACCCAAGGTACCACTGTATTGGGATTTTGCTGGGAGTTAGGCAAGGTTTTTAAACCAATGATTTAGCAGACAGATACAAATCCAGAAGTTTCTTTCCACTTTGTCGAAAAGGCTCAGAGGAGCACAGATGAAGTCAACAGGTAACAGAAAGAGACCACTTAGGCTTCTGGTCTCCAGAGTTATTAGCCACCTTTTAGAAGACTAGGTATCATTATTTTGCATTGTTCAATGGTTGCTTAATTTTGTAAAGTAGGTTTTTAATGGCTGGAAAAGGAAGTTTCACAAATGGAGTGCCAGAATTAGAAGGTCCCATCCCTGTAAGCAGGGGTGTACCTAGGGATTGACCCCTGCTAAGGGCCCAGGCCTGGTGTGGGGAGCAAAAATGGTGTCTTTCTATTCTGGCTCCTTGCACCAGCGCTGTGAGGTCTCCTCCCCAGTTGGCTGTCGGTACTGTTAGCTCCTGGCCCATGGTGGAAGGGAGCCTAGGTTTGTTTCTGCCTGTAAGGTACTACAGTGGTACTTCGGGTTAAGTACTTAATTCATTCCGGAGGTCCGTTCTTAACCTGAAACAGTTCTTTACCTGAAGCACCACTTTATCGGGCCTCCTGCTGCCGCCGCGCCACCACTGCACGATTTCTGCTCTCATCCTGAAGCAAAGTTCTTAACCCGAGGTACTATTTCTGGGTTAGTGGAGTCTGTAACCTGAAGCGTATGTAACCTGAGGTACCACTGTACCACAATTCTACAAGGATACTCAGAGTAAGGCCTCAGTTGAAAATCTCAATAATCCAACAGATTTTATGTGGGAGCATGCTGTCCTTCAGAGTAGTCTTTGTTTTTAATTCTATTATGTATTTTGTAGGTTTTTTATGTTGTAATTTTATTTGGGGAACTGCCCTGAGATCTATGGGTATAGGGGACGGTATACAAATGTTAATAATAATAATAATAATAATAATAATAATAATAATAATAATAGAAGAGATGGACAGGCATCAGCAAGCACACTTTCCACACTCGCCATAGAGAGCTTCATTCTCAGAATTGTTTCATAATTCCTTGTCAAACCTCCTCCAATAATCTTCTTGAAGGCCTTTTGTGGCAAATCCTATTCAACTTCTCATTGCTGCCATGTTTACTTGACAGTGAATGTACATGATTTCAGTTTGGCTTCCTTCCAAATTAATAGGGTTAGGATGGCAGCCCATAATTGCAACTTTAAGATTTCAGAGTCCTTAATTCATTGTGGGCAAAAATGCATGCACAAATAATCAGCTCTTTAATTTGGAGGGTGAAAATGAAAAAGCAGTGCAGAACAGACATTCCCATGGAACCAATTGGTTGTTAATCCATCCCATAGATTCTCAGTGGGACAGAGAAACAGAATTAATAATAGCATTTCTTCAGTGGGTTTCATGCAACACTAAATCTACTGAAGAGGATTCTGTGAGGATGCGTAAGAGAGGTTTTGTAATTCGGCACTTTGATACATTGAAAAGTGCTGAAAAAATGTAAATAAATAAATAAATAAATCTCAGCTGGCCATGTTATGCCTGAATGGAGTCTTTGGGAAAATTGATTTGGGAATCCAATCCCCAAATCTGTTTTATTTACATTTATTTATTACAGTTATGTATATGCATAGATCCTATTTTTTGCACCTTCATTATTTACCCTGTTTCCAGATGTGTCCAAGATTCAGAATATGTCAATATGGGGAAAACCCACCCACCAAATATTTCCCGATTTCTTCATGCGCTTTGTACTGTGGCCTCGTGGTGGCAGAGTAGGCTAAGAAATCGCATTCACGTGGGTAGATTTAGGACTGAACATCTGTATGTGTGGCAGCAAACATAAGCTATTAGACTGACGATTCCTTTGTCTGCAGTCCAGCTTCCCTGGTTCTTTTTGATGCTCTGACTTTCTCTCATTAGATTGGTAACAATGTCACCTCTTCATAGGAGACAATGGATAAATCCAGGAATTTGATACTGCAGTGATTTGGAAGCAGCAGACCCCAAAGAAGGTAGAAAGAAAGAGAGAAGTTTATACTCTTTCGCTCAAGTCTTGGGACACACGTGCACACACTCTGTGTGTGTGTGTGCATGTGTGTGTGTGTGTGTGTGTGTATTCACACACCCTGTAGATGCTTTCAAGTAGTATAGATGCCATGTTTCAGATGGGTGAGAGACAAGTCTGAATAATATTATGCCCATATCACAGGGAGTAATGAGGTGAAGCAGGAAGAGTGAGAAATGTACTATAACCCTGCCATTAATGTAATGTAACAATCTGCTGCTAACATCTGCATATGGCAGAATAGGAACAGGCTGAGTGAGAGTGGCTGCAATATCGTCTTTTCTTACAGGGTTACAGAACCACCCTGCATTATGCTCTCCGAGGTTGCACCCCCGCATTAGGCTTCCTGCATTTTCGACAGGGGTGAAGGCTGATAGATAGGAGCTCTCTAATAAAGGCTTCAATTACTGCCACCAAAATACTACATCACAGACACATGTCTTTACTGGAGTACTACATGCAGATAGATGATAGATAGATAGATAGATAGATAGATAGATAGATAGATAGATTAGATAAGGATTTTACAAAGAATATGCAGATGTTTCAAGTGACATTATTTGACTATCTTGGCACGTGTATCTAAATTACTTGAAATTAGACAGTTATGTTGGAAATAGTGCAGCAAAATGAATCCATCGCCTTTGCAAAGAGATCTATCTACTTAGGCACCAACTTTAGGGTTCATACCTGGTCTTGGGCCACAAAGACAGCAAGGATCCTGCTGGGGCATAGCGTTTTCCACCCTGCTAACCACCAAATTCCCTGGCTGGGGTGGTTTCTGAGCTTGTGTTGGAGAACCTCAGGACTATTGTTTTGGGAGACTTCTGTGTCTATGCCAGGAAGGGCCTGCTTGGGACTTTATGGCTGCCATGAGGATGCCTCAGTAGATCATCAGCACATGACATTTGTTTTCTGCCACTGGGGAAATGAGGTATTGTTAAGCACAAACTCTTTCCTTCTTGGGTTTGGATTGACAGTGGAAATCCTTCCCTGAAGGGTGGGAGACAAATTAAGTTGTCTGCCCCCCAGGGGCACCTATGGGATCCAATGGATTGCTGAATACTCTGGGGAACTTTATGGTTGACAGATTCTGTCAAAGCTTTGGTCTCACTATGGAATGACGAGAGTAGGGAGGGTGAATGACTCAAATTCTCCCTGGTACCCTCTCCAGTGCTGCAGAGCCTATAAGGCTCCCTGGTTCTCAGACAGTCTACAGGCAATTAAGCAGCTCAGATGATGGCTGGAGTGCAAATGGTCAAGCACAAGCAAGACGATAACATTGTGCTTACTATGTGGCAGGTAAAGAGCACAATGGAAGCATGTTTGGAAGGAAGTTGTTTGGAAACCTTTGCTTACCTGCTGTGCCACCTATTATTTCTTCTTCTTCTTCTTCTTCTTCTTCTTCTTCTTCTTCTTCTTCTTCTTCTTCTTCTTTTTCTTCTTCTTCTTCTTCTTCTTCTTCTTCTTCGCTAAAGACTTTGAGGTTCTACTCAAATCTTGATGCCACAGTATCTCATCTGGGAAGGTGTCCAGCACACAGTCTAGTCAAGTTTCTTCTTTGGATCAGTTTCAGTTGTTGCAAACTGAAACAGTCAAGCCACATGTTCTCCCAATCCTTTTCCTGGTTCCTATTGGCTTGAAAAAGGCAGTGGTGCAGTCTTTCCTGAAGAGTGATGACATTAAGACCCCTGAACAGTTTGAGACCTTGATGCTTGAGACCCATATATTCCTGCCCAAGAATTAAGATTCGCTGGAGAGGTTCACCTCCGCATTTCACCTATGGGAGATGTGCATCTTCTTGTGCAACAAATTTTTGCTGGCGCAAAACATTTTGCCAGTGGAAGAAGACATACAGCTAAGGGTCTTGAACTTAGTACTGCATTGGATGCAACCTCGAGCTCTCTTTAAAGTACCACACAGAATATGGGAACAAAATGATAAAATATAAAGCACTACATTAAAAGGTTGCAAAAATATAGGTCAAGATAATGAGGCCCACACAGAAGCACAGTAGTTGCATAAAAGCAACCATTTATTAGAGCAGTTAAATTTGGACCACAGTCACCATTTATCTCAGCGCTGTTCCTGAATGGGCAAACACCACGCTGAATGTTAATTATTAAAATGGGCACCATATGCATATTTTCTTTTTTAAAAAGAAACAGCAACAGCCAAGAACCACTCACCTGATTGGAAAGAATCACTCTGTTTTAGAATAGTGAAGTGAATGGTTGTCTTAACCTAGCTCTTTTTGCCAGTTTGTAGTTTTTGACTTAGGGATGCTGGGAATACATCTCGGTTCCAATATATATTTAGGGCACTGTTTAAATGTGAAGAATATTTCAAACAAGGGTTATTGTGATTCAGTGAAATAAAACAAGAGCTAAATATGCTGAAAAAATAACATCCAAATCTAGATCTATGAGGCCCTGTGTCAGATGTAATAGAGGGGAAATGGTTTTGTTTATGGTTTGCTTTCTTATTCCAGGTGGCCAGAAAGGTCCCATCTCATTAGATTGTAAAATGAGTATTTTTATATACAGCAGGCATTCTGTTCCATTCAATCCCTAGGCATTTTGCACAAATGACAGCAAAGGGAGTGGCTATTGGTCCATTTCCATACAAATCTTGTATTGGCTGATATTCACTCAACTCATATAAAACTCTTTAAAAACAGGATAGTGAATGTGAAATGTTCAATCAAAACATGCATAGAGTCTTTCTCCTAATGCCCCCAACTGCATTACTTCTCAGTCATTTGAATCTGAAAACAGACGGGAGTGCTCTGAAAAACACATATTTCATTCCCTGTAACTGTAGGGTAATACAGGTAGAGATACAACAGAAGAGGGGTGGGTGGGGGAAGGGGGTATGCCATCTCAGCCTGCTTTTAGAAGAAAGCCTCTTTTAATTCATTCCATTTCAATTTTGCATCGGTGCTGCCTTCCCTTTAGCCAAATTAATTTTGCCATGCTTTTGCAAGGAAATAATGTCACACTGAAATCCAGGCAGTCCCTCCTTATCAGTCAACAACTGTCCCCAGACAAAGCATTTTAATTTTGAAAAAAAGGAGGGGGGGGGGGCGTGAGACGCAGTGGGATTGGAGCGGCAATACATTTTCATTGACAGCCAGGCAGCAAACAACCTGCGTTCTATAATACCTTTCCTAGAGTGGTGGGGATCATTTTTGTGTGTGTGTGGTAGGCAGAGAGGGATTGGTTTATAGATGCTGCTTCCTGTCTCCCATAGCTGAATTTTTATATATCTCCTCCCTCCAGGGGTGGTTTTTTTGTGCTTTGTTTAAAGAGCTTCTATGATAATTTAAAACTCATTATTTTTGCAGGTTCCTTGTCTTTATGGAGCGGTTCCTTGTTTGCTGTGTGCCTGTTGTCCAAGCAGCAGGAATGCCATTGTAACCAGAGTGGCAAGCTCAGCCTCCCTGCGGTTTCCCTCTTTAATTGCCTTTATTAGGTTTGTCCCTAAGTGAGGGAAGGCTCCAGCTAGGGATTCAAATATGAGAGGGCACAATGGTTTTATATATATCCTGCAACGAGAAGTCCATTTAAATGTTTTCTTTTTTTTTTTTAAACGAAGCCATAAAATCAACCAGAAATGATTTTAGTTACCTGTGAAATATTCAGAATAAACAGGATTACTCAAATGGTTCCAGCGCTATAACTTCCATCCAGATTAGCATAGCTGTGGAAAGGGGCGGGGAGCAGAAATCTGCGTTAAATCTAAAGTTGCAGCAGGACAAATGCCTTCCTGCTTTGTAAGGACGCATTAAATATATGTGCTTCTTAAAAAAATGAGTTCATTTTACTATGAAGTGAATCTCTTACTGCGAATAGCTGAATATACAGCACTTGAAAATGTATAATTGTGACGGAAGTAATATCAAGGAGACTTTCGCACCTTAAAGATGAGAAAACATATTATGACATAAGCTTTCGTAGACCATAGTTCACTTCACCAGATGTATCTGATAAAATGGACTGTGATCCATGAAATCTTATGCCATGACAATTTTTCTAGTGTTTAAGGTACTACAAAGTACTTAGTTTTTGCAACAACATCCTAAGGCTGTGTACACACTCCTGCTTACTCTGCATAGAGTGAGCTTCCACCACTGGTTTGGGAAGCAGTAAACACACGGCATTAGCCAGTCTGTCTCTATCCTGTCCCTATCCTGACGCTTCTCATGAAATACTGTGTTTTGATGCATTTTCCTCCAAACCACTTAGGATCTGAACTGCAAAAAGAATGACCTAACTACATTTTAAGCTGGTAATGTGTACACTGCCTAATATGGCTATCTTCCTGGAAATGAATAAAATTCAACCTGTCATGTGGAATTACATACCAATTACAGTCATACCTCGGGTTACAGACGCTTCAGGTTGCGTTTTTTCGGGTTGCGGACCGCCAAAACTCGGAAGTACCGGAACAGGTTACTTCCAGGTTTCAGTGGTTGCTGAATCGCAACCTGCGCATGCGCAGACGTGCTGCTTCAGGTTGTGGACACTGCAAGTTGTGAACGTGCATCCCGGATGGATCACGTTCGCAACCCGTGCGTCCACTGTACATACCAAGACCTTTGATTCCAAAGAAATAGGGAATAGTGGTAGACTAATAGTGGGATGCAACAGAGGCAGTATGCTGGTTGGGAAGCAGGGGAGGAGCAGTTAGGAAGTTTGATGGATTTTGTTTCTTGAATGACAAGCTCCACTGGCAGATGTTTCAGAGAAACAGCAAGAAATGTTCCCATCTCTACAGCAGGGGGGCTTACAACTATCCCCAGTCCCAGCTAGCATGGCCAATGGTGACAAGTGATGGGAGTACCAGGGTATCAACATCTGTAGGGTATCAGGTTGCCTATGCCTGCTTTAATGCTTCTTAACACAGGGCTTGCCTGTACTTCTATATTTGCTTAAATTGTTAAGAAGCTGCTAAAGGTGAGCTGGAAGCCGAGTGACCAAGCCAAGGGGGTTCATGGAAATTCATGGAAACACACCAGAACCAGGAATGCTTTGTTGCTCAGGCATGATCCGAGTTCCAACAGGCAGCCTTTTATAGCCTTGTCTGGCCAGTTTGGGTGAGCAGGGCGTGTCCACAGCAAGATATTTCGCTGCCAGCAAGATGTTCTATGCTAATTCTGATAGCTATATGGCTCACCTTGCAACTCTGGGGTGAATGCAGGATTCCATGTGAATTCCAAGGACAGCAGTGGCCATAATTACCAAGTGGGAAACCCCTGATAGTAGCCACCACCAACCTGGTACCTTCCAGATGTTTTGGACTTCAACTCCCATCAGCCTCTGCCAGCATATGCTGGCTGGGCTGTTGGGAGTTGTAGACCAAACCACCTGGAAGGCAACAGTGTGATGATAGCTGCCGTAGAGGAACAGTCAGCACAAAGACACATATGCTTGGTCCACTTATGCCAATAGTCATCAATGTTTTATCTTCCAAATCCTTATCTGGCCCTTTTGCCGCATTCTGATCCAATGTTATTACATTTAAAATCAATGTAAAACATGCATTTGGTTCAAATATCCATAGTTTTGAAAACAGCAACGGAGCTGGAAAACATTAGATTCTACATATCTATGGGGTTACAAAATACAAAATATTACATTTGAGAGGACTTAACTCAATAAATTCCTATGATTCAGTGAATTCCTAAGATTATCAGATTCCAACTAATCTGATAGTTCCCTCCTCAAAGAACTTTGTATTGGCATTGAGATGACATAATTCAATTGGACACCCATCATGGGTTCTGCTGTGACCGTTAACTTTAGAAAGATGGGGGCTATAGAAGGAATGTACATAAAATCAGGAGTTGATTCAAGCCAACATAAATCTCCCCTAATTCTAACCAAATAATCTACAAGCTACATTCTTATCTATTTTTTTGGCATAAGCTTGCACCCCCAAACATGTTAGTAAGCATTAACTGGGCAACTCAGATAGCCATTCTTGCTCCTTGCAACACACCCAGGTATGCTAAACATACGAGGGCTTGGCCTCTTTTCTTTTGGAGTAAGTAAAATAAGGGTAGTGGCCACAGTTGGAGACAGGGATGGGAAAGTTTTCAGACTTGGACTACAATTTCCATAATTTCTGACCATTGGCCATGCCGGCTGATGGGAGCTGGAAGGCCCGGCTTCTGTATCTTCTAATATTAGCATAGGTACGACTGTCGTAGACACAACAGAACAGAACATTAAATGCAACGTGCACATCTCACGAGACGTACAAAAGTGTGCATGCCAAACCTTTGATTCCTTTTAGGGGGTCATGCTTTAGTAGTAGTAATTGGTGATTCCCCCCCTTCCCAGATTGATTTGAAATTGAGCTCTGCAAGCCAAACTAATTCCCCAAAATGGGAAAAAGCCAATTTTGCTGATTTCTCTCTAACCACTCTGGTTCTACTCCCCAAACACAATGGCACCATGAAGAGGAGAACAGCAGGGTATGTGTGGCTTCTTGCTTACCGGGAAGCAGCAGCACCTAAGTTTTGTTGAATGATGATGATGACGACGACGACAATGACAATGACAATGACGACGACAACAACAACAACAACACACACCCATCTGCTAAAACAGTGCTCCAGGAATTAGGAACCAAGATGCTTGAGTCTATTATTATTATTATTGCTATTACAAACACCCAAGTCAGATATCCAATCCTTCTAGAAAAACACGGTGAAACAAAAATGTCTTCATTTGTTTCCGGGATCAACAAATAGTGGCAACCTGTTGTGTCTCAGCATGGTCTGTCACACAGAAAGCCCTGCTTTGAGTTGCTGTGGAGCATCTACCTGAGATTGTAGGGACCAAGGACAGATGCCCTCACAGATGGCAGTGACCTACTGGATATGTAAGAGTATAATGTATAGGGCCTTATATGTTAACAAACCTTGTTCAGTAACAGATTGACAGCCATTGCGGATCCCATAGGTTCCCAATTTTGCAATGGAACTGGCCTCTGCCCCCAGGCATGCCGAAATCTATTCTGGGTTTCCCCTACCCCTCTGAAGCACAGGGCATGTGTTGAAAGACAGAGTAGATGGGTTCCCTATACAGTATTGTAGGAGCAAGTTGGCTGGATACCACCTAAGGAGGGTGTGTGTGTGTGTTGGTGGCAGTGGGCCCTAGTTACAGCCTCAAGGGTTAGCCCCACATAGAGTGCATCACAGTAATGAAGGCTTGAGGTTATGAATGTATGGACAATTGCAATCAAGCTATTCTGATCCAGAAACAGCTGTACTGCCTTACTAGGCAAAGCTGGGAAAAGTGATGCAGTGAAAACTCCCTGTACCAGGCCCCTAGCAACTGGTGCTGCTGTTGCAACAATGAAGGCACTAATGATGAATGTGGAGGCACTAGAGCTTGGTAATAATCTGAGATTTACTCTCAGAAACCTGGCACTGCCTTTAAAATCCAGCTGGACATTATGAGCTGGACAGGCGCACATCTTTGGTGATGAAATGACATGAAGGTCTTTTAACCATTATGTGCTGGCTGGGGGTCCATGATAAAGTCTGCTCTTCCTTTGGAGTCCAGCAATTAATAGCAGCGTATACAACATCCCAATTCATATATTAAATAGGAATGTTGCAAGTATGCAAATTGTAACATGTTGCAAACCTAATTTGCTGCATGCACAAACAGCGATTTTGTACCGGTGCTATTCTAGCATATTACAATCTCCACGAAGTAATTGGTAATGTTTGCAATAGGCCAAATTGCCTGATCCAGCCCAGAAACTGTAGATCACGGAAGTGTCAGCAGTTCACAACATTTTCAGCTCTCCAGCAGGTGGCAGCAACCCCCAATAGATCAAGCCCTATCCTGCTATAGAAACAAGCACAACTTTCTCCCTGTCTCCTACCCTCATCTGCAACAATCACCAACCAGATGCATGTTGGTTTTAAAGTTGGACACCAGAGACCAGATTAGCTTTTAAAGCCTCCAAAATTATGTTACAGAAAGGAAGTTGGTTTATGAAGATGAAGCAGAAGGAACCTCAGCAGGCAAGCCGTACCCTTGTCTGGCAATAGGTGGGACAATCTAAAGAGCTACAGTATTTAAATTAATTTAAATTAATCTTTGGAAGGTAAATATTCTAGGAAAACACAAGGGCTGCTATATCCATATTGTTTCCTCTCCTGGTTGTTCAGGCTCTGCCATCGCACGCATGTAGCATTATTTTAATTTCAGCACTTTTTTAAAGTATGAAGAGTTAATACTTCACCATCTCTTAATTTACTATTGTACAGAAGAACTGTGAAGTAATTTACTGGGAGCCAAAGTGGATCAGTGTCAATTCAGAGCAGGTATTATCTCTAAGAATCCTGGTTCCAGCCTCCCCTTTGTCACAGTAGTGGCCTTTCTTATTCTCAGCGCTGTGACACATTTTGTATAGCATTTTGCAAACAGTGTGGGCAACTATATTGAATCAGACCATTGTTCCATCCAGTCCAGCATGACCTACTTCAGCAGTAGCTCTCTAGCTGGGGCAGAGGTAACAGTCATGGTGCCCTTCAGATGTTCTTGGACAACTTCCATCAACCTTTAGTTTTGGCCATGCTGACTTGGGGCTGATGGGAGTTAGGTGCCTTCAAGATGTGACTGGGCTCTATTTGGCAACCTCTGAATTAGCCAGAGGTCTTTCCTAGCCCTGCTGCACTAAGGAGTGCGTTCCACCAGCAGCCACAGCCCTCCTCTTGAACAGAGGCCAAGAGATGTGTCTAAAGACATACAGTAAATGAAAGACTAATGAGGAATTTCTGCAATGTGTGTACAGCTGCAGTCTGCTATGCTGTCTACTGAACCCCATGGTGAATCAGGGTTTTGCCTGTGCCTGTCTTAATATTTAACATCTGTGTAATAATTAGAGTTGCTAACTAGAAATTAAGCCAATGGAATTTCCTCCCAGTAGTTATCTCCACATTAGGAAACTCTTCAGCTGCTTAACGTTCCCGAGTCAGACTGCTTCTCAAGGTAAACAAGCAGAACCAGAAAAACAACATCAGTCTAATTGCTAGCACGGCACAGAAAAGGGTGGAGACAAATTTTGCAGAACCAGAACCATTCATTCATGCACTGTGGGTTAATTACACTATGACCTTCATCGAGCCATCTCCATTGGCACAACCCTACTTCCTTGTCACATTGTTTAAATCTTTTCCAATGGGATTGCAAAGCACCAAGAGAAGTTTAAAATGAAGTCTCAAAACTGCATGTTGCTGCTGTCGTCAAGTGCTGGGGCACTGAGCTGAGACCTTTCTCAGACCTGAAGCCATACACATCCACTCATGACCACATCTTCAGGAAATGATTTTGAGATGCAAGTAAACCATTACAGATTGAGCACCATGGACACAACATTCATATAATTTCCCTTCAAGTATCAATGAGTCATCTCAGCACTGAGCAATAAAATGTCGAGGAACCAAGTCATGTACGTGCAAACTCTACACACGTGTTTTCATGGAGAAACTTTAAGGATTCTGGTCTGAACTTATTAAGGTATATGTGGCACCCTATTTGCAAAAAGGTGCATTAACCAGTTAAGGTTAAAACCTTTCAGCTGGGAAACATACTAACTTCTTATTGGCATGTACAATTCTTTTGGCAATGAGTCTGAGTTAAACTAAAAAATGCAGTGAAAGATAATGTGTATGCATAGCAAACACCCTGTTTATTTAGATAGGTTTTTCCCAGGTTTAGCAGAAGTCAGTGTTCCCCTTTATTTTTATATTTCAAGCGCTGGCTGCATTGTCTTACAAAGTCCAAATAAGCTTCAGGCCTGCTGCAGTCATAATTGTGTTGTGGGTCAGTTACCTCAGAAATTGCCATCTCTCCCTCAACAGAAATGTACAGTACTTCAACAATTTAGCAATTTGTGGCGATTGCATTGCCTAGAAAGATGGCAATAGCAATGTTTCACCATTGGTAGGTTCTGTCTGGGTATTAATATGCGCCCTGCATCGGAACAATTGCTCACAGTTCTGCTATTATTGCTCACTTTGAAATTCAGTCAACAGCGTGTGATACCAAAAACAAGAAAAATATGTACACTTATCTTCAAGCCATTAAAACCTTACAGCTGTGTTTACTTTCTTTCCTGTGCAAGGAATGAGTAAAATGGTTTCAGACACGGAGCTTTATTCGGGGGGCTGGATAAGGAAAAGGAAGAAAGGGAAAGAGTAGGAGAACAGTGGAGGAGATATATCACGGTTTCTAGTGGTTGTTTCAGAATGGTAATATCTCATCTAATTTTAGCTTCTCTTTTGAAAGAGCAGAGATTCCAGCACCCCAATACATAATGGGTAAGGACCCATGGGTACACTTCAGCAATCTAATCATTCCAGGTAATTTGCTGTATGGATGATTGCATTAAGGCACTGTGGTCTAGAGACTTCAATTCATTTCCACCCCCACTCAGAGTCACAAGTGAACTGGAATGAGATTCATGCTTTAATCTCAGATTTTCAGCCACCATTTACGCTAATGTTTTTAACCCTGCAGTTCAATGGAAAATGTATGCATTTTATTGTCTTAGATTCACTTCCTTTGCTGGAGGCAGATGCTTGCAATCTAAGCAGTGGCTAGAAAAAGAGGGCAGAGGAACCAATCAAGGTGTTCCTTGGAATTAATGACAGCAGGCCTCTGAAAGCAGTGCTACCTGATCAAGAAGGTCATCTTTTTGAGAAAGCTGTGCTGATATTTTTTCTCTCTCACAGCGATGGAGGCAACTCCTCTTTGTTCACAAAAAAACATCACCTGTGTAGCAAAATTCTACCCATATCCATTTATCATCTGGATAGCTGTTTGAAAAGGCTTCTTTTAACAGATAATCAAATAAAGGAACAGTCTAAATCAGGGGTGAGGAATCTTACATTCCTGAAACTGAGTTGACTTAGGGGAAAGGATATACTGTTGCTGGGCAATATACTGTTGCTGGGCAGGACCAAAGCTTGGATAATTTGGAGTCTTGAGCAAGATCCACAAAATGGCAGCCTAGCCAACTTACTCAGTAACAGCCTTTTCGAAGCAAATTTCAAAGCTCCCAAGGAGTGCTCAGGAAGTTAAATGGGGTCACAATGCCAAAGGTTTTTAAAACTGCTAGGGCAAGAATGACGGTAATACTAAACTCGCACCAAGTACTTTTTTTTGGTAAAGTATATGTGCAAATCATACATGTGCAGATCAAGTGGACTAGCTCACATAATTAGCATAGTCACAAATGAAACCTTCTTTTCAGAACAGTCAGAATCATAGAGTTGGAAGGGACCCTGAGGGTCATCTAGTCCAACCCCTTGCAATGCAGGAATCTCACCTAAAGCATCCATGACAGATGGCCAAACAACCGCTGCTTGAAACCTCCAATGAAGGAGAGCCCACAACCTCCTGAGAGAGACCATTACACAGTCAAACAGTTCTTATTCTCAGAATGGGGAACCTGTACTCCTCCAGATGTTGTTGGATTCCAACTCCCATCAGCCCCAGCCAGCATGGGCAATGATGAGGGGTGATAGGAGTTGTAGTTGAGCATCATCTGGAGAGCCACAGGTTCCCTACCCATGGTGTAGACAATATCATGCTAGAGAGATCAACAGGCTGGCTCAGTATAAGACAATGTCCTACGTTTCTCAAAAGTTATCACCTTCTGTTGCTGTTGTTGTTGGCATCTGCCTCTCTTGGTTGAGTGTGCCTTTGGAGGGGAAGTCAAACTATCAGAGAGTTACAGTGCCAGCTGTGGCAGTACAGACTGATATAGGAGAGACATATTTTTTGCAGCTGAAGGTGTATGGTTTTGCCGTTACTGGTGCACTATGGCATTTCCTTCCCTCTGCCCTCCTCTCAGTGGTCATTCCTGCTCTGGTCACTGCTGTGGATAGACAACCTGACCTCTAGGTACTGTGATGATCTGTGAGGAATTCCCATATGGCGGGGTTAATGTTGCCAGCCTTCATGTCATGTTTGCAGACATCTTTGTAACTCAGAGTTGGTCTGCCAACAGGCCTGGTGCCAGAAGTCAGCTCCCCATGGCACAAATCCTTGGGGATCCTGCCACCTTCCATTCTGTGTACGTGACCAAGCCAGAGTAGATGTCACTGAGACAGAAGAGCAAACATACTGGGAATGTGGACTTGGCAGTGTACATCTTTGTTTGAGACTCTGTCCTGCCATGTGATGCCCCAAATCTTCCTGATGCAGTGCATTTAGAAGGCATTGAGGTGTTGCTCTCGGTGGGTGTAAGTTGTCCATAAAGCGGTATGCTCAACATGCAAGCTTGCTAGACTTTCATCTAGGTGTTGCTCATAAGCATCACATTCTCCCATACCCCTTTGGAGAGTTGAGCCACTGCCAATATGCTTGTCCAGCTCATCTTCTAGCCATTTAACATTAAAGAACTGGTGTTGGTGGTCTGGTCTGCACAGAAAGGACCATTCCAAGCAGGGGGAAAACTTCATGGCCAAATGGCACCACATTTATATCAACTGAACATTATGAGATAGCTACACTTGTATATATGAAAGGATGGTGGAGACGATGTCAATATTTAAAAGGCAAAAATGCTAAGTAGCTACAAAGAACTGCTTCGTTAAGTAAGGAAGTAAAGTATTCAATAATTTTATGAGCCAGTTTCCATAGTGGCTTATACATACACAACTATAGATGAAATCTAGCCCTCTGCTATGAATAATTCTCTTCATGGCAGCTCCAGCCTTATTTCTGTAGGGAAATGGTATCTCTCCGTTTTAAGAATTTGATAGCTGGAAATGAATAGGTAGAGAACAGGAAGACAATGTGGAGAAGAGAAAACAAAATGCAAAGTTAGGCGCACATTTCCATACTGAGGAAGTCAGCTGCAATGTGATCTGCAGCAGACCCAACCACTTTCTCTCTTGGGTACTTATATGCTGGATGTGCTGGATGAAAATATGTTTCTAGTTGTCTGATCCTAAGATGTGCTATTCCAACACACGAGGGCTTAGCAAACAAATGTCAACAATTAAGCCATCATAAAACGATGGTGTCATAGCAATGTTGCATCAGAGTTGCAGGCGGATGTACCTATTTAAATATTTAGAATCTGGGTATAAAGCAGTTTTTCAACTCCAATTATCAGTATAATATTTCTTCCATGTTAAGTTAATGCAGCCAGTATGTGTTTCTGCTGGTAGAATATATGCTTTGCATGGAGAAGGTCCCAGGTCCAGTCCTGGGCATTTCCAGGTAGGGCTAGGAGAAAATCCTGTGTGAAGTTCCAAAGGGCTGCTGCTGTCAATCAGTGTGGACAATACTGAAGTAGATGGGCCAATGCTCTGATTTAGTATAAGACTGTATTCTATGTTTCTATGTTCCCAGTGCCTCTAACTTTACATGTTCTCTTTAGCAATATATGGATCGTTCTGATGGGGCCAACATGGACTCATCACTGGAGAGTAACACTGCTGTGAACAAACAGGCTGGTTGCTTAGCAGAACCACCACACAGTTGTCTCCTGCACAGAGGTGGGAAGAGTCCAGGAGAGGGCAAATAGATACTTTGCTGAGGCCCAAGCCAAGATTCGGTGGGTGGTTTTTATGACACCAAAAATGTATGGTTACTTTGATTACGTGGGCACTTTCCACAGAAGCTTCCCCTTTCCACCAGAACCACTGACACACTGGTGTGGAAAATATCCAGGTAATTTTAGATATTCACATAATCTGAAGCATCTTTGAGACCCAAAGCAATTGCAGGACAAGGGCAGTTTTGTGGCAGCAATAATGTGATGTAGTATGGGGCTGAATCAGATCAATCTAGTTCTGTATTGTTTGTATCTCAACTAGTGGTCACCTTCCAAGTTTTCCAGTAAAGATGCTTAAAAAAGGGGAAAAAAGAACCACTCTGCAAGCTGAGATGGGGTGAACTGAGTCTGTATCTCTATACATGCAGAGTACCTGCTCTACCATTGAAATTTACAGTAGTTTAAGAGCCTCTTTACAGAGTTTAGTCTCAAGAATTATGCATCTAGGTACAGAAGAATAACTGCAGCCACTCGTTCCTACTTAGTTTTACAGTCAGATACAAATAAAAGAGCTTTGCTTGGCCTTTCTTCATTTTTTTTGGGTGGGGAGGGAAGTTAATTATGGATTTTGTTGTCGTTGTCGAACATACAAGGCTTAAAAATATGAATGCTATTTCCCTGGGGTTCTTAGTGATCTGCAGGAGTCTGAACATACCCTAATCTCACTGACTCAAAATGGATCAGAAAGCCATGTTTATTCATAATGACTAAATCATCTGTACAATTGGTCTGCTGGACTGTTAACATTTAGGAATGCAAGTTGTGCATGTATACAGCAGTAGATGTTTGGGACTTTAAAGGCTCACATAGTTTATTAAATAAGGTTAGGCCATTGATCTGTTTTGGCGGGTTCAGTAATTCTATTTTATTGCTTGCTGATTGAAGCAAAACAGAAATTGCATTTTAAATCCCATCTTGGAAAGGGGAAGTTTCTGCATGAGATGCTTCTGCTCTGATTCTCTTGCGGAACGTTTTTTTCTTGAGCTTACAGTGCTTAGCTATGCCTCAGGAAATCTAGGTGCACCAGTCTAGGATGATATTTTCACTGTTACCTCATATGACTGGGCTTACAGTGATATGTGGCTTAAACGTAGCAAGCATACAAAACAAATAGACCCCTTCTGGGGCCATTACAAGCAGCCCTGTCTAGGACCAAAAGAAATCTTAATAAGAATAAAGGCCAACCTTACTGACCTTTGTTTTAGGCTTGGCCAACCATAATCTTTGGTCAGCTTGCCCTTAAATATCTCAGACGACAGAAATAACAACTCATACCTCTCTAGTCACCTGAGGTAATTCTTCTCAAGCTACTAGCAGTGTGTTTGTGTGTGTGACCTCAGATTAGGGAACCCTGTAGGTTTGCTCCTCACCTCAAAAGCAGACCGGTACCCCAACCTTTTTGAGAGGTACTTATGGGGGAACATTGCAGCGATCCCCACCATTCTTGTTTGTCTCCTCCTGTTACACCCCTTGTATCTGAAGAAGTGTGCATGCACACGAAAGCTCATACCAAGAACTAACTTAGTTGGTCTTTAAGGTGCTACTGGAAGGAATTTTTTTATTTTGACCCCTTCTAAGTTTCTGGTTAGGGGAGAAATTGCTGCCACTCTCTCCTCTAGGGTTCTCACCATTTAAAATCATAGAGTTGGAAGGGACCTTGAGTGACAACAGCCTAGATAACCACCCCTGCGAGTGGTTGGTAGGGGGTGTTGACTGGAGCTTCAAGGGGGGGGGGGTTACAACCTGGTTTCATCACTCCTGTTTGACATTATGACCACTGTGCCCCACTGCATCTCTCACACTTGCTACTTGCCCACTGCACTTATCTCCTCTTTTCTCCCCAGAACAAAAGCTCCCTATTAGTATGGAGCCCATGACAGCGGGATGGATCTAGGAAACACATAGGCAGAACACAGCTCATCAGTCTCCTCCCGCCCTTTGTTGTTCAAGATCTTTCTCCAGCACACAATTGCCTATTTATTTTCTTCTGGATATAATATAATTCCATAAGAACATAAAAATGCTTTTGAGTGTCTGACAAGAAATATGATTCAGCCTTAGTGCTTCTCTAACATACAGTCACCCCCCCATAGGTGACATTCTAACACTGAATTTCATTTACACAAAGACTATGATATTAGGAAACAATTTAGTGTAATCACTTGTTTCATTGCAAGGAAGAATCCAAACATTATTCTGTGGAATGAATTTTTCCTGCAGTGTTGTAGATAATAATGATGGTTTCCCAGATGTTGTTGCTGAGTTTTTCTTTTAACCTTTTTCACTCTCATCTTGAAGGCTACTTTAGCAAGGTAGGTTGTGATTGTTGCTGGGGTATAAAATTAGTAAATGCCCAGGTTTGCAATAGCACTTAGGGGAGTGTATCTACTGCTTTTTCCCATCTGTGTCCTAGCACATATTAGAAAAAAGCTGCACCTCATCACAGGCAAAATCCATTGTAAGGACTTCACTTAGGCATTTGGTCTTGGAAAAATTAGTGCTTGGTTGAAAAGGTACTCACTACCTTACAGTGGTCCAATGTCTGAACAGACATCACAAATATTATGGTCTTCTTTGCCCCCTGATATAACAAGCAGTCATGTTCACCATTAATTCAAGCAGGAAACCAGCATGTCAACCCTCGCAAAAATGTTTTTGCACTGTTTATTTTATTTATATCCTCCCTTTCTCCCCAGTACAGGACCCCAGGAGGCTCATGACAGGGATCAAAGAATCGTCAAACTGTAGAGTTGGAAGGGACCTGAGGATCATCTAGTCCAACCCCCTGCAATGCATGAATCTCAACTGGATCATACATGGCAGATGCCCATCCAGCTTCTGCTTAAAAATCTCCAGTGAAGGAGAGTCCACCACCTTTTGGTGGGAGTCTGTTGTACTGCCGAGCAGCTCTTACTGTCAGAAGGTTCTTCCTGGTGTTTTGTCAGAACAGAGGTGGATTTAGAGGAGCACCACAGGTGGTCATTTAACCATTCACATTCCAAACACACCCAACACACACACACACACACACACACGCCCATGCGCGCGCGCGCGCACACACACACACACACACACACACACACACAGAGAGAGAGGTATGCAACAGCAGCAACTATCTTGGCAGTCCGGCAACCATTTTACATTTCTCTGAATTTATCTTTTTTCTGTGCCCTGCGGTGTGTGTGTGTAAATGGCGGCCACCCCCCAAAATGGTGGAGAATATTAAGAGAAAACTCTGCAAAGTCTCCTTCTTTTCCTGTATGTATGGCATGTAAAGAAACATCTCAGAAATGTTATCAGAAAAAAATGTCTTCTGAGGAATTTTCCCTCCGCTCTAGTTCATCATTCCCCTCCAAGAAACACCCTCCTCCATTTTCTGCATCTCCTTTCTTGAGTGGTATTTTTGCAGAGAATTATAGCAATATTATTTTAAACAATATTATTTTAACAGGATTATAAAAACCAGCTGCCCTTTTGTTCTCTCTTGACTGGTAATCTTTTATTTATATAGTACATCCTGCCAGAATAATACTGTGGGTGCGCAATTATAATGCGGGTGATGTTAGAGCCCAGCCTATAAAACGGAGACAGCAAAGGGAATCATTTATATCCAGAAGAGGGAGAGAGAGAAAAGAAGTTCCTTTTATTTTATGCAGAGCAGGTCATGTATTTATTAAACATATTTATTAAATGTGTTTGTTTTGCATTTTTTCTTTTTCTTTTGGGCACAAAGTGAAACCACAGCTCTGTTCAATAGCATCAAGACTTGTGGTTTTGGTTTGAGGAAAATATTTTTCATATGATGTTTCCTTATTTCCCTGCTTGTACTGCTTTTTACAACTTAGCATAGAGCGGGGAGGAAGGAATAAATTCTGTGGCTGATAATGGGCTCCATGTCCACTGAATCATGAAAAACTACCATTACTGCGTTTTATTTTACCAGTGATTGGATTCTGCAGGACCTAATTTGTAAGCAACGGCATGGCTTGCAACAGCTCTACTAACTCTCTCGTCCCGAGCGTAGAAGCCGGACGCCAAACGTATCGTGAAACCTCAGGGCTTGTACACATAACTTCCGACCTAATTAGTCAAAAACATCATTACTAAAATTATTCCAACTTCTTTTATTGCCATGCTATTATCCCTGGTCCCTTTTTAGATTCTCCGTTATTAAAGTTTAATTAAGCTTCACTGCCCTCCAGTGGTGCATGTTATGAACAACATTTCAGAAACTGCAAGTGGTCGAATAATGTGGAGAAGAAATGATCTCAATCCATTTATAAACAAGGTGAAATATTGTGCGGCGTCCACAGCTGAGCTATGCCTCACAGGACCATGTCTCAGCATTGAAAATGACTCGAAGCTATCCTCTGCATGTCATGTGAATGGTACAGGTTTGTTTTTTTAAGTAGCTGTGCAGCCAAGTGACGCGGGTGGCGCTGTGGTCTAAACCGCTGAGCCTCTTGGGCTTGCCGATCAGAAGGTCGGTGGTTCGAATCCCCACAATGGTGTGAGCTCCCGTTGCTCGGTCCCAGCTCCTGCCAACCTAGCAGTTCAAAAGCACACCAAAAATAGATAAATAGATACCGCTCCGGTGGGAAGGTAAACGGCATTTCTGTGCGCTGCTCTGGTTTTGGTGTTCCATTGTGCCACATGACCAGGAAAAGTGTTTGTGGACAAACACCTGTAAAGCGAGATGAGCACCACAACCCCAGAGTCATCAGCAACTGGATTTAACTGTCAGGGGTCCTTTGCCTTTACCGTTTTAGCTGTGCGGCCAGAGACCACCATTCTCTTTATGACTGGAGAATGCGTAGCAAGGAATAAGAATCAGGGCCAGCCCTAACATTAGGCAGAATGTGGCAGCTGGCTCAGGTGGCAGAGGCTGAGGGGTGGGTGCAGAGCAGACTGAGCTGTGACACAGCCCTGTGCTCCCTAAGCTAGGCTGTTGTTGCTACTGAGGACAATGGTGGAGCAGAGAGCAAGGAATCTTGATTATCTGTTTGTTGCTTTGTGTGTCTGTGTTTAATTTTGCCATTTCTTAAAATTTATTTATTTATTTATTTGTGTCTGGTGGCTTGCTTTCTTTTAATCTACCAAAGAATACAATAAAATAAAAGAAGGATTAAGGGGTTTTCTCAGGACGGTGAAAGGCATGTGTGCTGTGTCCCGTTGGTCTAATGACAGTGGCACTCGCCCTTCTCCTGATAGGAATACTCTGTGGGAGAAGGGACACCCAAAATTTGGGGAGGTCGAGGAGGGTCAGTTGTGGTGGAGAGTGAAAAATGTTCCTATTTTCATCTGAGGAATGTTTGTGGATCTGTAGTATGTGCAATTTAAGACAAATTTCTAACTCAGGTTTAATTTCATGGGGAAATGTTTGGTTTTTTTATGAGTATGTAAAGTTGGGGAAAGTACCGTGGCTGAGGGAACATAACAGCCCAGTGTTTCTGTATCAACATTGCGGCGGGGTGTGCATGTGTATGTGCTGAGAAAAGTGGTGTGTGATAACCCCGCAGTGTAGTCTAGTGTTATCCACTTGGGCTTTTTTTTAATGGAAAAGTTGTTGGGGTTAAACTGACCAGTTACATAGGGCTGTGGCAACATCACATTAATTCTGTGACCTCTGATCTCAAGCAAGGAGAAAACAGGGTGCAAATAGTGTCAAAGGAGCAGCAGAGAGGCGTTAAACAATTTACTGTTTGGCTATCGTGTTTATTTTCTTTGTACATCTGCTTTTTTATTCTTTTTCTTTGAATCAACCTTGCCTTCGCACCCTACTCCACCTTTTTTCGTGAATGTGTATTTTACTCTGAACTATGTTGCGAGATGCTCTGGTCTAAGCCCACATAAGCCTCAGCCCACTTGGTTCCTATGCTCCGCGGTTATAATATCTTTATAAAACTGGTTAGTCTACTCCTGTTATTGTGTGTTTTTAAAATCACCCTAGGCTCTGAGGGTAAGCAGTGTGTTGGCTCAGCTGCAGGAGCTGCCGGAGCAGCTGAGTTATTGCACACCAGTAAGCAAAGGTGTGCATATGATGGAGCTTTTAAAGTGCTGTGAAGCTTGAAAGCTTGCACACCCTACCCAACAGATGCAACTTCAAATAAAAGGCATCTTATCATTATCTACTGCGTGCCTCTCGTCCTTTGCAACTATCTCAGTAATAACACTCCTTCATGAAAGGTAAGAATAGCAGTGATTTCTATTGATAATTCAGATTTTCCAGGGCAGGAGTGATTGCTGATTGCTGATTTTCTGATCATTTGCCATTCATTACTATGCTATTGATCCACCTGTGAAGTATACAAAATTGCCAGATGTGTCCCCATCCTATTAACTGCGAATGTATATGGCTGTGTTTGCAATATAATTATACATTTGAATAAGGTCAGTGATGCCATTTTGTCTGGAAAGTACAAAGACCAGTGATGCCCAGTGCGGACATTTATCTTGCTTGGTGCAAGATACAGGCCTCGGTCCTGTATACCTGAAGGAGCGTCTCCACCCCCATCGTTCAGCCCGGACACTGAGATCCAGCGCCGAGGGCCTTCTGGCGGTTCCCTCATTGCGAGAAGTGAGGCTACAGGGAACCAGACAGAGGGCCTTCTCGGTAGTGGTGCCCGCCCTGTGGAACGCCCTCCCATCAGATGTCAAAGAGATAAATAATTACCTGACATTCAGAAGACATCTTAAGGCAGCCCTGTTCAGGGAAGTTTTTAATATGTAACACTGTACTGTTTTTAACACTGATTGGGAGCCGCCCAGAGTGGCTGGGGAAACTCAGCCAGATGGGTGGGGTATAAATAATAAATTATTATTATTATTATTATTATTATTATTATTATTATTATTATTATATTCCAGATATGCTTTCTTCTGCCCAGGTTTTATTGCACCTTCTATTTGATCTGTTTTATAGGAAGAAGCTTGATTTTGTTCTTCTTTCTCTCCTTCCATCCCCACCCCCCTCTCTATTAAATGAGTGCTGGGAGTGCACTCTGTATTGCATATTCATGATCATTGTGGCCATGATGATATTGATATGTGGTCCTGCATTCAGCTCTTACCTGTGGCTCCTGGAAGCTGTCAGCATGCAACAGTGGCCACACCCCAGGAAACCGCTTTGAATGGCCAGCTAAGATAGCAAATGGGTCTCAAACCCTCAGTCACTTATGGATTTCCCCTGCATGTGAAGATTGTGAAGATGATCTCTGGTGGATTGAACAATTGTGGGTGCAATGGTCAAGAAGGTGGTTACTGCACATGTTGAGGGAAAGGAAGAGCAGATGGTGACTGTCCACCTGGGAACGTAGTCCATCTTAGTAGCTGATCTTAAACCTCTGCTGCCTTGCGGCTACTCTCATTCGTGAGAAAGGATTCAGGCGTAAACCCTGATGGAAAATCTGTACCCGCTGTCTTGTGGCACTTCTTCAGGAGAAGAAGATGCCCAGAAGTAAACCCTACACAAATCCAGAGTGGAGTCCCTAAGATGGTTGGATGGTGTCTTATATGCTTCTTTCCAGCAACTCCTGCAGCCAAGCTGGTGCCAAATGTATTGCTCTGCTTTCCTTTGGACCACATCAATGAGGTTGTGAGGGAAGTCTTGTTGTCTGGGCAGCCCAGGACATCCTTACACACTGCCCAGGCTTGCAGAGACGTCACCTCAGTGCTGCTAACACAGCAAAAACAATGCAGGAAGCAGCAGTTACGAGTTACCAGTCTCTGCAGCCACAGCAGGCGCTGTGATTCTCCAGAGATTTGACTTCAACCCAGTGTAGGTGCACTGCATTGTCTTTTGAGGCAGATGGGTGCCAACAATGTATGTTTTTTATCCAATATTGTATATGCAGGTGATTTTAATTCTATGAATGGTTGATTGTTTTCTAATGATTGTTTTTCCTATGGCTTTAGCGATTCTTGTTTTTCATCTGTAAGCCGCCTTGAATCCCATCAGGGGAAAAGGTGGGGTATAAATAAATAAATAAATAAATAAATAACAATAATGGGTTGAATCCCACCCATTCTGTATATATCTTATTGCACTAAATGCTAGTCATTGTAATACCAGCTCCACCTCAGAAGTTTGTGGCTGGTTGCCTGCCTTGTAGATTTAGGACTTGGCTGTCTTCCTAAATCCAAAACACACCTATTGCTGCATTGTAAACCATTCAACACTGCTAAAATAAACGTGTTCCGTTAAACATGTTCCAAACTTACTCCTTACCACAGGCTAGATGTTAGATTTTTACAAGCTCCCGTTGCATATACACCGCATATTTCCAAATAGACAAGGTTTCGCTTTGCTGGCATCTTATTACACTTTGAACAGTCTCTCAGAATGCCGCCATAACAAGGGCCGTTCTTGAGACTCTTCTGCCCCCACCCTCGTATTAGCAATGTGACACTGATAACCCTCACACCTTCTCAATGTCAGGCTGCCTTTCAGTGACAATTAAAGAACTTCAACTGAGCTGATCTCAGAGAGAGTAGTTCATGTCCTCCCAAAAAGCATGATTGGATCATCATACTCATACTTTACCCTGGAGAGGGAGCCCATTGTATATTGGAGAGCTCGCTTTTCACAAATGTTCTTTCTTTTTCACAGTTAAGTCTACAAGGTGGCTTGATGGATTGAGTGCAGGACTAGGTAAGGTCCCCATTGTTAAGATTCATAATAGCACAGACCTTGGGCCAGGCCATCTTTTCTTACCTAACAGACCTTACAGCTTGCATCTTTACCGTAAAAAAAAAAAGTTCAGCTATTTTAAATAGGTTTGGAAGTGTTTTTTTCTTTGTGTACCCTCTAGGTATGCTTAAGCAAACAGCAAATTTTAAATAGTAAATCTTTTCTACATAGTAGTACAATGATGCATATGCAAAATTAGCCCTTAGATCACCGGTTGAATGTTTTGACTGTTTTCATAATATTTTTAAAATTGTTTTTAGTATGCTTTTTGAAGAGTTGTTTTATCATGATGTATTTCTCGCCCTGGGCTGCTTTGGAGGAAAGGGTGGGATACAAATCAAAGAATAAACAATATCCATGTCATTTCACCTCAGAAAATCTGTGTCTATTAGTTTATTGTAGATTATATTATTTTAAAAGACAGAAAGAAAGAAGGGTTAAAAGAATGAATAGCGTTCTTGAACCAGCAGCCATTCCCCCTCCACGAGGTCCTCCAGTTACACAGAAGGCAGATTTATAAATCCACAAAATTAAGGTAAAGAGAGGCCACGGAGAATTTACATTCCTAATATACAGGAAATGGTTGCGAATGTAAAAATACTAGGAAGACCTGACATTATTTGATAATGGGATTTTTGAATTCCAGCTCAGTCTTGTTTTAAGAGGTTTTACTAAGCATGGCATCAGAAAAGTATTGAATTTCAGGAATGCAGCATTAGAATTTAGCAATCAAGATACACAGAGCCAGATGCTGAAGTCCTCCCTTTGAGTGTCGCCAGCAGGAGCTGCATAAGGCGATCAGGATTTACCTTCTATAACCCTGTAATAAAAAGAAATATTAAAAGTGCAACACTGTGGAAAAGGGTTGTGATTCCCAAGAGAAAGCTTAAATTAAGACCCAGCTCACAGCACAATGTAAGCAGAATAAGCAGGCAACTGAATATAGCTGGTTGTTTTGCTTTTTTATTCTTTATTTAAAAAAGTAGACCACACATGAAAATTCACAATAGGCTGCTCATAGGTAAACCTGAACAGGATCGTGTAAGAAAATACACAAGGAATATATGTAGTGAATGTTGCTTTGTGATGAAAAGGTGTTGTTCCATCAAAGAGAATGGATGTTTGCCAAGGAACTATGGTAAACAATTGGAACGTGTTGTGTGAAACCCCCATGTAGTACGATGGAGAGAATAGAGACAAGCCACATGCTTCCCCATGTGGGCGTGTTTACTTCAATATTGTATCTAAGGAGTACAGTGGTACCTCCGGTTAAGTACTTAATTCGTTCTGGAGGTCCGTTCTTAACCTGAAACTGTTCTTACCCTGAAGCACCACTTTAGCTAATGGGGCCTCCTGCTGCTGCCACGCCGCTGGAGCACGATTTCTGTTCTTATCCTGAAGCAAAGTTCTTAACCTGAAGCACTATTTCTGGGTTAGCGGAGTCTGTAACCTGAAGCATAAGTAACCTGAAGCGTATGTAATCCGAGGTACCACTGTACAGTCAAACATCGGTTCTCGAATGGCTCCATTTTTGAACATTTTGGCTCCTCAATACCGAAAACCCAGAAGTAAATGCTCCAGTTTTTGAACGTTTTTTGGAACCCAAACATCTGACGTGGCGTCCATTTTGAGCTTCCCTATTGAATTGAGGCTTCCGCTTTCAGTTTTTGGTTTTTGAACGCTTCAGAAGTTGAATGGTCTTCTGGAATGGATTACGTTTGAAAACCAAGGTTCCACTGTATTTCTTTGTGTGTGTGATGACCTTTACTTATAAATTAAGAAACTGCACTGCAGGATTCCTTAGAACAGAGCTGGGGATCTTGTGGGTCCTCCAGTTGTTGCTAGGCTTCAGGTTCCATCAGATCCATAGCTGTCAACTTTTCCCTTTTCTTGTGAGGAAACCTATTTGGAATAAGGGAATTTCCCTTAAAAAAGGGAAAACGTTGACAGCTATGCAGATCCTGATTGTTAAATCCCAATAGTCCAACAATATCTGGAGGGCCACTCCCCAGATTTTACATCTCCAGAACTGAATTATAAGCACATATATAGGATTGAGAAAAGAGTTAGCGTGGAGAAGGTTGGCACCACAGGAAAAGGGGATCAGGGATGCACTAGACGTGGGACAAAGGTTCAAGAGTGCTCCCTGAAGTACAGAGAAAGTGCAACAACCAAACTAAACCTCATGCATTTGTTGAAAACAAAGAGGCAGTGAGCTTATGAAAATAGTAAACCCATTATAAAGTGCTGACTGTATCATTTATTTTGAGGCTGAAGAACACTGAGTGTAATTTTAAAAAATGTATAGAGTAAGAAGCAGCTAATTTAAAAATAATTCAAAACACATGTATATGTGTGTGATAAATAATTGGGTTGTGTGAAATATGGAAAATATGTGCAATTGTAAGGAAATAACACTCATAACTCATGAGATTACAAGCAGCCAAAACAGTATTACAGAGCCAGAAAAACCACTTACAAAGGGGAATAAAGAAATTCCACCAGTAATGGTTAAATGGGGTGTTTTATTCGTTTATAATATTTTTAATATATATTTTAAAGACGAAAAGCGAAGCAAGGCTATCTGCATCCGGGCAAAACTCATAATGCTGAAGAACAAAGGGAAAACGGGGCAAGGGAGCCTTGTGATCTTTTGCAAAGAAAACCCAAATTGTGTCTCCACTGCAGCAGAAATAAGACGAGCTGCAAACAACCTCTCCTCCCACCCCTCTGACAAAGCTGTGCATTTTTTCATAACATTTTGCAGTTTAAAAAATTTGTTCCCCTCTCAAGATAAAATGGCATATTTTTTGACGCTAACATGATGTAATGCAGAGCCATGCAGCGAATTCTTTTGTGTTTAAATTATGCAAGTAGGTATTTTCTGTAGCAGGAAATTTGTTTAAAAGAAGGCAAGGAAGACTCTGAAATGTGTAAACCTGTATACTTGGTTTAGTTCCTACGAGCATGAGGTGTTGGGGACTCAGTTGGGGCACCACTGCTCAGCATTACCTGCCATTAACGTTAGCTGCCATTGCAGTGTAGTGGGTAGAATGTTGGACTAGGATCTGGCAGACCAGGGTTCAAATAACTGCTCAGCCAGGCAAGTCACCTGGTTACCGTGGGCCAGTCACAGTCTCTCAACTGAACTGACCTCATTGGGTTTGTTAGGATGATAAAATTGGAAGGAAGAGAAATATGTATCCCAGCTTGAGCTCCTTGGAATAAAGTTGGGCTATAAATGCAATACATAAATAAACAAATCTACTATATATTTTGGAAAATGTTTTCTCCACCCATTCTCCATGGGTTTGGAGGCCTTTCACGATATCGTTGCCAAAATCACTACAAGGGTTCCTGAGGTGGGAGCAGTGATTGTCTATCAATGTCTGATGCCAGCTGCTATTTTGCATCAGGATAGTGGACTGAAATATTACTTTGGAGTGACTTTGCTTTATTTTTGGTGTGACAGGTCCAAACGCAGTATCCATTTAAAAATCACATTATGATTTTTTTTATTTCTGTAAACTCCCAGGGAATGCTGGGCACATCCTACTAGTAAATAAATAAATAAATAAATAAATAAATGCTGAAGACCTACCTAGATTGCTCGGCTTAATCTTGGAGAATGTCAAAATTCCCCAAAGGAGCCTTAATCAAATTGGTGGCTTCCAGATGTGGTTGGACTTCCATTTTCTTCAGGTCTACCCAGTCAGAGATGATGGGAGTTGTAGTCCAAAACATCTGAAAGGCACCAGATTGAGGACGGCTGACCTAAAGCAGGCATAGGCAAACTCCAGCCTCCAGATGTTTTGGAATTACAATTCCCATCATTCCTAGCTAAGAGGACCAGTGGTCAGGGATGATGGGAACTGTAGTCTCAAAACATCTGGAGGGTCAGAGTTTGCCTATGCCTGACCTAAAGGATAATGTACTGAAATGTTAAGAATATATTTGATGAGCCGCCTGGCACACCCAAGTCTACAATTTCATCCCACATCTGGGAAAAACATTATTCCTTTTTTTTGAAGCTGTACTTTCTGTTAAAAAAGAGTAGCATTTTTCATATGAGATGGTTTAGCATAGGAATTTGTTGCCACTTCCTGTCTTCTTTGCTTATGAAATATTTTTATTTCTCTCTATTATGCTAATCCATGCTCAAGCCAGTCTCCATGACTTAACCTCTGTGGAGCCCTTCTCCCAAAATGATGATTAATGAAGGCCCTACTCATTAGAAATGAAAACAAACCTTTTTTTTGTCAATAGCTGCAAATTGTTCATGCCAACAAACCATCATCACACATGCTACAAGGAGAAAGCAAATATGGTCTACTTTCTGATTCCAAGACTAATTAGAAAGGAATGCACCTTCCTTAGACTATAATGTGCCAAGGCCTATGACTCTCTGCAGCACTTTTATTTCTGAATTCTTTACAAACAGAATTTCCCATGCGATTTTATTGTTCTCTAAATGTGAGGCTATGGGACAGCAATCTGAGGCCCCAGCCAGTGAAATGAAGTCCTTCCTTCCTTAAGCAAACCTCATGTGTAACGCCACCCATGTGCCAAGCACAGGTCACTGCTCCAAAGGGCTTACAATATAAGCTTTTGCATGGCATGGCAACAAAGCAAGTAGAAGTGAGTGGAGGCATTAAACAGGGCAGTCATTTGTGACTATCGCATTACAGTTACTTAGGTTTTGATGTAGTAGGGCATGGGAACTAGGAGCAGTGATACCTGGACAGCTGGTTTTTCAATGTGGAGCTCACAGCCAGTGACCAAGAATGAGAGAGGGAGGGGTGAAGCAGGGAGGTGGTTGTGCAGAACCGGGAACAGCAATGGGAGCATAGGATTGGCTCCACTGCTGCCCTTGTACTGCGCCAACCTCCCCCTCTTAACTACCAGCAGTGACCCATCCAAAGCAGGTTGGAAGGAGGTCTACCGTCTATGTGTGTATCAATGTATGCATATAGCTCTCTTCTACTCAAGGTGGGACTCTGATTTGGCCAAAACTCCTCTTAATGTGTAGATGCTCTTCCTATGTAGTCCAAATGTGTAGCTAGCATAGGGGTTCTCCAACTCTACAATTCTGTGATTCTGTGGATGTGTCAGTGTTGAGGGAGTTCTAGCCTATATGGTCCTGTTTCCCCCTCCCCACCCTACCATGTGTTTTTTCAACATTTGCAGGAGGGTCATCCCAAACCCCCTAATATGAAGATGTACACAGTGATTGTATAACGAATTTTTAGTATAACCAGTCTTAGTTTAATGGTTAGAGCATTTGACATATGCTGGATAGACTCAGGTTGAAATCCCCATTCAGCCATGAAGCTCACAAGATGGTCCTGGAAGAGTAAAACCTTCATAGTCATACACATAGGCTCACAAGACTGTTTTGGGCATAAAATAGGTAGGGAGAAACCAGTCACACATCCTGAGCAACTTGGAAAGGCAGGATAAACAATATCCTAAAGCAAACCATTGTACCCCAAAAGGTTCTCAAGTTCATTTAGCACCAGATCTGTTGCAAATGTACCTCAATCTTGCTCATTTGAACTGACCAATTGGACGGTTGCTTATTTGCAAAGTTCATTCGGCCCCCATGAAGCTTGTACATACAGCGACTTAGCCTATTTCTTGTGTCTGCTTAGAAGTACTGATCGTCACCTGAGAAGACTTCACAGTGAATCTACTTATGTACATATGTTCCTTCCAACTTCAGGGGCCCATTGAGTATTTCAAGGCAGAACAGGTCTTTTCGTTGTCAAGAGATTTGCAATGTGAAGGATTCACATGGGCCGGTATGTTTCACAAGCGCCACTGGCCATACCAATATGAGGTGCACTTACTACCCAATCTCTCTGGTTTCCCTATCTGTAAGTGCCTGAGGTGTAAAGGTATTTTGGCAGGATAAAGCTTTGTTATGTCATAGATGTATCATAAATTTAGGACATAGTTGCCATAATTGAAGTTTCTGCTCTGGAGAGATTCAAGCCAACCCAGCAGCAGAATTAATTATTGCCTCAGGAGAGAATCACCTGCCATATCAAGATCAAGTTCTTTAGGAAAGATAAATTCTAGAGTCTTACTAGCTTGCTATAGTTCATCTCTGTGTTCGGAATTCCAGCCTCGCTAAGTGTTTCATTTTGCTCTGATTTGAATATCATGCTTGAGGGCTTTTATACATTTTTTCTATGTAAATTGCCTCCTTCACGGAATTTACATGCATGTCAGAGTCTTCTGTTCAGGGCGCACCATTTCCAAACTGATCCGCCGTTGCTCTGCTATGCAGCCTCATGTTTACATAAAGTAAACAGCACAACGAGATATATCACAAAAGACACAAGAGTCAATATGACAGTTCTCACAAAAAGAAGACGTGATCAAAATGAGAGCTGACAGAGAGGCAAGATTTGCATTAGAAGAAAAGGGACTGGTTGGTATATTCACATACATCACTTCATTTCCCATCACTGAATGACTCAGAACAGAAGAAGGAAAGGGCACTGCCAAGGTCAGGGCTGGTGCCAAATTTGGCAGGGTCCTTTGTGCCCCCTGGGTGGGCGTCATCGGTTGCAGCATCCTTCCCTTCTCTTACCTTGGTGGTGTGAGGCAGCTGCAGCAAAAATAGCTGGTCTAGGTGACAAGCACTCTTTAATATCCACAAAATGACTCTGGGACCCCAGCAACTCTGGTGCAATGCAATGTCAGGCCCCCAGAATACTTGTGCAGGAGTTAAATGGTGAGTGGGGAGGGCAGGGCAGCGAGACATTTTATTTTTTGACAGCCAGGTCTAGCTTTCAATCACAGTGAATTGTTTTCACAGTGCACTCCAATCAAGTGATTTGGAGGAGGGGTGTTGTAGCAAACAAACGTTGTTATTCTTCACATGGGTCATCATTCTCATCTGAGTTTTGGCTGTGGGCAGAGCAATGAATGTAAAGTTGACCTGTGTACAGTAGGCTCCTTCCAGGGAAGTAAGAGGCGGGATCAAGGTCCGAGGACACATTTCAGCCAAAAGAAAACACTCAAGGAGGCTGCCAAGCAGGGCAAGTGAAGGGAATGACTTAGAGAGAGAAGTTGTGGCCTGGGCAAAGTTCTAAGGACCAGGCAGAGATGTGGAAGCGGCTGCATTTGGCTCATGGGCCTGAAGTTTCCAACCCCTGCTCTAGAATTTCATCCCATATCTGGGAAAAGCATTATTCAGTTTCTTGAAGCTGAGAACAGATTTTTTACTCCGGCCTTCTGCAGTGTTATAAACTTTGCTAAAGACCATGGATTAAAAATACTTAACAATACTGGCAAAACTAAATACATTCTGCATACTCAGGTAGCATCCATACTGACTTTTGATGTTATTTGAAGGGGAAAACATGATCTGTACCATCAGCAGGAAAGTCAAAACTTCTTCAAATATTTTTATCTACCAAAGAGAACCTATGAGATGTTAAACACATTAGGAAACCAGAATAAAATTCTGTTGCACTTTTAAGGTTTTGTTTTTTTAAAAAACCAAAAACAAAACAAAAACACAGAAAAAACTTTTCAGTTATTCATAGGAAAAGGCTTAGCTTTTTCAAGACTTAGGGAGAAAGCTGGAGAGAGAGAAAAATGATGAGATCTTATGACAATGCTTGTTAACAGTTTGTGCCATTGAAGTGAAGGTAGGCAAGGGCTGTCTGCAATTTCACGTGAAACCATTTTTTCTTTAATAAGGTTGGCTTTTTAAAATAAGAGTTGACTTCTTGTTTTAAAGTTTAGTGTACAAGGCTTTATCAAGGGAGAAAACGCTCTGACATATCTGAACATGGATAATAAATCTTTCCTTATTCCAAAATATCTCTGAGCTTATATAGCCTTGCTATCGACATATAAATTTAGATCAGGGTGTGTTCAGTGCTTGATAAAGGTAGGACTATTCAATTTCTTATAAATATAATATTGTTCAAAGCTGACTGTCTCTTTAACTGTGGACAAACATAGGAAGAACTTGCAGTTGTATAAAGTTGCTTTAAACTGAATTAGATCATGGGCCAATTTAGCACAGTACTGGCTACCCTGACTGCTAGCAGCTGCCCTGGATTTCATTTTACCCTGATATATGTATATTTGTATGCATTAACTGGCTAGAAAACTGTGCTGCAAAATCCGAAGAAGAGCAAATTTCGAAGGGTGGCTGGATTTCGGTTCACATATTCTTTTGGGAAGTGTGAATTAGGTAGGTTCACCTTTAAATGTGAAATAACTAGCATTTCTACCCCATTCCTCCTCATGCCTCATGGTACTACCTGTTAATCAGCCATGAGAAACCTGGGATTCCCAGAAGTACCTGATGCCACACACTGTAAATCAGGGGGTCCCTCTTTGTTAAGTGATCAGTTCTTATATATTCACCAGGTAATCACCTTCGTGAGGACCACCCAACACAAGGGAAGCTGCACACACCCCAGTCTCTAATTGCTTCCATATGCCAGGATTACAATACACTTCTTTTCCTCTGGATTCTCCAGCATTCCTTCCTCACCTCAAGATTCTTGTCTGCCCTCAGAACGGTTCCCTTTTCCACACACCTCTGTGGAGCCTTGTTTTCTGCTTCCTACACCTCTCCTTGAACATCTGAACATCTGGCTGCCTCATGAACATGAACATCTGGCTGCCTTCAGGACCATCCTTGCATCATCACTCCATGTGGTGGATAGGTTTCTGTCATAGGTGTCTGCTTTGCACCATTGTTAAATTTATCTGCTGTTATTTTCTGCGTTCTTTTAAATTGGTTTTTTTCTAAATTTTGTAGACCGCCTTCAGATGTGTGCAGAAGGTGATTCATTAATGAACAACAACTCATTTCCCAGTCTGCAAAGGTCAGGGGAAAAAAATACTTCTCTCTCTCTCTCTATTTTCAAACATCAGAATGTCATCCCTGGTTATGTTTTTCTAGTTATGATGCTGCCTTCATTGCTGTCCTCAAATATGTAATATGGACTCTGCTGTCCTGAACTAAACAATCTTGTTTTTCATGCTCAGCTCCTTAGTGTTTTTGTTCAAAACATGCTAGGCTCACTTTACCAGCCTGCCCCCCAGATGAAAAAAAAACAAGTGTTGAAGAAGGAAACAATTGCTTAGTGAAACATTTGAACTAAATTTCCTACTCCACAGTTATTCATGTTCCAGATTGGCCACCGTCCTGAACATGCAGGTGTTTTTAGAGACATAGAAGGAACATAGGGAGCTGCCTTATACTAAATCAGACCATTGGCCCATCTATCTCACTGTCATCTATACTGTCTGACAACAGCTCTCCAGGGTTTGAATGCAACTGGGGCCTTCGATATGCAAAGCAGATATTCTAGAACTGAGCTACAGTCCCCCACCAAAAAAAAGGGTGCTGCAACTGAGCATGATAACAGAGCTGGTCTCTCCTTGGATGTAATTCAATTAAAATATTGTAACAATAGTCATGATAGCATTGCTGCCTCATTTGTTCGGATTACAAAACACAATTACTAAACTAGATGCAGCAACATAAATGAATGAATGCATCTCCGTCATGATTAAACTTTTGTAGATAGAAACTACTCTCTCAGTGTGTTGCAGACCAGCAAGACTATGGTACGGATGAGAGGGGTTAACTATTTTCTCCTCTTATTGTTTTCCCATTGAAAATTAACTTCAGAAGCCAAGCCTCTATTTGCTCCAAATAGAAAAACATAGGTGTAAACTGGGGTGGGGGTGGGGAGTCGATGACAAGATACTAAAGTACTATAAAATCTATATCTATAGGTGGTGACTGGTAGAGGCAGAGTTCGCTCACAAAGTCAGGCGGGTCTGCTTGTGAGCACTAAACAGTAGTCTCAGAATGGCACTCAAACTGATGCATATGGAGGCTTTTGGACCAGTTTCTGGTCAGTGACATGCTGAATATATGCAAGAATGCAGATTATAACCTAGATATGTAGGGACACAGTAGCAGTGGCTTTTCAGAGCCCTCATATTGTCTTTCTTGAAAGGTCTGGAAATATAGAAGCACGTCAAATCTTCCCAAGCTGACACAATTTAGAAATGCACGTTATTGTTTCAAGTTGATATTCTGCCTTCAAGAAAGGATACCAAAGTGACATATTGAAGTCATAAATTGCTGGTATGTCAATTTGCCTAGTATTATCTTCCATTATAAGCAGTGCTATTTTTCTAGAAAAAGAGATGCCAGAACTTGCCATTGACGCCTCCCTTGTTCTCTTGTAATGGCAATGGCGCCCACCTGAGAGGTTCCAGAACGGAGATCTAGTGAGTTCCGGCTGAAAAAACCAACCCTGTTTATAAGCTTGATTTGGGGACAACAGATTATTACATAAAATAAGTGGATCTTCTAGGGAGCCCTGGGAATACTGAAGAATGAACAAAGGGTATACTTGTTGTGGTTTTTTTAAAGACTTTCTTGGTAGCTCCAGTCTCAAATTGCCCTTCAATTCAAAGTTTCAAGACATATCAGATATGCCATATGAACAATTAGTGGGCCTTGGTTGTAATAAAAATCTTTCTGATTGCTGCTTGTAGTAGTTGACAACTGCAAATAGTTCATGCTAGAAAAATGCACTGGACCCAATCCAACCATATGAATTGTGCAACCCTGTCAAACAAGGAGTAATCATGCCAGTGACTGTTTCTTTTTTGGGGGGTGGGGTGGAAATAGGAATAGTGTGCAGAGTATAGACTTGTTTGTCCTCCTACTCCTCTCAGACAAATGAGCAAGCAGTGTTATGCACTATTTTTGTTCTTATCTTGTATTTTTATGTTGTGAACCACCCTGTGATCTTGGATGAGGGACAGTATACAAATTTAATAAGCAATAATGATAGCTAACACCAAGTCAGACTGTTGGTCTATCTAGTACGGAGTGGCCCTCACTGACTGGCAGTGGCACTATAGGGTTTTGAGGCAGGGGCCTCTCACAGGCCCACCTGGAGATGCTGGGTTGTTCAACCTGGGAACCTCTGTATGCAAAGATGATGCTCAACCACCGAGCTACAGCCCTTCCAGGGCTACAACCACTGTTATCACTGGGAGTGGGAAAGTACATACAGTCCTGTCTGCCAGATGAATTTGGGGGGATTTGCTTCAGCAGCCGCCTCTATCTCAGCACCATTACTATTGGTTTCCAGCTAAATCAAACATTATTTTACTGAGTTAGGATATGAAACTGCTGTAAATAAATGATCCAAAGTAAGTGGCTTGCAGTCTTTCTCCTCTTGTCAGCAGAGACTCCTGTAGGTTACAATCCAGTGTAGTTTGGGGCTAGAAAGGGCAACACTGACTGGCATTAAGCTGAAGGAGAGATTTATGCAAGGCTGTGATTAACATATGTTTACACATTGCTTTGCTGAAGTTCCACAGAGAGATATTGTGATTAAGTAGCAAGTGCAATTAATCAACCAGAATGGTGGAAGCACAGAAGATGACAGACTAATACAAGCAACCAAATCAACCATGAGATGATGTTAGAAATTAGCATATACCACAATCTTTCATATTTATTTGGTATTTTTTTAGCGGTTCACCTCTGAGGCAGAGGAAAACGAGGGAACTTCTAGAAAGGTGGTGGGCCAGATGCCTATCAGCTATTTACTTTCCATTCAGGAGCCCTTCATAAGCATTCAAATGGATTTTCAGAAGATAGCTTTACATTAAGTGGTATACCATATACCACAGTATTTGATGGTTGGCATGATATTGAATAATATCTGTCAGGTGACATATAATAGCTGTGCTGTTGTTTTTTAAACTTATTGCAGGGGTAATCAATAGGGTGCTCTCTGGATGTTGTTTGACTACAGTTTCCATCATTCTGCACCATTGACTATGTGGGCTGAGGATGATAAGAGTTGGAAGCCAACAATATCTGAGTCTGATACTTCTTGCATATAACTGATAAGATGCAATGCAGATACACAATAAGGTTTGATCCAGTGAAGCATGAGCACAGTGTCCACATGCAAAGAATCATCCTGAGCTCAATAGAGTCCTCTCCCACTTCACATCAGTCTAACTACACTGTTCTCACACTTGCTCAGGATTTGCGTATCTACATAGGTATCAGCAATCCCATGGTCTAGACATCCTGGTTCATTTAGGTCTTCCCTACTGTGTGCGTAGCTCTAATCTTTCTCTGTAATGCTGATCAATAATAGCTGTTACTTCACCCATTGGCTGAAAACACTGAAAGGGAGTTGCCCATACTGTGCTTCCTGGTTTTAATTACCACATTATTCCCTTGTAACAGAATATTATCCCCCAACCTCTTCAGGTGGGCCAACTGATGGACCATTCATAATGTCAATAACAAAACCATAGATATTTCTGTATCCCATAAATCCCACACGAGAGTTCTGTATCCCATTTACACTCATTATTTCCTGCGCTAAAAAGTAAAGGTTGCTTATCTCTTTTTTTGCCTTTGGAATACAATTGGCAAAAATACCTGTTTGCAATAAAAAAAGATAAACACACTATACATGCCATTGTTTTGTACAGACACAGCTCTACATGGGTACCAAAAGCAATTTAGTAATAGAAAATTAAAATGTTCAGTCTCTTGAGCAGTGAAACCACAAACTGGTTTATTGTTGCAGAAAGAATTTTTTTAGGGTGTGGGGAACTGCCCTTCCCATTCACATTCCTCCTGCTAAGGTTCGTTAAACACCCATGGCTGTATTAACAGACCCTCCAAGTGTCCCTATTTTCCAGGGACGTCCCTGATTTAGAGAAGCTGTCCCGGTTTCTGATTTGATCCTGGAATGTTCCACTTTTCCTTAGGATGTCCCTGTTTTCACTGGAGAAATTTTGGAGGTTATGGTAGGATGGAGAACATTGGAGAAATACTGGAAAGTATGGATAAAAAAATTCCTTCCTTAAAGACCAACTAAGTTAGTTCTTGGTATGAGCTTTTGTGTGCATGCACACTTCTTCCAAGAACTAACTTAGTTGGTCTTTAAGGTGCTACTGGAAGGAATTTTTTTATTTTGACTATGGCAGACCAACACGGCTACCTATCTACTACTGGAAAGTATGGAGTTATCTGACCCCCGAGCTATCGGAAGTCAATCCTGTATCGGGAAGGTTTTTTAAAAAATGTTTAATGTTTTATTAATGTTTTTATATATGTTGGAAGCTGCCCAGAGTGGCTGGGGAAACCCAGTAAGATGTGTGGGGTGTAAATAGTAAAATTATCATTATGGAGTAGGACGTCCCTGTTTTCATCGGAGAAATGTTACAGGATATGGATGACTCATTATTCTAAGTACCATTTCAGTGTACAACTCCCCACAAAATTTGGCGCCTGGGTGGGTCACCATTCCTGCTTTTTGAAATGAAGTTTTGTTTAAAGCTAGGGAAGAAAGCACTTTAAAGAAAAACGAACTGAAGCAGGAAGAAGGAAGTTCAGGCGTGGCTGGCAGAGAAGAGGCACATTCTGATACATACCGTTCCTTTGCTTAGGGAGCAAATGGGAGCTGAAACAGCCCGTTGGTTTTCAAAATGAACTGTGAGACCATGCCTAGACCATGCCCCCTTCCCGGGTTGTACCCTTAGTTGTCCCACTCCATGCCCTTCTCAAATGTTTCTTCCTAGCTGAAATGTGCCCTTGAACTGTGATCTTGCTTATCCTTTGACTGGATGGAAATTCGTATTTGTAGAACTCTCTGATTTATGTGTAGTTGGAATGTAATCTACTGTACAAAGCTAATAGACACACCTATGGTTTCACTCATTTTGGCCCCTGGCCCCATCTAGTACTGGCATTTACCCTCCAGAATGAATGAACCCATGGTTCCGAAAAGGGTTCCTCATCCCTGATATAAACCCCCATTTGCTCCCTTGTTTCACAATTCTGATAAAGAAGTTGTTGTTTTTTAAAAAAAACTTCTGTAGAAGCAGAACTGAAGTGCTAGCATTTCTCTGCCCCCTTTCCATCCAGAATTAGCCAACATTGCTGCAACCGTCTATTTATTTCATCACATGATTGTTTTAGTGTTATTTGAAGCACTATTTTGGAGCCAGACATAATCACATTATACAGTTCCCCACCTTATTAACTGGCAGAGAACCATTCCCCATTAGACAATTGATCCTGGGTAGATGAAGCCATTAAAAACAGCACTAATTAGCTGAAGATAGGAGACAGAAACGCAGGCTGTATCCTTTCCTTTCATGCTCCGGGAAGTTCATGTTCCAGACAAATAATAATTGATATGTACTCTTCCTTAATTGTGGATGTTAACAGCCAGCAGTATAATGACAGGCTGACAATCCCTGTCTAGCCCATTGTATGTTTAGTTTTGAATCCGTGTACCACTGACTAACATTTCTGGTTAAAACCTGGATTTCAGAGAATGCACTTACAACATTGTCATAATCAGAGGTGGGCAGACTACATTAGTTTTCCGAATTACATTTAATATGTGCCCGAGTGTCTGTTGTTTTGTTGGCTCAGAGGACTGGATGTTCATAATTATGACATGGCGAATGAGAATAGGGAAATAATGAGCAGCATGGAAAACCAAAAACACCTAAGCAGAGTCCTAAGTCGAAACAAAAGATAGCAGCCTTAAGTTCACGGTGTTGCAGGCCACAGGGCTAGGAAGTGATATATAAATACTGTATTAAGCAAAACGGCACTTTTACCACCCCTCAAAAAACAATCACCTGTAGCCGAATTCTTGTGTCTCATCTGCAGCCACACCCTGTGCTGCTCTAGTAACACAAGAATGTCTGGGGAGGGAGGAGAACCTAGGACTTATTTATTATTATTATTAAGAGTAGGAGCAATATTAGCAATAGCAGCTGGCAGGTGAGGCTGCATTGGTCTCCTGTCTTCCCAATGTCACATGACACTACCATATAGCAAGAGGGAGAAAGGACAGGCAGCAGGAGCTCCATGTGATGCATGCATGGTGGAGCATCAGATTGGCTCCGCTGCCTTGCCCCTCCCCTCTAGGTAAGCAGCAGCAACAACATGTGGAAAAGACAGGAAAGCAATGCAACCCCACCAGCCACTTCTTAGTGTTCAGGGGTAGTCAACCTTTTTATATCTACTGCCCACTAATGCATCTTTCTTGATGATAAAATTTCCTTACCACCCACCAGTGCTGCAGTAACATGTGCCACAGAACCCCCTACCGCCCACCTGGAATCCTGAAATGCCCACTAGTGGGCAGTAGGGACCAGGTTGGCTACTCCTGTTAGTATTAGTATTGATTGCAGGTTTTTATTTGTAATTTTTTGGTCTTGAGCCCAGAAATTTGCACGCATTTGCAAAGCACCAATAATGTGTTAGGTGCTGTATAGCATGCAAAAGTTACCAAACGACACCTTTACCAAAGGTGTCATGGACTCTGAAGATGCTCGAACTCAAGACAAAAGGGAGAAACGTGCTAAAAGGAAGGCACATTTGGTAAACCCTCACCGTGATCAACTCCTGCCTGGAAGCCTATGTCCCCACTGTGGAAGGACGTGTGGATCCAGAATTGGTCTCCACAGGCACTTATGGATTCACTGTTAAGACCATGTTCATGGAAGACAACCTTTACTCAGCTACGAGTGATTGCCAAAGAAGAAAGAAGAAGATAGCATGCAAAAGTTATGAAGTCCCTACACACACACACACTTGCCTTGAGTCCAGTTTGGACTGTTAGAAAATATATCAGGAAGTGCAAGACTGAGACAGTGAAACTAGAAAGGTACAAAGTGGTGCCTAGTATGTTGGATCAACAGCCTGTCTACCTGCTCAGTCTGAAGAGTGGTCTCATCCCAAATACACAGGGAGGAATGAGCCGATCAATATTCTAAAACTATGTAGGGCAGATGCACCCTAAATATGCAATCTAGGAGTGGGAGAAGAAAGGGAAGTGGCATGTGGGATAAATGGAATGTTGTATATCTGGGTTGACATTAGGATAATTCTTCTGTTTTATTTATACTATGCTATTCAGAATTACTCATTATCAGAGAAAACAGCACACAACAGATACTCTATTTGACTGATTGTACCTTTGAAGAAGCATCAGATTAATACAACCTGCATAAGGGCCAAGGCACAAGGACATTATGATTCAAAGAAATAGGAGATAATTGGAATCTGTCCTGATGTATGTCCAAATGTGGAAAGCCTGATAGCTATTAACGAAACAGGAAATTTAATGTCAAATATCAGCATTCAGCAAACTCTTCAAAACTAATGAGTTAAGCTGTTAAGATAAGATGTTTCTCCGTTTATAAAAGGGCAAGAAATAAAACTACTAAAGGGAAGGAACTCCGTGAAATAAAACGATGAAGGCTGAGGCAGTGTGTTATGGAGACTGGCTGTCTACTCTTTACAAAGTGTAAGTCTTTGGTCAAGCAAATGTGGAACAAAAAGCCATTACCCAAGAACCCTAAGAGACCTGTAATAACCCAAGTTAACATGAAGTTATAGGGCATGGTTTTCTTTTCTAATGAGGAACAGGGGGAACCCCTGATGCCGTAGTAGTGCCTGAATGGGAGACCACCAGGAGCCCAATATAAGCCACTCTGAGCTTTCTAAAAGCACCGGGAGCGCATATTAATAGAAAATGGAGCTACCCCAGATCTCACTGATGAAGATGTATTACCTGCAAGGCAGACACATTAAAAATACACAGTAACTTTGGAAGCCTCAACCCATGTCTGACTTCCTCACAAAGATATATGCCTTAGCAATTTCTATGTAACATTTCTTTAGGAAGAAGAATTCCCTTACATGGCACAGCAACAAACTGAAGTTTACCATTTATAGTGGGCGCCAGTTTATTACAGCTCTTTGTCAGATGTACATCTGTTCCAAAAATGTACTTTCAAATATTTGTTTCTCACATTCACACATTACTGTATATTTTTAGGTACACACATACACGTCATAGGCATATACTCCGACCCTCAAAGAAGTATCTGGTACCATGTGGGTATAGTGGTCATGTGCAAAAGGATCCTCACAGATCCCAAAAAGTTTCTTCTGCCTCTACTGCCTGTGCATGAGTGTGCATACAGAAACCTATGAAGCTGCCTTACACAGAGTTATGCCATTGGTCCTTCTCGCTCAGTATTGCCTACAGTGATTGGTAGGCAGGAATCTCTCCCAGTCCTACCTAGAGATAGTTGGGGTTGAAAATGGGACCTTTTCATGCAACACCTGAGCTGCAGTGGACCATTACAGAGATCAGATGTGTGGGGAGAGGGCCGGACACAACTCTTCCATCCCAAGCTTCTTCTGGTCAGCCAAGTGTCATGAGTTGAGGTCTGGAGGGCATGTACAGACCACTCATTGCTGCCTGGGCATGTTGCTTGCATGCATTTCTCTGTGCTTGAGAGGAGAAAAAGGGCTTTGTGGAGCCCTATGAACATCCCCCCCCCCCGTGAAAGGGCATTGTTTCTGCACAGAGGAGGATTATAACCTAACCCAAGGTGTAGAGATGTCCATCGTGAGTGTCTTTAAATGACAAGCAATAAAAAGCTCCTATAAAAGGAAACCAAGAGACAGTATGTAAGTGTGGACACTCAGAAAACGAAGATTATGAGAAATCATATATATATATATATATATATATATATATATATATATATATTCCTTGAGTGTCCACTTTTGCAGGCTGTCTCTCAGCTTCCATTTACGAGAGCTTATTTCTCTTACTTGTCATTCAAATACACCCACTAAGAGAATGAATAAATGCCATGAAAACTAGCAAGATGACATAATGAATGAGTTACTGTAAATGCCTCCAGCATAAAACAATTATGTACCTGCTATTGTCAAAAACATTCAACATTTTCTTTTGTTGAAAAGGAAGCAGCTATAAATTATTCACAGGGGCACTGAAAGTACTTCTTTTTTCTTTTTGGTTGCTACCAATTAATTCTTCCCTGAACATCCCCAGATATTTAGTTAAGGACAGAAAATTTACATGCAGAGTTTTGATTTTTCCATGGGGTTATCTAAATGAACATCCTTTTGTTTAAAATATAAAAAAATGACATTTGCGATGTGGAATGGTGAAATACCAACTTTGCATCTGTGAGCTGAGCACTGTTATAGGGGGTAATTTAGGCTCTGTTTTGCAACAGCAATGCAAAGCAAAGTAAAAATAAGAGCATTGCAAAACAATATATGTTGGTGTTCACGTTGCCCTTGTTTTATTTAAAAAAGAAATTAATAAAAACTAGGGAAATTGAATCAGATCATTATAATGTTGACTCAAGAGTGAATGCTTATTGATCGATCGATATGAGCACTTACAGTCACTATTTTCGGATGGGATTCAATCACGTAACAGCAAATTCAGGTTTCTCATTTATAGTCGATGGAGACTCTTGTTCAACAAACTCGCTTCTCCAAAAGATTGGACTTTTCACGATAAGGAAAGTGATGGGAAAATGCAGTGGAAAGTGTGGGATAACACTGGTTTGATGCAACGTCATCTAACCCACCCACAAACAAATCAGGATTTAATGGTCATTCAATAGCCAACATCGTATAATCTCCCTGCAGCGTATAATCTCCCTGCAAGAGAAAGCTCAATAAACAGGTTGTCTGGACATGCTATCTATCTATGTCTGAAAAGAAGCAGGGGCCTGGGAAGGCAGGTGGGAAGAAATTCTCAAAATTCTCAGGGAGAAACGTCTTATGAGGTAAAATGTTTTCATCCTCAGACTTAGTTGTGCCAGTGCCACAAAACTACAACAATCAGAAGCCTGCAGCCTGCCTTATTGAAGACACCTTCAATTGAAGACACATCATTCAAGGCATGGTGTGTGTGTGTGTGTGTGTGTGTGTGTGTGTGTAAAAGGGTGGCTTCCACTGACCAACCCAGCTGGCTACAACTGTTGTAGTATCGTCACTGCCTGAGGCAGTTGCTAAAGAAGATTTTTATTTTTTAGTTTATTTTTCACCTTCCTCCCGACATACATTGCAAGAGTCACAAATAAAAACACACAATCAATAGAAATATTTAAAAAACAATTAAATAAGTAACCCTATAAAAGTGTGTGTGTGTGTGTGTGTGTGTGTGCGCGCACACACACACACACACACACAGATAGAAGTATAACATTCACTGTCAGAAGACCCTGTCACAACACCCAGTTAGTGGCCAAATGCCAGTCAAAACAAAAGTCTTTGTCTGCTGGCAAAAGGAAAGTTGAGAAGGGGGCAGTCTAGCCTCCCGTGGAGGGGGAGTAGCCACTGAGAAGGCCCTCTCTCATGTCCTCAGCAAACGTGCCTGTGAAGGTGGCATGGCTGAGAGATTTTTTTGTAGCAAAACATATAATGCAACTGATGCTTTCCTGGTAAGCCCTCCCCTCCTTCCCAAAAATGTTTGAAAAATTATTCTGCCCCCTGATAAAAGATGTTCCCATTCACTTTCAGATTTCTAGTCTACTTCCACTCCATTTCAGTGGCCGACCACAGCTTCTAGTACAATGAGGGCAAATTTTTCAAACGCCTACAGGTTCCCCTTAGCTGTCTCTCCCTCTGTAAGATAAATAATCCCAAATGTTTTTAGCTTTCCCTTGCAGGGAGAATCCTCCAACCGCTTGCTCACTTTGATTGCCCTTTTCTGTACCCTACTGTCTTGTTTTTCTCCGATGATGCAGTTTTGCCCCCCCCCCCACTCCCTTTGGATCTGCTTCTTTCCACCTTGGGACAAGAAGGAGCCTTGTCTGGTGTTTCATCTCCGTAACACCTGGAAGGCTCCATTTGTTTGGACAAGCTCACTCTGACAGGATTCAAGAACTCCCCGACTTAGGCATAATTAGTCATTCATACAACTGAGGAACTGGGTATATACATTTATAACAATTTAAGCTGAGATGTTTCTTAAAATAATTCTGGAAATGTGCTTAATTATTAGGTACTAATGCCAATGCCAATGGCTTACAATATGATACCGTAATGACTTCCCAGCAAACAATGGGGGAAGTGAACACTTCATCATTGTAAGCTATTTAGAAGACCCTGTCTAATATTAGTCTACGACTACTTAGCGAAATGAGAAAACAAACTGTAAAATCCTAACAGAAGAAACCCACTTCCTTTCCGAGTCTCAAGAGGGAGGGCTGGGCTGTAATAAAGCTTTGTTGTCAATTAAGCATATTTTTCATACCCTCATTAGCGCAAACGTCTATTTTAGGAAAGGATTTCTTGTTGCCGTTCAGCTGTAACATTTAGGCTTATGTTGGCTCCCAGAGTCTCTGCTTTTAAAAAAAATAATACGAAGAAAAGAGGTGTGTGGGGGGGGAAATATCTTCCATGGGACGTGTGCGTGTGAGTCCTGTAACTGTTAAGTGTAATTAATAGCAGCACATTGGTAGAAAGTCAGACATCATAATTGATTTCTTCTTTTTACTGTGCTAAAGATCAAGGGAACATATCCTTCATCCTCCATTATGCACGCACAGCAATAGCAGAATAGATCCTTTGGGAGAGTTTGAATATCCGGTGTTTTGCTGCCCACAAGATCCTTATTATAAAAGGTGTTGTAAGCTAGCCAAGATGAAGAAAAGCTGCTGCTGCTGCTAGAATTACTGAAAAGTGCTTAGCTCTGATTCCTCATTACAAAAGGAAGGAAGTGGGGGCAGGGAAACAGCACCCCAATAAATGAGATTAATAAATGAGAGGGAAAACCAAGTTGTTCCGAACAGGCGGCAAGCAGAAATAAACCTCTAAAACCCTACTTGTGGCTGCTTTTCTATAATGTATTGCTCTTATACTAACTGTATTTACTCAGGAGTAAGTACATTTGATTTCATGGATAGAATTATGATTGTAGCCTTTGGCATTGTCAGTGGCTGCCCCGGAGTGGCGAACACACATTTCCCCAAGTCTGTGTCTGGGGGTGCACACCGGTGTTTGTAAAATACAAATGCACCAGATGTGTGCTAAAATCTCCTTTAAATTTGGCTGGTGACCAAGCTATCTTTAACTGAGAGAGTTCATGCTGGGCCATTGGTCATCTGTGTGACTTCTGAGTGTCTCCTGGAAGCAGGGTAAGGTGTTTTTATTTGAATGGCTTTTGATGACCAAAGACAGGAAAAGATGGGTTGAAGGTAAGAAGAGTTAATGACTGTACTGTAGCAAAGGGTATCTAGCTTTCAACCACTCACCCAATTTCTTGGGATGGAGTAGGGTGAGAAAATGTGGATGGATCCAACCTAGGAAGAGAAGGCAAATGAGAAATGTCTGCCATGGTAGCTATTTTCTTAGGACTTAAATTTTCAAAGAGATTGTTGTCTACTCAGCCTGTTGGAAATGATCCACTGGCAATTTTAGCTCCCACCTCCAGGATCCCATCTTTCTATCCATGAAAGCTTTGATCAGCTACTTTATGAGCTGGAAGAAAGGGAGATGGAGTCTATATAGGCCATCAGAAGGGGAAATCATTTCCCACTCATCAAAATCCATGAACAGTTTTGTTTTTTAAAATCCAAGTTGCTATCCACAACTATTTCACTGTGATCAAGATGGCTAAATTTACAACAATGTGATTAACCACAATCCTGTAATTTGCTAACAATATGCCTCTCAGTTCATTCAATATAGAATGGATGTTTCTAGATTCTGGTTGTTATTCTTTAAGAAAATACTATGACACAGATAACAGCTGACAGAATGTCATTACCATGTCTAATTTCTGTGGTTTTGCAGCTACTTATGATCAATCTAACCCAACAGATAATGTAAGGCAGGATATATCTATACAGCAATTATAATGAGGCTAAGCAGCTGAGCCAGGCAGTTGATCATATCCACCACCCCCATTTCAGGATGAGTACTGGTCCTGGATATTGTGGTTACTTCCTATGAGATTTATCTAGGAAGGATATAGAATTTACCAGAAACAGAAGTATCTGAGGATATAGTGTTACAAAACCGATTTCCTATCCCCATTATTCTTTGAAGCTGTGTTGACATGGGCATAAGCAAATAGTAAGGCACTAAAGAGCTACTCAGAAGTGTGGATTTTTCATCTTTTTAAAGAAGGTAAATATATTCTATTTTCAACACCCTCGGCAGAGGGAATGACATTCAGTGAGGCAATGGAGGGTGGCCCAGGTTCTTGGTTCTGCTTCCTACAGTATGTTATTTATTTGAAATATTTCCAGGCTTCTTTTCTGAGGAGAAGTCTCTCTCAAAAGGCTTAAGTGGTTTTTAAGAAGTCAAACTCCAACTGCAAAACATATTGCCCTCAGATGGTTGTCCATGAGGGAACGTGGCCCTTGGGCTGAAAAAGCTCCCTCACCTATGAACTGATTGAAGGACCTCCAAGAAAGAAGATGTCACCACATGCTTGTGAACATGTGTTATGTTTTTGTCACATTCCTATGTTAGCAATGTGATATGTAGGTTTAAGGGTCTCACAAGCAACTTAATGGTTGGGTTTCAAAGTTTATTTAGGGAAGGAAAGCCAAATCCTTCCTACATTCAAATGTTTCCTTTGCTGTTACTCTATTGAGCTTGATAAAGTTGTATAACAGATGTTAAGCCCCGCCCTGCATAATAGATCACATGACACGGTGCATGTACACCATTTGAATGTCAATGCTCATCAATTTTGTGGGGGCCTGGCCCCCTCAGATATTTTATTGCGAGAGTTGAAGCCCCCACGGCCCCAAGGAGTTGGATCCTATGATAAGTCTCTCTCTCTGTGGATCTTGATGATCTCTCTTTAAATTCAGGAAATGGCATACTAGGTCTATGGAAGATTTTCTTCCAGCACAGTTGAACATCCACAGTGAGTCTGCTTCTGGTGGGCATAATACTGTGTCAGGTTTTACATTTTAATGCATTTCATACACATAACACACAAATACTCAAAACTGAGTGTTTTCCTGAGAGCATAAAATGGTATGGTATTTATGATGAGCCTTAACCTTCACAGTGCACTTTGTATGGCTAATACAGTCACACCTTGGTTCTCAAATGGAATCCGTTCCATTCTGTCCCGTGTGTTCGACTTCAGAAAACATTCAAAAACAAAGGTGCGGCTTCCGATTGGCTGCAGAAGCTTCCTGCACTCAATCGGAAGCAGCGGAAGCTGAGTCGGATGTTTGGCTTCCAAAAAACGTTCGCAAACTGGAACACTCAAATCCAAGTTTGCAGCGCTTGAGAACCTAAACGTCTGAGTACCAAGGCATTCAATAACCAAGGTACAACTCTAATGATGATGTCAAACCATAGAGACCATGTAAAATGTAGTCTCCAATCTACTATTTTTGTAACCTCAAGCCTATAGCTGGGATAATAATTGCACCCGTGGATAGCTGTAAACAGTGCTTCTTTTCTAAAAAAAAATGTTTAGGGGTACTCTCATTTTCCTACTCATATTAAAATATTGCCCCTCAATAAGGCCAAACTTCGATTCACAAAATGTTTAGAGATATTCGTACCCCTGCTTCCCCCCAGAAAATAAAGCACTGGCTGTAAACATAGCAAAGATTCTTTTACAAGAGTATCAGCCATCTTGTTAGTGTAGGCCAGGGGTATCCAACATGTTGTTGGAGTACAACTCCCATCAGTCTCAGCCAACATGCCCAAGCTAGTCCAACAACATCTGAATGGTCATAGCCTCCCTGAAATATGATATGTGCATGCACGCAGTGCCACCAACATTACCGGTATTAGCTGGGATAGAACTCATAGTAAACATTTAAGCTTTTTCTGAATGGTTGCTGAGCAAGTTCATAGATACTAAATGAATTTCAAACAGAGTCAAGGTTAGTTATCACATTACTACTAAAAAAATAATGATGATAGACTTGAGATAAGCTTTAGGAACTACCACCTGTGGCCTTGACCAACACGTTCCTGCTGCATCAAGCTACAGGTCTTCCTTTGCGTAAGGTGAGAAACTTTAGCAAGGGCCTCTCCCACTAATTTTTTTTTAAATATGGAAGGTCACAGTTGATCAAAGCAGCCAATGATGATATTTTGCATTGAGCTTCTCCCTCCCAAGATTTTACCAAAGATTTTAAGTGGCCACACACTATCATTGCCATATTTAAACTGTTTGCAGGGGCATTTATGGGTTCTTAAAGCTTGCTGATGCAATTGGCATGCGGAAATTTTATTCTTTATTCAGGTTATGCAGCAGCCTGGTTTTAGTTTGTTTAGATTGTTGTTTCGGACATTGTTTCAAGGTGTTTTGTAAGTTGGCGGGGTAACCCATCATCGGATCGACTGACAAAAATATGCTTAACAAATAAATGATGTTAACTATCCTTGTGAACGGTGTGAATAGTTCTACTTTGCCAGGCCAGGGTTCACTGAACAGTGGGGAGTAACTCAGTGAGGCAGATAGAGCCCAGTCAAATGCATTGTTGAGGGATTTGATAGAAACCAGGTGGTTCTGATCAAAGGGGGGTTTGGTATTGAACACTGAGCGTTAGCAAAAGCAGCTAGTGTGCTGAGCATGCTAAATTCTGGAATTTGACTGGATTCAGTCTTGATTTGTGTGGCCTCATACTGTTTTAGCAGGGACATGTTGAGAAGGTTAACGTCCCATCTCTTGTTGCTCACCCACTTCCCTCTCTCCCATCACTGCCACATGCTATCTGGGAGTTGTGCATCCTTGGCTTCATTTGTTGAGAGGAGCATCATGTTCTACCTTTTACCTCAGTGTCTCTGTCAGACTCAGCTTGGGGAACAGTGAGACAATCCCCCTTGGCTGCTCCAAGCCTGCAGGTAAAGAGAATAGTTTTCTAGACTCTCTCCCACAAGATCTGCAGGGTCTGTTGGCTCAAAAACTTTGCCTATTTTCTCCCAATAGTGATGCCATATTCCCTGAACATTCACTTGTTAGCTGCTGTGACATTATCACAGCCCTTACTAACTATTGTTTCCTGACCTTCTTTTATTCATCTGTAAACAAAGCCTCCATCACTCCAATGATGTTGCCCTGAATGTCCCACTGCTCAGAGAAGAAGTGGGCAGAAGTTAGAACAGACGCTTGTCGGACATCTGGAAACAAATACTCTGTAAGTGGATAATTGTTCTGTCCCAGCTGGCAACTCCTTCATACACACCCTTTTTCTTTTCCCTGTTCCATGGATTGAGAAAACAAGGCTCTGTTACTGTGAAAATGCATCATGTTTAGAATTAAAATGTGTTCTGAGAAAAATGATGCCAGTCTTGAAGGCAGGAAAAAAAGAGAGTCTCTGATCAAAGATAATTCCATAATATTAATTTACTGGATAACCCCTCTTAGTTCTTTTATGAATAGCTGGCGCACAAAACATACTTTCTGTCCAACCCGATGCCTGGTATCTGATCTTCGATAATGTGTATTACTCTTTGAAATGCAGCCATTATTCTGTGTTATCATCATATTTATATGGGGGTCATGTTTTACGCTGATGTAATACAGCCTAATATACGCGAACATACATTGTATGTGAGAACATATATTTTTAGTACTGACCTTGAGCTAACAGCAGTTTGATAGCAATTATCTGATCTAAATTATTGTTTCCATTTTAGAGAACCCAAGCGTCTGGGAAGGGTTGTTTTTTAAAAATCCACTATTAGTCCACAAACACATCATATTGAATGCACAGCTCTGTATAATATAATCTACAGTAAACCATTGGGAGCATTCACGATATAGCTGGGGGTTTTTTGTGTGTGTAATGGCTTTTGAACAACCCATTTTCCTGAATAGATGAAGTGGGCTCCATTTTTGCCTATAATTCTGAAAAAAAAAGTATGAAAGAAAGAAAACCCAAGGAAATGGAAGGTTACACAGGTGACAAGAATATGTTGGTGAGGATGCCTAAGTGCTGCTCCATGCATTTTTGTTTCAGAGATTGCCAAATTCAGCCCACCAGCTATTTTGTCATGGGATGATTCTGTAGACCTCATAGAAGGTCATGATTTGTGTATGAAGGCTTTTACAAAAGCTTGTGGAAAATAAAAGAACCTAAACGGCTCTAGAAGGATATCATGAAATCCAGTTGACTCCTGAGTATCTCTCTAATTCCTATCATTTTTTTGTTTTGTTTTTTTAGTGCAGTAATTTAGAATGTGAATGTAAAAGAGGAAATAGAGTCTCTTATTACTTGGTTAGTTATATCCTGGTTTTGCTATAAAATATTTAAAGTGGCTTACTTTTTAAACAACAGCAACACACACTGAGAAACAATTGTTGACAGAAAATGGAGCCTGTCCCCAAAAGAGCACCCACTGGCTAGACTTCTCTTTTGACTTTAGACTAACACTATGTTGCCCACTGACTTCAGCCCTATTCATACTCACATGATTACTATCACTGGCCCTACCTATATCCCCTGCTGAACCTCGCCATTTCATCTATGTATTCATGGGCCATGAAGTCTGAAGTGGGCAGCCTCCTCCAAATGTGTAGGCTCCCTGCATGATTTTGAACTCTGGGCAATCAGCTTTAACTTCCTGCTTGAAAGCTTACCTCCATTCATGGGTAACCTGAGGGAGGCAGGTGGACGGGGCCATTAAGCATAGTATGTGAGTCTGAACACCTGACTAGGACTCTGAACAGATGACCAGCTCTCATTCATGGTTCCATCAAAACCCTGCAGCATCACTTCAAGGACCTAAACCATGGTCTGCAGGCTATCACGGGAAGGATGCCTCTGTAGCATCATCTCCTAATCTGCTTCTTTGGAAGGAAGCATGGAATATAATTGAATAACTAAGCAAACAAGCAAATAAAGCAAGCTGATTGAGCGATAAAGAACTCTGCCTGCTCTTCAGACAGTGGTCTCTAAAGAAGAGACAGAGCGCTGATCAGGAGATCAAATTCCTCTGCCAGCTCCTTAAAAATCCTTATTCACATTATATAAATAGTACTTAGAAGGCAATAATTGCACCTGAGATTTAGAGAATAAATATGGATTTATAATCTAATTTTGTAGAATGAAATAATATTATGCCAATTTTCATGTACAACCAGTAAAGAAATCTCTCTCTCCTTACCTAGTTGGCTAGGTAGCAGCTAGTATACAAGGGACAGAATCTGCATTGGTATCAATTCTTATGGAATTTACATGCACAAATAATAGATACGTATGCAGAAGAATAGATGTGTTTAATATCTCAAATTAAAAACAGCAGAAGAATGAAATTAAGAATGAGAACATCTAACCATTCTAATTCATTCAAGGGTTATCACAATTAGATTAAACCCTAGATTTATAAATCCCCGATGAACAAAACACTGCTCTGAGCATATGGTTCCCCTGGGGAAAGGACAAGAACATGAATGAAGTACATATATCAGATGCTTTTCAGGTAATTTAAGAGCTTATTATTGAGGGAGACTTGAAAACAACAGCAATGAGAGCAGGAAGGATCTTGGTAAAATTCAGAAAGAAATCCAGGAAATTCAGATTGGCAGCCCAGAGGCCCAATGCTAAACATATTTACATGGAAATCTCATTGATTTCAATGGAATTGAAATCCAGGTAAGGATATTTAGTTTTGCAATAAAGTTCTCATCAAGAGAGAGAGAGAGAGAGAGAGAGAGAGAGAGAGAGAGAGAGAGAGAGAATACCCTCCAGTCTGGAATGATTCATGGGGATGGGAGAGAAATTCAGTTTGATTCACATGCATGAACCGAAACACAGGAACCTTCAAAATTCACATTTCTCTGAATTTTGCAATGCAGTTCTCTGTCAAAAATAAAATAAAATGTATACAACCTGGGGAAAGCTGAAAAAGTGCATATATGAGTGAAAATAGCATATAAAAATGCAAAATTGCTTGCAAAAACATGTCTCTTAAAATAATGTGCATGAAAATACCAACAAACTTTTATGACAAAAAAGAATCACAAACTGATATACTAATATGGCAAACCGAACTTAAAACAAATTAGAAACTGGAAAAAAAACCCAAATTTCCCTGCTTGTGAATATTGCTACTACAAAATAGAAAATGAAGATTTTTAAAAAATTAAAAATTAAAATATACATTCTAGTCAATGTGAGATTACATTTCATTTGCACAGGCAGAAAATGAAAACAAATCAGCACCTCAATGCTTAAGGAACCCAAAACATGTCACTCTGTGGTTATGCCAGTGTTCCTGATCTTTGTGGTCTTTTAAGCTCCATCTTCTCAAAGCTGGATACTCTGGCTCCATGCTCAAAAGTCTTCTGTGCCAAGGCGATAGAAGGTGGCCTTCTTCAGTGGGGGAGATGTATTAGTCCTGCCTATTTATAATTTTGAATGTGTTTTCAGCTCTTACTCTTTGTTTTATATTGGTTTTGATGTATGTGCTATTTTTTGCAAGTTGCTTTTTGTAAAGAAAGAAAAAAAAGGGAGGAAAGAAGGGAGGGGGAGTGACTAGTAAGTTCAGTAAGGAAATGTATGAATAAACCAATAAAAATACAAGACCGGTAGAAGAGGCTCCCCACTGCAGACATTCCCTTCCCAACACAAAACAAACGCTGCCTTGCAGACCTTTGACAGAAATTCTATGTACAATAGAACAAATAAATGACAGTAGCAGCCGCTGTGGTGGGACAGGGTTGCAGAGCTGACCTCCCAACACTGGTGTCACTGCAGCATATCTGGACAGCACCAGGCCATGAGCAGCAGTAAGGTTGGAGCTGACCCTGCAGCCCTGAGCCCACCACTGTTTTGTCCCACCCCACTGCCAGCCAGGTAAGCTGTCATGGTCTTCTTGTTGGCAGGAAGGCACCATGGCTCTGCCCACCTCATTGGCTACTACTGAAGGACAACAGGTATGGCCACCCCCCCCCCTGAAACTCTTGCAGCTCATGATTATTACACCGCCCAAGCCCTCTTTCTTTTAGAGTTTTAACCCCTTCTGTGCAGTTCAAAGCTTTCATTTGTTTCCATATTCCTGTCTTGAAGGGCATCCTCCCTATTTGTACTGATTTTGACCCTTGATTCGTGAAATGGACATTAAAATCAGAGAGCAGATTTCTAAATGGGATATGTGAGTGATTTCGATACTCCTTTGCCTCCTAATTTGCACTCTCAGCAATGTTTTGCAGGTGTTTTATATGACCCTATCATGCTTGGAAATAAAATGTGGCTGCACTATGTTGATAATATTCCAAAGTCATTTGTTTCATCCGTTGCTAGATTATTAAAAGTGAAAAGATCATTCCAAGCAATTTACTTGCTCCCACCTCACAACCTCACAGAAAATTGTAATTAAAATGATACATCAGGGGACTGGGAGGATTAAGGGGTTGGAAAAATGATACAGGGGCTTTCTTCCATTCCCATTCTCTCCCTCCCCCGAGTTGCTGGCTCAAGCTTCGTCCAGGACAATAATGTGAAAAAGTATAATTAGTTCGTTGTGTTGCCCATAAAACTGGAAGATGATTTATTAAAAAGCTTAGGCCAAGCTTCTCATAGCTGTTGTCAGGACATTTCTGAACTGCAACCACGTGCCTGCAACAATAAGTACTGGCATATTGTGCCAGTAACACTGACTCCTGGATGGCTGAGTCTTAGTCAGTCCTTGGAGTACATTGCTCCACATAGGAAGGATGATTACTTTGTGGAACAAGGGGGGCCTGCAACCAAGTGTTGCAGTGTAGGGTGCTCCTGTACAGGGATCAAGCCAGCCATGCCCTTTTCCACGATGCACCATTTCATTCACTCCCCTATGCCCCCTCCCAATTTCTGTATTTTCCCCCAAGCACACACTCAGCATTATGTGCCCACTGAGCATGCTCACTGGATTTCATTGGTTCTCCACCTCCTCATAGGGTTATCCTCTAAATGTTTTTGTACTTCTGCAAATCTGGCGGTTCCAATTAGGAACCAAAAGAGGTGCAGGAACTCCCACTTTTTGGGGATGGACAACCCTAAGTTGATGAGCTTTTCAAAGGGGGAGCCAAAGTTGTTGAGCTTCTTTTAGGGGGAAAACAATGAGGTGCCGGAAGGCACCAAAGAGGTGCCGGAACTTGGTTCCTGTGAGTTCTGGCTAAAACAAATCCCTGGTTTTATTCTTTATGTTACGTTTTATTCTTTATTCTTTATGTTATTCCAACAACATTTATACCACTGAATTACATTTGTCTATAAGCTGTGCACAATGAGCTCAACAAAAACAACAGAGATAAAGTGCATGATGAAATAAAGAAGCCTTCAACTGGGTGCCAGATGTTCAACAAGGAAGGGACCTGACCACTCACATTATACAGAGTTTATAACCCACTTATTCTCAGCAGCCAGAAGCCTCGTGGCCAGACACTGGAGAGAGCCGTCAGGAGTAAACATAGACCAATGGTATCTAATTGTATGGGAAACAGCCTTACTAGAAAATCTAACCAATAAACTGAAACTGACAGGAGAACAAATAGAAGAGGACTCCTTCACCCCAGTGTTGTTGTTGTTTAGTCGTTTAGTCATGTCCGACTCTTTGTGACCCCATGGACCAGAGCACGCCAGGCACTCCTGTCTTCCACTGCCTCCCACAGTTTGGTCAAACTCATGCTAGTAGCTTTGAGAACACTGTCCAACCATCTTGTCCTCTGCCGTCCCCCCTTCTCCTTGTGCCCTCAATCTTTCCCAACATCAGGGTCTTTTCCAGGGAGTCTTCTCTTCTCATGAGGTGGCCAAAGTATTGGAGCCTCAGCTTCACGACCTGTCCTTCCAGTGAGCACAGTATGGCTCCTCTTTATCATATACACAGCCCAACAAGACTACAACAATAATCTACCGACGAATCAATCTGGCAAACAAACCCCACTGCAGCCAACCACAGACAACCAACCACACCTGGCCCCCCAATACCTCTCACCACCAAGGAAATGTAATAAACAAATAGAAAGAGAACCTACCCAATTGATGCTGACACAAAACCCCACACATACACTATACAAAAGAATATAAGCCTCACCACCCTCTCTACCCCCTTCTTCCCCAATCTTATATGGCACTCAACACTAATGTCTTACAACAAATGTAACTGATTTGTAAGAAAGACTGTACAACCTGAAAAAGAGACAAGGCATGTAAACCAAGAAAATATTTAATAAAAGTAGTTTTATAAGGAAGGGACCTGTCTGGTCTCCAATGGAAGGGAGTTCCATCATGCTACTAAATTGAACCCAAGTTGTAAAGGCCCTTGTAAATTAATGCAAGAACCCTAAAAATGATAGCTCTTTTGCTGCGTGCACCGGATCACCCGCCCACCCTCCCTAATTTAGGGCTCTTGCATTTGACCTTGCTATGCCTGTCATGGGGTCATCTGCTTTTGGGGCAGGGGCCTGGTAGGAATTTTGTCCATTTGGCTGATTGGCTGGTGCCATTTGCTTTTTGCCTACTGCGTAGCAAATTATCACAACTTGTAAGTTGCGGTTAGGGATTGGTTAAAATTGATTGGTGGAGGGGTAAGGATTGGCTGGGCCTGCCCCTCCAATGCTGCTGCTGCAAGGGAAGTCTGTTAAATGAATCCAGGGGCTTGCCATGCTTTCATCCGAATCCCTGGCATGGGGCTTGGGCTGAGCAAACCCCTGGGAGCATGTGGGGAGAGGTGAGGGTCTAGTGCCCAGCTCCATTTTCTCCCCAATATTGTTTTCCCTTACTGGCTTTCGCTGGAATCCGGAAGTCAGTTCTGCCCCTGGACGGGGACAGGTAGCCGTAACCAATGCCTAAGCAACCACTCACATTTATGTATTTTAATAAAGTTGTGGCCAAAATTATGCCAAAAACCTTAAACAAAATTTCTGTGTGAATTGTGATTTATTTGGGGGTGGCTTGGGGACCTCGACATGCAACAAATTGTCTCTGCCAGTCATTGACTCTGGCTCTACCTCCCGCCTCACCATTCCAATGTGCACCACCCAGTTCTTGCAGGAGTGGAAGGCATAAAACCGCCAAAGAATTTGTTCCCAGGAGTTTGGGTCTGCAGAAGAAACCAGGCCGGGCATGTTCGCGCACTGCATAAACAACTGCACTTCTAAGCAGTGACATCAGTGCTACGGCCTCCACATTCGGCCCAGCACTGCTACATGCATGTCACCAAAATGAGATTATATGTGCAGCAGCTTGAAGTAAGGTACGGCATTCACAGTTCATCAGTTTCTGCCATTTGTGTTAGACAGTATCAATTGCTAGATTCCACCAAACCCTAAGCTCATTTCTGTAATATTTATATTGTCAATTTGTCCACAACACTGGGGCACTAGAGCAGAACTCCCTGCGCTAGATGTTACTATATACTGAAAATTGCATATATATATTTTTATTCTTCGCTTAACTGGCAATGCCATTACACACGAAAGGAAGAACATTTTAGAAAACAAGAGCTCCGAAATAAATGCTGTGCTAAGAATAAAAAAATGAAAAATGAAAAATGAAACCCTGAAAACATTTTTCATTGAAAAGATTTTAAATCTTGGTTTCCTACTGAAAAATAGGATCAGGATTAAAGACAAGGCATTATTACAATTAGATTTGTGGAAGACAACCTTGCAATGCTGAACAGCAAATTCAGGAAAATATTATAGGTCAAATTTATATATTATTTTGCCTGAGGTGCTATAAAAATACCTATATAGAAGCACACTTTGTAATTTTTTCCTTAATATTTAGCTCTTGTTTAGTCTAGGTCATTTTTTTCATTTAGCAAAAACTATACTTTACTCAAAAAAATTGTGTGATTAATGCATTGATTTAGTTTCCCAATGTGCACTGCTGCTAGGCAGATTCCAATATTATTTATTTTTATTAGTTTATAATATGTCAATTTTTCTTGCTTATCTGTCAGCTCCCACTAAAATACATAAATCAAGGATATAGCAATGTGGACACTAACAAGGCATAATTATTGTAGGGCCTGTCCCCTTTTAAAGAAAAATACAATTACCTACCAGTATGTTGCTTAGATTAGGTCAGAATTTGCATAATCCTGACTCATATTTCCCTTAATAATTTTAACTTCAGACAATAGGTTCTGCAAATCTATATCCCTTTCTCCTCTTCCCAATTTTATTTTTCAGACTGAAATAATAAGTTCAGTCAAAACAAGATCATTATTGCAGTCTATCTCCACCAAAAACTTTAATTACTAAATGGTGTGTGTGTGTGTGTGTTTTGGATGAAGTCAGGATTTTTATATATATATACGGCTGGACCTTTTAAGATCATCAACAACAACTGTCAATTAAGTCTGCCAAACTATTATTTATTAAAGTGAAATATATTCATTTTTTCCAGAGATAAATATTTAATAGAAAACAACTCTATCACTGCAGGAGATTAAAGAAGAATTCCACTCCACTGTAACCTTCATTAAAAAACAACAACAACAGTGGGATTTTATTTTATTTTTTGTCCTTGGCTGCATAACCAAATAGCAAACGATGAGATGAAAACAGTGGAAAACTTTTTCACTCCAGCACAATAATAACATGTGAAGCAGAGCCTTATGAAATCCCAAGTAGCTGAATATGCAATGAATGATCCTCTCTGAAATAAGGCAAAACCAGGGCTTGCATCCAGGGTTAAATAACTGTGATATATTTATAGAGGGCAAGGGATCATCATAAAATAAAGCAGCAAATAGTAAAGAAGTCAATGTAAAAGAGAGGCCAGGGATTTAGGGTATAGAGATCATAAATTTTCATCGATATAAACAGCCCATGTACCTCAGGAGCTAAGGTTTAGCTATAATTTCAGCGCTGACCTATAGGCTGCTGGTGCTCACAGTGCATGCACGATCAAGATGCCATCTCAGGAGGAGGAGGTGGGTGGGTGTGGGCAGGAAATGTAGCAGATCTGTGTGATTTACTCATTTAATCATCTCCAAATCCACCCCAAACACAGCAGCGCCGTGCTGAATATCAGTACTTGAGAGGATTTTATTGTCCCAGTAAATTACATTTAATTCTTACTGCGGCGTCACGTATAAACAAGTATAGTGAAGGATTTCTTCCCCTGAGCATCCCTGTGCAGGGAAAGAGGAAGGAACCACTGCAAGGAGCACATAGATCTCTCGCGTCACTCACCAGCTCTGTATCCTTCAGATCACTCAAATACACCAGTCAGCTTTTAGCAGAAATGGATGCTTCCCGCACACCCTCCCACAGATATGCATACACAGCCTGCTTCTCTAAGATACCATTTTCATATTAATAATAATTAATAGCAATAATGATAATAAAGGATGATGGCATCCACAGGAACCACTGATGCTTTTAGCCGGGGCCTAATTGCCCTTAAAGAGAATTCTAAATGCTTTCCAAATGACTCAAATGATCTGGCTAAACAGCTTGCTTGCTCCTTTCTATTAGTTTGAGTTGGAAAACATTGTGTCAGCACTAAGTGAGCTTTTTGTTCTCATCTCCATCCTAATGGACAATCAGTTTGTAGAAGACACCTCACCCACGTACTTATCTAAGAGGGGGATAGTTAATGGTCAGAGGTGTGGCGTGGGTGGGGGAGAGAGAGAGAGAGAGAGAGGTTACAGCGCCCCGCTGGAAGTAAACCAAGATTTTGAAGAGGAAGGTTGTATTGACAGCCTGTTACAGACAAGACGTTACGAGCGACACAACTACCAAACTGACACATCCCTTTTGTTGTCTGCAGTCTTTACGTTGTATTTCCAGCCCGGAGAAACCAAATTTCTGCATGATTGCTGCGACATTTGCGAGCCTCGCCGGTAGCTGCAAATAAAATCAAGGGATAGAGAAATGCTTGTTGAGGACTTTGGGGGCCTGGTGCTATAACCCCTGTCCAAGAGAGTAATTCTTGCTCATATTAGTCCTATTGATTTCACCAAGCCCACTCAAGTAAATAAGAACTGGCCCCCTGAGAAGAGGCTGTAGGGGAATAATTCAAACAAGCACCCACCGACACTAACAATCCCTCAAGCCATGTTTATCATTCCGTAAGCTTTGCTGCGCCGTTCAGAGTTCATGCAAAAACACACAGATGACACTCTACAAATTCCAATGAGATAATTGACTTAAAAAAAAAAAAAGACGAAGAGGGGGAGGGGAGCAAATGTACAGGTGCTTGTTTTCAAATGTAATGTCTGGAAAAGTAGCAAAAGGCAGCTGTCCCTGAGTTTTCCGGAAAAGGGTTCAGTTCTGTGGTCACTAGGTTGTGCTGTTGTATAGAGAACAGGCCTTTGGGTTTTTTTTGCCTTCTGCATAAGAATAGTTTCACGCTGTGCAGAATCTTGTAAATACTGTTTTGCAGTTTTCACTAACAACAGAAGTATACAAGCCAGAGTGAGAGAAGGAGAGAGAGTGAGACTGTCATTTGCTTCCTCCTCAAAGCCATAGTTAGCCATTTTTGTGCTCCTCGGAGGGTACCCTGAAGATACCCACCTTGTCATATAGAGTGTGTGTTTATGTGCCACTAAGACCATGCACTTCCCTTTCACAAAGCCTCAGCTTGATATGTTTGTTCTGAGAGGCCTTTCCAAAGCTCTTAAGGGCTTTCTGAAGTTAAAGGCAGAATTTGCCTCCCTTTCCTGATTTGGCGCCGTACTTTCTGCAGCCTGCACAATAGACGTTATTGTTGACCATGGTGATGTGCAAAGTGCTTTACAATTCTTACTTCATTTATCACAGCAACACAGTGAGATGGCCCAAGGTGAGAAACAATGACTTGCCCGCTGCCACAGCGATCACTCGGCACCCTTCTGAGTGAGGCCTCCCACCTACAAACCCAAACCACGGAACCAAATGGGCATTCTTAGTATAAAATGCTGTTTTCACATATGAGATCAAAGAATCATGGAATCTGAAGGGACCCTGAGGATCATCTAGTCTATGCAGCTGTCCCTCACGGGGATCAAACCTGCAACCTTGGCATTATCAGCACCACACGCTAACCAACTGGATGATTCAGGATGTGAATCATCATTAAGCATAATAGTCCCCCTACATGTGCAATGCATATGGAACATACACAAAGACTTTTTGTTGCTTATGTGTTTTAAAAACTTAATTGCTTTTCTCTTTATGTGTTTTTCTTTTCCATTCCCACTGTCCAGCAAAAAACAAAAACAAAAAAACCTTTCAAAATAATGTGGTTTCAATTTGGGCAATATGCTGATGTAACCTATTTGACATCATGCAAGCTCTCCTGAAAGAGGCTTCATTCTGTATATATCCAGTTGGTTTTCTAACATACTTCTCCTCCTCATATGAACTGCGTTTTATTAAGCAAATGACTTACAGGTATTTTGTGCATTTGTGTGTTTTAAGAAGAACAACCCATTCCCCCTCCCCTGCTCGTCTTTGGTGTAAATCTTTCTATATTTTGCTCTATGGATTAACACCTTCCTCATCCTTCCTACTCTTTGGTAAGCTGAGACAGTTATAATGAGGAGCAGAGCCAGGGGCTCTCTCCATACCAAAGCTGTCGGGGAGAATAAGGTCATCTCAAAAGACTTGAGTCTGCAATTGGTTAGCTTAGTTGGCCTGGTATAAGACTTACATTTGGGAACGATCAGCCTCAGGTTTTGAATCTTTCAGTAACAAATTCTTTGCCTGTTAATTAATTTCTGACTGCTGTTGTAGAATACAAGGACCCTTTCCCCCAAAGGGTACACAGATTAAAAAACAACAACCAACTGTAGTGATTATCAGAACACAAATTGCATATAATCAACCCATAACAGAAAGCTTGATATTACCAACAACGATGTACCGTATTTTTCGCCCTATAGGACGCACCGTCCCATAAGGCGCACCTAGTTTTTTTGGGGGGGGGAAGGGGAAAAATTATCCCCCCCCAAGCCCGAGCTTCCCCCAACCCCAGCCCCCAAACAGGCAGCTCTCTGCAAGCCGTGGGAGCCCAGCGCCGGCTCCCGCTGCTTGCGGAGAGGTCCGCGAAGCCTGGACGCGCTGAGCTCAGCACGCCCAGGCTTCAGCATGCAGGCAACTCTCCGCAAGCAGCGGGAGCCCAGCGCCGGGCTCCCGCTGCTTGCGGAGAGGTCCACAAAGCCTGGAGAGCGAGAGGGGTCGGTGCGCACCGACCCCTCTCGCTCTCCAGGCTTCAGCGAAAGCCTGCATTCGCCCCATAGGACGCACACACATTTCCCCTCCATTTTTGAAGGGGAAAAAGTGCGTCCTGTAGGGTGAAAAATACGGTAATCTAAGAAACAATGATATAAAAAGTGTAGTCCAGTTTTTGTTTTAAAACTCAGTTGCTTAAATCTTTTGATTCAGTTTAAGGGAACTATAAATCACTGACAAAATTCAAGTGCTTTCTCTACTAAAGCTGTGAGCAAGTCACAGATTCCCTCTCTAAATAAGGTACACTGAAATCTCAGTTAGGGATATCTATATCTGAATAACATGAGAAACAAAGTCCCAAAACAGAACACCGGTTGTACAAATTCTATCCGGCAATTAGAATTGTGAATGTAGAGTTTGAAGATTAGTACAGATTGTGGAACCCAGCACTTTTCATGGGTGCCATTCTCAACCCTTCCTCTCTTACGCATGCGTCTTATGAATAAAATGTCCGCAACATACAGTATGTGTACTTACAGCGGGGATTCATAAGTTGCTTTTACCAAAAACTGCAAGCATCTGTTTCTATTGAATGTTGCCATATGAGGAAAGAGCAGTGGTGGATGGTAGAGCCCTGCCTCTCACCTGATCTCATTTCGCTTGCTTCACTGCTGCTTACTGGGAGGTAGAGGGGAAAGGGCAAGGCTGTGGAGAGGTTGGCATAGTGCAAATGCATCAGCAGGAGCCCAGGATTGGCTCTGTGGCTGCATTTGCACCATGCTGACCTCCTCACCCTGTCACCCTGTCACCCTTCTCCTTCTCCTCATGGTAAGCAGTAGCAATGTGACTGAATGGAGGTCAGGTGAATGGTGGTGCCCCACAATGCCATCTACTACTGGGAAAGAGCACATGACACTCTTAGATTGTGGTGACGGAAGAAGCATGGGGATTATTAACTCAGTGCAGGGTTGCTGAGTAGTTAACTGCACCAAGAATGTGTGACTTACAGTATGACCCACACCGGATATTATAGGGTTGCCATATTTAAAACAGTGAAAATCCGAACAGAAACGTCCAGATTTTCCCAGACCTTTTCCCAATTTTCACCTGGACGCTGGTGCCAACTGAAGTATTCCGGATATGTCTGGGAAATCCCTATGATATGTTGCAACCTCCATGTCCCCAATGCTACCCCCAAACACCCTCAGCTCTTCCCCACAGCCCCAAGAGCAGCACTCAGTAGTGGATGCAGCTAACCAACTCAGGAATCATTGTGTATTGTTTTATAAGAACTTAATCGGTTCTGAATGACTATGAGCTGAATGTCTGAAGAATATTGGCACATTAGCCAGAAGTTGAGAGGAAGAGCCATGCTGTGTTATAATACAGCATTACTGGACACAAGAGGGAATGTTTATTTGTTTATATACCATCCCTCATCTGCAGATCCCAGGGCAGTTCACAACACAAAAGTACAAGATAAAAAAACACAAAATACATAATAAAAACAAGAACAGAACAATAACCCCCTTTTCCCACCACACACAGACACATTGAAAAGCATCATAATCAGCAAAAGGCCTGGTTGAAAAGAAACATTTTTGCCTGGCACCTAAAGGTGTATAATGAAGGCACTGGCCAACTCTCCCTGGAGAGAACATTCCACAAATGGGGATGCATAGGGATATTTGATACCTATGGCTGCAAAGAAGGAATTGTGCCAGGGCTGATCTAATTCAGGGAGCTTGTGTGAAGAATCAAAGTGGGACCTTCTGCACTTTTAATCAATATGTGGTTAATATAGTTCCCCTCAATTGAAAACTGTTATTTGAGCCTGAGAGCTTAATTTAGGTGATCTGTGACAAGAACACAGAAAATCTCCATATTTATTTTAAATTGTATTCATATTGCTTATTTTATTTCTTATTCTGTACAGTGGTATCTCTACTTACAGATGCGATCCGTTCTGGGGTACCATTTGAACCCCAAAAAGTCTGTAAGTAGAGCGCTGCTTCTGCGCATGGCACGAAAGAGCGCTCCTGCACATGCGCAAAGTGCACAGATCGCTCCTGCACATGCGCGAAGCGGCAAACCTGGAATTAAACACGCAAAAAAATGCAACATGAAGCAAGCGCAACTCGAGGTATGACTGTATTTCAGTTTATAATTTATGGAATGCAAATGGCAATACAACAAAATACAACATAAGACTTAAACGCGGTTTCCAGCATGACACATTTCAGTTGCTGCAACTGGCAGAAAAATCATCACATGGTCCACCAAGCCTATCAGCAATTTTCAAGTGGTAGTGGTGGTCTAAACTGATCTAAACAGACATTTAGACCATGGCAAGAATGGTGTGTGCTAAAACAATGGCATTAATGGCGTCATAAGCAGAAGCAAGAGATTGGGGGAGCCCCTCCCACTCAGCCGCGTTCCAGCTGAGAAGCATCCAATGTCCCAGCCAAAAGGCCAACTTTAGACTGCTGAAAGTGCAGGCACATCCCACATACACAACATTAACATTAACCAAATAGGATAATTTGTGAGCCTATATAAACCTAGCCTCTTGCTTACTCCAAGTAACAAATGAGATTTCTTCCCCCTGTGGTTTGCTCATCTTTGGCTAAAACACTATTCGTCCTGACCTTTAAAAGAAAATCCATCACTAACAATGTATTGGGGGGGACATCACTGCTAAGCATGTAATTGCTATTAGTGTGGATAGCAGCAAATATGTTCAGTGCCAAATCTTTCTTTCTCCTTAAGTGTATGAATAAAAGGAGGGGGGAGTATTTGTGCGAAGCGGACAAAAGATAGACATGACTAATTATGTCACCATTATCAAAAGAGATGATCTATCTTCCTATCTTTATACAGAATTCCTCTTGGCTGAAATTAGTCGTATTAATATGAGCACTAATAACGACGATAGTGTTCACTATTTCAATTTTTGTTTTAGCGGAGACAATAAACAAATGGATGGGTGGGAAATTAGCCTAGGGAACTTTCGATTTCTAATGCAGACACATACATATTACTTGTTAGGCAGCTGAGGAAATTTAACCTGTGTGACTTTTCCTCACAGACATCCTTAGACAAGCTTATTTCAGTCTCATTTTTGCTGCACATTGTTCGTAGGATGTGGCCACCGTTTCTCATTAACATTCAAGGGGGTATGGGGCTGTGTAGAGACTGCTGTGTATATTATGCATACAAAGTCATTGTTCAAAAAGATTTCTACTGCCTATTCCCTTGTAACACCTCTGTACTTGAAATGTAGTGTGCCTGTACCAATCAGAAAATGGAGTGATCATAACCTCTTTGCTTACACTGAAGGGAACTAAAAAAAAATAAAATGAATTCTCGACTGTCATATCAATGGGCTAAAATCCTTCTTTACTGAGCAGGCTCAAAATATTTTAAAAATGGTAAACACTAACCATTAGATGCAAGTTATGTATGCTTTGCAGAGCTTTAAAGGCAGAGCGTTGGGGGGGGGGTCTTCAGCAACTTGGGTAACCAAGTCAGACAAAAGAATGGCTCCAAGAAGTACATGGGGAAGTTCATATATTTTTAAATTCCTAGATTATACCAATGATATGCTGATACATTCGGAGGCAGCAATGCCTGGAATACATATTAAGAGTATCACTACTGGCACAAAAGGGACACATCATTCCCGTGCTCTGGTGATGGATGCTAAATCCCCCCAATGCATCAATAACTGTTGGCACGGCTGTGCCATTATGATGCCTTTTAATATGATACTTTTACATTTTTACAAAATGCTTCCGAGCAGTTTCGATTATGCCCATCCCCACAACAGCCCTGGGTCTGCATAAGCCCCCAAGATTTCTCTTGTAACTGCACAATTTTTTTTTAAAAAAAAGATTCAAATCTGTTTTCAGTTGTTCTGTGTTCTCTCCACTGAGCTGCTCTGTATAAAACCAAGCTCTGTGTTTGTGACTCACTATAATGGGAAATCTAAAAATGGCTCCATAATCCATTATGAAGGTTTTGTCTCTTGGTTTTCCTTACCTTAAAACGATTAAGAGGAGGCTGAGTGGTGTGAATTTCTGCTCGTACTTTTTTTAAAACTGCAGCTTCACTCCGACTTTTCCTTTCTGGTGCTCGTGTTCTCTGAGAGGTCTTAAAATGAAAGACTGTTTTGAGATGTGACATTTTTTTTTAATTGTTAAAGTAGTACAATGTATGGGGTTTTTTTGTTTTTAAAAGCTAAAGACGAAGCTTTTGATTTAAGCAAAATTTGTTGCTACTTTGATTTAATTACATATCAATCAATCAATCCAGAATACTTCAGGCAGCATTTTGGACAGCCTCACTTACTGCTAACTCCATGGACCTGGAGACACATTAAGATATAGGAAAAGATAAAGCTTTCAGGTCATAAAAAGTAGAAATAACTGAGTGACATGAGGCTTTATGGGGCCCTGATTTGACTTGGGGAGAGGGTTATTGGCATGACTCTTTGACTCAGGAAAGGGGGAATCATCTCATTATTTGGCATACAGAGATCTGATGCACACCCCATGGGATTGGTGGTGGGATGGCGATGAGTGGTCAGAGGGAGAAGACTGGGCGGAGGAGGTGTCAGAAGCTGAAGAGGTATTAGGGCTTGGTGAGAAGGGAGATAGAAGTCCAGAAGCAGAAGGAGAAGAGTGGGATGAGGAAGGCCAAGAGTCAGAGATGGGTCAGGCTGGTGAAGAAGCACAGGGGTCTCCCCCTCCTGCTGCAACAAGCTCCCCTCTCCCATGGTCTGCCAGAACCAGAAGAGGCATGAAAAGGGTGGGTAAAAGTCAGGCATACTGGCATAGTCTCAGATTGCTTAGGAAAAACCCAAGAAAGAAGACTTAGACAGCTGTGGGAAGGTGGGGACCATTATTCTCCTCAATGCCTCAAATGGCAAGACATACCAAAGAAGAGTTGCTGTGCTCATTAGGCCTGGCACTCCTGAGAAGATCCTGTTTCTTCTAATTAAGAGTTCGCTTCACTTGCTCCACGTGATTTATTGCTGTCCTTAGAATTCCAGTGGGTGTGGGGATTAATCTTATCATTGCAAGGTAGTCAGGTGCAGTGTTTGAGTTTTTCTTTCCATTTATCCTGCATTCTGCAGGCTTCCTATTTGCCCATAGTTCCTGATCTGAAAAAGCCCAGTGGGAGGAGTTATCTCATTATGCCCCTGCTGTAGGCTTTAATTGAAATGCCAGCACCTGAGAAAGCTGCCAAGCGAGATGATTTGTAGGATGGAAGGACACTCACAAACACCATTGGACACTTCAAACTCAAGGTAAACATGGCAAGAGCCTTGCACCTAAATTTCATATCTGCTTTGATACTTTTTGGATGCAATTTCTTTTCTCATTAATTGATGGGAATGGTAGAAAAAAATATGGGAGAATTTTTTGGCAAATCACATTTTTCAGACTAAACTAAAACGACAAGAGGAAACTCTTGGAGGAAGTACCAGGAAATGCTCTCTGGAATCTAAGAAGCTACAAGTCTTCCATCTGAGATAACCTTTGTAAGCCTTGTTGCCCATCATTTCTGAATATTCCCTTTAACACACCTCAAATCGGAAGCCTTTTGGAAATATTTTAAAATGGACGTATTTTTTGTTAAAATTTGCAAAACATTTGTTTAAAGAAAAACACATGTTTGATATTTTCTTTTTCAGCAGTTTTGGCATCTTGTAATACAGACTATTTCTTAATGTAGTAGCAAAACAGGTGAGTAGTACCAACTTTAGTTGTCTTTAGTTCTTATAAGCAAAAAGAAAGCCTTATTGATTTCATGCTGAAAAATGCACCATACCTGCGAACTGTATTTATGAAGCTATACTTACTAACCTGAAAGTAAGTCCCTATTGAACAAAATGGTGCTTACTTCAAAGTTGATTGCACTGCATGTTATCTTATAAAATTTAGCACAAGATAGAGCTGGTACACACACGCCAACTGCCACATTAAGGGGGTGGTTTGGTGTCCTTCAGTCTCAACTTCAGCAGTTAATGCATTGCTGTGCCAATTATTCTATTTTTAAATCAAAGCTAATGATTTTTTTTTAAAGCCGGGCAGAACTACCCTCCATAAACCACATAGAAAAATGGTTTGTGTACAATGTAGTGCCAAGTGAGTGTCCTGTCATTTCAAAAAATGGTCAGCAGTGTTTCAGGGCAAAATGTGTGACTTCAGGAACCTGTACATGTTGCAATTTCATCCTAAGCAAAATAAGTTTTCTATTACTTATTGTTATTATTATTAGTAGTATTTTATACCCTTGCATTTAGGGCAAGCCCTAACAGAAGAATATTGGAAAGATGTTACATTAAAATTTGCTTATCAAGACAGGGGTTGGGGGACTTAGCAGTATCTGCATGAATTGGAGAGGTTGCATTTGAAATTGGGGGTGTGAAAAGTATGGAAGAGCATTGCATGAGCTCCAAAGTGAGGGAGAACTTAATGTAGTCCTGTGTTTTCACTTCCCAGTGATGATGGACACTTCTTTTATTAATAGTTACACGTGAGTTAACAGCATCCCCCTTGCAGATGCCCCTTAACCACTCTAACATTCTCTACCAATGAATATAAATGACTAATCTAATCAGTTTCCCTTAACCACCTTACCATCTCTTATCCTGAAATTGAAATGCCTCCAGCAAAATTTATTTCAGTGCTGACCCCTACCCATTCTGACATACCTTATTTTGAATTCTAATACCACTTCTCTCGTGGTTCTTATTTATAGGCTCCCACCCCACAAACTATTGTGCCTATTGCCACAATGTATCAGTTCTTCACATCACTTAATGAACTTTCTCTCAAAATCAGTATGAGAGAGATATGCACCAAAAACGTCCTGATTTTGTGGTTGGGGTTCAAACAGTGCATCCTATGCATGTCTACTCAGAACTAAGTCTCACTGATTTCACTGGAGCTTACTTTTAAGGAAACGTGGGTAGGATTGCAGCCTAAGAATTTGCAAGTTGACTATTTTATGCAGGACACCCATGGCAAGATCAGTAGCATAGATTTAAGAGCTCCATTGCTCCACCTTAGCCACAGAGCACATTGAACTTTGCACTTAATATTAGTGCATACAAATAGCATAATTTAAGTCCTCTTGGAAATTCATCAGCATTTTAGTGTGAATTTCTCTTAATATACAGATTTTATATACAGTTTTGCCTAACATGCACATTTTGCAAATCAACTCCCCCTAATGTAATGTATTTTTAGTGTGAAATTTCCTCTAACATACGCACATTTTATCCCATTATATATATTCTTGTGCATATTATTTGGCTACAGAACTGCACTGCAATATTCAGATGTGTGAATTTTGGAAGAAGGCTGTTTTCATTCTAAAACCTTTTTGGGAAACATGAATTAAGTAGACTTGCCTTTAAATGTGAACAGAATCAAATTTCTTCCTCATCATTAGTTGAGTATCAACCCTTCTTCCATTTTGGCTCAAAGTGAGTACAATACATATTGTTTGCTAAGGCATTCTTCTGCTGGGATTTTATCGCTGAAAGTATTATGTACTCCACATTGCAATTTAAAGAACCTGTGGTTTATCAGGAGATGTGGTTTTTTATCACAGTTCTTTTTACCTGCTGTTGGGGTTCATAGACTCCTGGTTTGTGATAGCTTTAATATGATTGATGGGTTTGGGGTCTTATATTGTCTCCCATCATGTTATCAGTTCTTATGAAGGGTAGCTTAAAAATAACAACAGCAGATATATCTGTTAAGTATAATTGTTTAATTGACACTGAAATGGAGAATTTCTAAATGTGTATTGCAAACAATGGAGTTTTTCCATGGTACCATACTGAGCTTTAACTAGTTTTAAATTAACTGAATGTTCTCTTACAGATAGGTAGCCGTGTTGGTCTTCCATAGTCAAAATAAAAAAAATCCTTCCAGTAGCACCTTAAAGACCAACTAAGTTAGTTCTTGGTATGAGCTTTCGTGTGCATGCAAACTTCTTCAAATACCTATCTGAAGAAGTGTGCATGCACACGAAAGCTCATACCAAGAACTAACTTAGTTGGTCTTTAAGGTGCTACTGGAAGGAATTTTTTTATTTTGAATGTTCTCTGCTGAAGGTATTTGGTTGTAAATCTCCATTTTGAAAGGGAGTTGCCTTTAGTCTTTTGTTCCCAGGCTTAGTGGGAGTAAGGGTGTGCAAATGAGCCTCTCTGTGAGTAAATACAGCTCAAAGCAAAATGGAGGATGTAAGGAGAGAGAGAGAGAGAGCTTATATTTTAGGTGGTTTGTTTGGAATTATCTTTTGTTTCTTATAAGAAAATGAGCCTGTGTTGGACATGCACAAGATATTGTATGGAATTATTTGGACACATCTCTGATATTTTTTGTTCTGTTTTGAAGCAAGTTCTGCAAGTAAAGTTTTGAATAATATCTAATAGATCTGGACAAAGTTTTAATCTAAAAGGAGTCAGTTTTTTGTATGTATCCCTGTTGATTCATGCTGCACAATATTAATATCTGCAATAATATTTCCGTCACTGCTCTCCATCCATGGAACCCCTGATCCTCTTTCTTTTTCAACCACATCCTTAGCTATCCAAAATAATCATCTCCCATAATATACATCCTGCCCTGGGTTTTATCTTTTCTTATTGATCAGTTGATTTAGATTTCTTCCCGACTCATTCCTAAGGGCTCAGCTCATATCACAGTATATCCTTTGTTCATTTTAACTCTGTAAAAAAACCTTTGAGGAAGATTAGGTTGAGAATGTCCAGAGGTTACCCAGTGAGCATCATAGCTTTCAACTGTTATGCCTAACTGCAGTGGTCAAAGAGAGGCCTCTAGAAAAATCAACTCAACTGATATGGCTGCTTCAATTATCTTGAGATTACCTGGAGTTACATCACTGGCTGTTTCACTCACTTCATCCACCTTAAGCACTATAAAAATATAGATGTTCAGAGTGGGTTATAGCAAATTGAAAGGAGAGCAAACAAGGTCGGGGGATTAATTTCCTCCATGCCAAGATATGAGTGCATAAATGAAAATACAAACCTAAATTCCTAGGCTGAGCCACAGCTATCAATGCACAGGGTGAATCCGCGCCAGAAAATGGAGAACATCTCTAATTTTGAAAAAGCCCACTCATGTGACTCATACATTTGCTTCTGTTACCCATGCATCCCTGTTAATGATAATCTCATTTCTAATGACCTGGAAGATGACAAAAATACAAAAGACCCACTACACTGCTTTTTAGCACACAGCCCTCTTTTCATTCGCATATTCAGAAAACTCTTTCAGGAAGAATGCATTTATAACACCATTGTGGTAGGACCTTGGCAATAATAACATCTCAATAGCCAGAATCACTTACAAAGGGAGGGTGAGTGGATAGGGGGCTTTGGCCCTGAACCCTCAGTTAAGTGAGTTTCCCCCACCCCTTAACACACTCCCTGTGGTACATTAAATTTTACTGATATCTAATAGCTTCACTATCTCTGGCCTTGATTTTATTAACCTAAAGGACTGAAGAATAAAAGACATATACTGCTGACAGGTTAAAAATTCCTTAACAAAGGTATCATTAACGGCTCCTCAGAATATGCAGTGAAGCGACCTATAATACTCATTCCAGCAGACATTTATTATTTTGGACTCAGTAATTTTCCATGAAGGATGTTTTGATGGGTTTTATGTCTTTATGTGAAAGTCTAAAAAAAGAAGAAGCAAAGCTGTTTCCTGCATTAAAATCTTACCTTCTTGTTCTTTCTTTCTCCTATTTCTCCAAGCAACTGTTAGCAACGAAGCAGTGTATAGCGATACAGATGTGATAACCAGCAACTTTGGCCTAAACGCTTCTCTCAAAATGATGTCAAATGCTATCTGATAATCAATACCTCGGCTTGCGGTTATGGGCAAATGTGTTTCTAAATGTGTAACTGTTGGTTGCACCGCAGACAAATGCAACTGTAGGGGATTTAGGACAATTTGGGTGCTGACGTGATGAGTCTAGAAAGCAAAAGAGTTGTGTGACTTAGAGTTAGCTATGGTCACCAACCTTTTAGGGTCAGTGGGCATATTTGGAATTTTAGGAAAGTGCTGTGGATATCAGTTACAAAATGGCTGCCATAGGGTGTCATATAATGGCTGCCACTTCTAAAAGAACAGGGAAAAAGACAGGAGCACAAAATGGTGTGGACATGGGCTCCATCAGCCACCTCATCAAAGTGGGGTGGGGGGGTGGGGAGACACCTACATCAGCCACTGCCATGCTCACTCACAGAGAAGATCTTTGCACCTCTCCTCTGTTCAGAAGAAATGGAAAAATGGGCATCAAATCCTGGCATTCAACAAAATGTCTGTTTGTTTCAGGGGTTGTATTCAATCAGAACCAGTGCAAACAGTAATTGCACAGGAAGAACAATTTCTCATGTATTGTAGATTTCTGAGGATGCATGTATGGAGACCTTTTGAGGATGACACAGGAGGTATTGGCAGGCATTCTGGCACCTGTGGGCACCATGTTAATTAATTCTAAGGTCAGGCTTATGGAGACAAGCACAGGCTGTGCTAAATTTCTAAAATGAGATGAAGTGCCAGAGGCTGGCCTCTGATCTAGAAGCCTGTATGAAATGATCAAGCAGGACCTGAGTACAAGAACACTGTCCCCTCCTATGGTTTCTGCCAACTGATAGTTAGAAGCATTACGGCCTCCAACTGTATCTAAGCAGATATAGTGGTACCTCGGCTTACAAACACTTCGGGTCACAGACTCCACTAACCCAGAAATAGTACCTCAGGTTAAGAACTTTACCTCAGGATGAGAACAGAAATTGAGCAGCGGTGGCACGGCGGCAGCGGGAGGCCCCATTACCTAAAGTGGTACCTCAGGTTAAGAACGGTTTCAGGTTAAGAATGGACCTCTGGAACGAATTAAGTTCGTAACCAGAGGTACCACTGTACATATCTAAGCAGAATAACTGGGATCCAGTTCCGAGAGCTTTTTGGAAGTTCCCTCACAGCAAGAAGTGAAGTTACAGGGAATCAGAAAGAGGGCCTTCTCGGCAGTGGCAGCTGCCCTGTGCAACGCCCTCCTATCAGATGTCAAGGAGATATAGAACTACACAACTTTTAGAAGTGTGTAGGGATCTTTTGGGAAGTTTTTATCTTTGTTTGTCTTAAATTTATTTATTTGGTTTTCAAATTAATTTTTTTACAGATATATCAAACATTAAAAAAACAAGATTCCAAGGAATCTCCTGGACTTCCATCCTTTGTGGGTCCTATCATTTCCTCCTGCATCTTTTATGATGATCCAAGTCTTTCACATCTCCATTGTTTCCAGAATTCACCCTGAAACTACAAGTGATACTCCAATCCTACTAACAATTTTAACTGTTTACAATGGTCTTTAAGATAAGTTATAAATTTTCTCCAATCCTTATTAAAACTTTGGTCTTCCTGATTTCTAATTCTTCCGGTCAGTTTAGCCATTTCAGCATATTCCATCAACTTCATCTGCCATTCTTCTCTGGAAGTTTTTAATGTTTGATATTTTATTTTGTTTTTCTATGTGCTGGGAACCACCCAGAGTGGCTGGGGCAACCCAGCCAGATGGGTGGGGTGTAAATAAAATAATGTTAATGATGATTATGTCAACGTCTGCCTAGAGTGTATTCCCATGCCAGCAAAATGCACATGCTAGTGGTGTATTTGCTAGCTAGGGGTGGGGCTAACTTGCATGGCCTTGTGATCTCCCTCAAATGCATTGGTGGACCTCTGGTCTCCCCCAACTAAGAGAAACTGATGTATACACACACACACACAAAATCACAATGAGTATACGTGAGCATTTGTGGAGGAAGCAGCATTGCACTGGCAGACTGCACCACACCCTCAGAATACTGGTCTAACTGTATGACACTTTAAATATACCAGGTGCTCAATAGGAGGCAAATTTTCAGCCATGTGAATTGGTGTGAACATGAGTTGGCGGGCACACCATTTTGTACGAAGGGCACATGAACCTGGAGGACCTTGTGCTGACTATCTTGTTCTAGAGATTTTGTGAGTTTAGTACTGCGGAGGCAGCCTTTTTCTTCATTCCAGAAAGATTCATTGTAAATAAATCAATGTCAGGATGCACTAATTCCTGTGATTAGTGTGGTCTTTAAACACCGACCTCTATTTAGTTCTAAGCTTGACATTTCCATCTTTAGTGAGACACGCAAGTTAATTTTAGAATCAACTCATTAACCTGTATATTTTAATTCACTTTATCTGCTTTTACTGAACTTGATCTGACTGCAGCTAATGTTAATTTTGTCATTGATTTGTGCAAGCAGGATTGCATCCACTTTATATGTCCTGTACACTTAAAGAGTGTAATCTCTTGTGAGAGGATTTCAGCGATGGATAGCTGCATACCCACGAAGCTAGGTGGCACTGCGGTTATTGGCAGCTCTGGAAGAGACAGACAGACAGACAGACAGACATGACCCACAAAGCAACAGTGTGATTTTTAAAAAAACACCTACTATATCACTCAAGTAGAATCCCCCCCAGTGTAAAATAAAATAAAATAAAATAAAATAATTTCACATTTTAAACTGACATTTCCTCTCTGGATTTCCTCTCTACGACGGCAAAGGTTTTGGGGTAATTTTGCAGCAAAATATACTTCTGGGCTCCAGAAAAACTTCTAGAAGAGCATCCCACCATCTAGCGCCCTCCAGGTATTTTGAGCTATGGCTTTCACCATGCCTCAGCCACCAGGACCACTGGCTGAGGACAATGAGAGTGGCAGTCAAAATTATTTGGAGGTCATCACCGCTAGACAGTGGCGTAGCGTGGGTTGTCAGCACCCGGGGCAAGGCAAGTAATTTGCGCCCCCTAACCCGTGGATTTTGCGCCCCCTAACCCGTGGATTTTGTGCCCCCTAACCCGTGGAGCGTGGCCCCCCAGATGTTGCGCCCGGTGTGGCCGGCCCAGCCTGCACCCCCCACGCTACGCCACTGTAGCACAGAACACCATCCCTAATCCTGCAACTGCAAAAAGTTCTGCAACACAGCACAACAGACCGTGCAAAAGGATCGTTGTTGATGCTTTTATTAAAAAAATGTAAACAACAGCCATCTTTATTTACACTATGAGCTAACTGTCTGAGATGGGTAAAACCAATCCCAAAGGGCCCTTACAAAAGGTAGATTATGCTACATTTTCCTTGTTTAAATCCACAATGTTTTGGTTTTTTTAAATGCACTCTACCTCCCCACCCTTATACCCTTTCCACCCAAGACGTACACCTGATGCCTTTGTCACACATTACATGCACCCAACCCCTTCCCTGCAGTCAGCTAGATTTCCCTCGCAATAAACGTGGGTGGGTAGGTACCGGAGAAGGGAAACCTGAAAAGAGGAAGTGGCTGCTTTCCTGCATTCTGCCTCAGGGTCTTACTGCCCACCCTGCTCTGTTTCGTTGCTGTGTTTGCTCAAACGGAACAAAGAGCAGGGAAAGCCCCTCCCCTCCAGGCAGAGAGAGAGAGAGAGAGAGAGAGAGAGAGAGGCGCCCTCCACGAGTTGTCGAGCTTGGGCAACGGCTGCGCGGCCTCAGCGCAGCGGAAAACAGAAGCAGTGGCGGAGACGACGATCCCCCACCCCAACCAAGCCTCGATTGCTTGTCCCTTCCCTCTGGACTCGCGCCCCCCCAGGTGTTGCGCCCGGTGCGGCTGGCACCCCTGGCACCCCCCACGCTACGCCACTGCCGCTAGAGGCCAAATGAGAAATAGGTCAAGAACTGCTAGGGTGCTGTTGGCACCATCATGTGGCCTGTGCATAAAATCTGGAGGACATAATGGCCTTCTAGAACACAGATGTTGGCCACATCCATCTTCATCATAGCTTCCTGGTTCTCTGAAATGAATCCATTTGTTCTTTTCTTATCCTTCCTGAAAAAGATTCAAGATCCACTAGGGATTTTTCACTTTGCAGAGTAACTCACAGCACCATATATTTCTTACATAAGGGGAAAAGTACAAAATGTACCAACCCAGTTCCTGTGGGCCTCCAATAAAATAGTACATGTGCCAGGAGTGGCGATAGGGTAGAATGAAATGCCTAGTTCTGGCCCTGATCCTACGGGTCAAGATCCAAACCTCAGCTCAAATGCTGGGTGCAGCATCCATCCCTGGTGTTGATGTTCGTCTGTTTCAATGCATAGCAGAGCAGTATGGTGCAAGTGGGTGGGGTGGGGATGGCCAACAAGATGGCCTTTTAAGCAGAATCTTATGAGCTGTCAACAGGCATCAGAGGTGATGACAATGTAGAGATTCTGAGCCACATTCCACAGCAGTACACTATTAAAGCACTGGAGCAGAACATAACTTTGCCAAGTCTGCAGTCAAAGATATTGTTTGCACTGCTGTAGCTGAAAATTCATTAGTTTGGTCAGCCAAAAGAGTAATCTCCACTTGAATATATAATGCTTAAATGAATATATTATGTAACTGATATCTGTTTATTTATTTTTAAATATTTCTAGTTGCCTTTCTGGGTAATCATCTTTCAAGGTGGCTTGCAACATTAGCAAACAAACATAAATGCCAACAATGCAACCAAAAATAAAAACTATCATAGAATTGTAGATTTGGAAGGGACCTGAGTACTATCTAGGCCAACCCCCTGCAATGCAGGAATCTTAACTAGATCATCCATGATAGAAGGCCATCCAACCTCTGCTTAGAAATCTCCAAAGAAGGAGAATCCACTACCTCACGAGGGAGTCTGTTTCACTGTCAACCAGCTCTTACTGTCAGAAAGTTCTTCTTGATGTTTAGTTGGAATTTCCTTCCTTGTCATGATGTCTTTCAAATCTCCTCTCAGTCTCCTCTTTTGCAGGCTAAACATAACCAACCCCCTCAACCGCTCCTCATAAGGCCACTGAGAGCCAGTAAAAACAATACTCAGCCAACTATATAAAGCTGACTTATATTAGGGGATATTCGTGCAAACACTCCTCTTGCATTGAATTCATGTACGGTACACATTGTTTGCTTGGAGAACTACATTGCAAAATTCAAAGTGTGCATATTTTGATGGATAATTGCGTTTCAGTTTGCTTATTGGTTTGAGAAGTACAAATTAGGTAGTTTCTCATTCGAATGCATACAACACCAAATTTCCCTCATCCCCAATTGGCAGAGCTCCATCACATATAAGCCAAATGTGCGGATGACAAGGACTTTTTGATTGCCATGCATAGTGGTGGGGACAGTGGATTCGGCTGTACAGATTACACTCCTGGAACATATAGGGGCATCATCTGATCCCCCCCCCCTTGTTGACTCAAACCATTGATCTGTCTAGTCAAGCATTTCTAAGCCAGCTACCTGAGATTGTTTAATTGGAGAGATTCCAGGGACTGAACTTGAGACCTTCTGAATGCAAAGCATATGCTCTACCACTGAGCTACAGTCTTTCTCCATGAAGTAACGTTTATAAAATTAAGCATTTATGCATTAAGAAATTCTATGCAACAGACTGAGAGCTTGCAGAGAACCATGCCATGCTCTTTTTTATCATCTTCATTATAAGTTTCAGAGGTTTGTGAATCAGAAACCAGAAACCTCCTGTTTAGATTGCTCTCCAACCACCCTGCCTTGCAATTATGTTAAGTTTGAGAGAAAAGGTCAAGGAAGAACAGTGGTTTCCTTACTTATTGGCTGAGTAGACTGCAGTGAAATAAAGCCTGAATAAATGTATTCTTAACTGTGCAATCCTGTGTGTGTTTACTCATAAGTAAGTCCAACTGTGTTAAAGGAGAGTAAACTCCTGCAACCTTAATGTAACCTAATAAATAGTATCTGAAGAAGTGTGCTTGCACACGAAAGCTCATACCAAGAACTAACTTAGTTGGTCTTTAAGGTGCTACTGGAAGGAATTTTTTTGTTTTGACTATGGCAGACCAACATGGCTACCTATCTGTAACTAATAAATACTATTCACTTAGTGTTTACTTATCTGGCATTTAGGACTTGGAAAAAGTATATTTCATCTTCTGATCAATAAAGAAGGTACAAGCAGCTTAGGTCAAGCCAAATCTAATTTTTGTTGCTGTTTTATAATAGGTGTTCAGCATTTTTTTTCTTTCCTTTTTCATGCTCTCAAGGTATGGTGGGTTTGGAAATTCATGCCAGCACAAAAATCTGGCTGAAACAAACAAACAGAATCAGAAGCAACCCAGCCAGATGGGTGTGGTGTAATAATAAGAATCATACACAACCACACAACAAAAATAAATTTGTCTTGCAAATGAAAGTCTCAAGCACTTGGCTGATTTAAAGTAGCCCCCCTCAAAGCCCAGTAGGTCACATTAGCAACCATGCCTAGCATTGCCATATTTTGTGCACAAAAAGTACATCCATTTTATGTCTTTGATGAAGCATTGTGTGAAGTGTTGAGTGTGTTCCGATTCGCCTCCCCATTTCCCCCAGAGAGGATTCTGTCAGCCCAACTTGGCACTGACGATTTTTCTTCAGGACACTAAACTGTTTCTAATTGTTTTCTTTTCCTGCCACATGCCTCTTCCTGCTATTGCTCATTTCTGATATTGATACCTTGCTTCCCTTCTCCTGTCTAATGATGTACATGTCAAAGCAGACCACCTTTCAAAGCTACCCATGAATGAACTGAGGGAGGGCGCAAGCCAGCAGCAGTCAGAAATCGAGAATTCCTGAGCAAAAAGGCATAATGGCAATGGTCCAATTAACGGTGAAGCCAAGAATAGTGCGAAGTAGGTTCTGTTGCATAGTGACAATGGAAGTCTAAGCTTCACATGATTATTTCAGTCCACATTCTACTACTGTTTTTGCCTCTGCCTCCTTCCTTAACTCTCCGGTAATGAAACTTGTATCTTATACTCAAGTTTGTACCAAAATCTGTATGCAGACTAGTCAAAGTCAGAAGTGTCACAGAACCACATTTCCTATTTCTCATGTCTACATGGAAGATGGATGGATTAGCAAAACACACTTTAAAATAAATAATTAGTGGATTTCTCTACCACCTTTCAGCTACAAGGGCCTCCAAAGTTGCTCAAAATATAGATCAAAAGCATCTACAACAACGCTACAATAATACCACACTAAAACATACAGGAATGGAGAGCTTAAAAAGCAGAGCAACATGAAACAGTAGCAGGGTGTGAAGTTAAAATTATCCGAAACCCTGACAAAATGAGGTCTTGACTGTTCACAGAAAGGGTAAATCAAACCAACCAAGCTCCGCAAGGAAGGGCATTCCACAACCTTAGTGATGGCCCTGTCTCGTATCTCAAATAACTGTGCCTCTAACCGCAAAGCCTCTGTTGAAGAGAATAAAAGATAGAAGACTTAAATGAGAGAAGACAGACTTTCAAACAATATGCCCCCAGACCATTTAGGGCAGGGCAGCCCAACTTTTAACACAAAGTGGGTTGCAAGAGTACTTTGACACAGAACCTGTGGGCCACAAACTGCCTTGTCGCAGAGGAGCAGGGAGCGAGGCCACAATTTGACAACCCCCCCTCTTGTGCTGTCTTCTCAAAGTTGGCTAAGCAAGGCACTGGGCTTTGGGAAAGAGGCATAAGGCTCTGGCAGGGTCCTAGAGCCCTCCCACCTACTTTCCAAATCTGGGAAAGTGCTAACTAGGCTTTGGGAAGCAGATGGGAAGAATCTAGGACCCTATCAGAGCTCTCATGCCTCCAGAGCCCAGTGCCTTGCTTACTCAGGTTTGGGAAGGCAGTGTAAGGGCTTGGGAGGAGCATCAAATGTTGCCAAGGACCACCATAAAAGGTCTCGAGGGCTGCATGTTGGACAGGCATCTTAAATTGTACCTGGGGAACAAACTGAGAGCCAGTGCAACTTGCTGAAGTTATATGTAGTCCCATAGTTCCATAATAGTTTCCCCATTGTCTAGAACTCTCATTATTATTATTATTATTATTATTATTATTATTATTTATTTATATGCTGCCCTTCTGACTGAGTTCCCCCAGTCACTCTGGGCGGCTTCCAACAAATCAAAACACCATACAACATCAAACATTAAGAACTTCCCTGAACAGGGCTGCCTTCAGATGTCTTCTAAAAGTAATGCAAAATAACTCACTGCAGACCATGTGCAAAAATATAATGGGGAAGTCGGTGAATAGAATGCAAACATTTATTAGCACAAGTTTCTGGCTCATATATTTATCCCAGCTGCCATCGATCTCTTCCACAGTTTTTTTCTCTTGTATACTTTCTTTCTTGTTACTCTTTCTGCAGGCAACCCCCAGGCTACTGACACTCCCCCCCCCCCACCTCTGAAGAAGCTCTGTTCATTCAGATCACTATATTTCCCTGTTCATTTCCTTTTACTTCACCTTTCCAGTTTACCTGGGTCTTTCCTCCCCATCCTGATTTCCACCTAAATTTCTCATTTGTCCTCCCCATGCACAATTTTCTTCTGTTCCTGATAAACAAAAGGATTAATCTGCTAAACATCTGTTGAAAGTCAGTGGAAGAAACAATCTTGACACTTTGTAGGAACTGCTCTAAAACTTACAAGATCACAGACACCTCTTTTGTACGCAGGGTTGCCTATTATTGCTTCTCTCTTTAGCCAAGAGTCCAAAACACACTCAGCAGGAAGCGAGCCTCACTGAACACAATAAAACCTGCTTCTCAATGCATAAGATGGCACTGTAAGTTTTGTCACATGCTGTTTTTAATAATCAATGCACCAATCCTCTGCTTTTCCTTAGGGATTTTCAGCCACTAGTCTTCAATGTGGAGTGCCAAAGTGAGGAACAGTAACAGGACTGCATCTCCCGGTTCACCCTATATGTCTTGTTCACACATTGAGTACATATCTGTAAAGGGGGATCCTAGATGCACAGAAGTGTACATGCATAGGATTCCACATTATTAGGAACCCTGCATGATTTGGAAGGGATTCAGCACGTGCAAAAGCAGATTGCAGGAGAGGGTCTGCTGCAACCATCCCTGGAGCTAGTTAACCACTACAGGGTCACTGAGCCCTCTTTGTTAAGACATTAAACCTTTGATCCTTTGTATTTCAATGCAGTTGCATCAAGCGAGGCTTGATACCCAAAAGGAAATGGCAGGCTGATATGTGGGGGTGCATTGATTTAATTAAACTGAGCTGAAAACTGTTTTGCTTAATTTGACACAGCTCTCCTGTCACCCAGGGTGATTTGCCCATTGCTTTTTTACAGACACACAAAACGTAGCTTCGTTACTGTGCTACAGATGGAATCCCGTGGCACTCTAAAGGTCACAAGCAATGTGTGAATAGGTAACACATTAAATTCATATTGGAGTCCATGCAATAATCTGGATTTTTTTTTTTTTTTTTGTTCAGGGCATAATTTGAGCCAGGCTACACGAGGGGTTTCCCCTAGAAGCCACTTTAAAGATCAGCTCCTTGCAAACTGGATTTTGCTTGAAATGGCAGGCTGGTACATTAACTCACAGGTAGATTTGTCCTGAAGGAACCACCGCCTCCAACTTTTTATCAAGATGCAGACCAAAATGCCTCCCCACAAGCATATGCTCCCATGAGGAAATTCTCTAGCCAACTTCCTGAAGTCTGATTGTGTGGACCGCAAGTGTGCAGAATGGAGCAAAGAGGGGCAAATGAGAAACAATGAAGAAGTAAATAAAGAAAAATGAATGGAAATGGTGAAGGGGGCAATGATATGAAAGCAGAATTGCCATATTTTTTGATGAAGGGCGATGGAGACAATTTTGGGTTGGAACCACCCAGAGACCTACTCCTCAATGAGAAAGGAAAGAAATTAAGAAAGAGACAAACAAATGACAAGGAAAAGGGCAAGTATAAACAACAAGAAGAAGATCTGCAGAAGGGACATGGAAGAGACTTAAGGGCCTCGGACATAAGACTTCCAGGTTGATGGACTGGATGGAATGGACAGTAAGGACTGACACGACCCGAGACCAGGAAGAAGAGACGTTGGATGAAGATTGGAAGAAAATCTATAAAGAAATTTTTTATTTGGGGAATTAGCTTAAAATACGTGAATATTAGGGAAAACGTTGGAATGAAACTATATGACTCTAGCAGAAATGATATCAGGAGCTATGTATATTTGAGCATTAAGATTCAAGCTTTAAGGTATTTTAGGGTAAGATAAGGTTAAATAAATCAAGGTAATTTAAATAACAGAATATGGGGAAAGATGGGAAGGATTTGTTGAGTTAACTATTAGGTTAAAATGTTAAGATAAATTATTTAACAAAAATTGAGAAAGATGGAAAGAATTTGCTGAAATAACTAATTAAACTAGAATACAAAAGGGGAGGTGTGAGGAGGTCAATGAAACAAGCAAATGGAAGTTAAAGATATGTAATTTGGGATTTTTTCCCCTTTTTTGTTTTTTTTTTTGTTGCATTGCTGTATTGGTTTTTATGTTTTGTGTTTTTTTCTTCTTTATGTATTGTAGTGTTTTTTATTTTTTCTCTTTTTTCTATTATTCTGAAACTATTAATAAATATTATTTAAAAAAGAAAGAAAGCAGAATTGCCATATTTCATAATGATGCAGCTGCTACTGTGATATCTGTGAAGAAGGTGAAATGAAGAGTTGAGGGACAACATACCTTTAGTGGAATCACCTTGGGTTAGTGAGACAAAAATGCAAAACACCTTTGTAACTTCAGGCAAAAGCTGCTTCCCCTGACAAGCTTTCAGCACATCAAACAGTTATCAATAGTGTAACTAGTAGAGCAGAACAGATTGTTTTGAGTCACTCCCCAAGTGAACTCTATTCAACCCATTGTTTAAAAAACTCAACACAGCTAAAGATTCCCAAGCACAATTTCTGAAAGTTTTGGACATGTTCCCTTTCAAGACAAAGACTGAGAGGTTAAAGATGGTCTGGTTGTATAGAGGGGTTGCGTTCATTCGCACTGAATTCATATGCCTTGCATTAAACATTCTCTTTGTTTGAGACACCTGGATACAATCAAATGATATGTATCTAAGTACTTACTTGAGAGACAAGGAGGGAGCTGCTAATATAGTAGCAGGCCAGAGCTACATTTTTCATTGATACTATTAATGATAATTTCACCAGTCTACTATCATTTCCCATGTCCTTCTACTTCAACCTTACCAACCTTACCTTCATACCGTACTTCCTGAGCATTTTAATGGTACATTAAGAGCACCTTTGTATGGGTGTTTACTTACTATTTTTCTCTCGGCATTCATGGTGTTCCCTACCACACAGAGAGGGGGCATGTGCAAAATGCGATGCTCCAAGTTGCCATAGTAACATGCATATAACTAATGCCAAAAATAGAGACTGTTGCATTTTTAAATGTATATGTAAAAGCTGCCCTGTGAACATGGCTGATACCTATTGTGAGGGATTTGTCGTTTTATTCCCTTGCCTTATGTGCTTTATTTTCAATGTACACACCAAATACTGCAAATAAGTCCGTTCTTAGTGATCAGGGTTACCGTTTTCTGTGGAAAGAACCTCTCTTATGTACCACAGGCCTAAAAAGGCAGTGTGGGTTTTTATTTTAATGTCTCATTTGATAATTTGTAATTGGCTTTTCGATTTAAACATGTGCTTGAAATGGAGAGCAATAGTATTAAAAACCAAAAGCATACATTAAATCATCCAAAAGTAGGCACCCAAGGCCTAGTTCCTGTTGAGATAGTTCACCAGTGCCTGCAGTATACTAGATCAAAATTCCAGTAGAAACACATGGGATTGAATGCTTTCATACAAGGAAGGGAATCTACACACTGAAAGCAAGTATCTCAAAGAGAAAACTAGGCTAGAACCCTTCTCCCTGACACACTAGTTTTCTGCATGGAGGGAACGTTTTACATTTGAAGATGTTCAGTGGTAGAACATGTGTTTTGCATACAGAATATCTCAGATGCCATCCCCCAACAGCTCCAGATAGGGTTGGAAAAGACCCCTGTCTGAAACCCTGTGATTTTTGAAGGATAACTTCATTTTGCTTCACATGTTGGCTCAAGAAGCACAAATAAAGTTGGTTTGCCCAGTGCCTAATTGTGACAGGTGACACATTCCTGCTCAGTTTGCTAACTGTTGATGGGTGACTTCAAGGTGATCTGGAATGTTATCTTAAACTTAGATTTGGACCGGACAGCCCTTCAAACATAGGATTTTCGCAAAGAGAGAGGATCGTTCCCTGACAGCCATTCGAAAGAGGACTGTTCTCTGTAAAGTAGAACACAGGATCATCCTACCCAGGCCTATATTATCTTATCAAGCAGAGGTATTGATACAAACCCTAGACTAGCACATACACCTAAGGTTTTAATAGGCATTTCACATCTAGGAAGTGGCTCACATGGTGGGGTGGAGAAGAAAAGGCTAAAGATGAAACTTTACACCAGTGTTTCCCAACTTTTGGTCTCCAGCTCTTTTTGGACTACCACTCCCATCATCCCTAGCCTAGCAAGACTAGTGGTCAGGGATGATAGGTATTGTAGTCCAAAAACAGCTGGAGACCCAAGGTTGGGAAACATTGCTATACTCAGATCTGGAGTGGAGTCCCTTGTATGCCTCCTTCCAGCAATTCCTGCAGCCAAGCTGGTGCCAAATGTATTGCTCTGCTTTCCTTGGACCATATCAACGGGACTGAGAGAGATGTCTTGTCATCTGGGCAGGACCTCTATACATATTGCCCAGGCTTGCATCCCGGAGAGGTCACTTCAGTGCTGCTAACACAGCAAAAACAACATGGGAAGCAGCAGTTGTGAGTTACTGGCCTGTGCAGCCACAGCAGGTGCTGTGGTTCTCCAGCAGTTTGACTTCACCCCTGGAGGTGCACTTCATTGCCTCTCAAGATGGACAGATGCCAGCAAACTCTCTCTCTCTGATTACTTGGAGCCTCAAATGTTGGGGAGGTGCTGATTTTTAAAAGGCTGAAGAGGTACTTACGAGGTGCTCAACCATGGTAAGCACTGATGCTGGTCCTGGGTCAATCTGACCAGGTGCTATGAATTGCTATATAGAAGGATTTCAGCAGGTGCGGCTTGGCATACCATAGCCCTGTCAGTGTGAGCAAAGACGGGCCTGCAAACATTCCTCTTCTGCACGACTGTGAATGAAAAAATACAGGATCTTTGTCCTCATTGTAGCTGGTAACCCTTCCAGCAGGGGAAGTGGGTATTTCTTGTTCTAAATAACGGCACCTGTCCTTTTGGCATATTTTGGGCAGTGAACCAAAATGCCACAGATGAGTCTTTCATGGGGCTCCTGGTTTAGCAATGACTATAGCAGCACCAGCTAGAAATGGGGCCATCTGAATGGGCTGTAGCTCAGTGGCACTGCGTCTGCTGTGCATGCAGAAGATATAGGCATCTCCAGGTAGGGCTTGAAATGTCCTCAGTTTGAAACCGTGGAGAGTGGCTCCAGTCAGTGTGCAATGCTGTAGGTGGACCAATAGCCTGACGTGGTATAAGGCAGCTTTCTGTGTTGCTGCATTCCACCTCAATTATTGCATCTTGTGAACATCTACCCCAGTTTCAAAGATAGCCCATCTTACAGCTACTATCTAGTTATTAGAGGGCTTTATTTTTCTGTAGCACTCTAAAAGCAACAGCAAAAAGGAAACCAAAGTCAGTGTAGAAAAATAAGGGGGCCCTGAAACGAAATCCTGTGATATAGGGAGAAAAAGTAAAGCCATGTACTTATTAGGTATGTCCCTATGGATTTCTTCCTCTCTCTCTCTCTCTCTCTCTCTTAGGGGGAAAAAGTCTTTGTTGTCAAAAGTGGGAATCAACTACTTGAACATTTTATCTAAGAATTCTGAGATACATATCTAGATATCTTTAAGTAGGTTACCTGTGAACTAAATCAAAAAAATACATTATCTATAGAACTGTAACATTAAAAATATGGACTAGAGTTCAGATCTTGGAGGTCTTGTTATGAGTGCAGGGGGGGAAAGGAGCGCAGATAAAAGAAATTGAGCAATGATTAAGAGAATGCATGGATCCTGAGTGTAGTATTTTGAAAAGTAGAAACGGTGCTCATTTGATCAAAGAGGTTAGGCTAGGCAAATGAAACTATCTCAAAGATTACAATTTGACATTAGAACTCTCTAACCCGTAGAAACAGAAAATAATGAGGACTTGCTATTCAGGGTATCAAAAGTAGAATCTGCAAACATTTATTTAAAGAGAGCAAACGAGACTGATAATATGTGACGTTCATTTGGATTACAATGTTCAGTATTATCTAGCTTGTAGGAAAAAATATTTTTAAAAGTTTCTTTACACAATGAATTGGGACTGGAGGGGGTGGCCTTTTTGACATATAGTATGCTGTTTGAATGCAATTAAAATCTCTGAATGTGACGGCATAGTGGATCCCTGTCAGCTATCCAGATATCATTCTGACAGTTCAGATTTCTCTTTACAGTCACACTGCATGAAAGATCATCAAAAAAACAATTATTTTGAATCCTTGGTCAGGAACAAAAAATCACTGCAAATAAAATGTCTCAGATAGGAATGTTTTGCTTGCCATGCCGTAATAATTTACCCCTTGATGTGCATCTTGAAATACCCCCTCCCCATGAAATTACCTGCTAAAATAGAAGGAACTCCAGGTCTCATAAAATAGCAAGGTAAGCTTAAGCTGTATTTGAGATGGGGAGGCTGAGGGAGAAATGAAATGTAGGTGGACTGTCAGAAGTGTGATGTGCTGCATAGAAGCCACTTTAAAAGTGGTGCATTCTGGTTTGGAGAGGTCTTTATTTATTTTATTTATTAGATTTATCAAAAGAACTCAGGGCGGTTCACAGAATAAAATACAGGATAAAAACAAGTAAATAGGTAAAACAAAACAGCGAAGCAATAACACCCCTTCCTACAGACACATTTAAAAGGCTGTAGTGCCATGCCATTGATTACTACCACAAAACTATCTATTTGCCAATAATTTCAATTTAGTACGTGTTGCCTCCTAACAGTTGAAGCCTATGCCCACTGAGTTCAATGGGACTTACTCCCAGGTATTTGTGTATAGGATTGTAGCCTAACAATGAACCACTTGTGTCCAAGTAGTTGTGCATTTTGAAAAAAATAACTGACTTGCAGTATTTATAACATACGTCCTTTGCAAATAGTCCTAGGGTAAGGTACATAGGCAAAAGAGTATAACATCAAATCTAAAAAGCATACACTCTGAAACTTTCACAAGGAAGAGCAAAACAATTTCTGAAAGCAGCCTATGGTACCTTCCAGCTGTACAATCTTCACAACCTCAACCTTTCTCAAAGGCCCAGCCAAGGAAGCACACGTTTCGTCAAGAACCGCCTCTCCCCATACAAACCAACCCAGATGCTGTGACAACCATCTGGGACACTTCTTCATATGCCTCCGCCATGAGAGGTCCAGAGGGTGGCAACACGAGAACGGGTCTTTTCCACGGAGGCTCGCTGTTTGTGGAATGCTCTCCTCAGGGAGGCTCACCTGACACCTTCATTACATATCTTCAGATGCCAGGCAAAAATATTACTCTTTAACCAGGCCTTGGACTGATGAACGTTCTATGTCCTTACAAAATAAAAAAATTCCTCCCAGTAGCACCTTAGAGACCAACTAAGTTTGTTACTGGTATGAGCTGTCATGTGCATGGTCTCTAAGGTGCTACTGGAAGGAATTTTTTTATTTTGTTTCATCTATGGCAGACGAACATGGCTACCTGCCTGTAACTATTCTATGTCCTTGTAAATATGTTTGTGTGTGTGTGTGGGGGGGGGGGGCTTCTTTGTTTTTGTTTTTATATATTTTGTGTTCTCATTTTGTCTTTTTATGTTGTCATCCACTCTGTGATCTTCGAATGACGGATGATATGCAAATTTGATTAACATAATAAATAGTAATAACACTGGGCAACAATTTTTTGCTTTTTGAATGTTGTCTAGATTTCTACAGCTGATTTAGGGTATTTTTGCACTGCTGAATCAGAAAATGGCATCCGTTTCTCTCCATCAGGTCAGGTTTACTGTAAACTGAATAGTGGGCATTGATAAAGGTAAGTACACGTAAATTGCATGTTGCTTCACCATTTTTCAAACTTCAGGGCTTGAACTTCCGTTTCTTGGAACTCCTGGAATGCTCAGCGGCAGGGAGGTCTCTCTTCAGAGTCCAACAGTAGTCAGCCATCATGTCCCAGCGACCCTGATACCTGGTCTCCATCTCTTTCATGTCCTGATGGAATCTCTCCCCCTGCTCATCACTCATTGAACCCAGATTCTCAGGAAACCGGTCCATATGTGAAAATAGGTAGTGCATCTTGACGCTCATGTTGCAGCCCAGGTTTCTGAAAGCAGTCAGCATGTTGTTGACAAGTTCTGCGTAGTTTCTGGCCTTATTGTTGCCAAGAAAGTTCTTCACTACCAGAACAAATGCCTTCCACGCTTCCAGTTCCACTTCGTTCATTGACTTTCCAAACTCTGGATCTCTGATAAGCTGACGGATCTGAGGACCGTCAAAGATGCCAGTTTTCAACTTCTCCATGGTCAATCCTGGAAAAGCCTGGCACAAGTAAGTGAAGCAGTCACCATCCTTGTCCAGAGCCTTGGTGAACTGCTTGATTAAGCCAAGCTTGATGTGCAGCGGTGGGAAGAGTATTCTGTCTCTGTCCACCAGAGGGTCGTTGATGACGTTCCTTTTTTTGCAAGGCACCAATTCCTTCCACACAGGCCAGTCCTTCTTCGTGTAATGCTGAGCACGGTCCCTACTATCCCACATGCACAGAAAAGATGGGTACTTGGTGAAGCCAGACTGTTGTCCCAACAAAAAGTTCACCATCTTCAGGTCAACACAAATAAACCACTTATGCTGATCATAACCAATTTTCTCCAGCACATACTTCACCGCTTCATAGTTCTCCTTCAGTGTACTCGAGTAAGCCAGGGGTATAGAGGCAAACTGGTTGCCGTTGTGTAGCAGAACACATTTCAGTGATCGCTTGCTACTGTCAATGAACAGTCTCCAATCTTTGGGTTCGTACTGTGGCACTCCAAGCTTGAGCAGAAGCTGCGCAATATCTGCACAGTATACCAAGTCCTTCTCTTCCGAGAAAAAATGGAGGTACTCTTGATGCCTGTTGCGGAAGAAGCTGATGCGAGCACTGTCAGAGAGGAGGTTTTTTTTCTTCAATCTGGATGCCAACAGTTCGGCAGAGTCCTTTGACAAGCTGAGGTCGCAAACTAGATCATTCAACTCCTTTTGGGAAAATGGATGTGGAGCATCATCTTCAAAAACCACTTCTTCTTCTTCATGTCCTTCAACACTGGAGGCATCTTCGTCACTAATGTCAGGAAGTTCTCCGAAGATAGGCACTGGAATTTCATCACAATGAGCTACAGGACGACGTGCTGATTGAAGATCAGGATACTTGAGGCTGCTCCGGTCCTTTCTGTTGATCCCACCAATTTATGGAGCCGCACCAATTTATGGAAGATTTCGAGGTTTTATGACTTCAAACTGATCCCTTTCTGATATAATCACCCAGAACTATCGGACCTGAATACTTCTTGTCATTAAAATAATCATTTCCAATCAAAACAATTATTCGACATGGCATTTTACCCCCACCAACTTCTTCTAAAATGCTCCACACAAGCGTACATGTGAACAAAAATGTAAAAAAATGACATGTGGCCATAGCTCATAAACTTGACCTGATTGAGCAAAACCAATGTGATTTTTGGGTTCAGCACATCAGATTCGTCCTAAATCAACTGAAAAAACACAGACAACAAATTTGTTGTTGACCAGTGTAATAACTGCATATGAAAAGAATACAGTGACCACTTGTTCAGTCCTTGCCTACCTTCAGGGGTCTTCTGCCCACCAGGACTGTGACAACCCTAGAAGGTTCTCTCAGCAGTGGAGCATATGCCTGCACTGCCCAGGGCGGGTGAGCTCCTGAGGGGGGTGGGGCGCATTCCCGAGGGGCACGGAGGGTGCCCTCCCACACGCCACAGTTCAGGGTAGGAGAGGGGCGGGAAGCTGCTTCTCTCTCTCCTCCTGCTCTCTGCAGCCGGGTCAGGCATGACCCGGAAACGGAGCTGCTGCCACCGGGCACAAGGTCCACTCACCTGCCATTTTGTCACCCCCCTCAGTCACGACACCCAGGGAAGACCGCACTCCCCACACCCCCTCCCTACACCTCTGGGTTCTCTCTTCCTTGCTGCCTCCTGCCCTGCACCTTTTCTTCCTGTCCACGTATGTTATTTTTCCAGTCTTAGTTAAGAACAGAGGGAACACAAAACCTCACACTTGCCCACTAAACCAATGTTGTCTACTTTTTCTCTAAACTGGGAGAGGTCAATAAAACAGAGGCACCAGCTTGCGAGGGTGATTGGGGAGACCCAATGTTGTGCGTGATGTCACAATGTTAGGAGGAGCTGGGGCAGAGCCGAACGCGGCAACCATGAGGCTTCAATGGCTGGCGACTCTGCCTCCTCCTTGTGCCACTTCCAATGGGAGGCTGCTTTGACCCGCCTTTCCCTTTGCATTAGGAGGAAAAGAAGAAGGAGCCAGCCACTGCAGCTGTGCCCCACTCAACTCCATGTTTTGCCTCCATGCTTTGACATGGGGAGAGGCTGCCCTCCCCCCAAAAAATATGGGGGGGGTGAAGGCCAAAAGGGCTCAGCTCTCAGGAACTGGTGCCCCTGAATAAGAACCTGGGTTTCTTGCTTGGTAACTACACCATGTGGGATTCCAGGTAACATAAGAAGGCTTGCCTACCTTAGCCTCTTCTCTGGTGGTTTGTTGGCAACAAGTGAAATGTTGTTGTCCAAGAGCCAGCGTATCTACATACATTGGCATGGGTTCTCCAGCATTTCAGACAGGACTCTTTCCCAGCCCTAATTGAAGATACTAGGGACTGAATCTGGGACCTCTTACATGAAAAGCAGGTGTTCTAGTGCTGCTGTTTCGTTCCACTTCAGGAAAAAAAATACATTAAAATATTTTCCTATATAATTGATCCTTGAATCTCTGGTGCACATGGAATTCTGATGCATCCATCAGAAAACACACACACACAAACACACACACAATCATAATACAATACACAATCCATCCTGCTCTGCTCCTATCAGAGCGCCAATAAAGCACATGTCATATATGTGAAAATTAGAATGTCATGGCTTTTAGTCTCTCCCCACTAGCAATTTACACTGATATGGCAACTGTAATGCAGAGACCATTAGAACGCAAACATCCCAAGGCTTAGTTTCATGTGTTCAATTCTTCTCTCTTTTATTTTTTTCTTAAGTAAATGAAGGAAAGTGCTTCTGCATCAAGAGGAAGAATAGACCATAAAATTAGAATTTAAAAATGATCAAGAGCTCGGATTAAATTTCTTTCACTCCGATCCTCCTTCCTTCTCTCCCCCACCCCACCCTGTAATCTTTGTCACTGAAATACAAATGTCATGAATGTGAGAAGAAAGCATCTCGGGCATTAGGCTTCAATGATAGCTCATTCACATGACAATGGCTGTGCTGAGAACAGAACATTTCACAGAATGGAGCTATTCTTGTGGCAAAGATTATAATGACAGGGAGAAACGGTGCAAAATTAACCAATTCTTGCATCTTCAGAGAGTAATCTTACAAGCCTCCTTGCGGGCTGCATAATGAGAGGAGACAAAATGCAGCATGCCTTCTGGAACAATGAAAGTTAGCAGCTCGGCCAAGCTGCAGCAAGCCTTCAGTTGATGGAGCTGCCACCGCTAGGTGCCACTGTAATCAGCTCCCAAATGCCCAGGGGGTCTTGGCAGAACCAGGGTAATACTGCAACAATGGAGAAGAAATTAAGAAAATGCAGAATAATTTATTTATTTATCATACACCATTTTGAATTCTATTTTTTTAATGGTGGCTGCATCCTATTTGGGGGGTGGGACAGGACAATGCTTTCCCTGCTCAGGGCTGGAAGGCCCCTACTCAGCACCAGAGGCATCCTTTGTTACATTCAGGTAGGTAGCCGGGTTGGTCTGATGCAGTCGAAATAAATAAAAAAATTGTCCAGTAGCACCTTAGAGACTTCGTTGGTCTCTAAGGTGCTACTGGACAATTTATTTACAGTGGTACCTCAGGTTACATACGCTTCAGGTTACAGACTCCGCTAACCCAGAAATAGTGCTTCAGGTTAAGAACTTTGCTTCAGGATGAGAACAGAAATGGTGCTCCGGCGGCGTGGCGGCAGCAGGAGGCCCCATTAGCTAAAGTGGTGCTTCAGGTTAAGAACAGCTTCAGGTTAAGTACAGACCTCCGAAATGAATTAAGTACTTAACCTGAGGTACCACTGTATTTATTTTATTTATTTCATATTTTGTTAGGTCACATTTTCTGCAGTTGCTTACAGTATATACAGAGAAGCACAATCCCAATGGAATCCTCCTTCACACCTTCCAATAAGGAAGTAACTGTGGCTGCATTCGCACATCACACTAAGCGTCGTGACATCGCGCCTACCTGGGCTTTTCAGGTCGGTGTGGTGTGGCAACTGTGCTGAGGTTTGACTTAGCAAGTTGTCCAAATTATGATTCTGGTCCTATGGTTATAGGTTAAGGAGGAAAGACCTTGACCATGCCCCCAGGTTCAGTTGAAGAGCTAAACCAACCCTTTGCTTTGCTGCCATCCGGTGCTGGCCTAAAAAGCTCAGGGATGAGCAAAGCAGGAACCATTACATTTGGATGAGCAAATAATAAGCTCTACTTATATATTTTTTTAGATGTTCTAAAAGATTTTAAATGGTTTAGATAGTTTTTAAATTTTCTTTTAAAATTATAATATGTTTTTATTTTCTCTTAAATCATATTGTTTTACTATTTTGATGTTGGGTGCCCTGGGCTCCTTTGGGATGAATGGCAGGAAATAAATTTAATCAATACTATTATTAATGCTCTGGCTTATTGTGATCTGTGATATGTGAGCAAGGCCATTGACTCAAGATGTATAAGAAGACATTATCCTCTGAAGTCTGAGGCCAACATAGTGTTGAAGTGCATCTGAGCTAGGAATTTTGCTGCAGTTAGTGAATTTTTAAAACAAAAATTCACCAGCATTTTACTGTGAATATAATAAAATCATAGAATTGTAGAGTTGGAAGATACACTGAGGGTCATTTAGTTTAACCCCTTGCAATGCAGGAGTCACAGCTCAAGAAAACCTGATATTTTTTTTACCAATGCACACATTTTTTGCAAGCATTTTCAGCTAATATAATACATTTTGTACATTATTTTCACTTACATATTCATTTTATCCACATTTCCCTTTAACATGTGCATTTTATAAGCATTGTTTAATTGGGAGTTCTGTATTGTAAAATTTGGATGAGAATTTGAAGGATAACTCCATTTTGGTTCATATACTATTTTAGAAATTTCAAATTGGCTAGAGCTGGCTTTAAATGTGTCCTGAATTGAATTGCTCCTCCATCCCTTACCTGAGCTCATTGATTTCAATCAGTCTAAGCAGTTGCAATTCTGGGTTGGACCTTAGCTAAAGCATAGCAACTCAAAAGGCTGGCAAAGATGGTATTTTTGTGTTCTTATTTTGTATTTTTATGTTGTGAACCACCCTGTGATCTTGGGATGAAGGGTCATATACAAATTTAATAAATGATAAATAAAAGAATAATAACAACAAAACAGGATGGTAAAGACTATCTCAAAACCAGCTTAGCATATCACTTTACTGTGTGTCTTTGCCCTCTTCAGAAATCACTGTGAATTAGGAAAAGATGATCCTACACTTTGGAATCAAACCTCAATTTTTCAGTGTACTCTCTCTATATGTATGTAAATGCAAAACAAAGCATGCAAAACTTTCCCCATATTTACAAGACAACTTATCCTAAGTAATTTTATGTACTATTATGTTACTTCAACAACTAGAAATATATATATATATATATATATATATGCAGGTTTTGGTGTCCTCGGGTGTCTTCCCGTGTAAAAGTTGGGGTGTCTAGGCGACGTTTCGACGAGGTCTCACTCGTCATCTTCAGGCTGGTGCTTTCGGCTTCTTGTTACTGGAACAGAGCGGGATCTCAGTGTTTGAGTTCCTATAAATACTGTAGAGGGGTGTGGTGTATTGCCTCAAAAGTTCTGGGCAGAGGGGAAGTTCCCAGGCTAGTGTTCTTTTCTTCTTTTGTTCCTTAATTACTTGAGGGATATCTTGAGTGATTTCTTGAGTGATATTCTGAGTACCACTTAGGTGGGTCATTAGGTGTGGATTAGTTGCTAAAGCCTTCGTGTCTTGACCTCTTGAATTTGTGAAGAGTTTTTCTGGGAAGATGGCTGTACTGCACTTAGTTGTGCTTTGGCTTGGCTTCGTGTATAGGGGCGAGCTGTGGTTTTGTGCCCTGTGCCAGCCAGATCTGTGTAGGGATTGCAGGGGGGTGCAGCATCCGGAGTTGCCACTATGGTTTGGTTACTGGATGGTGTCTGTAATTTATCTGTGGAGAGGGTCTGGGTTTGGGTCTGGTGTGGTTGATTGGTGGTGGCGTTCTGTGTGCCTCTGGGTCTGGTGTCGGTTTTTGTGGGGAGGGCTAATTTCCAGATGTCTGGCAGGCGGGACGTGTCGTCACGCTTGTTCATGTTGTGAGGGTGTTTCTCTATCTCGATGGCTTCCATGATTATTCTCTTGTGGTGATGTTCCATGTTAAAGAGCAATTTGGAATCTGCAAAATTAATTTCGTGTCCTGTTTCTTTCATGTGTTGGAAAAGAGAGGAAGATTTTTCTTCTTTTTTGACGGCATTCTTGTGTTCTGCGATACGTGCATTTATTCGTCTGTTTGTTTGTCCAATGTACGTGGCTGGGCAGACTTTGCAGGGTATTTCATAGACCCCTTGGTTTTCCAACTGGATTTTATCTTTGGGGTTTCTGAGGATATTGGCTATTTTTTGGTTGGTGCAAAAGGCTGTTTTGATATTGTGTTTATGGAGGATTTTGCTAATTTTATCTGTAGTGCCCTTGATATAAGGAAGGAGGGCCATGCCATTGTTTTCTTCCGTGTCTTGGTTTTTGGGGGGTGTTTCTTTTTGGATTAGCTTCTTAACCCTGTTTTGCTGGTATCCATTGGCGATTAACACATTTGAGAGATTCTGTAACTCAGTTGTCAAGTGGTCTTTGTCAGCCAGGCGTTTGGTTCTGGAGATGAGGGTCTTGGCTACGGAGTTTATTTGTGCAGGGTGGTGGTGTGATTGAGCATGTAAGTAGCGGTTGGTGTGTGTTTTTTTCCGGTAGATAGTGTGTCCTAGGGAGCCATCAGGTTTTTTGTAGATTAGGACGTCAAGGAAGGGAAGCTGGTTGTTGGCTTCCTTGACGTCCTAATCTACAAAAAACCTGATGGCTCCCTAGGACACACTATCTACCGGAAAAAAAACACACACCAACCGCTACTTACATGCTCAATCACACCACCACCCTGCACAAATAAACTCCGTAGCCAAGACCCTCATCTCCAGAACCAAACGCCTGGCTGACAAAGACCACTTGACAACTGAGTTACAGAATCTCTCAAATGTGTTAATCGCCAATGGATACCAGCAAAACAGGGTTAAGAAGCTAATCCAAAAAGAAACACCCCCCAAAAACCAAGACACGGAAGAAAACAATGGCATGGCCCTCCTTCCTTATATCAAGGGCACTACAGATAAAATTAGCAAAATCCTCCATAAACACAATATCAAAACAGCCTTTTGCACCAACCAAAAAATAGCCAATATCCTCAGAAACCCCAAAGATAAAATCCAGTTGGAAAACCAAGGGGTCTATGAAATACCCTGCAAAGTCTGCCCAGCCACGTACATTGGACAAACAAACAGACGAATAAATGCACGTATCGCAGAACACAAGAATGCCGTCAAAAAAGAAGAAAAATCTTCCTCTCTTTTCCAACACATGAAAGAAACAGGACACGAAATTAATTTTGCAGATTCCAAATTGCTCTTTAACATGGAACATCACCACAAGAGAATAATCATGGAAGCCATCGAGATAGAGAAACACCCTCACAACATGAACAAGCGTGACGACACGTCCCGCCTGCCAGACATCTGGAAATTAGCCCTCCCCACAAAAACCGACACCAGATCCAGAGGCACACAGAACGCCACCACCAATCAACCACACCAGACCCAAACCCAGACCCTCTCCACAGATAAATTACAGACACCATCCAGTAACCAAACCATAGTGGCAACTCCGGATGCTGCACCCCCCTGCAATCCCTACACAGATCTGGCTGGCACAGGGCACAAAACCACAGCTCGCCCCTATACACGAAGCCAAGCCAAAGCACAACTAAGTGCAGTACAGCCATCTTCCCAGAAAAACTCTTCACAAATTCAAGAGGTCAAGACACGAAGGCTTTAGCAACTAATCCACACCTAATGACCCACCTAAGTGGTACTCAGAATATCACTCAAGAAATCACTCAAGATATCCCTCAAGTAATTAAGGAACAAAAGAAGAAAAGAACACTAGCCTGGGAACTTCCCCTCTGCCCAGAACTTTTGAGGCAATACACCACACCCCTCTACAGTATTTATAGGAACTCAAACACTGAGATCCCGCTCTGTTCCAGTAACAAGAAGCCGAAAGCACCAGCCTGAAGATGACGAGTGAGACCTCGTCGAAACGTCGCCTAGACACCCCAACTTTTACACGGGAAGACACCCGAGGACACCAAAACCTGCATTCCTGTACCCGTGAAAATCTACGAAAACATATATATATATATATATATATATATATATATGCAGATATTGGTGTCTTCGGGTGTCTTCCCGTGTAAGAGTTGGGGTGTCTAGGCGACGTTTCGACGAGGTCTCACTCGTCATCTTCAGGCTGGTGCTTTCGGCTTCTTGTTACTGGAACAGAGTAGGATCTCAGTGTTTGAGTTCCTATAAATACTGTTGAGGGGGTGTGGTGTATAGCCTCCAACGTTCTGGGCAGAGAGGAAGTTCCCAGGTTAGTGTGCCTTTTCTTCTTTTGTTCCTTAATTACTTGAGGGATATCTTGAGTGATTTCTTGAGTGATATTCTGAGTACTACTTAGGTGGGTCATTAGGTGTGGATTAGTTGCTAAAGCTTTCGTGTCTTGACCTCTCTGCCCAGAACGTTGGAGGCTATACACCACACCCCCTCAACAGTATTTATAGGAACTCAAACACTGAGATCCTGCTCTGTTCCAGTAACAAGAAGCCGAAAGCACCAGCCTGAAGATGACGAGTGAGACCTCGTCGAAACGTCGCCTAGACACCCCAACTCTTACACGGGAAGACACCCGAAGACACCAATACCTGCATTCCTGTACCCGTGAAAATCTACGAAAGCAAATATATATATATATATATATATATATATATATATATATATATGCTTTATGTAATTAGTTAAGGGCAACTGAAAGGTTTCAAGTTGTTCTTGTTTCTGCCTCCCATTTGTAGACATACAGTTTTTGTGAGTTTGGACACCATACATATCTTAAATAAATTACTCTTGCACCGTGGATACTATTGGTGTTAGCCATGTGGCAGCAATTGATATTTCCAATATTCTTGTCTAGAATTAACTTTGAGTCAGGTTCCTAAAGCTTTGCTTGCATTATCTGATTGGTTTCAATACGAATGGAGCCCATAAATCAGGGCAGAGCAAACTGTGATCCTCCAGGCTTTTTTTTTTGTAAAAAAGAAAAGAGGTGTTGTTTCACATATATTGCTAAAAGTGCTGTGGTTGCATACCCTCCAACATATCAAAGCGAGAAGCAAGGATGCCATCTTCTGGGGTGCATCTTCCCATTTTTTCTTGTGAGACCATGGCAGCCGTTTTGGGCATTGTGATCTTGCATGATTTCATGTGATGATTTCTGCTAAATTTTTTTTTTCAGGGCTGCAATCTTATTCAGTGGCCCGAGACACACGTTTGGGGATACTGTACCTGAAAAAAGCACTTATTTGAGGGCAAATTGTGGTGTGAAATCACATGAGATCACAGGGCCCAAAATAGCCACTGTGCTCTCATGAGGAAAAAGGGGATGTCCCGGTTTTCTCAGGACAGTTGGGGGATATGTGGTTGTTATTACAAATTGGCTGCCGTAGGCAGCAAAAGAAGAGGTGCTGGTACTCTGTTATGATTAATGTCACATCCAAAAATTGACCGTTTGCTAGCTGACTGGAGGGCCATAGGTTTTCCACCACTTCTATAATTCTTTACAGTATCCTGGAACCAACATATGATTTCTCGGCAGCTATGTTTGTGTATACTGTTTCTTGCTCTTTGACAACACAGTGCCAAAAGCCAGCATCAGTCCTTGGTGCAAACTTTGAACCTATACTGAACCAGACAGGAAACCACTGGAACACATTTTTATTTTTTATTTTTTTTGGGAAGCGCACTACTATATTAGTTTCACACCTCTTTACTCTTACTATCACGAGGTGCAAGAAAGCGAACTAAGTATTCTATCTCAAGTGTTAAGGGAAAAGGAAAAAAACCACACACAACCAAACAGGAGTAGTAATACATTTGAACAGTCTTTGTTTTTAACTCTTATCCCCTGATGTTTATGTAAATGCTGTGAAGTTTCTGTGTTTGGCTCCATTAATACAATCCAGTTAAATTCAAGACTGTTCATTTTTCCATATTCTCAAGCAGAAATGCAAGTGCATTAGCAACCATCCAGCAATATCTTGTCACTTTTGTGTTAACTGAAGTGGCATCATGTTCAGCTTGTCCTGAGAGCATTATGTCTTCTCTCTCTCTCTCTCTCTCTCTCTCTCACACACACACACCCTTTGAAGTGCTTGGCAAAAGAGACAGACTGACAGTTCTGTTTGTTCTAGTTCAAGAGCCATACATATTCCTGCCTGTTCTTCAAATTCTTTTCCAGAATTTAGCTTTCATTTTTCACGTTAAGACAAAACTTTTAGCTGATTTAGTCCCTGAATGAATTTGCATGTGTGATTAAATTTTAGGTTTCTGCATATACGGTATGTATGTGGAAATGGACATAACCACATACAGTTTTAGTAATACTGTACATAGAATCACAGAATTGTAGAGTTGTAGAAGGGACCCTGGGGATCATTTAGTCCAACCTCCTACAATGCAGGAATGTGCAGCTGTCCCAATACAGGGATTGAAACTGCAACCTTGGTGTTATCAGCACCATGCTCTATCCATTGGAGATATCTTATCCATGGGTGACTCCATTTAAAGGCAAGCAAGCTCTGTTACTCAAACTACTGCAACCACCTGAAGAGAAAATCCACCAACCCGTGTTTGCACTACTTGTCAGGGAGTGTCAAGGGGCCTTCCTTTGATTTCTTGTCACACTGGCCCTCTTTCATCAAAGACCCAGGGAGAAAATGGTGTTATCGTTTGGCTTCCCAAGCTGAGATGAGAAGCTTGAGAGACCTCGGCCCTTAACAACGGTAGCATTACAAGATAAAAAGGTAAAGGGACCCCTGACCGTTAGGTCCAGCCGTGGCCGACTCTGGGGTTGCAGCGCTCATCTCGCTTTACTGGCTGGGGGAGCCGGCGCACAGCTTCCGGGTCAGGTGGCCAGCATGACTAAGCCGCTTCTGGTGAACCAGAACAGCGCATGGAAACGCCGTTTACCTTCCCGCCAGAGCGGTACCTATTTATCTACTTGCCATTTGTGCTTTCGAACTGCTAGGTTGGCAGGAGCAGGGACCGAGTAACAGGAGCTCACCCCATCGTGGGGATTTGAACCGCCGACCTTCTGATCGGCAAGTCCTAGGCTCTGTGGTTTAACCCACAGCGCCACCTGTGTCCCTAGCATTACAAGATAAGTGTGGTTAAATAAAGTCATTGGTGCTCAAGGGAACAGGTTGAAGACACCTGCTTTCATTAAATGCTTTTAGTTAAATTATAGAAATATAGACAACATTCTACCTTCAGTTTAACTATTCTTACTCAGATATTAATATTAATATCATTTTTTTTACATCAGGTGCCTCTGAGAATAGAAAAAATATAATATGTATGTATATGTACTAATAATTTTATTATTTATACTCCACCCATCTGGTATGTATGAATGCGTATTTTATTCATCCCATCAAGTAGAAATAAATATGGGTTGAGAATTTTTAGGGCTTCAACTGTCCTTTTAAATTCAGTGGTGTTATACTGATGTTGATTAAGGTAGAGACACAAACTGTGGAAGTGGAATTTCACAGGGACCCCTTTGCTTTTCTTATTCTTGTGCTGCTAACTTGCTGTTTCCAGGTCCATTTTCTGCACTCTTTTGCAGTACTCTAAGCCCTCTCCCCAGGGGATTTTCCTGAGGCAATTTTAGCCAATTGGGCATCACATAGGCAAGGTGATAATATTACATCATCCCTTATCACACAGCCAAAGCAAAGCAAGGGCAGGAAGCACCTCACTCTAAATCAGATTCCCCATGACATAATGCAGCTAATCAGATTTTGGTATCTGATGACACCACAAAGACAAACAAGATGACCTTGGGTATGTACACACTGTGTGATAATGTGCATTCAGCACTGGATACAGGTGCTTTTTGGGCTGGGGGCCTTACGAACAATGTCATTTCCATGCCATCCCTGTCCCACACTATATGTACATCTAAAGTACATTCTGTTGAAACGCTTGCAATCCGTTTTGTTCTGGGAATGGACTTCTCAAGTGCTTGCTGCATCCATGTGTACGTAGAGAGCCCTTTCTCAGGTTGGGCTCCCTTTGAGGTAGACCTTCTGGTGCTTCAGGGCTGTGCCCCGCCCCTTCATCATGTTTAACTTGTTTCTGAATGAATTAGGTAGAACAGGAAGCAATACTCTGTACACATATTATATATATATATATACTGGAACAGAGCGGGATCTCAGTGTTCCAGTAACAAGAAGCCGAAAGCACCAGCCTGAAGATGACGAGTGAGACCTCGTCGAAACGTCGCCTAGACACCCCAACTTTTACACGGGAAGACACCCGAGGACACCAAAACCTGCATTCCTGTACCCGTGAAAATCTACGAAAACATATATATATATATATATATATATATCTCTTCTGTATATCAGTATACTAAGACACCAGTTTTCAGACTCTCTATTTGGACTCTCTGTGAGGGGAGCAGAAAAGAAAACACCACAGTGGATTAGTTTCAAAACATGCCCATCTCTGTTGCTGATCTTTTTTTTGCAAAATCTCCCCCTAAAATATGAAGTTTTCCAGCTATTTCTAAGGAAATTTACCAAAAAATCAACACTTCCGACATGCGGTGACATATAGTGGTACCTCGGGTTACAGATGCTTCAGGTTACAGACTCTGCTAACCCAGAAATAGTACCTCGGGTTGCTTCAGGATGAGAACAGAAATTGTGCTCCGGCAGTGCAGCAGCAGCAGGAAGCCCCATTAGCTAAAGTGGTGCTTCAGGTTAAGAACAGTTTCAGGTTAAGAACGGACCTTCGGAACGAATTCAGTACTTAACCCGAGGTACCACTGTACACCCGGGTTTTTTCCATTTTTACCAATTTTTGGTATTTCACCCAGACGCTGTTTCCAACAGACAAATACTGGACATATGACAGTTGTTGCTTCAGATGATCTTATCATGCAACGCTATGCAATAAAAATAACAACAATTTATTACTTATACCACACCAATCTGACTGGGTTGTCCCAACCACTCTGCTAACATAAAAAACAACAGTAAGAAATCAAACATTAAAAACTTTCAGTGTACAGTTGTAGACCACTATGTACAAAAGTGCACTGTGAAAAATGATCCCTGTGCATTTCAAAGGTTTTGCGTGTACACAGCCTTTGTATACACAGCTCTAGTCCTTTCCCAAGGAAGTCTCAATAAAGATAATGGGTCTTTTTGCCTGGAACAAATCTACATCCCAGAAGGCCTATATTATTTAGGGTTAAAACTTGGGGGGGAATTTGCTCTCTTTCTCCTTTTTGGCTTAGTACCATTCTTCTGTCACTCACTTTCCGTAAATAAAAACAGTGGAGAAACTTGGTGATAGCACTACTGAGTCGAAAATGTAGTGCTGGCATCACTTGAAATAAGAACAATCTCTGGAAATAAATACTCTGACATTGCAAATGTTAAAACTAATTCCCACTTCAAACAGAGCGCTTTAATTGGGAAGCATCTCAAGCACAAAGACCTCACATCCCAACTAACACGACTATTATGTTAATTGCCATGGCCCCCTTACAAGTCTTGGGTGGATCTGAAGTAAGTAGTTTGTTATTCTGGCCTGCTTTTCCAACCACACTCATTTTGCTAAATTGCATTTCTTTAAGTGAGTGGGCTGATATGCTGCAAGTGTTACTAATTCCATTGAATTTCTCTCTCTCTTTTTTCCCCTCCTTTGAAACAGAAGATCAAAACCTCAAGCCACTTTTTATTTTTAAATGATGTGTTTCCATAAACAAAACTAGATGTTTGAAATAACCACTTTATTAAGATTAGGTGTCCCTGAAAAGCCCTGTGTTTTTTTTCTTCTACTGACCACCATACAAAATCATATGCAAATCATTGAAGTATGTTTCTTAAAGGCTATATATGAGTTTGAAATGGGACAATCAAGAAGACATCTTAGCTTCAGAGGTTTAGTTACTGCTTCTCCTACCCCATCTTACATTTAACCAAAGCAGACTGCAATCTCTGCACATTCTGCTCTTTAAAAGTGCACCAGAGTCCATGGGATTGCTCTAAAGGAAGTAGGTTGCAAGCCAGTACATTATGTTGTGAGAGAAGGGAATTATTCATTTATATCAAGGACACTTTGAACATATGGAATGCTTCCCAATGTGAAGGTTAAGAGCGAGATGAAGGAGATGTTGTTCTGCTACACCTTTAAATTAGATTAGAGGTTTTTTTCCTTAATGAGAATTTAAACTGCTACTGCATTAAAACCATGTGGGAAATAACATCACAGATCTCCAGCAATTAAGTATACAATGCAGAAGAAAGCATCTCACCAACATGTTTTTTTCAAGACTTGTTGCATGATTGGTGACTTTCAAACTAAGGAGTATTTCTCTCTACCTTCAGTCTCCCAACCACACGTTTGTGTTTTCCATCTCAGTTTTGAAAACCAAAGAACCAAAACCCTTTCCCCCACTTTTGTACAATTTTGAGCTTATGTCTTACTGTACTGATCCCTGAGCTCGGCACTGATAATAGCAAATGTGAATTGTTTCTGAGAGGCAAAATTTAACATGAGTCTAGGTAAGGGTCAAGTCAGAAGGTCAGAAGATGGGAATGAGTGGAATCACCAAGCGGAAGCATAGGTCAGGATTGGTTAAGGCTCAGATCAGGATCAGTGAAGGGCAGTCAGTCCGCATGCCAGGAGCAAGAGGAGAACTGCCACCCACCCAACAGTGATCTAGATGTCTTTGCACCGAGGTGAGACTTTATTTGGAACAGAAGACAAGTCTGCAGAGCACAGTAGTCCTATTCATGTATTCACTGTAAGCATAGGGAAGAGCTAGCTAATGCGGTGGTCTCTAGATGTTTTGTATTATAGTTCCCATAATCTCTAACTGTTGACCATGCTGTCTATGGTAGATGGAAGTTGTAGTCCGAAACATCTTGAAGGCATCACAATGGCTGCCTATGCCTTGGGATAATAAATGTGGAGGGGGAGCAGGGTTGTGTACACCTGCCTCATCCCTAACTACCCAACCAGCTTCACTTTTGAATCCTGCATGTTGAGAGGGAAAGTCTGAAGGGATTAATGATCACAAGAACGATTCTAAGTACACAATGGATTCCCATCCTAACCTTCCATTTCAGACCTTACCACTCAATATACAAAGGTTGGGGTTGGAACTAGTGGAGACAGGGATGTTAGCAGATGGCAACAGAAAGCATAGCTCTGCTCACCCACTACATTTATTTCCACAGGCTTTCAAAGAATGCCTGACTAGGTTTTGTGGTTCAGACCTTTCATGTAGCTCATCACCAGCCATAGCACCAGGATACAGAGGCCACTGATTCAAAACTCATCTAAAGCAGGAGTAAGGAACCTGTGGTCCTCCTGATGTTGTTGGACTACGGCTTCCATTATCCCTGAAAGTTGGGGATGCTTTCTGGGACTGATGGGAGCTGGAGCCCAGGAACTTCTGAAAGCCATGGGTTCTCCATCCCTCCCTCATAACTTTTCACTTTCCAAGATCCCACAGTTTTATTGTTGATTATATATATATAAAGACCATGTCAAAAAATTCATTAGCAATATGTTAACTCCTGCAGAATATTTTTGTGGTAAGGAGGTGGACAGAATAGACAATATAAAGGCATTTCTGGAAGGTTAAATACAGTCTAACGAAGTATAGGAGATGATATAGATATGTGTAAACTAGACTATTATGTCAATTGGGGAGAAAGTGGAATGCAGAGGTTTTCTTTCAACAGATTGAAGTATTTTATTGAGCTCTGGAATGCACATTACATCGATTGCGCTGTGAAAGGAAATATTTTGTCATTACTTTGAATTTCATATTTGCAATTGCTGTTGTTCCTCCTATTGATTTTCTGATATTTACGATAAAATAAAGGTTTTACAACGTTTTAGGGTGAAGAAGTTGGGAATGGGTGCCCAGCATCAAATGTAGCATTTCAGCATTGAAATGCATGACCATACCACCAGATGTTAAAGTGCTACATCTATGACAGCATCCCCCAGGCTGCTGCCCTCCATATGTTGGTATTCCCAGACTCCCATCACCCCTGACCAAAGACTCTGCTGACTCGGACTGATGGAAGTTGGGGAGAGCATCAGGTTGGGGAAGGCTAATTTAGGATCAAGAGATATATGCATATCTATGTGTGTGGCTTTTGTTTTGTTTTGTTTTGTTTACAGCATTTAGATGACCAGTTTTATGTTTATGGTTTGTAATGCCATGCCCTTCACCATCTAATTACACGTTAGCTCAAGAAGGGAGCAGATTCTTTTCTGTCAATTAGTTCTTCAGTCTTCAGTAGTTTATTAACCTAATATCATAGGGCCATGCTGTTGCTTAATCTGGTAACCTTCCTGTTGTCAGAATGCTGTCAGTGGCTCCCGGCTGGTTGCCCAGGAAAATATAAAGACAAGGAAAAGTTTCTTACCATCCTTTTTTATTTCAATATTACAGAGAGAGGCTATAGAACCCACGCTCATGGATAATGGTGTTGTCCCAAGTGAATCTCCACCCCCTGTCTCTCCCACGTCCTCATTCGTCACTTCTACATGCCCTCTGTCTTTGAGCTCTTTACTGTCCTACTTTTAAGGCTAGTTGGATTCTGGGGGGTCTGGAATGCTTTCTAAAGACACCGTGTCAGCCAGCTGCCAGTCCATTTCTGCCTCCTCCTCTCCCGTTATTTCCACCTCATCTGCCTCTTAGCTGTGACCTCCCGCAAACCACTGTTGTAAACCTATACTGTCTTCCTCTTCCTTCTCCCTGGAAGGGTCAGGATGGTGAGGCGGTCTCCACCATTCCTCCTCTGCTCAGTCTCTGACACTAATTATCCATTGTCCACATGACATTTCCCCTTCCCCAAACTTCCAGCTGCCTACGCTTTTGCCTCTCTCAATCCAGATTGCCTCCTACTGTCTCCTTTTCGAATTACCCCCTGTTGTGAGGCTTGGCATGGCATGGCATGTGAAGGAGCAGTTATTAAAGTGGAACTATCCATGCTACAGCTCCCATGGTATTGGAGGGCAGCATACGTTCACATTTCATTGTAAACACATTGCTGTCACTTGCGCGGCCGAACACCATGCATTCCAAGCTTGCATGCCCCTGACTAAGCCACTTCTGGTCTGATCAATAACACATGTCCTACCACAAACACTGGAATGATTACATGACCAGCCACCCAAGGGCATGGTAACTATTGAAAAACACATCCTACTGTGGTTGTGCATTCCCCCCGCCCGAAATATAAGAATCTGCTATACTGAGCAGAACAAGAAATTATTCAGTGTGATCTGCTGTGAAGTGACCCACAAAACAAATATCTTTATAAAAAGAAAAAAGAAAAAGTTCCGCTTCAGAGATATGATGCTTAAGAACGATGGTAGTTTCAGCAAAGTACCTGGAAGGCCATCAAAATTGGTTTTTAGTATCTTTTTTGAAATATTTAATGCTAGGGATAGCAAATGTGGTGCCCTCCAGATATTGTGACACCTCCCACCATCCCTTACCATTGGCCATGTTGGCTGGGGCTGATGGGAGTTTGAGACCAACAGCATCTGGAGGGCCACAGATTCCTCTCCCCTGATATACCCTAAATTTCTTCCTTCTTCTCTGATGTTCCTGGTCGAAAGTGCTGCGAGGGCAGTGTCGGCCATATTATATGGCGCGGGAGTGTACCTGAGTGAAGACTGCCGCACTCCAGTCTGCTCCCTGTGGTCTAGGCCTTGGGATAATGCTGCAACAGTACACATTTCTCACAACAGAGCAATTGAAAAACGTGGACATAAGCAAAATAAAGCCAGAAAGCAATTAAATCAGGAAAACTAGACAAGGGCAGGAATCTCAGTTTCTCCCCTCACATTTTGGAAATGGAGATAGAGGGCACCCCCAAGCTGCTCTGCTGATCCAGTTGTTTTCTGGTTCGTTGGTTACCCTACAAGTTGTGCAGGCATGCTTTAGAAGCAGCAGGGCTTATCCATTATTTCCGTACCGCCGCATGACCCCTTGAGTTTTCCTCAAGCAAATTTTATGACAAGCCTTACAGCAGACTGTGGCTCCTCCATTTGCGGCTCAAAACCTTTGTTGCTGTTTCAGTTTGAGTTGATTGCCTCAGAAGGGGATGGTTTGTTTTTGGAGGAGCGCCTCAAGAGTTCAGCAAGTTCTCTCGGCACAGCTAACGGCAGTGCCTTAATTTTGTGGTGATGGTGGTGAGCCAGATAATACCTCTTGAAGACATTTACTGCATTCTTATAAATTACTCATGTTTCAGGAAGCTTGCTTCTCGCTTTTACTTTTTCATTTTGTGTCATAAAAAAGTTCTGTAATACTTCTCCACCCTGCTTTTTCTTAGACAAAGGACCAGGCCCTTGTTCAAAATTTGACCCCAGGCTGGAACAGCTGCAAGAGGAAACACTGAAACATTTTATGAAGGATTCTTTTTTGTGTGTCATGGACTTTAGGCTCTGTTGTTTGCAAATGTGTTTTAACAGCTTCCTTGTTTGTGAGGGTAGGCATGACAACATAGGTCATGTTTCTATGTTAATTTTCCTGCGCACCCCTGTCCCACAGGACTGGGAGCCAACCCTCGTATCCTGAGGCAAACCCGTTTGTTTTATAAAGCTGGCTGTCTTGTTTTCAGTGGAGCCATACATTATCCATTTTCACTGTTGTCAGTGCCAACCCAAAACATTTTGCTGCCTGAGGCGAAAGACAAGATGGTGAGCCCTCCCTGTTTCATGTATAGAAGCCAATTGGAACGGCAGTTGAGCTCTACTTTAATGGTGAAACGACAGTATCCCCCACCTCACCTGAGGCAGCAGCCCAGATTAGGAGCCTCAGGACAGGCTGTGTGATAAGATAGCAGAATGGTTGTGGGACAGGGGACTCAAGAGTGGTAGCTGACACTGCTGTTGCTGTCCTCCTCAGCATCTGCCACATGAGGTGGTTGCTTCACTCTGCCTAATGGTAGGGCTGGTTCTGGTCAACTGTTGCTTTCAGTGTTGTTATAGGCTGGAGTTGAAGTAGCACAGGAAGAAAGTAGACATAGGATCTATAGTCTAGAAGTAGTATCGAGTGCAAGAGCTGGGCAGAGAAATAAAATTAGGTGGGAAGAAGATCAAGTACATTCAGTTAGTGGGGTGCAATTTTATAAACAGACTAAAAGCCAATTCAGAATAGAGCAGTCAATGGAATGAGCCTTCTAGAGTTTAGTTCTCAGCTATGGTAAGGTTAACAGGTATACTATCAGTAGCTAGATATATTAGTGGCATGAGATAGCTCACCCAAACCCACAGCTCTTCTCTATCCTCAGATGATAATGTGTGCATGTATGTGTCCTCTAAACTCCCCTTTCTATGAATGTCATATTCAAGTTTAAGAATGATGCAGAGAAACTATCCCAGATATAAGTTTACAAGATCAAAGCACAGCCCTTGGCAACCTAACTCTACATTTCCATTCTGGGCATTCATGGAGAATCTGGGGGCTTTGGTAAGAGGCAAACATCTGCCCCCTGTCTGCTGGATGGCAGATGTGCATAAGGCCATGCAGCTGTAAAACCAGTTGTGGCTACTATAATTGTGTGCCAAAGGCCACTTCGGAGAAGATGACCCAGATCATATTTACTTAACCCAGCAAGGAGGATTTAAAGACCAAGTTGTTTGTGAGGCCTGATTCCTAGTAAAAAGAGTGCTTTCAGATTTCCTAGGGATATTTGAATTACATCATGCCCAGTAACATCCCATTGGCATATGGCAGATTGTCTAAAATGGGAAGAAGCTCGTCAAAAGCATGCTTAATATCCATGTACATCTTTGCTGCTTGCTGCTCTAGAAATGTGGTAGAAAGGGAGGCAAGTATAGTTTACAGAAACAGAATGTATTCCAGATGTTAACCATGCAGCCAAGATTTGTATATACAGAAAGTGTTTTCCCATTGCCTATATTTAATTTCCACATGAAAATGGGGGCTTTCTAAAAGCATTCCCACATGTGCCAGCATAAATCAGATGTTTTTCATCAAGAATCACATGTCTAGAAAATGAGCTCCACCCACACATGCTTGCATTCATTTATAAATGTTTATTTGTTAAGGTGGAAGCAAGCACTAGAATTGGCTTAGCGAAGGCGGTTCCTCCACCTTTAACTCAGGCTGAGTCGTACGATGGAAATGGTTCCTGTGCTTGGGCAGGATGGCAGCTAGGACATTTACTTTGCCTTCTGCAACATTAGTTGTTGGTCTAATTGGATCTTTCTGAAGGTAATACCTGTGGCAACCTTTCCCACAAGTGTGAGCAAAATCAAATCCTAAGCATAAATCATAGTGGAGGTAGGGGCACACACACAGAGCAAAAGGAAGGGTTATGTCTCCCGATTCGCTCTTGCTCTGTCTTCCCTTTTTTTCTTCCTTCCTTCCCTCTCTCTCACTGTTACTGATAGCACACATAATCACACACATTCCCCACACATGTAGGCACACGGCTTTCTCTCTCGCTCTCACTCCATCTCACACACAGCCACAACTCATGCATGTGTGTGCTCTCTTTCACACTCTTTCCCTCACACACAGCCCTGCAACAAGTGGGTTAGAGGAGAGCAAATGCTGTGTCTTGATTTTTGTGGCATGATCCACAAAGACCAAGAGACAGCATTTCCTCTCCTCCTCATTGCAGCCCTCGGCTAGCAGGAGATAAACCTGTTTGCAGAGGTGACTCTGCATCAGTGGTTCTCAAACTTTTTCCTCTGGGCCACACTTTCAGAATAAAAATTTGTTCACGCCACTTCAGATCTTTTATTGATAAGAAATACATTATAAGAGAACAAGAAAGGCGCTCATGGTGAGTTCTGGCACTTATTTTTCTAGAGAAATGGCACTGTGGGCATCTCATACTTGGTAGCTTCATAACAAGATGGCTTTCCTGACATAGCTTTATGCTATTTTATTGTTTATTTACAGCTGCTGCAAGGTTGTACTGAATAACTTTGGACCTTTTGTGTGCTACAAAGAATGCACCGGGTGCGTGGGGGGGGGGGTTTCTGTCTGTTGGCCGAGCCCTTTCCCAATGTGTATTTGGCATGTACAGTGGTACCTTGGGTTACAAACACTTCGGGTTACAGACTCTGCTAACGCAGAAGCAGTACCTCGGGATAAGAACTTTATCTCAGGATGAGAACAGACACTGTGGGGTGGCGGCACGGCTGCAGCGGGAGGCCCCATTGGCTAAAGTGGTGCCTCAGGTTAAGAATGGTTTCAGGTTAAGAATGGACCTCCAGAACTAATTAAGTACGTAACCAGAGGTACCACTGTACTGCATGTATGCAGCTTCTGTAAACATTCATGGGGACTGTTGAACAGGCTGGATTCCCAGTTACTCATAGAGCCCAGATGATTGCAGTTTGTGTGCATATAAGCCCTTTCGCAAGTTACGATGAGCATACCATAGTGGTGGAGGCAGGGCCAATGGAAGCCAGCAGATGCCACCACGTTTTCCCTACCGAACACCTATCAAATGAAGCATGTGAAGGTTTGTAGAGGGAGTTAGAAATTAACTGCCCACTTTCCTGTTAGATTGGCGAGGAGGAGAAATGTTGCAGAGGGAATTGTGTTAGCCTCCGCTCTTCCTGAGGTGATCGCCTCCTTGAGTGAACAGGACAGCTTTGAAAGTGATTTGGGAACAATGCCAAGATGGTAGCAAAGTCAGCCTCCTTCTTGTCTCGCCACCTCCAGCATTCAGAGGGCTATTTGTATTTAAAAATAAATCCTAGTGATCGCTAGTTCAAAGTAGGGAATGCAAACCCTACAGCATCTCTATCAAAGCTTGCCAAGTGAAAACTAAGAGATAGAGAGAGAAGACAAGAGTTTAAAGCATGGTGTGTGTGGTTTTTTTTTTTTTAAAAAAAGAAAGGAGCCAAATAAGGAGCGTAGTGATTTCCGATTCTTTAGTCACAAAGAAGTCCAAGTGTAAGGGGCACAGAAACTGAAAAGCCTGGGAACAAAAGGCTTTCACCTTAAAAGTCAGAGTTGACAGGAGACCCAGTCAGGGCATGACTAAGCAAATAGTTAGATTGGAGGTCTGCAAGTTAAGCAGGACTAAACTGAAGCATTGCTTTGAAGGTCGGCCATGCAATTCCATATGTAATGCCAGATTTAATGGGTACCCAGGGCAGAAACCAGAGTGCAAGAGTGATGCGCTAAGAAAAGCTAATACCGAGACAATTGAGAGCTCAGGCTGCAGCACTCTGAACTGAGAGAAATTGATACAGAAACCTATCCAAGAAGCAGCTCCACTAAATTAGATTCTGTGGGATAATATCCTATTGGTAAATACCGGCAGCTCACATCTTATCAGTCACCAGGGGCCAGGAGCATTTCAAAACAAATGGCATCTTTTTAAAGCTATTACAACATTGATGTGGATCTTATCCCATGGATAGGGGCAACACGGAACTTGTATTTAACTTCAGTTTTCCATTTCCCAAAGGTGGGGCTGGTTTTTTGCCTTTTCACCACCAAAATTAGGAGAAGGCCTAATTTTCAATATATTTCTATCAGCTATTAGGATGCTAAGGATCTGTCTGATAAAAAGTACAGTAGGAGATTCCAATCCGTGATATTTTGCACATTGCAATAATTAACGTTGCCAAAGCACATTTCCGTCTTCTTTTCTGTTTTTGTTTTTAAAAGTCAGGCAACTGACCTTCATTTGGAAACCATCCTGTATCCACAGTGTGTGCATCAAATATCTGACCTACCAAAGTCCTGGTTTTGTCCCATCTGAATAACTGTGATAGTTTATAACAGAATGACTATCTGCTCATCTCCCAGTGGGTTTCTTTCCTGTGTCAGTTTTTTCCTCTGATGATACTATTTTGTGTCTAGATATAAATAAATACATCTGCTTGAGATCCCATCTTCCCTTTCATTAACATCACTGATAATAATGTATTTGTCCTTCAAAGCCGTGCAAATAGGATCATCCAGCTCCAGATATTATATGCTGGCTACTCTGATTATTTTCTTTCAATCATAAATGAAATTACTCCCAGTCCTTTCTATCTTCACACCCTTTGTAAAATTCCTGGCAGTGAGAGAGATGATAGATTAAAAGATACTTGAATCACCCTCATACCCTGTAATTAGCACATGCAGCAAGAACTTATGGAAAACAACAATTCCTTAGTCATTTGTCTTTATTTTTGCTTTCAAGCCAACATATTTTCCTTATGATTTCATTAGCAGCCTTTCTGTAAATGAGCTTTCAGTTTGTCAGAACCAGGTTCAAGTATGTGAGAAAACTACTTATTCTCTGATTTCTTACAGTTTCTTAAAACAAAGAGGTCTTTTGCTGGATATAGGGCCTGCTCTCTCACACAAAGAAACCCTGCCACAGCTTGTTGACTTGAGATGAGGGGTCAGTTTGTTTTCATGGATCCAGATTGCTGGATTAGGCATCTATATTTGCTGCCCAAACCTGTGCTCAGTTAAAAGTGCTCCAGCCCACTGATTTCAACTGGCTCAGGAGACCTAGGTTTGCATAGGATCAGGTTGTCCACCCCAATTTAATGTACATGAAGAGAAGGGGAAGGAATCTGCAGAACTCAGATTATAAAGTGGATTTAACTGAGCCAGTCCCATCGTCATCTTGACCTAGATTACAGCATGAGCCCACTTTAGAATCTGCAGTCCAGAAGATTCCTGTACGCGGCGGTTCAGTGATTGTCAGATGACTTCTACAGAAGTCATCTAGCCACTCTGAGGCCATGAGTGAGTCACATTCTGATGGTACAATTCCCTCTGAGAGTGATAGAACATGTTCCTGCTTCATCATTCCCAGGAGGACTTGTCCCTCAACTTTATTCAAAGCACCTGAATGTAGCAGCCCCAACATCTTGGAATGAAGAGTGGTATATAAATTGAATGAATATAATAATAATAATAACATTAGCCACTTCAGACTCCAAAAGACTGAATCAGAGAATCAGAGAACTATAGAGTTGGAAGGGACCGTGAGGGTCAGCTAGTACAAGCCCCTGCAATGCAAGAATCTCTTGGTATTTTGGCACTTAAGAGAACATGGAAAGCCCTTAACACAATATTAAGCTGAAATGTTTTTTGCTCATTGACTTTTCTATATACTGGGTCAACACAGCTGCCTGCATTTGCTTGGGAACAGGACTATGAACTTTCTCTGGGCCTGTGTCTATAGAGGCAGACAGGATGAATTCCTACACTGCACAAGTGACCACACCACTTATTATTATTATTATTATTAATAATTATTATTATTAGGACTCAAATATAATTTTAGTCAATATTTCTAGAATGGTGCAACATGTAATAACAATAGAAATATACCACAAAACATTCAAAATTAATTTAAATGCTGGACAGTTTGGATTGGCTATACAAACCAGGTGGTGGCATTTCTAGTTCCTCACTGCATGAACCTAGAGGCCCCAGGAAGGGTGCTTTTGAAAGCATTTATAGTATTATTCAGGGCAGCTCCCTGGTGTCACACACTGAGCAGCTATTGCAAATGGGTCCACATACAAACTACCATTTTGTTGGGAGAAAAATCAAAAGTGGGGCAAAACAAAGGTTTGAAATGCAGGGTTTTTTTGTTTTTAAATGGAATATACAACAGGAAATAGCTTTAAATATTGATGAGTTGTAAAAAGGTTCAGGTAAATCAGCACATTGAAATCGAAATAATAGTTTGGGTTTGTTACATTGGTGAAATATCAGTTTAGTGCCCACGAGCGATAAAAATGAATAAATTAGGTTAATATGTGTGTTAGAGCCATGATAAAGCATGGGAATAAGCATGACTGTCAATGAAGAAATTAATGAATGCTTGTTATTTTGAGCATAAGTAAGTACAAGAAAACAATTTGGCATGTCCATAAAATAATAATTGGCCTATTACCTGTAAACCTATCAGTCTTTCCCAATTATGAATGATTAACTGGTGAAGGAGTTGGAATGGCAAGAAGATTCCCTTCTATACAAAGGTATGCTAAGTAGAATTATATCTTCTATACATGTGTTCATGCTTTAAACTTAATGAAGTTTCAGGTGACAATTAGAGAGGTTCTAAGGAACAGTCCCAGAGGCTGACAAGGTATTAAAAGTATGTGAGGGGAGAGATGGACAAGTAATACATAGGCTAATTTCAGACTTGGATGACTAGTAGCCTTAAAGGCAGAATCTAATGCACAGGGTTTTTTTGGGTGGGGAAAGGAAGAGTAAAAAATAAATAAAAGCATACATGCTATCATTTATATTTTATTCCAGTTTATTTCTGACTGAGGTAGTCTATTATTGGTACTTCTTTCTGGAAAAAAAAGGGGGGGAGCAAAGTCCCTCAAAAGCAACAGGTAGGCCTTTACAGAATGTCAAATAGCTTCACACAACATTTTTCAAACACTTATCTTTAAAGTTTTCACTGTTTCATAGAAGACTGATGAAGGGGATTGTTTCACAGAAGGTTGCCGAGTTTGTACTGACGTCAAACTTGGCCTCTTCACAAGGTTACAACATTTGATGAAAAAGATTTCACAAAACCTCGGTTCTGTAGAAATGAATTCCCTTGTAGGTCTATTGATTCTCAGTTTTCTGTGACAATCTTTTTGGCGGGAGGGGGGATGTAGATAGTAACTGAAAAAATATTTAACATTTTAAGAAACAAGTTATAGAGGGCATGAAAACACTGACCAACTAGGTGGGAGCAATGGATCTCAACGTTCACAATGTATTACTTGGCAAGGGGGGGGGATAAAGACCCTCCAAGTGTCCCTATTTCCCAGGGACGTCCCTGAAGCCATCCTGGTATCTGACTCAATCCTGGAATGTCCCACTTTTCCTTAGGATGTCCCTATTTTCATTGGAGAAATGTTGGAGGGTGTGGAATTATCCAACCCCTGAGCATCTGAAGGCAATCCTGTATGGGGATTTAAAAAAATGTTTAATGTTTTATTATGTTATTATATATGTTGGAAGCTGCCTAGAGTGTCTGGGGCAACCCAGTAAGTTGTGTGGGCTATAAACAGTAAAATTATCATGATGGCATGGGACGTCCCTATTTTCATTGGAGAAACATTGGAGGGTATTGAAACAGCTTGGCTGGAAGGCACCTGAACCAGCCACATTGCTGAAGGTAAGCAGGTGTGTGTCTGGATCAGAGCTTGGATGCGAGGCTCCACTTGCCAAAGATATCTCAATTACAATTGACCCTAGACTGCAGCACCAAGGGGAAGCATGCTTTGTCATTGAAAAGTAGGATCCATTGTACGCATATGTGCGATCTCACATTATTTGGACATGCCTAAACCAGGAGTTGCCTGTATTAGACAGACACCGTCTCTACAGTCAGATGCAATAAAGTTTCTGGGCTACAGTTGCAGGAGGGGAGAGTGCTCTTTTGCTTCCATCCTGCTCATGGGTCTCCCACAGGCATCTGTGAGATGCTGGATATGGACCATTGGCCTAAGCCAGCAGCCTCCTTGTTTTTCAGCATATCCCTCTATCAAGAAACCTTCCAGATGGAGATCTTCTTGCTAGCTGATATCAGTACTGGATTTCCATGGATTTTATGTTATGTACCATTGTTGTCATAAACAGTTTCTATTCGTCTATATTGTTTTCAAAAACAGTTTTATAGGAAATTGTTTCAACTGTTTTGATTATACAGTGGTACCGCCAGTTACGGACAGGATCCATTCCGGAGGCCCAACCATATCCCGAAAAGTCTGTAAATGGAGGCGCCCTTCTGCACATGCACACAGCACAATTGAGCGCTTCTGTGCATGTGCACACGGTGAAACCTGGAAGTATACACTTCCGGGTTTGCCACATTCACAACCCAAAGATTACATATCCAGAGGGATACGTAACCCGAGGTACCACTGTATTGAAGATTTTTTCCGGGTGCCTCATAGGAAGCCCTTTGTAAATGAAATACAGTGGTACCTCGGGTTAAGAACTTAATTCATTCTGGAGGTCCGTTCTTAACCTGAAACTGTTCTTAACCTGAGGTACCACTTTAGCTAATGGGGCCTCCCACTGCCGCGGTGTGATTTCTGTTCTCATCCTGAAGCACAGTTCTTAACCCGAGGTACTATTTCTGGGTTAGCTGTGTCTGTAACCTGAAGCGTCTGTAACCCGAGGTACCACTGTAAACAAATAAATATTTCCTGGAGACTAGCCAGGGTTTTACTAGGAGAGCATTGCCTAGCTCTTGTCAGGTACTAGAATTTTGGAAAATACGGTAAATCAATGGCCTGATTCATGCAGCCTTATTATTATTTATTATTTTTATTTTTGCAAGTGATGCTCCACAAGATTCTTATTGTCTGGAAAGTCCCCTTGTGTGAAAGTCAGGGGCAGTGCTTCTAAAGGAACGTCTTCTAAAGGAAAAGACTCGTTCATGCTCTGCATTCATGTGGTGAGTTGCTTTGCTTGATAGTGCCTGAGAACATTTGACACTTGAAGGCCACACTGCAATTCTGAGTCAGAGAGAGCATGTGATCCAGCGAGGGGATATGAAAGAACGCAGGCGGTAACCTGCGTGCAAGGCCTGTCATCTCCAAAGCCATGTCTCCTTGCAGTTGGTGCAACCTCGTACCCTTCTTTGAAGTCTCACCTCAAAGAACACATGCTCTATCGCGCACAAAAAGACAAGCAGACCTTGTTGCAACCTTCTACACACCTCCTTCTCTTTCTTTGTGAGACGCAAAGCATTTCTGAGCAAACCAAGTTCAGTTCCATTAAAAATAAATAAATCAAAAACTTCACAGAACTGAACAACCTGGCTTCATTTGAGGGGGCGGGGGAGGATATTAACAGAGGATAATGTACGTAAGTCCGGTCATGAATAATGGGTGTGTGTATAACATAACACAATGAAGCAAGTAGAAACTTACAGTGAATATGAATGCTACAAAAAACATGTCAGTTTAATTTAAACATATTACCAGCATATTATGAAGTTTTACTTGATACACTTCTGTGTATCTGAAGAAGTGTGCATGCACACGAAAGCTCATACCAAAAACTAACTTAGTTGGTCTTTAAGGTGCTACTGGAAGGAATTTTTTTATTTTTACTTGAACAGTTCATTGTGATTGGATTGGATGTTAAGATCACCACACTTTACAAAAGATACAGAAATAAATAAAAATAATAATTAGGAAAAATAGTCATTATACTTTTCTTACAAACAAGCTTTGACTCCTAGTCTAGGGACACCAGTTCCATCTGTGGGATCTTTAGGAACTGAATCTTAGGGTTTTTAAATGGATTCCTCAATTTCTGCTCTAGGTTTTTATTTTAAACCATGGATGATTTGAGGGCTCTGCCACACTTCTAGAGCATCTGCTGCACAATTAAACAGAGCAGGTAGTTTTTGACTGTGGCAGCAGGTGTGGGGCCCTCATATTTTTGGGCTCTTTCTCACCTACTCTTTCTGTCTGTCTGTCACTTAAGAGCCTGCTGGATCATCTCATGTCCCATCTAGTCCAGAAGCCTTTTCTGACAGTTGCCACCCAGATCCCTGTGGGAAACCAGCAAGCAGGATTTGAGCACAAGACCATTCTCCCCACCTGCAGTTGGTATTACTGCCTCCAGCCATGTAGGTGGAACAGAGCCATGATGGCTAGTAGCTATTGATAGCCTTCATGGATTCCTCTAATTCTCTTTTAAAGCCATCCGAGTTGGTGACCATCACTGACTCTAGCACAAGTGAGTTCCATAGCTTAACCATGTGTTGCATTCCAATGGATCAATCAATCATTTGGAAGCATATTATCCCAGCTGTGTATATGAAGTGTATGAAATATTCTATCTCCTTTTAAATGTGTATATTTTCGTGTGTGTGTGATTGGTTTGTTTTCATTTGCCATGGGATCTTCAGATGAAGGGCAGTACAATGGTGCCTCGCAAGACAAAAAGAATTCATTCCGCGAGTCTTTTCGTCTTGCGAAGCACGGTCCGTCGCAACTGCGCCTCTTCAAGCGGCTTTTTAAAAAAAGCGCAAGACGTTTTCGTCTTGCGAAGCAAGCCCATAGGGAAATTCGTCTAGCGAAGCAACGCAAAACCGAAAAACCCTTTCGTCTAGCGAGTTTTTCGTCTTGCGAGGCATTCGTCTTGCGGGGCACCACTGTATACAAATTTACTAATTAAATAAAAATAAAAATAAAAGTTACATCATCCTGCTATGGAGCTAAGTATATTTTGTAAGCTGCCTTGGGACGAATTTGCCCTGAAAAGCAGCATATAAGAACAATAAATAAATAATCAACCAATCTCGTATAAAAGTTCCCAAACCTTTTATTTGCCACAGACCACTTGAAAATCGCCGAGGATCTTTATGGACCATTTAATGATTTTTCTGCCTGTGGTAGGAATTGTAATGCGCTGTGCTAGATGCTGTATGACTTTTAATTATATTTTCATTGCTTCTTCTTTTTGTTATATATTGTACTTTGCTGTGGTGCAATTTGATTCCATAGAATTCAAATTGCAATACAGTAAAATACAATGTAAGAAAAGATGTATTAAATATACAATTAAAAATTAATATGAATATTTCATGTGATAGATGTGCCATCTCCCATCTGAAAGCACAAATCTACAGACATGCTGAAGGCCACCTGAATGGACCACCTTTTGAGAACCCCTAATCTAATGCACCCCAAATTGTGTATCCTTTTCTGCTTACACCATTAGTTGTGTCTCCTATTGTGGAGGAAAAATAATCTATTTAGTCTCTGGTGGAAGAAACAAGACTGCACTGCTAGAGGTTGAGCTAGAGAACCCTCAAGATCCCTTCCAAATCTACAGTTCTATAATTCGTTGTTGAGGCAACTGGGTGTGCCAGCCACATCCCAGATTCACACATTAGGTAGATGATCTGAAGAGAGTACCTATGCATGGAAAGCTGTGTTCATGACTGGACTTCACACAATATGAAATTGTGATCACACTGGATACTAATTTTCATGAAAGCCCTTATTCATGTACAGCTGTACTTTGGATCCCGAATGCCTTGTGAGTTGAACGTTTTGGCTCCCAAATGCCGCAAACCTGGAAGTGAGTGTTCAGGTTTGCAAATGTTCTTTGGAACCCCAATGTCCGATGTGGCCTCCACTGCTTCTGATTGGCTGCAGGAAATTCCTGCAGCCAATCGGAGGCTGCGCCTTAGTTTCTGAACGTTTTGGAAGTCGAACGGACTTCCGGAATGGGTTCCGTTTGACTTCCAAGGTATCACTGTACAGCAGCAATGCCCAAAGGAAAGGGCCCCTTTGACCTGAATGTGCAGAGGTCAGTGGCCAATGTGCCGGCCAACAGGGTTTTGACCTAGGGACACAAACCTGTTTTCGCCCTCAAATGCTCAGCATGACTACATACAGCTGGCTATTATTATTATTATTATTATTATTATTATTATTATTATTACTTCTACAACATATGTCTCAAGGTAATTTAAAGAAATATACCATAAAAACAGCTGTTAATGGTTTTTAAAACAGTACAAAAAACAACTGAAAATGGGTTTAGAAGCAGAAGCAGAAACCACCTTCAGGTTCAGGAACATACACAGATATATAGTTCTGCTTTTAATTGGCTTGGGACCTAAAGAAGGGCCCGCAAATATTTTAGAGTTCTGTCATAAAAATAAAAAACCAAACAATGTTCAAAAACATGTTAGACAACCAGAGTCTTGAAGACATTTCTAGAGCTGCGAGGGCATTCTGTCCCAGCCACATCTTCTCAAATGTTATGCCACCAAAGGCAAGAAGAGTGTATTACTGTGGCATAATTCCCTGATTGTGGGGACATCAATGATGGCCATAGGTTCGCCCTAAATGAAAGGAAGGGGTGTAGTCTTCTCAATAGGTGGGGATTGTTGGAAAATGCTCTTGGTCATCACTACAATTTGGTACCCCTTACTTATTGCTGCAGTCAAATGCTTGCTGTGAACAGCCTCCTCAGCTTTTCAGATGATATGAAATGTGTTCTGGATTGCCACGATGCTGTTTGATCTCTCTGTCCCCAGTGATCCTGAGGTGTCCTTATATTTACGTATGTATATCTATCTTCTCATCCTTAGGCTTGTACATACATTTGTTTTTAAAAGGGCAGTTTGTCAACTGCAGCCGTCTGACTGATGGCTCAGATTGTTGCAATGCAGGTAAGCGCTGTTGTGAGTGACACTGACTTTGTCACTACGTGTAGCATTAGTTGGAGAATTTGAAAAGACAGGTTCATGAAAAAAATATGAATGTTGTCAGACAACCCTGCATTTTTTATTATTAAAAAATCTTGAGTGAATTTAATGCTTATGAAAGTGAAGGACAGCTCCTTCGCACATCTCTTTCAATATGTCTCAGATCTGACCTGCAGCGCCTCTTTTTTGTCGGTTATGGGTGTTTAGAGAAGATGACACCCCGTTTTAAATGGGGGTAGTGTTGAAAAATGGATGTCTGACAGCTAACACAAGGCAGAAAAACTCATTTTTCAGTTGTGCCCAAGATGCAATTTAATCGCAAGTCTTTGGAGACTATACGTTTGTTCTAATATAGTACTTGAAAGGTCAGTTAATTTTTGCCTACGTTGCAATTCAAGGTAAATGTGATGGTTTCATCTCTCATGAATGGTCATCAAAGTTGAGTTGCAAAAAATATGCTTCACCTGTAGGCTGAATTAAACAGGGCCAGCCCTATAATTAGGCAGAGTGAGGCCACCTCAGGCAGCAGATACTAGGGGTGAGGTGTTGGAGGACACAGCTGTGTTGGCCACAGCCTGCCCTGTGAACCCTGTTTCCCTCAAGGGTGGTGGAGGCTACCAGTATTGAAATAACATTTAGCTGAAAGTCTGGTTAAATTCTTCTTGTGGAACTGGTGGAGGAAAGCATTTCATCCTTTGCTTCAGGCAGCGAAATACCTTAGGAACCTAGAAAGCTGGCTTATATTGAGTTAGACCATTGGTCCATCTATCTCTGTATTGTCTACATTGACTGGTAGTTGATCTCCAGGGTTTCACACAATGGATATTCCCGGCCCTATCTACAGATGCTGGGGATTGGACCTGAGATGGGATAGCCTTGGGGATAGACACAGTGTTGCATGGAATGTTCTCAGGTTACAGGATTCATTCAAAATGTTCCTCAAATCTATCTAAATGCAAAAAAATGTTCACATGCACGTTCCATTTTCAGTTTACTTCACTGCTGCTTGATCAACTAACCTGCCTCTCTCCTATGCAGTGATATAAAACATGTGGGGGGGGGAAGGAGATGTCATCTTATGTAGAACTCTTACTTTGCAACAAGACACCAGGCATAATATTTTAAAATAATCTTCCTCTAAAGCAGTAGCAAGTCAGTTACTCCCACATTCTTCTTCTTGGGCCTATTGTCCACATTTCCATGGCAACTTATGTGCTGGCCACAGTAGGTGATAAATCACCATAAAGCAAGGATGGAGAACCTGAAGTCCTATAGCTTCCATCGTCCCTGACTGAGGCTGATGGGAGTTGAGTCCAACAACATCTGAGAGGTCACAGGTTCCCCATTCAGGTCCCCCCCCCCATACCGTAAGGTAAATGGAACAATGAGAGAACCAATGGCAGGTTTATCTTATCATTCAAGAACTCAAGGTAGCATACACAGTTATCTCACGCACCCTAGGTCAGAAGCAGATCTCTCTGTCTATTCTAAAACATGCCTCACCAGCTCTTTAGATTGTTACAAATAAGTTATTTGGTATCATTCAGTTCCCATAATTGTGTAACATTCACAAAACATACAACTGATAAGTTTAGTTACCAAACAAGTAAAGTTACCATTAAACAGTACTAAAAAGCACACAAACAAAAAGCTTGGATTGTATGAATGGGCATTTTTTTCTTGGTACCATATACAGCTACGTCCATAAAATAGCTAGATTATAATAGTAGATCAAGAGTTAGGAAATACAGTCCACAATCCATACTTTGCCTACTCAAAATGGGAACATTTTGATCAATTGCTTTACGGACTTGAGCTACCATAGTCTTATTTATGTAAGCCAACCCATGACTTTCAGTATCACATTTCAATAACCTCACAAACAGTGACCATAAAGAAACAGCAACCAGAAGACATAGATTAGGATTACATCAATTTAAATCATGTCATATATCTTGAATGTCATCTTTATTTATATTGAAGGAGGCTGATAGCAATGGATTCTAATTTTAGTCAACTATTAAAAGTGGGCAAATTTAAATCTTGCCACAAACTGTAATGCACAATGTAAGGTACACAATGGAAACCTTGTGTCCCAGCCATTCATCAGCCATTTTGGGAGGAGAGCGCTCTGCTCTTAAATGAAAGGGACCAATTGTCCTTGTAAGTCTCCCATTGCTTGGCTGGAGTCCACCATTTGCAGGAGGTGCTGCTCTTAGCACCTGATTTATTATTACTTTGAGTGGAGTTGTGCTGCTTTGCAATTCTGATACCTCCATTAGAAAATTGGGATGTGGCATTAAAATTTTATTGAGAAATGCTCTGTTTGCATTTTGCCCCACTTAGCATCAAATTGCCTTACACTGGGAAAGAAAGTTTATTAAATTTTCATTAAAACACTTGCATGATAGTTAAAATTCAGGGGTGGAGGGGGATAGAAGGTGGAAGGAAAACAATGAGGATCAATTGGTTAAGAAGAAACGGTGTCTAGAATTTATATTGCTATATGCAACATTGGCCACATTAAGCCTATTCTCTTCTCCTCATCTCTATGTTCGTTAAGGTTAACCCCTATCAACACAGATGAATCCTAAAAGTGTCCAATTTTGTGTGATATTGTAAATTTGAATACAATCTAAACATTTAAAAACATAAATTGTCATTCATGCATTGTTATAAACCTTATATCTGCTTTCACTATATTGTTTTCTAGTCTGTCAGAATGTCTAAGGATTAGTAGCTTCCTTTATTTGATGACTTTGGCCTCCCCAATACTGCTTAGAATATGTGATATAATCATATCCCTTTCCCACTTGGACTTCCTGTGTTCAAATTTAATGTCCGATGGAACGGTGTGTGTGTGTGTAATATTTAAGATGATATCTGAAGAAGGATTCATAAAAGCTGATCCAAAACAAATATCTTCTTACAAAATGACCACAAAGGATCCTTTTTCTTTTCTTTTTTTAAACACAGTGGAATATATTTTGCTATGGGGAGTTGAGAGCAGTCAGACTTTGAAACTTGCTTCTTCTTCTTTTCCCCCAGCGAAAACCCTCAGGGCAAAATAAACAGTATTATTCTAGGTCTAAACACACGCACACAGAGAGTTGATAAGAAAATTATAATGCAGGAAGAAAGCTGTGCATATAAAAGAGGTGTGTGCTAGTATGTTTTTATTTCATACATTCAGCCACACTAAAATGCATGTTTAAATGATTGCATTTGACAAAGGAAAGACAAGGAAAAATGGTGCCGCATCTTTAATTTATTAGTTTACATGAGATGCAGGCAATTGCCTGTGGGTACCAGATTGTGATTTTTCTACTCAAGTAGATTCCTCATGTTTTACTGATGAGCTATACACCAGACCCTTGTGTTCTTTATAGGAAGAGTTTCATGGAACATCTGCTTCAATTGCTCTAGCCCTCATTTTTGTTTTGTCACCAAACTCGCTTATACTACAGAGGCGTTGGCTATAAAAGCAGCTGCTTTAATTCAATCGAATATCAAGGAGGCACTTTCTCTAATAGCTGTAATACAGCTGTTTGTGTGTAATGTATTCCAGAGCAAACAAAATGGTTTGACGGAATTAACACAGCATTCTGCCATGCTTCATGAGATACAGAGTTTTCTAAAGTATTACTATTGTAGTACCTCTGTGAGATATATGACTGCACGTCCATCCAATACCCACATGCTAACATTGCATGTACCTATTTGTACATAGGAACATAGGATGCTGCCTTAAAGTGAGTCAGACCATTAGTCTCTATCTAGCTCAATACTGTCCTCACTGGCTGGCAGTGGCTCTCCAGGATTTCAGAGAGATTCCCAGCCCTACCTTGGACCTTCTAGATACAAAGAAGATGTTCTACCTTTGAACCAGGTCCTTCCATATGTAGGAGGGTGCTTAGGCTCTTGAGTGTCTCACTGAATTAGCCTGAACATAGGCGCCTAGCATTCATGGAATGACTCTTGCTACATGGAGCTATTTGCTAATGGAAGAAGAAAGGAGACTTTTTTTGGTCATTACCCTGTATCTTTGCAACCTTCCCCTCTTTGCCATCTCCTAGCCTGTTCGGAAAAGACAGCTAAGTCTCTGAAGCTGATTTTAGGGGGTGCTGAGGTAGGAAAATGCAGGCCAAAAATGCCCACCCTCTGTTTTTAAATTACTAATTACCTCTGCTAAATCAATAACCCTTCTGTGGGTGCAAAGGGTATAATTTTTTTCTTGCTCTTCTGGAATTGCATGCTATTCACAGCCATGGTCACAACCGCTGAGGAAATGAACTCTGCCCAATCTCAGATCGATGGCTGCAGTGGTTCTCCAACAACGTTCTCCAGACTTCATTAGTGTATGTGGGTTTATGCATGCAGAGAAAAGGGACAAGAAAGGGTTAATTTAGGTGTGCTTGTCCTGCACCTGCAGCTGGTTAATTGTGAGGCAGCAAACTTGTGTGAGTGAGTCAGAGTGACTCAGCACAATCGAAAGCATAAATACCATTGTGTTTGTATCAAGTTTGCATCGGCCTGCCGCCTCTTGGCTAGAACCTAATCTGTGTTGGAACGCAGCAAGGAGAACATGTTGCTGGAAATACCTTTTGTTACTTTTGCTGTATGATGTTTTTTGGGATGGACTGAGGTAGGATTACTTTATGCTGCAACTGTATGAAACTGTTAAGCATTGTACTTTGTGCTACCTTTCAGTAAAGGAACTGTCTGGTGTTTTTGACAACCCTATTCTGGGTTTTCCATTTGCACAGTCTGTTGGCATGTTGAATGGACACTCTGCACATGCCTTAACAGATTGTACTCTTGGAATGAGTACAACAGGAGACATAAGGGGGTCACGTGAGAAAAAAGAAACTGGATCCACAGGAAATACTGGATTGGGAGAAATATCACTTCCCTATTACCTCAGTGGGTGATGGTGGTGGTGAGTTTATGACCCTCTATGTATACAATGGAGGTCTGTCCATTGACTTACATAGGCCAAGGCATATATTCATGTGGAAAAAAATATCTCTCTCCTTGAAATCGCTGTGATTAGGTTGCCCTGAAAAAAATAATCCCTGTGATGAAAAGCTAGATCTGTTTGTCAGAGCAAACGTTCCCCTCTGCTATTGAGCTTCAGGCACATTTCCCCCCTTTTTATAATAGCTATTACCACAGAGCAACTACAAAACTTGGGGATTCCCAGATCTATTTTGGGGTGCCTTGTTAACTGTGCATTCTGACGTGGAAAACAAAAACACCAAAACACACTGAGTCACCTTGTAATTTAGGGCACACCAAGAGCCAATGCACACTCCAACTAAATATCAGTTAAACACATGTTTAATGACCAGGTGGCCACTAAGGGAGATGGTTCTGGAAAAGATGGGCCTAAACGGTAGCTTATGGCCATGCAGTCTCACATCTTTCTCTGGTACTTTTGGATGAAAGGACTGTCTGAAGGCCATTCTGGCTGAGGGGTGAAGCCAAATAAGTTGTCCCAGCCATGCTGAAGGAGTGGACCCACACACCTCCATTTCTTCTCCTTCCAGCACACTGCAACAGCCAAGGCATCTTTCAGAAGCATTCTGTGGACCGTGCTACGCATGGAACAAAATCACATGGAGCCTTTCCCAGATGCTTACCATGGCAGACTACACCTGACTGATACACCCAGGCTTCTGTTTGTATGTTTGGTTTGGCATGCTGTGGCTGAACATTACAGCAAGGCCTACTGCCAATTTGCCTGTTCAGAGAAGCCCCTACAGTTGATGATTTCATGCTGCCTTATGTGATCCATGAATGGGAAAGCCTTGCTGATGCTAAGTGATCTCTTGTGCTCTTTAAATGACTTCATGTGTTCAGTAAATGTGAAGCCCTTACTGCTAAATAATAGGGGAGGATGTGTCACCCAGAAGTTTTAATGGATGGACTGGGGAAATGACAGATCTTGCAGCCATGTTTCCATGTCTCACCAGCAATGCAGCCTGACAACCAGCCCACAGTTGGTTGATGTTGAGAATATTCGTAAATTCCAGGATAATGAGCAGGAACAAATCAGGTTTAAACTGGCTGTACTGTAATTTCAGAAAGAGGTTCAAATCTCACAGAGCAACATGGGACATTTCTGGGAGGTGAGCGATGGAGTGAGCTCATCTTGTTCTAAGAACCATAATTTCCAAATTTGCTGACTGTTTTACCCCTTGTTTTGCAGGACTTTCTTACAGTGTGCACGAGGCTACCATGGTGAAATGGATGTGTGAACTTCCATTGATTCCCTCCCCCCTTGTTAATTCAATAAAGGCAACCAAATTCATCCTGTGCACTTAAAATGTGTCCATTTTTGTATTTGTTCTGGGTAAGATGTACTAAGGTAGCATGACCTCTAAGGTAACGGGATGCACAATCTCCTGCTGTGGTGCATCATCTCTGTGTTTACCTCAAAATAATAAGGTGAATTGGGGTGATTCAGGGTAGCTTTTTTTTTACTTTGCTGAATCAGATTGCCCCATTAACAAGGTATGTTTGGGTAGATTCGGAAGTGCCCAAACACCCAAGTAGCTCTATTGCCCTTCATTTTGTTTTTCCTCCCTGTTCTTTTCTGAGAAATGAACTAAAGAAGAATACATTTAAAAGCACTCTCAAACCACTTCAATTGTTTTCCCCATATAAACCTGGGGACAGTAAGTTAAAGGTGCTGGGAGGGATCTCCTAGCAACCCCCAGTACCTTAACAAACTAGACTTCTTGGGATTCATGTTTCTTGAAGCAGTAGGAGAGGGCTTTAAATGTGTGGTGCAGATGTAACCCAAGCTAACTGGGAAAACATTCAGAGCCCGAGAGGCAACAGTGTAGAGGACAGAGTGGTGAAGAAATCTGGGTGTCTTTTCTTCTGATGGGTAGAAAGGGAGATCCGCCCACAGAATCGGCCTTCCACAAGCAAAGTGAATATGGATGCAGGCAGGTATCTGAATGGGCAGCTCCATCTGCATCTTGATGCTCCTGTGGGGACCCATTAAACTGATTGGATGCATTTTTCATGAGTATGAGGATCAATGTGCATCAGAAACATGTCCAGACCCATTTAACTCTAGTCCTGATTTTCTTTGTGCAACCAGTTGCCCATGACTAGAGCAGAATTGGGTTTATTTTGTTCAACAGAATAGAGGAAGCAAGGGGACATTAGCCATTAAAGAATGGTGTGCGTTTTGACCCCGAAATTGCAGCTCAACTCTCTGCCAAGAAATTTTTGGTGTGCATAAAGTTGGACTCCCATCGTCTTTTTTTAATGACTAGGTTCTGACTTTCCCGTATTTTAATTTCATCCACACTGACACATGCCTAGAGGGGAGAAAAAGAGAGCAATGCTGTTGGGAACAAAGAAACTCCACCGAGTCTGAAATCCTCTCTAGTTGGAGTGTCATTATCATTGGGAGATTTAAAAATAAAAGAAATATGGTTTATCATTATATGAGAATTGCCATTGACAAGGCTGGTAATTAGCCTCATATTATTTTCAGCATAGTTCACATCTACACATCACAAGGCAGAGAATAGGCGACTTAGACAAACAGAATCCTTGTAGAAGATCATTAAGAGTCCTACTGTGACATGCCACGAACAACCTCGTTGATACAACTTAAGTCATATGCATGATTGTATGTTTTAGACTGTAGGAGGTAGCGACTGATTTCGCAAAGCCACAATGGTTTATACATTGATGATCAGAGTAAAATCTAACAATGCTTGCCTTGTTAATGTCAAAGAAGACAGTTTAATATATGCTCATTATAATCTTGTTTGCAGCTTGGTTTAGGGTTACTTCAATGTCTCTCTAAGAGAGCTTTATTTTTAACTCAAGGTTTAGTATAGAGTGATAAACAAGCACTTCTCACGGGGCTGCACACCAATGCCTGTAGAATTGTTATTTAAGGCTCAGCAATAAAAATGATGCATTAATGCTATATACGCCCCCCCCCCCAGCTTAGAAGAAATGCTGGGGAGAGGGGACGAGAAATTGTACCTTTTTTGTCTTCCTTGTTTTGTATATGTGCATGCATGTATGAAGATTTAAATGTTAATCATCCCACTATGGGCTCTATGCTAAATATTCTTCTTTATAGCTCAAAAACTGGTATAACAAGTGAGCCTCTTGACTTATTTTATGAGGCAGAAAGTAAATATTCCTTTGTTTTGTAAATGGATTTCTCAGCCAGTGTTTGTCTCTATCAGCTTGACAGCAATATTTACTCATGTGGCCTTTCTCGAGTCATACAAGGTGTAAATTCTAATATTAATAAATGGGATGAGCGTGAAGAAATCGGCATCCTGTTTGTTTCAGTTTTACAAAGGACTTCCGATGTGTATGGAGGGCTGCCACAATTCCTGTCTCATTTATCCTTACAACAATACTGTTTCCATTTTACAGAAAGAGGACTGAGGCTGTGAATGTGTTTTGCCTAGAGTCAGTCACTGAGTCTTAGACAGACAGATGGATGGATGGCTGAACAGACCAGCTTCCAACGTTTTCTCATACCTGGATATAACCAAAAAGGAAAAATGCAGGATGCAGCTATGCAAATGAAGGTACGGTGCTATGTAAGAGCAGATTCTCAATGGATAGAGCAACTGGGACAGAAGGCAGGATTATGCTAGTACTGTCCTCCAATGCTGTCCTTCGGTTACGCATAAGTAAATGGTTGACAGTCACTCCATGGAAGGGGATGTAAAGTACCACTGTTGGGTGAGGAGGAAGCATGCCTTCTGACCCCAGAACTGAGTGACTGGGATGTAGAATGCCTGGACCAATGAGTTTCTGATTGTGCATATTTTACTGAATGCACAGAGAAGGGATTGTAGATCTAAAGTGAAAAGGGGCAGATGGTTGTGCTTTACAAGCACGTTTGCCATATGCAAAAATCTCTCCTCTGGATGTGCCAGATTTGTATTCTGAACCAGGTAAATTCTCTGGGTGGCATTCAAAACTAGCCCTACTTGGAGTAGACCCATTGACATGAATGGACATGACTAATTTATGGTTGGTAATGCTAATGGGTCTACTCTCAGCTGAATACCACTTACTAACTGTGATCAGTGGGCTTTATCCCCCTATTCAAATGGTATCCAAGGCTGAGCATCTGTCTAATTTTTCTTAAATAAGTGAATGGTTGTCATTCTCTCCTATGGAAGAAAAGCAAGTGTTTTAGTTGGGACCAGTGGCCTTCAGTATTGGCCAGCTGTCATCATTGTTGATTATGCTGGCTCTGTTGCTGGTATTTGTTTCTTTGTGTTGTGCTGTTCTGCTGTGGGTTTTTTATATAGTGATTTTGTTTTACCGTTGGTTGCTTTTATTGCACTGAATTTCCGAGAGCAATTTTTATTGTTTTACATGCTGCTTTGAAGGCCCTTTGGGGTGGTAAAGTAGCACTTACATTTTAAATACATATGTTTATGCCATGTGGGAGTGGGTGGCACTGTGGTCTAAACCACTGAGCCTCTTGGGCTTGCCGATCAGAAGGTCGACAGTTCAAATCTGTGCGGCAGGGTGAGCTCCGATTGCTCTGTTCCAGCTTCTGCCAACCTAGGAATTCCAAAGCATACCAGTGCAAGTAGATAAATAGGTACCTCTGCAGCTGGAAGGTAAATTGCATTTCTGTGCGTTCTGGCTTCCGTCCTGGTGTCCCGTTGCACCAGAAGCGGTTTAGTCATGCTGGCCACAGGACCCGGAAAGCTGTTTGCAGACAAATGCTGGCTCTCTCGACATGAAAGGCAAGATGAGTGCCGCAACCCCATAGTCGCCTTTGACTGGACTTAACCATCCGGAGGTCCTTTACCTTTACCAATTTATTTCATATAAATAATAATAGCTCTTAATACTAAAACTCTAATGGCTTACAAAAATAACAACACACACGCAAACACACACTAAAAATGAAAAACAACAGTACAATATGATTCAAAACCAAAGTACAATATAAAACAATAACATCCCCCCAAAGCAAAAATATAACAGCACATTTTCTGAAAACCTTTCAGGAACTGGGGATCTTTCTCCTCTTCATAAACTATATAAACAGCCTTATTTTTAAAACTGTTCTGGGAGCCATCGAAGAATGGGATATAACCTAAAATAAAATAAATTGGTGCATTTACCACCATGGACATATTTAATCTGTGATGCAGTTGTTTGTCCAGGGTTCCATAATTACATAATGCATCCTCCATGGTTAGAAATGAATTTGAGGGATTGATTTTGTATACACATGCAGATCTGTGTGAAGCTACATCACACAGGTCACAGCAGATGCACAGATCATAGCACACACTCATGGTTCTGGTGTGTGTCTCTGCGTCCAGATTGGTGATAGATGTGAACTATTTCTGAGGAAGACATCCCTAAAAAACAATGCTATGTGCTTCAAGCTTCCTAGGTTGGAAGATCCATTAACTGTGGTCCAAGACTCGTGCTTCCATTCCCCTGGCAATGAAAGTTTTAACCTGATGATGGAAATCAGCCAATGATGGTGCTTGGCAGACTTCCTTGCAGAGATCACTTGACAGAGTAGGAGCCCCCACCAAAAAGGCAGTACTCCAACAAATGGAAGAAACATGGAGCAAACCATGCCAGATCACATGAGGGAAAGGAATAATTCTTATGAGACTTTGTACATTCCATAAACTATGCCGAACCTAGGTTTTACAGGGCCTGAAAGGTAACAATCAGCTTTTTGAATTTAGGCCAGGAACTATTAGGTAGCTAGTGCATCCATGCCAGAATAGTTGCATCATGTACCTTGTGTTAGAGACAGGCACCATTCACCAGACTGTACTCATCCTGCTCAGTCATGATGGGCAGGCTGCCAGTAGATTACGTTCTTTGCTGCTGGGAACAAGACCACAGTCTCCCATCGTTTGTACATGAAGAGCTACCCAGAAATGCACTGTAGGGGTTTTGAATAAGACTTGTGTATAGATGGGAGAAGCACATGCACTGGTAATTATATTGTAAAATGCCCTCCAGTTTGACTGCAGTGCTGTTTTATAGCTTACTTAGTGCAATGGGCAATCCAGCCCTCATCGGAGCACAGTGGCTTTCAGGCTTTTGGCCCAGAAATATCCAGGAAGTGATATAAAGCCCTTAACAGGGCTTAATAACAGTCTCTGTGTTCAGTCACACCCTAGGTCAAAACCCCTAGAATTTCAACTTATGTGAGCAATCATGTGGATAAATGCTGCATTTAACCAGAAAGAGAGAGAGAGCGGACACACAGAATCCCACTAAAACTTAACATTTGTATGTATGTGGATCATCTAGTCAGGAAAAGTGTTATTTTTTTAATGTGGTATTTATGGAGTCTCCCAAGGGCAGCTGCACTATAAAGGGACTGGTGTCTCCATATAAAAAACACAAATCAATATGCTTAAGGCACTAACTGGCAATTACGTATAGTTTTGATTATGGGCATTAACATTTCCACAAAGGAAATATAATTACAAGGAACACAACATTTTTAATGCTTACAGTGTACTTTTTGACCTGGTTTGAATGTAGGAGAGATCCCAGAATATTTGAACACTCTCTCCCTATGTATAGTAAGTATCTGGCCATGAACGGGAGTTAATCTGAAGGCTTGGATTCAATATGAAACTAATTACTAGTTGGTGAACCCAATGCAGGAGAAGAAAAGTTAAGGAAAGTGGGGGGGATCCCTAGCTTTAGTCCTCACATAATATGAGACATTCAGATTATGCCATTACACAATTTGCTTCCACTTGTGGAGCCTTAAACCCTTTATTTCTTGGCTTAGGGAAAGTCAGACCCTATCTGGGCATTTTGATCACATGTAAAATCTGCATGCAAGCAGAGAAAGCTGGGATGAACATGCCAAGCTTCACCCCTCTGTGGGTGGAAATCAAAGGCCCAAAGAAGTGAAATTTCTCTACTGGTGGAGGTTCACCATGTGATTCGATCATATTCAGGATTCTCATCATGCAAGGAGCCTCTACCATACATGAGAATCCCCACTTCAGACTTTCTTCCTTCATGAGTTGGAGGGTGGAGGTGGTCCCTGCTTCTTCTACTCAAAAGCTGAGTGCCCAAATACAGTGTATCTGAAGACGTGTGCATGCACACGAAAGCTCACACCAATAACAAACTTAGTTGGTCTCTAAGGGGCTGCTGGAAGGAATTTTTTTATTTTGCCCAAATACAGCTTGATTGTCTTCACCTCTGTTTTGAGAATTCTTGACCTTCACCTAGAAGTTGGAACCTTTGCTATAGTCTGAGTACAACTATACTTAGAATGAAAATCTAAATCCTGTACAAATATAAAATATTAGAATGGCAGTGCAGCAAGTATCATAACATGCAGTAATTCACTACTCAGTAAAAGCTGTGTGATTTTAATGCTACATGCCAGTTCGTCTAAATTATTATTACAGTTTGCAAAACTCAATTCCCTTTCCCCCTGTTTTATATTAAAATGTATTAATATAATTCTGCTTATCTTTTATTGCTTTACAATATTCACTTTTTTCTACTTCTTTTTTTATAACTACTACTATTCTTTCTTTAATTTCCCCCTCATCGTTCCCAAAGTGTCACTTTAATCATATTAATTAATACCAAATTTTCTTCCTCTCTTGCCATTATGTCTGGGCATTTCCCCTAGCTGTTACATTCTTCATTATATTTGATCTTCTATACAATGTAAAATCCAGTTTTGGAAACTGGTGGAATACAGTGCAAGTTTACCACTCATTTTTGTCCTATTTGCTTCCAGAAAAAAGTCAGTTTGCAAATAATGTGGAGATGCATGCCAAATTTTATTCAACTAAAGTTCTGGAAGTGTATGATGCCATCTACGCAGGACTTTGAAGGAACATTCCCCAACATATGATGTAACAGATTTATAAGGCTTAGCTAACCACAGTGATTTCCATTCTTGATCTCTCTATTTGAACATTTAAATCCTTCTCCCAAGAATGTTATAGCCCACCAAGGGACCAGTGGTCAGCTCCAAAAGCTCTTTCTCATCTATTACTACATGATCATGGATGTGCTTTAATGAGTAATGCTTTTAATGTGGAATTGCTGTCTACATCTTTACATCTCCCCCTGTTTTGAACTGGCCCCAAGGATAGTTCATTCTCCAAGTTGTAGTTATACCAAAACATTCATGAGCTACCCTGTTCCTGGCTTCCATGTTTGCTACAGATGATACTTGTGCCTTTAAAAATGATATTTTTCTTTTAAGGGTCATGCTGGAAATCGTAAGCAGGAACTTATCTACCAGAGGCAACAGAAGTCTTCCTAGAAATCAAAGAGGACCACATTCATCAATGGCCCTGTCTAATAGTGGGGTGAAAGAACTGATTATTCTGCAAAATATATGCAATCAGCTGAAAGCATGATGCTGACAAAATGTAATGTGACTGAGGTCGGCAGCGACTGATTAGACCTCTACTAGGAGAGGGAAAGGACAGGCAAACTCTTGTCACTCCCACCACATCCAAATCTCTGGATAGCAATAGAGACAGTTCCACAGCTGTCTGTAGGGCTTCTAGCCAATAGAGAAACGATAGGGCTGTCAAGCCCTCCAGATGCTGCTGCCGCGGTTGAAGAGAGCTCTGCCAGAGGTTGTCATGTATTGCAGTTGCCAAAGTTGACTGCCTTGGGCTGCAGCTGTTGCCTTTGTTGCTGGAAGAGTGTGGAGCGTAAGAGGAATAACAACAGCGCCAGCACTGTGGGAGGTAGCTCCCGACTGAAAACTCAAGTGGTCTGGAGGACAGCTCTTGATTGACTGTGTAGCTGTCATGCTCATTTAGAACGAACAGTTGCACTAATAAAACTTAAATTTGCAAGTGTGTAACTATAAAGATGCACATTCAAGCCCGTGAATGTGTGCTGTTCTTTGACGTAGATGTGACCAGGTGTCTTCCCCTCTCTGTTTTGAAGAAATTGACCCAATTAAATATTAGATATTACTAATCAAGTTCACCTGCCTGCATTTTTTTAAAAAGAAAAGGATTGGGTAATTTCTTTATTATTCCTCCAAGGAGCTCAAAGTGACATTCATGGTTCTTCTCACTCTTCATTTTATTCTCACAACAACCCTGTGAACTAGGTAAAGCTTAAGGACAGAGCCTTGCCCAAGGTCCCTCACTGAGTTTCATGACCAAGTGTGGATCTTAACTCTGGTCTCCTGAATAATCTAACTACTACACTAGCTCTCTTGTGGTACCTAATGGCCTAATTCAAACTTTCCAAAGCATTAGATGAATTGGAACACGGCCATCCTTTGATATGCACCCCAAAGCAAATCCCTTTTAATTCAGTGTGAGTTATTTCTGACTGAATGTACTTCCTATTGCTAATATGGCAATATGCCTGTAAAAATGGGTGTTTTTTGGCGAGGAAATATTTCATAATCCCCCCCTTTCTTTTCCCCCACACTCCATTGCTTTCTGCATTAGAAAGCATTTTCATTCCAGGGATCATCAGTTCCTCAGTGGGTCTCATAGTGGGTGGTACCGCTCCCTGGGGGTGGGGCTAGAATTACCTAGGGGTTGCTAAGAGACAAGGGAGCAGCAACGGCAGCTGGAGGTATCGGCTTTCAGACTTTGAAAAGTTGGTATCAGTGGATCAAGTTCATCAATTTGGTTGAAATAATTAAACCAAATAGTTTTAGTTCGATTTTAAATAAATGTAAAACTGATTGTTACTGTTTGAAATTTTATTGTGTTATTATCTTCCTTAATGGTTGTGCAAACCACTATTCTGAATAATGGGTGTTGGGGATCAACTTATGGAACCAAGAGGGGGTGGCCCCCCAAAGTTTGGGAACCACTGTTCTAAGTGGTTTGCAACAATATAAAATAAAACATTGCAATTGTTGATTAAAAAACAGTTAAAAGCAGATATTAAAAATATTCAAAACATTAAAATTGGCAATTGTGTGGTGAAGGAAGATTAAGAGATGCCAACGTCTGTGTGTCTGGATAGCCTTGCCTAAACAAAAATGTTTTCAGCAGATGCCGAAATATGTACTGCAAAGATATCTGCCTGATGTCACTAGTATAGATTTACTGGTGACTAGGAATGGCTGAATCCGACAGTTTGTTTTTTCTTAATGTCTCATTTTTACAGTCTTAAATTCAGTTTGCCACATTTCCAACATCACTTTGCTGTGTGTTTTTTTAATCCTCCAAAAAAAAAAAAAAATTCACCAGTATTTGACCAGCAATTTTCTCTGACACAGGCATATCCAACTTCCAAGATACTGCAATCTACTGCCACTATTAAAAAACTTGCAGTGATCTACCCATTAGATTTACCAAAGTTGTTTTTGAGCTATTTTTAGGCAGCCAAAGTTGACCGTGATCGACCTGTTGGACACCTCTGCTCTAACATAATGCATTTTGTATGCTGTTTGCACTGATATACAATTTTTTATACACCCTTTCCCCCCGATACATGCACTTTTATATACGTTATTTGCCTGGAGAACTTCATCACAAATTCAGAAGTGAGGATTTCCACTGTTTGTTGTTGGTGGGCATGCGAATGAGCAGGTTCATGCTTTTCGCTCCATCCCTACTGGTGACTTATAGGAGACAAGTCATCAAATGGAGCCATTTTTGTACTCTGGTATCTTTTCCAAAGCACCATATGTCACAGAAGGAGTATCTCATATAGCTCATTTATTCTAAACTGAAAATCCCTCAATATAGTTTGTATAGGTTTTACAAGGCTACCCGTTGGCTAGTTGAAAGACGTTATGTAGACATTCTCTCTGCTGTCATACATTCGGAGGGAATTAAAAAAAAAGTGTGTCCCAATGTTACATTTGAAGGGAAGAGGGGAAAAGATAGATGTGGCTAAGAATGGCACTTTCCACAAACCTTGGCAACGATATACAGGAATTCTGTGCTGCATCGGAGCACGATAAGTTGTGAACTCTAATGCTTTGAAAGATGAGAGCGGGGTGTCCCTTTTTGTGCTTACGCTGAAAATCTGAAACCCTCATTATTTCTGCATTTGTTAAAATATGGCTCCCTGTTCAACATACAGACAAAGCAAGGGCCTTTGATAAAACCTGATCTACATTCAGAGATCTGCTGTGATCTAAGCTTTTCTGAAATAGCACATTGCAGGAAGCTGAGGAATTGCAGGAAGAAGTACAAGAGGATCATATTTTTAAACAGGCTCTTCTTTACTTTGTTTTATTTTGCATCTTTGAATTGTGCCGTTGTTGTGTTTGCTCTGCAAGTGTCTCCGCGGCACCTTGGTGGCTTATTGCCTCTTTTGTAAATAGTTTGCACTGTACATCTTCTGTCTTGACTTCCTCAATTAATATTCATGATCCTCTCTCCCTCCCTTCCCCACAAGCTGCAGTTCCACTGGCGGTGTTTGCTTTGCCGTCGTTCTCCTTCAGATTTGTTTTAACAAAAATAAAAGAGTTTCCTCCTTGCATGGCTTGGTTAAAGCTGTTACTATCACAGCGCATTTAATGTTAACCCATGCTCAGCAGATGTAGATGTCTATTGTTTGCGGTCTCTATTTTAAAGAAACACACTTTCCCTTTTTTTCCACATTATTGTGGAGCTGAAACAATTCAAGGGGGAAACTATACAGGCTTAAATATTCTATATAGGCTTAAATATCCTATATAGGCGGCACTGTAAAATGTGAACTTTACAGTGGCATTAGTTCAATTTCCTATATTTAGAGTGGGAAATGCCTCAAAGAGCATGGTAAAATTCTTAAATGTGTTGAGTGGAAAATATCCTTTAAAAAAAAAGTTTCCCACCACAAACCGTTAGCTGTAACTAAATAATAATCCATATCCCTTCTGGGCTTGGTCAAAACTTGGCCAAAATCTGAAGTGCGCTCAGCACTTCATTTTTTGTGTATCCGTCCATATCATTTTTATATATTTCCCCTTGGAGCTAGATTAATGGAGATGAATTACATTACGAAGCCACAGTTTGATAATTTCTGCAACAAAACATTACTAGAAAAAGTTAGGCAGTATAGGAACCTAGGAAGCAACCTTATATGGAGTCAGATTATTGCTCCATCTAGCTCAGTACTGCCTTCGTTGATTGTGGCAGTCTCTCTCCAGAAAGCGATTCCAGGCAGGGTTCGCTCCCAGCCCTACTTGGAAATGTCAGGGGTTGAACCTAGCACCTTCTGCATGCAAAGCAGATGCTCTATAAATGAGCTACGGTCTAGTATTATCTAAAGCTGAGTCAAGTTTCTCATCCCCACATTTTCTTAACATAGTCCCATATACAGTAGTCTAGAAAAAGAGGTGCCGGAACTCACCAGAGAGCCAGTGTGGTGTGGTGGTTAAGAGCGGTGGACTCATAATCTGGTGAACCAGGTTCGCTTCCACGCTCCTCCACATGCAGCTGCTGGGTGACCTTGGGCCAGTCACACTTCTCTGAAGTCTCTCAGCCTCACTCACCTCACAGAGTGTTTGTTGTAGGGGAGGAAGGGAAAGGAGATTGTTAGCTGCTTCAAGACTCCTTAAGGGAAGTGAAAGGCGGGATATCAAATTCAAACGTCTCCCCCCCCCTCCTCTTCTTCTTCTTCTTCTTCTTCTTCTTCTTCTTCTTCTTCTTCACCATGATTGCATCCCTTGTTATCTTAGAATGGCAATGGCGCTCACTTGAGAGGTGCCGGAACTGAGTTTCAGTGGGGGGGGGGGGAGGCCTGGTCCCACCCACTTTAAAATGGGTGTTGGTTTTCTGCAGCTTTCTTGGTGGTAGTGAGAAATTTCTCCGCCATTTTTGGGAGAGCATTGTTGCTTAACTCTACTGGGTTTTGCCAAGAAGTGCAGCTGGAGGAAAAGTTTGGAGACCGCCTTGCACAGCTTCCTGTTGGCTGCACTTCCTGGAATGTCTGGGAGTGATGTGGTATGATGTGTCGTGGCTTCCAAGGCATCCCAGGAAGTGCTGCTGGCAGGAAGCTGCAACGAGAGCTTTACACCACTGAGAGTGGTGTGGAGATTTATTTATTTTAAAAAACCCCCACACATTTTAAAAATTTGGGTGTTTAAATAGAAAACCCTTGGCCATATCATAAGGTTAAAGAAAGGGAAGTATACACCTGAAGAAAAGAAAAGAAAGAATTGGAGAAAATTTCCCTTCCCACATATTGGGAGAGTTTTATTTTGCTGTACAACCCAACTGTGTGGAAATATCCGATACCAAATAGCTACATTCAGAAAAAGAGTCCTCTCGCGCACACTTACGATGTCTTGTATGGTTGGAGAGTAGCAGCATACACGCGCGCGCACACACACACACACACAAAATGGCATACAGAATATGTGATACAGGTGCTCCATGGATAGGCTTGTTTTATTGTTTTGTAAACCACTCTGAGTATGATTGAAGAAGGCTCTTAAAAGAATTATAATGAATAATTAAGTAGATAATAGGGGTCTGCATTGGCCCCAAGGTCTGCCTTGTATTTATATCTGTGCATTTTTTCAAAAATGCAGTTTTCTGGGGGAGGATAAATTTCGGTAGCCTGTAAATGGACAGTGAAAAAGTTGGGTGGTAGTTTCATCACAGCTTGAGTTTGCATCCTGTGGGACTGGACATCTGATACTGTAAGGAGTGGGAGAAATGGTCAAAATGGACTCGAGAGCTGAGCTGAAATGTCTCTGAAGACGCTGCCCTGAGAAAAAAATCTGGAATTGTTCTTGTTCTCATCCCTCCTTGAAAAATGCCACTTTTCCACATTCTTTGACTATTCATCACCATTTTTAGGTGCGTGGTAGCCATCATTTCTGCCAGTCACTCTGACAATGTCCCCAAAATAATTGTGGAGAATGCAAAATGGTGCCACAGCTGTTGCTGTTGCCACTTGCACCAGTGGGGAAAAGAAAGGGGGGAAAAGGGGTGCGAGGTGGGGCGCAGCTGTGCTACTGTCATTTCTAATGACCCATCCCTGAGAAACTGTTGGAAAACTCTTCCTCCCCCAGGACTAATTTAGTGAAATCTCTCCTCCTACCCGGAAAATGTATCTGTCCACAAATAGTGTGGAGAATTTCAAGAGGCCATTTGCACACAACTCTCACATTCACTGTACCTCATAAATCTGCAGAAAAAAGATAGTGTGAAATGATGTGATGCTTATGCTGCTCCTGATTCTAAGCAGGATCTGATCCAGTGATCACACCATCAATCACACCTGTTCATGTTGCAGTGTGTGGCTCATTTGCACATTTATGCGTATTTCATGTACAGTCAACCCACAGCATAACACAGATTGTACAGCTGGTTGCCATCAGAGCATGTTCAGTGTAAAACTGATCCATGGATTTAGCCTAATGCAGTCAGAGCCTTAATCTTTAACTAGATCTGGTGTGTTAGTTCTTCTCCAGGTATGGACCTAAAGATTATTAACTTGGGTCTGTTGATTCCAACTTCAGCAGCCAAAACAACAATATCTGATTTGCTGTATTTTGCTGGTTGGCTTCAGAGGAATGTCTGGCAGCAATTAATACCACCATAAAAAGAAAATAACAGGAGAAAACATGCACACAAATTGAAAGCAGATATTCCAAATGTTGTTGTCCCACAAATTTAGATCAACCACACGTCTGCCTGGAAACTTGTAACCAGCATTCATGAGCGATGTTATAATATAAAGTGTGGTAGAAGAACGACAGCAGCGTCTGTTTGTACTTTCTGGAATTAATATGTATGTGCAGATAATTAAAAGTACAATAAAAATACACTAAATGAACATACACAGAGGGAAAGTTTAAACACCATCCAAACGTGTCATATGGCAGAGCTGTGTGGAAATAAAATCTTCCAGAATACTGGCAATGAATACTTCTTCTAGTCCCAGAATGCAGCAGTTTTTTCATTGTTTGAGAATAATTTTTTTTTTAGTTAATATGACAGTGTGCAGCTACAATTTAGATGTACCATTTCTTGTACTGATATATGAACTTTGCTTCTCTATGTTACTGGAAACACCTTCCGTACCGGCCATAGATTAGAAATGATTCCTTGCCATTCTTGATGAAAACCTATCAGCTGGCATCAGATGTTCTCAATCTTAGGTGGAAGAAAGTGATTTTCCTGTATGTAGTCTTTTGAGCCCAGCCCAAGAAAAGTAAAACGGTTGATTTCTAAGTGAAATAATTAAGCACATGCTTTCCCAATGAAATCAATGGGACTTTGTTCTCATTGAAATTGGACAGTTACATTCAATTGTAGGATTGAAAAAACTATTGGTTTAAGAGTCGTGACAAACACAAACCAAAATGCAGAGAGGGGGAGGAAGTTACAAATGCAACTCTTCAACATAGGAAGATGGGTACATCGGCTAATCCAACACGCTGCATTTGCCAGCAGTTCTTTTTTGCGTCAATAGACCTACTTCACAGGTGAAGGATAGAGATAGGGATCCTGTGGCCCTCCAGGTGATGTTAGAGCTCAGCTGTCTTCAGTCCCAGCCTGTATGGTGAATAGCCAGGGGTGATGGAAGTTGCAATCCTTCAACATCTAGAAAGCCATGGATTCATCATTCCTGTGTTAGGAGAGCACTTATCGTTTAAAACTTGGGAGATGTGGTAACAGGGATACACCATGGGTTTTCAATCAATGAGAAAAAAGATGGCTAGAATCACCCCCAATTCCCGATGCCGTCTAAAATGGCAAAAGGAGAAAGTTTTGGGTGAGAAGTAATGTACTGCAAACTACTAGGCTTTACACTTTACTAGGCTTAAAACACATAATAATAATAATAATAATAATAATAATAATAATAATAATAATAATATCATCAGTCAAGATTATAGTCTGTGGTGGCTGGTAATCATTGGACCTGTTTGAAGCAGCCAAGGGAGAGTTGGGCAGTTTGTTCTGTCCCCCCAACAACATCCTCCTCCCTTGCAAAGACACAATGGAGACTTAAGCAATGCAGCCGTAAAAAATGCTGGTAGGGTCCTTTGCGATCATGCCCTGGTGACCAGCCTCCCATGATTATACCCCTTAAGAGGTATATTCTCTGAGCCAAATGTCACAGCTGTAAGGCAAATTGTCTTGATTGTGTGACATACAGAATGCTCAAGTCAAGATGTCTCGAACTGTACAGCTGTTCTTGTATAAGACCGGTTACAAATCCCGCTGAATGGAGGTACCTTTCCAAGATAGAAGTCCCTTTCTTGTCCCACAAGAAACTGATCGATGGTAGTTAGAAGTACTTGTGTTTGGCTGCATTGTTCCCCTTAGTGGCATGACATCAATTAGAGGAGCACAACAGTAGGAGATTAAACCACACTGGAGCCTTTCATCCGCTGTGCGTACTTTGAATGTGGCAAAGTCCCAGGGACCCAATGTGGACATCTGGTGGAGCAGAATGTGCTGCACAGAGACAGCCACGGCCGTTTATCTAGAACGTGGAAGCATTGTAAGTTTTGCTTTTTACCATCTGGTTTGATCGGGGGGAAAGATTAGTGCGCCGTATCAAAATTACATGAATACATGAAAAAGATATGCAAGTGTCTTCAGTGTTTTGCTACAGAATTTCTGTGTTTTGCTACAGAATACAAACAACATCTGGTATTTAGTATGTTTCATTAATGGCATACAAATCAAAGCAAACAACTCAGGCAACAGCAGGGAAAAGAGGATTTAATTTGCATAGGTCCATTTAAGTTTTTGGCAGATTTTTTTCTTTATGGATACCAAGCCATTCAGTAGTGACATATAATTAGTGACAAACAATTACCTTAAAACTACATGTGAAATGGAAAAATGAGAAAGGGAAAGAAACTGAAACAGGCAGATTCACCCAGCTTCAGGTGCTTACCTCTCTGGCCTAGCATTTCATCTAGTCTCTCAAGTTCTGCTAGAAAAAGCCTGAACCTCAAAATTTCCGTATTTCCATTTCTGACCTGGGCATGAAAGAGGCTGACCATGCATGACACACAAGCCCTAGACAGGGGCTATCTTTGCCCATCTCTGTTATGAATGTCCCTTGTCCCAAGTTCCTAAAGCAACCTGAGTGATGTTTCTCTAAGATGTACTTTAATTCCTTAAGATATGGCAAGCAGCCAGGTTCCTTTTCACAGGTATTAGTGTGGCCAGTGGAAATATGGCAGTCCCTTCTCCCTTGCTTGAGACCAAGGGAGTTGCAGGCAGTCACAGGGCCTTCAGGAGATCCTGAGAAAGTTCTTTTACAAATAATAATAATAATAATAATAATAATAATAATAATAATAATAATAATAATAAACCTCTCCTCCCTAGAAACAGGTATGGATCTGTCTAATTAAGATGCCATTCATCATTAACCCACAACAAAGAGGAAGGAAGCAACAGCAGAAGTTGAACTAAGTAGCAGTTGTTGGGACAGTGCAGAGGGGGCAGTGTCACTGCTGATTCCTGAGAGCAAGAGTAGAGGTAAAGGGACCCCTGAATGTTAGGTCCAGTTGTGGATGACTCTGGGGTTGCAGCGCTCATCTTGCTTTATTGGCCGAGGGAGCCGGCGTACAGCTTCCGGGTCATGTGACCAGCATGACTAAGCCGCTTCTTGGTGAACCAGAGCAGCGCACGGAAACGCCGTTTACCTTCCCACCAGAGTGGTACCTATTTATCTACTTGCATTTTGACATGCTTTCGAACTGCTAGATTGGCAGGAGAAGGGACCGAGCAACGGGAGCTCACCCCGTTGCGGGAATTCGAACTGCCGACCTTCTGATCGGCAAGCCCTAGGCTCTGTGGTTTAACTCACAGCGCCACCTGGGTACCATCTACTTAAAGCTCAGTCTCTTGGCATTTCTATTTCAATGGCCTTCAGGTAAGGCAAACTGTAAGCAAACCACGTAAGAACTCAGCATGCACTAGCAGAACAGGGATTGTGAAGCACTGCAAAATTACAAATGTTTTATCTCTCCCTAAGGAAGAAGCTTATGGGGATGGGCCCAATCATTGGGTCTGAAAGCGTTGTTGAAGCTCAACAGATGTGGACTTTGCACAGGTCAGTGTCTGATCAGTCCTCTAGGAACTGCTTATTAGCTGTTCTGAGCTTTCCAAGGATGAATGGGACATAGAACGTAAATTATTTTGATTAGCTTGTTTTGTGCTGTTTCCATTGGCTTCCATTTTGCCTAGGTTGAAGTGGGTCATTGTTCCCTTTGCAGGCTGAAAGCAGATTGCCATCTTCCAGGGCACATCTCGCTACAACCACAGTGCTTGGAACTAGCTAGAAATAAGGCTGAACTGAAGCCCTGTCATCTGTATTTCAATTGCCAGTGAATATCAGAGAGAAAAATCTGCTTTGAATATTTCTTCTCTTCTCTCTGCTGCCTGGGAAAAAAATGTCAGGGTCAAGTAAGGGGCACAGTAAATTCTGAATATATGAAGATGTGGGATTGATGTATATCCACTACACACTAACATAATTAAGAAATGACCTCATCCTTCAAGCATTGTTGGGCACTGCATCTTGAATTGTAAATCCTTATCAAAGCGATAATAATCTAAAATAGTGCTTGGATTCCCCCGAACCTGAACTTCATTCATTTATTTTTTTAGATTAAAAAAATGAGAAAATTAACTTACATAATTGTGTTTTGCAGTGTTTGTTTTTCCATTAACCTTTCATATGCTTCCCATGCAAAATACGGAGGTATTGTTTCATGAGTGCATATCCATTCATGAGGACCCTGGGATACTGGCAGCGTCCTTGAAATTGCTGGATCAGAACCTTTTGGTCCTCCGTTGACAGCCAAATGACTCTGTTGTTTTCAGTGGAGGCAGATTAGAGCCATGCAAAGGCACTGATTTAACTCATGTCTTATCGCTGGGGGGGCAGGGAAAATTCCTCAACCCATCCCTGTCTTGGAATGCAAACTCATTTGTTGCCTGCAGCCTCCTAGTAGTCCATGTATATAGATTTTAAAAGAAACAGAGAAAGGCTACTGGTCCACAACTTCTGCTCAAGATTAGGAATGTAGGAGAATCCTGGCAGAAATGAAATGCTCACTTCTCTGCCCTGTGTCAGGAATGGAAATCAGTCCAGCAAATATGATCAGTATTCACTTTTATTGCTTTCAGTCCACAAATGATATGTAATTGCTTACATCTCCTGATCCGTTGTCATGAAATTTCATTTGCTCTGAAATTAATGGGATGAAATAAGTACAGACCTTCCAAGTATCCCTATTTTCCAGGGACATCCCTGATTTAGAGAAGCAGTCCCAGTTTCTGATTTGATCCCGGAATGTCCCACTTTTTCTTAGGATGTCCCTATTTTCATTGGAGAAATGTTGGAGGGTATGGAGTTATCCAACCCCTGAGCCGTCGAAGGCAATCCTGTATAGGGATTTTTTTTAAAAAAATGTTTAATGTTTTACTATGTTTTTATATATGTTGGAAGCTGTGCAGAGTGGCTGGGGCAACCCAGTAAGATGTGTGGGGTATAAATAGTAAAATTATCATGATGGCATGGGACGTCCCTATTTTCATTGGAGAAATATTGGAAGGTATGTAAGTAATGACAATGTAATTTACGTAACTTATGCATGTTACATAATTAATTATGTAATTATGTAAGTTACACAATTTTGTCACAGCAGACAAGACAAATAATTTTTGGCAGAACATGAAGTGCAGTGGAATGGAAACACCTCTGCATGTGACAAATAGAGGGCTGAATGGAGAAGGTTGCCTTCTTATATCCTTGTGGCTGCACTCCATGAATTAGCTTCTTCTGCATGCCCTGGCCTGCTGCTTTCTGCCAAGTCCTGCCAACTTGCCCTTCATTACCACCAGAATTTTGCTTGCCTGTTAACCTGACATCGGGTGTTGGAGGTCTTACTCCAGGACAAAGGCTTGTAAACCAGAGGGCATGTGTGTGTGTGTGTGTCAAAAAATGACATATTTTTCCATGTATAACATGCCCCTGTGTATGACACCCCCTATTTTTGGGGACTCCAAATTAAGAAAATGGGGGGAGATTGCCCAGAGTTGTTGAGCTTTCTTTAGGGGGATTGACGAAATTCGCTCACCAGCCTGACCTATGTTGCCACTCGCACGCATCACACACCCACCTATCATCTGTCCCCTCGCCAGCAATAGCAGCCAATCTCCCGCCCAATTGATGCAGTGACAGCCAATCAACAACAGCCCTTGCTGCAGCCACCAACAACACACCCAATAGCCGCTGACAATCTCTGGCTTGTGGCACCAACCAGTCCCACATCCCCACTATGCACTATCCGTGTATGACAACCCCATTTTTAACATAATTTCTTTATAAAAAAACCCTTGTCTTAAACACAGAAAAGTACGGTATTTGGTTCAGTGACTAGGCTCCAAAACTTTCAGTTCAATTCCTCACTATGTGTTGCTCAGGTAAGGCTCATCCAGAACACGTAAATCTGGAGGTGACCATCGCGTGGATCACAGTGGCTAGGTCAGGGCGAGAGAGGTAAGGAGCCAACTGCTTAGCTTTGCGGAGATGAAAAAATGCCGCCTTTGTTATAGCTGCAATCTATGCCTCCATGGAAAGGGAGGTGCCAAAGATTACACCCAAACTCTTAACGGATGGTGCTAGCACTAATTGCGTCCCCGCAAGAGATGGGAGTTGCCCCCCCAATCCCATATCATCCTGACCCAGCCAAAGGACCTTTGTCTTCGAAGGATTTAACTTCAACCAGCTCCCACGTAACCATCCAGCCTCAGCTTCCAAACATCTGATCAGTGTGTCTGGGGCCGAGTCAGGATGGCTGTCCATCAACAGATAGAGATAGAGGAGATAGAGGTAGAGTCTGCAACCTACTGTTCATTGCCCAACACATTGGCACACGGATCCAAAGATTATCAGTTTGAGTCCTGGCAGCTCCTGACAACTCCTGATGACTCATATAATACAATGAGGAATGTGACTTGTACAACGGGGTGCCTGCAGTGACTGAGCCTATGTACCCTATGGCAGATTTACAGAACTGTTTGCTTCAGGCAAAGGTAGCCAGTCAATGGCAGCTGGGGAGTCCCCTATGTCAGTTTATGTGCCTCCATAATTTGAGGCACATGAAGTTTCTGCCGCCTTGACTACAGTGTATATTTTCTGCTCACTGGCTAAACCTGTAGCCATCCAGATTTGGCTCCGTAAAGGTTATCTAAAGCCAGCAACAAAACCCTTTTTTTTAAAAAAGCACTGCGTTTGAGGAGCTCCCCCCCCCCCAGTCTCCTTTCCTCGCTCAGTACATGTAAAGCTCATTATCCTTAATGATGGTTTAGGAGCTAACTAAGCATAGGCAGGGCCAGAATGTGGCAACTGCTCACTCATCAACTGACCCAATGTAGAGAGGCTGGCCCTGATGTTGAAAGAAATTTGGAGCTGTAGGCAGTTAAATGCATGGCCAATCCCTTAAGACTGCCACCGTAAATAAGCATTTTAAAAGAATCTCAGACTTTAACGAAGAACAGAAGGGATTTTCAATCAGTAATCAAAAACAGGCCCAGAAATCAGGGATGGTGAAGCGGAATGCATATTTTGATTTCTCAAACAGAAAATACATTGTTCCTGAGCTACTCCTATAAGTGGGCTCCTGCGCAGAAAGTTTAGTGAATCCTGAAATGTGTTGTGAGTCTCAGAGTATTAAAGGAATTAGAGACAGCATTCTGTATAAGCTAGAGGCACCATGGTGAGAAATGATTACCCACTTAAAAAGTAACCACATTAGATTTCTTTTTTTAAAAAGGGGGGGGGGGGAGGAAAAGGGAGAGAAAGGCAAAAGAGATGCACATAAAAATGAGCAGGGTGGAAGGAAAGGATTATTTAAAACATCCAACTGTTATAATCATTCCAGACTCATCACAGGACTGCGTGGGCTCTGGAAGAAAGGAGGGAAAGACACTTATCTAATCGTCTGCAAATTACAGTAAGAAGTACATTAATGAGAGTTAGGGATCCATCTTGGCTAATGAGTCATCAGGACTCTCAAGAGTAAATGAAATTCCATGCCCATGTGGTAAAATGTACTTAGGTCAGGCCTGAAAGACATTAGAAGTCAGGGAAGATATAAATAAAGAGTTGTTAAGAGTGAAAACTGTAATCAGAGAGGCCCATCGGCTGAAATGCCAAAAGACCCATAAAAATGTAAATACCATAGCTGCAAACCTACGCAATATGAAAGGAATATAATAAGGTGAGGTTTTAAAAGACAACAGCTATTCTATGAGGAAAATATTGTTGCATTTAGAAGGAAGAGATGAGCTTCTAAAGCAAGCCTTATATGGCCAGATATTTGGAATGATAGGCCTGTGTCTGCGTTTCTGCATCTCATGGGGCCCTATATTATTAATAATGCAATCTGACTGAGAATGTTATTAGTTATTTTTAGGTCTTTCTTTCTATGATCACCTCCCTGTAGAAGACCTTGGCATTAGAGTGCCCTGGAATGTTGCTTGTGATATCCTGCCCACTTAAATCTTGCCCACTTAGAGCTGAAAGCAACCAAAAACAGCCTCAAATACAAATGCAGGGTAAAAGTTCAGGATAAGCAGGGCAAGTATGTATCTCTGATTAAGACACTGAGGTTTAAAAAAGCAACAGCACAAGCTTGACTAAAGCAGGGATGATGGGGCAGTGAGAGGTTGTTGGGTTCTTCGGTCAGTTTTTAATAAGGAGAAATAGCTTCTGTGTTGCACCTATTTCTGCTTACACCAAAAAGTTACCACAGTGTCTTTCCAAACTCCCTACTCACTGTACTCAACCCTTGCTTGAAATTGCCACTTTCAACCCCTCAGTGTCACCCACCGTTCACTGTATTCAAACCTCTGCCATTGTTTAAAATCACTTTTTTCCTCTCAGTGTTTCTCCCTCCCTGCTTTATTCAAATCTGCAGTTGCTTAAAATTGGCACTCCCCCCCCCCCCACAGCAGTGTATATACATAATAGGTACATAAGCAGCAGTTGGTAGCTATCATTGCTATAGTCTTAGCAGATAGGACTGCAGCCCCTGAAATGCTATTGGAGTGCTATCCTATGCATGATTTAGAATGTTGGCTGTCTGTGCATCTTCACTAGCTGTCAGAAGCGAGCCAGCAGTAAATCACACCAAGCAAGTTGGAGTTAACTCTTTATTAGCAAAAACAGGATCTGCACTGCAGTGTCAGGCCTAATGAGCACAGCAACTCAACTCTGGTAGGCCTTGCCCCCATGAAGCAGTTGCCGAGACTGAAGGTCCCTGGCTTCCCACAGCTGCCTAAGTCCCCTCCTCCCCAGGGTTCCCCCCTCCAAGCAATCAGAGGCTACACCAGCATGTCACTAATCTCTCTTCCACCCTTTGCATGCCTCTTCTGCTTCTGAGAGACAAGGGGAGAGAGAAGCTTGACACTGCAGGAGGGGGAGACAGTTGTGATTCTTCACCAGCCTAATTCATCTCTGCTGCTTGGCCTCTCCTCCCACCCTCCTGCTTCACCTTCTGCCTCTGATTCTGGACTTGTCTCTGCCACAGACCCTCCCAGCTCACTAAGCCCGGTGTCAGGGTACTGCCATCGGAACAAAGTAGGGAAACAGAGGAGCAGTTGGGTTACAGGGAACCTCCAAAAATCTTGCGAAGCAGTTCCTCTTCCTGTGGTGAGGAAAGCCACACCTCCAGTGGGTAAGAGGGGAAAGGACCAGAGGATGCTGCTGGGAGCCTCAGCACTGCTCCTGGCCAAGCCGGCCAGGATGGAAGCATGCCTCTTCCGTCGCCCACCCTGCACAGAGGTGTAAAACGCCCAGAAGGAAGGAAAATTCTGGGGGTGACGAAGCTCTTATGTTGGGTGAGGACCTGGAAACAACCACTCCCGGATTCTGCTAGTGATTGAAGCAGACATGAACTTGTGGCTCTGCACTGTAAATAGTTTTGCCCCAAAATAAAACCTGTAAAAGACAGGTCTGAGTCCTGACTGGTTACTCACGAGCAACCACCACTGCCATCTGACACCCTTCTCAGACCAGGTGGAGGCCACACAACTTTTCTCCTAACAGAGAAGAAATTTCTGAACCAAAATAAGATTATTATTTTTTAAGCGCTCCCTATGTGTAAAACAGCAATGCTTACGTGTCTACAGTATCTTTCCAACATCATCTCTCCAAGCCATGCACCTCACAGCCCCCTGTGCTGCACCTTTCTCAAGTCCTTTTTCTCTGGTCCCACCCACCTACACCCAAAATGATTGCTGATGGGGGGGATGCATTCCAAGAGCTGAAAAAAGAGGCCTTTTCTCTTGCCTTAGACTTTCTTTTGCAGTTGGGAGCGGGGCTGTATTTTGACAGTTGCTAAAACTCCTAACAGGGCTCATTCAAATTACAACACTCCCCCACCCACCCCAATTCCTGCCTTTATTCCTCCTTTGCTGCTTGATAATCATGCTATGCAGAAGTCCATGCCCTTTGGCATTTCCTTAGATGAACCATCGTATGAAATTCTTTGAGCTCCCTGAACCTCCTGGTTCCTAAAAACAAGCAAAGCGGATCTTAAAATAACAAAATTACTCTGCATTGAAAGTTGTCAACAATGCTTGCATTTGATGTTTATTGTAAAATGTCAGTGGTTAAAAAAAGAAATCTATGGCTCAAGCAGTGTGGTTCTAAATGGCCTCCTTTGGCCATATCATATTTCAACTGGGTTTTTTTGTGTGGGTGGTGTTGGTACTTTGTGCTGTTTCCCATCATTGTCTCCCTGTTCCTTCTCTCCTTCCCCCCTCCCTCAAGTATCCTCTGGCCAGCATCCCAGAATCCAGTTATTCCAACTCCCTTCGTCATTGTTGTTTTTTATGAACAATTAATTGTAAGACAAAGAAAAATGGGGTGATCCTATTGTAAAAGGCTTTTTAAAACCTTGGAAAATAGGTCAGCTTATGTGCCGTATGCTTTGGGCATATTGTTCAGCTGTGTTATGCTGCTGCTACCAGAAAGGGTTCTCAGGAGTGTAAATCCCATGCAGTTTGACAGCTGCTACATTAACTAACTAGCAGGTTTCTGTAGCTATGCACAATGTGGCCAAATAATCCCAATTCAGATTCATTTGTTCAAGCTAAGTCTCTCCAGGTGTGGTGTGGTGTGGGGCTGCCAAGTTTTTATACCTTTTTGTGCTCAGACAACTTTGCATGTTGTGATCTATTCCTTGGGGTTCTCTCCTCATAAACAGTCAGTAGAAGCAGGGCATAGGCACATGCATGGGCTGGCATGGGCAATGTCGTTGTGCTGCCTGTTGGCATGCAGAGGGCTGGGAGGCTAGCTGGCCAGCCCCGGCTGGGCTGTTCCCTTCCAGCCGTCCTGCTGCGTAGACCATCTCCTCTGCTCCGATGTAAATCAGCGACCCGGGCTTCACAGCCAGGGCACACTATCAGCAGATCGAACTGTGCACACAGAATAGGTGTGAGGCTTGCGGAAGCATACTACAACTACAGATTTATTAATCATAAATCAGGACAAAGAAACATGTCTCTCTCTCTCATGTCATCTCAGAGAGAACAGCAAAAGCTATACACAGGAAGTTCCCAGCAAGCTGTGCTGGAATGTAAACAGACATGTGACATGTCTGTTCCTTAAGGTGGAATGGAAATGTCAACATTGCCTCCTCCCTTTCCAAAGTGGCTTTCACAGGGCAGCTGCTTCATGGGAAAGGTGAAGAGAAGGTGTTGTAGAACTTGAACATGCTCAGACTGCTGCTCCAACAGCATGAAACCACCACTTTCTGTCCCTTACAGCCTGCTCTCATGTACTTCCTGCAGCTCAGTTGGCAGCAGCTCAGGGCTACTAGAAACGAGCTATTTGTCTCTTCCAGGAGGTAGTGTTAAAAAACAACAACAGCAGGGATGAGCAGTGGTGGAGATGGACTTCCTTTCCCACACGTGGAAGACCTGGTAGTGCAGAGCAGCTCCTTTGGATGCCAGATGTATGAATGCTGATTGTGCCGCTGCACCTTATGGATGAAAGCAGGGTTGGGAGAGCAATTCTAGATTTAGACAGGCATCATTTTGATTTCAGTCTGCTGGGAAAGAATTAAAATGCCATATTTCTAAAGGCCTGCCTATCTTATCACTTGATTTTTGTGGGACCTAAAAGACGCAAAGTCACTGATATGGCAAGGTCTGACAGTTAGCCTTGGCTGAAATATCAACCCATATATTGGCAAAAGGACAGAGTAAAATGTTATTTTGGTATGCACAGTTGAAACTATTTGATATATTGAAAACAATTAAAGTAATTTTGTATACAGTATATATATAAAAAATCAAATTCAGTACCCCTATGTCAGGGAACTGCCATCAGAGCATCAGGTGGTGGAGGGACTCAGGCAGGATGAAAGAGACTCAACTGCTGAAGCAGGGACCAGCAGGGGGAGGAGTGGGTCTCTGAGGGAATGCGAGCAGGAGGGAGGGCTCAGGGAGGCTTCCAGCGAGAACAGTGGGGAGGTATCGGAGTCTCCCATAGGGAGACCCACACCTCGCAGGAAACTGTCACGCCGTGAGTCCAGGAGACGCGTTTCCGTTAAGGAACTTCTTTGCTGGAAACGCTTCCGCAGACAGCCACTGTCGGACTCTACTAGTGACTAGAGCAGACATGTCTGAGGAGCTCCGTCACACACGGAGGTTTGTGGGGTCGCACAAACTCTGAGGGAGCACGTTTTCACGCACAAGCAGCTAATCAAACCCTCACAGCAGTCCGACAGTCTTTGTACGCTGCCTGTGCAAGAGAAGGCATCATGAGCGAACCAACCGGAACCGGAGGAGCAGGGGCTGGAGCTGGTCCAAGCTTGGAAGATAGATACCGAGCGTTGGAGGTTCAACTGGCCCTGCAGACGGCGAGGCTGGAGGAGAGAAGGGCTCAGGATGCAGACAAGAAGGGGAGAGCCACTCAATTCCCCAGAAAGGTACCAGGATTGGTGCAGAAATTTGGGGGGGACCCCAAGGACTACCATGCTTTTAGGACAGAGATGCAATATGCCCTTAATGTGCAGTTCGATGAGTTCCCTGATGAGGAATCGCGAGTTGCTTTTGTAATTGGGCATCTTGAGAAAGGGGCTAGAGACTGGGTTCGACCCCTAATGGCAACGCACAATGACATACTAAAGGACACAATGAAGTTCTTTCGTGCAATGGATATCATGTTTTCCAGCGATATTGAGGAAGGGGTGGTGCGCAGACAGCTAATGGCTTGTAAGCAGGGGAGTCGATCTGTCCGTGAATATTGGACTGAGTTTACCATGCTGATTCACAGACTGAGTTGGGATTTATCGGCGGCACCCGTTCAAATGCTATTTGAAGAAGGTCTTTCTTCGGGGGTGAAAGACGAGCTGGCACGGAGCCCCAGGGCGGAGTCTATGGATCAGCTGACCAAATCTGCGCTGACCATAGGAGCGCGGCAGGAGGCAAGAGCCTTGGAGAGGCGGGAAGGGAGAGGGGAACGTTGGAAGGAGTTCCGCATTCCAGACACTCCTGAGCCAGCTTTCCCGCCGGCAGAGCCGATGGAAATCGGAACAGCGCGCGCGCGCGCATTTTCAAAAACCAGCGAGGGAGCTAAGAAGGAGGGAAAGGGCCCCCGGAAATGCTATCTCTGCCAACAGCCAGGCCACTTTGCCAGAGTCTGCCCCCAGAGGAAGGAATGGCAAGGGATGGTGGGAGCTGTTGAGGGGGGAGAAGAAGGGGGAGCGGAGCAGGTAAAAGCCAACGCCTGGTTGCCACAATTGGGGCACTGCAGCCAGGCCAAAGAGCAGTGAAAGTGCCCGTGCCAGAAGCTCCTCGACCTGCTCTAGTGATTGAAGTGTCGCTAGAGCTGCAGAATGGGCACCCCCTAAAAATAAAGGCGCTATTGGACTCAGGCAGCTCCTGCAATTTTATGAGCAAGGAGTTTGCTGCTGAACACCAGATACAGACCATCCCTTTAAGCAACCCCCTGCAGGTGACCACGATTGATGGCAGGGAGTTGTTGGGAGGAGGAGTCCGCTTGCAGACTGTCCCAATGATAATGAGGGTGGCAAGGCACACAGAACTGATAGCGTTTAATGTGGCCACCCTGGGAGGCGCTCCCATTATTTTGGGAATGAGCTGGCTAGCTCTACATGATCCGCTGGTTGGCTGGCATCAAAGAGTGGTGTCCTTTGGTTCAGCACATTGCCTAGAACACTGCAAAGGGGAGAAGGGTTCAGCAGGGGCCCAAGCCACCCTAGCAGGGACTGAAGTAATGGGGAAGGTGAAGGTACCACCACAGTATGCAGATCTCAGCGACGTGTTCAGCGAGAAGGAAGCTGACCAACTACCACCTCATAAACCCTTTGATTGTCAGATCAATTTACTCCCTGGAGCACAGCTTCCCGTGGGCAAGTTGTATGCCATGTCAGACAGGGAAATGCAGGAGTTGCGAGGGTTCATTGACAAGAACCTGAAGAGAGGCTTCATCAGAGAGTCCAAAGCAGCAGGGGGGAGCCCAGTGTTCTTTGTGGACAAAAAAAATGCGGACAAGCCGAGACTTGTATGTGATTTTAGGCGGCTGAATGCAGTGACTGAACCGGTGGCGTTCCCTATGCCCAGAATTGATGATATTTTGACCAGGGTGAGGAAGGGAAAGATTTTCACAAAGCTGGATCTAAGGGGGGCGTACAACCTGATACGCATAAGGAAAGGGGATGAATGGAAAACCACCATGTTTACCCCTTTGGGGGCGTTTGAATACCTCGTTATGCCATTTGGTTTACAAGCAGGCTCCGCGTGTTTTCAATCTTTTATGAACCACGTGCTGGGCCCTTTGCTCTACAAGAATTGCGTTGCCTTTCTAGATGATGTGTTGGTGTATTCTGAGAATGAGGAGCAACATGTGAGAGACGTCAGAGAAGTGTTGAGCAGACTGCAAGCCAACAGGCTGTGGGTCAAACTGGAGAAGTGTCGGTTCCATACCAAGGAGGTGGAATTCCTGGGGTACCGCCTGTCAGACAAGGGATTGGCCATGGATCCCGGCAAGGTACAGGCAGTGCTGGAATGGAAAACACCCAAAACCAAGAAGGATGTGCAGAGGTTCCTAGGGTTTGGAAACTTTTATCGTAAGTTCATCCGCAACTTCGCCCATCTGACGGCGCCCATCACTGACTGTCTCAGCAGTAAAAAGAAGTTTGTATGGACGGCGGAGGCGGAGCGAGCGTTTGAGGAACTGAAAAGGGCCTTCGCCTCTGAAGAACAACTTCTGCATGTGGATTTACGAAAGAAGCTAAGGGTTGAAACAGACGCATCTGACAGAGCCATAGGGGCGGTGCTTCTTCTGCAGCCGGGGAAGGAGGAGTCAGAGTGGCGTCCGTGTGCCTTCTTCTCGCGGAAGCTGAACAAATCCGAGAGGAACTACACGGTGTACGACCGAGAACTGCTTGCTATTCATGAGGCGTTCCGGAGATGGAGGCATCTGCTAGTTGGTGCACAACATAAAGTGCAAGTGTGCACGGACCATAAAAATCTAGAGTACTGGAGAACGGCGCGAGTGCTCAACCAAAGGCAGTTGAGATGGGCCCAAGAGTTCTCCAAATTTAACTTTGAGATTTGTTATGTGCCAGGCCCAGAGAATGTTAGGGCGGACGCTCTCTCACGCAAACCTGAATATTTGGAGGGGGAGGGAGCACCCGAAGAAACCCATATCATTCCAGAGGACCGCTGGGTGTGTGGGGCGACTTTGGTGGGGCAAAGGGAATTGGTAGAGGGTACGGTGCAGGATGCATACGCCCAGGGGAAACTCAGGGATCTCAGAGGGGAGGAAGACAAATCCGGTGGTTTTGAGGAGAGAAATGGGGCATTGTATTATAAGGGAGCGTTATATATACCTGAAGGGGAATTGAGGGAGAAAGTACTCAAGCAGCTGCACGATAGCCCCACAGCAGGGCACTTTGGGCAACACAAAACCATGTGGCTGGTTACCAGGGAATTTTGGTGGCCCAAGGTCAGGGAAGATGTGCGGGAGTATGTGAGAGGGTGTGAACAATGCCAAAGAGCCAAGGGGGAGAGGCAGGCGCCGGCTGGTTTATTAGAACCACTGCCCACACCTGAGAGACCGTGGGAAGCAGTGGCAATAGATTTCATGACTGATCTGCCAAGGTCTAGAGGGAAAACAGCCATCATGGTTGTAGTAGACCTGTTAACTAAAATGGCCCACTTCATAGCCTGCTCACATGCGGTTACAGCAGAAGAAACCGCCAAATTGTTTGTAGAAAATGTGTTTAGGTTGCATGGCGCCCCCTTGAGGGTGGTTTCAGACCGAGGGAAACAATTTACTTCCAGGTTCTGGAGGAAGCTCATGAGCTTACTGCATGTAGAGGTTAATTTCTCGACGGCCCGTCATCCTGAAACCAACGGGCAGGCGGAAAGAGCAAATGGGGTTCTCCAACAATATTTGAGGTGTTATGTTAATGACAGAGAGAATGATTGGGTGGAGAAGCTGGCGTTGGCAGAATTTGCCTACAACAATGCAGAGAACGTGTCCACGGGGATGAGCCCCTTTTTGGCTAATCACGGGTGCCATCCCAGAGCCTTCCCAGGGGGGGAGGGGGAGAACTGGAGCGTTCCAGCTGCAGAACAGTTCGTGGAAGAAATGGAAGCGATCCATCGCCAGCTCCAACTCAACTTAAACAGGGCTAAGGAGGAATATAAGAGGCAGGCAGACAAAAACAGAAGGGAAGGTGAAAGCATCAGGGTGGGGGACCAGGTGTGGCTGTCAACCCAAGGGTTGCCATTCAAAGGAGGTTGTAAGAAATTAAGACCCAAAAGGCTGGGTCCGTTTGAAGTCATACAGCAGGTCAATCCAGTGGCTTTCAGGCTCCGGTTACCGAACCACATGAAGCTGCACCCAGTTTTTCACAGGTCGTTGCTGTCACCGTATAGAGGAGACAGTGAGGGGAGGGTCACTAGGGGACCAGCAATGGAGGAGAAGGAACACAGCTACCATGTAGCGGAGATCCTCGATTCCAGGTGGAAGGGAGATCAAGTAGAGTATTTGGTAATGTGGGAAGGGGAACCGGAGTCGGAAAACACCTGGGTTAGGGCAGAGGATGTCAATGACGAGGTTTTAATAGAGACTTTTCATCAGAGGTTCCCACGTAAACCTCAGCCTGTAGCGAGGTTCCGAAGGGAATACTTTGCCACCACCGACGAGGAAGAGGAGTTGGAGGGGTTCCCAGATTCTGAAGAGGAGGAGGATTCAGCTGGCCAGGACGACGATCGATGGAGAGAATTGTTCGAGACGTCAGAAGATGAGGAAGATTCGTTTCGGGGTTTTAGCCCTTCACCTCCCAGGGGGGAGGAATTGGGAGGGGGTGAGGGGGGCCCTGGAGGGGAGGTGGATGTCAGGGAACTGCCATCAGAGCATCAGGTGGTGGAGGGACTCAGGCAGGATGAAAGAGACTCAACTGCTGAAGCAGGGACCAGCAGGGGGAGGAGTGGGTCTCTGAGGGAATGCGAGCAGGAGGGAGGGCTCAGGGAGGCTTCCAGCGAGAACAGTGGGGAGGTATCGGAGTCTCCCATAGGGAGACCCACACCTCGCAGGAAACTGTCACGCCGTGAGTCCAGGAGACGCGTTTCCGTTAAGGAACTTCTTTGCTGGAAACGCTTCCGCAGACAGCCACTGTCGGACTCTACTAGTGACTAGAGCAGACATGTCTGAGGAGCTCCGTCACACACGGAGGTTTGTGGGGTCGCACAAACTCTGAGGGAGCACGTTTTCACGCACAAGCAGCTAATCAAACCCTCACACCCTAGATACTAGAATAATGAACATCTACTTGAAAGACCCATTGAAGAACTCAGATAGATGCTGACATGACATAGAGATGGTGCCTGTCTGATATGTAAGGGGGGGGGGGAGTTTCAAAGGACAGCTGTCACTATGCTAAAGGCCCAGTTTCTATATTGTACACCCTCTTGATAAGATGGTATCTGCAGAATGTCTTCTCCTGAAGAGTGTTGTGATTGACTGGGTAGATAAAGGGTGATATGATGTTTTGCGTACCCTGGTGCCAAGTCACATAGTGCTTTATATGCCACTACCAAATCAGCATCTTGAATTTAGCCCCGTATCAAATTGGCAAACACCTCAATTCTTTCAGCAGGGGTGTAATATGAGGCTGATAGTCTACCCTAATGAGCTGCTGAGCTCAAATCTCTACTCAGCCATGAAACCCTTACAGAGTGAGTGTGGGTCAGTCACTGTTTCTCAGGCTCATCTTCCTCAATGGGTTGTGAGGATAAAAAGTGGGAGTGGTCACTGAGAACTATGTCTGCCACCTAAAGCTCCTTGTGGGGGGAAACATGAAACACTGTATAAACAAAATCTCTGCCGAAAGCCTTTGCTCAGCTCATGGGCTGTGATGCCTCACTTAGCTATATTTCCTTTTTTTCTTTTTCTAAATAGTTCTTATTGCTGCCTCAGTTCTATTCCACAGTCACTGAAAGCATATGGAATTGGGAAATGGCAGTCGCAATGGAGAATTTAGCATCCCACAGATTGGTTAAATGCTTGAGAAATTGCTCCCCCAAAGTAATGAAGCAGACACCCTCAATTCATGAACTGGAATTGTTTTTCACATAAGGAATGAATGCGCTTATGTTGATGATTTGAAAATGACCAAAGCACTGGATTCACCTGGCGGGGGGTGGCACAGTGACTCTGAAAAACCAAAAGAATTCAATCTATGCTATAGATGTGGAAGAAAAAGAAAACAAAAAACCCATAATCAGAGCTTGCGGTGACAGTGGAAGTATATCTAGAGCCCAACTTCCCTATGCAAACAGCAGTTGGGAGTAAACTAAGGGCACAGAAGATGGATGAGCTTAAAAACATTAAACTCAGCACGTGATCAGTCTTTTTGGTTCTCTTTATCAAGGTTGCCAACCTTTCATATAAGGAAATACCAGTTATGAAGCATTTGTTGGTGTTTAATCGTTTAGTCATGTCTGACTCTTCGTGACCCCATGGGCACGCCAGAGCACTCCAGGCACTCCTGTCTTCCACTGCCTCTCGCAGTTTGGTCAAACTCATATTAGTAGCTTTGAGAACACTGTCCAACCATCTCGTCCTCTGTTGTCCCCATCTCCTTTTGCCCTCAATCTTGCCCAACTCCAGGGTCTTTTTCAGGGAGTCTTCTCTTCTCATGAGGTGGCCAAAGTATTGGAGCCTCAGCTTCAGGATCTGACCTTCCAGTGAACACTCAGGGCTGATTTCCTTAAGAATGGATAGGTTTGATCTTCTTGCAGTCCATGGAACTCAAGAGTCTCCTCCAGCACCATCTAGGGAAAAGAAAGGGGAAATTACTATCTTATGAAGTAAAATGAAATTATGCATGTTACCATCTAAGGGTGCCCCTCTGAGACCATTATGTCCAGTGCCTAAAGCAGGGGTTGCCAAACTTTTGGGGCCAATGGGCACATTTGGAATTTAACAAAACTTCCATGGACACCAGCTACAAAATGGTCGCTGGGGGTGGGCATGGCTTAAAACAAAAAGACTGTGGTGTTGTGCGACATAACTCTTCCACTAATTGCCCACAGCAGAATGTAGAGCTTGGGCTGAAAAAAGATTTCTCACTCCTGCTATAAATTGAAGATATTCTTTTTATTTCTAATAGTGGCATGAGGAGAAGAGAAAGAAGAACAATGACTTTTTTGTGCCTAAGAAGGAAAGCTGAAGATCCAACCTCAGCGACCAGTTCAATTAAATGTGCCTTTAGTCTGCATCTTGTTCCCCATTAAACATATGATTCAGTAGGCTTCTCCCTGTTATTACCTTTTTTTTTAAAAAAAGTTTATTTCATGGAACACTCTGTATACCAATTAAGCTCCTTTGCTTATTATATATTACCATTTTGCTTGCCTTAAAGTACAAACAGCAAGCACTTTGATAAATGAAGTGCAAGGATATTTAGCTTTGTTGTTGTAGCCTCCCTAAGTGCTGTGTCAGCACATAGCATTGTCTGTTATGGCATACAGAAAAGAAAGAGCTTGAATGATAAACATTTTGCAAACAGACTTCCACACACCCTTAGCCACCTGTTCTTCAGTTAGCCACAGACCCCCACATGATGATAAAGAAAAGCTCTTTAGTAGGAGATCTGTTTCAGATTGCAGTGGGGTGCAGAGGGGGTAGAGAGGAGTCGGTGTTTCTTATTATGGCTAATATTCCACCCTCCTCCTTGTTGGAATTGCCGCAGCAGAGATCATTCACTGTGTAAGCTAAGGGATAATTCTGTTAGTGTTAATGTAGCTTAGCCAATCAGATGCCACCTTTGGGGTTGCCGGGTCAATGAGAGTTTCCAAGTGGCAAGAGAATGAGGACAAGAGCCCTTGATCTACCCCCTCACTGTTCTGATTCATCCCTTGGTCAAGAGAGAACCAGGTGAGCTTGCTGCCACTTGGGAAATGTTTTGAATTAAAAGGGCAGAAGTTGGAAGCTCAGATACCAGCACAGCCGTTCACTTCCTGTTGCATCACCACTATGGCATCACTGGGGAGTTTTTGGAGCTCTTGGTGGGCTCCCTAGGCTGTGAGGATCTTAGTCTTCAACTCAGTAGTGCAGCCTTAGTACTGCTCACATGAGCCCTGTTCTAGCGTCATGTCTGACTAGGGAAAGCCAACCTGTGTAGGGGCACAGGGCAGCCAATGCCACACATACCCCCAACGTCCCCCACTCCTCCTGCTCCATGTTTGACCTTCTTGTATTGAGCAATGTTTCCATTCTAGGGGTACTAAATGCATTAAATACACACACTGATTCCAACATCCATACGATCGTTGGAACAGAGCCTTTGCATGTATACGTGAAAGCTTATTTCTGTGTGATTGGGAAACCTGCATTTTTCAAGGTGCCAGGCTATGTGTGCGTACAGAAACAACATTGCTGCTCAGTCTAAGGTGCCCGGGGAGAGGCAGTCTCCAACCAAAACTGACAGCAGTTAGGCTCTAGCTGGCACTTACTGCAAGCTTGCTGGAATGAGTTTTAGGCTTCAAGGGTACCACTCAGTTGCCCGAGCTTCCTGCCAGCTAAACAGAAAGGCAAGCTGTGGCAGAATGAGCCCTGTAAAAACCCTGAGCTCAGATCTAGCGC